>NC_139900.1:31311702-32009202 GCF_905171665.1 Trachurus trachurus
GTACCTCTCCTCCTCAGCAGCCTTTTAATAATTTGAGCAACCAGGCTGGGCTCAGCACACCACAGCATGGCTTCCACTCTCACTTTTTCTTGACTCAACAAAGTTACTACACTTGCTTTTTTTTTCTTGTCTGCTTTCTATCGCTCCTGCCCTGCCCCTCCCACACATATATGACGCACAAAGCCCTGTTCTTTGGGCCTTTGTCAGAAGTCATTGTGAGAAACATGGGAAAACTTGCTGGCAGGAGAAGTAGTGAACTGATGTTAAGTCAATATAACGGGAAAATAAGAGTCATCTGAACATGCACTAAATATCACAAATTGAGACTATTTCCTCTCTAAGACCAGTCCAATCAGAACAGCCCCCTCTACCATTATGAATCACTCCCTCTCCCCCTTCTCTGTCCATTTGTTTGTTCAACTTTTCACAGCAAGCATGTCACAGGAACTGAACAAGACAGCTGTCAAACCCGTCCACTGTGAGTGAAGATGGCAGGTGAGGTCCTGCTTCTTCTTTTTTTTTTTTTTCTCTCTCCTTCCAGCTCTCCAGGTCCAACACTGAAACCTGTCCTCCCAGTTCTTCCCCTTATAAGTGTTGTGGTGTTATTTTGTCCCAACAAAGAGAAGAAAAGGAAGGAACAAGCTCTGTTTTCTCTTGCAGGTTGTGGAGCAGTTGGTACATGTTATTACCCAGGAGCAGGATGACCGTGAGGGGGCCACTGGCCCCTGCTGCGCACCCAATGGCATTTAAATTCCCTGTCGCCGTGTAATAACATCTCACACGCTGCACTTTCTTTCGCTATTAACCTATGCTGATCTTATTTTCAAAGTAAGGGCACGCACAAAGACAAGAAAGCGCCTTTTTTGTTTCTCTTTGTGCTGGTTGAAAATGCATACAAGTGTTTATTCTCATCTATCAAAATGACCTCAGATTGCAGAGAACATTAGGTCATGTATCGCAAGATAAAGAGGAGATACACAAAAAGAAGGGATCCATCTAAATAAAAAAGCACCATCTTGACACATTCTTTCTCTGCCAAACAACAGCTGCACAGAATGGGAAATAAATATTATCTCTGCGACAGAAAAACAATCAGACACCACTAGGTGCTCAGAGCCTGTCACAAAGCCTGAATGCTCTGCATCTGCACTCACTGAGTGTGGAATTAAACCGTTTATGTTACAGGAAAGCATGTGAAAACAAGTTCATTTTAGGGGAATTTCAGATGTAGACTGCTGCAGCCAAAATACCAGTCAAAATGTGTAAATAGATTTTCAACGACTTATCTATGCCTCTTTTTTTCTCGCCACAGTCACTAGAGAGGGTCGTCTTTCTTCCTGAAAATAAGATACAAGCCTCTATTGATGTTTTATGCTTGCGCCAAGGGAAAAAAAATATATGAAGGAAATGTTTTAACAGATGAAATCTTTTTTAACATGACCGCGTCTCTGAACGGCGTCCAACATTTCCACTAAATACACGGCTTTTGGTGTTAGATAATGGCCAACAAATTCTCCCAGTCCACACTAAATCTGCTTCCAACAAAAACACTTGCTTCTCTCACACATACACACACACATAACCAACTGCAGTGTCCAGCAATTCTGTGAGTAGCCTCTACCACCAGCAAGCAGCGGCAGCAGCACTCCATCAGAACAAAACTGCTTAGAGGAAGGGGGCTGGTAGCTCAAGTTCTCCCTATTGAAATGCAGACACTTTGATATGGAAATTGGCAGTTACAAAAACCCGCTAGAATTCACACTAGCATGCATTGAAACCATTTGCGCAATGTGAGATGAGATGGCACTTCCTCCCAAGACAACACAGACAAATGGACCAAACCAGCACGTCTGGGGGCCAGCGAGAGAAGGAGTGGTGGAGGTACAGAGAGAGAGAGAGAGAGGGTGGAGGGTGGAGGCACACCCCTCCTCCTCCCCCGTTTCTCTCTCTCTTTCTTTGAATTCCTACCATCCTCTGTCCCAGCATTTTGTTTTTCGAGAGACGGGCCCAGCTGAAATGCAGGATATTCAAAGTGCAACATCTACATGCACCAGTGAAACATCCCATTGCAGCCAATTGGAAGGGTGGAGACTTTTTGTCTGGTGTTCCAAAAAAAAAGGGTGGCGTGACACAAAAACTTATCCACCATGGCCAAAATATGTTTCAATTCATCTGGTGGCAAGACAATTTCTCACACTGAACATACGCCATTTTATAATATTACATTTTTCTGTCTTGTGGGTTCGCTCAGATGACTGAAAACTGGATTTGAAAAGTCACCATCCATACTTCTCTGCACGAATCCTGTTACATAAGTATATGCCAAGGAAGCTCTCAGTTTCCTAACTTGTCAGTATGACTTATATAATGTTGCAGCACTATCACGATTTGGCTTTAACGGTATGGATTATGTGTAAATGTTATTTAACCTTGATATTCCAGTCAACCACAGCCGTGCTCTCCTGGGGTTTCTTACTGAAGTGTATGTGGCCCTATCTCTAAAAGCTTCACGTGAGAATGAGATATGGTTCCTTTAGCCTGTAAAAACTCAATGTGTGTGTGTGTGTGTGTGTATGTCCCATCATCACACATGGCTGGCTAGGGTCTGTGAATTATACATGCCCTGTGAAATGATCTTATTTTATAGCCGCAAAATGGAGAAGTAAATGGAGACAGTAACTGACATCCAACTACTTAGCTCCTGTCCTGGACTGGGTGGAGATGTTTGTGTGAGCTCTTGTTTTTTCACCATGTTATCACGCTGAGGATCATTGCTGAATATCTTATAAATCAACTCCCATTTGGTTTCTACAGGCTTTTGATTCTTATTCAGGACCTGCTTTGTCATGGTCTACATCTTGAAATGGAACAATACTGTCATTTGTATAATATTCAAACAGCTTCATGGAAGAATTTTCACCAAATTTTTCCCGTGGTAGAAACTACATCCTTTAGTGGGGTTGTTAATTTGAATTATATGCAGGTAGAATAACTCAAATCCACATTGGGATGATCCTTCGGCCAGGCAACTTCATTTAAATAAAAAGTCTAGGGGCTCCAGACACCACAAAATAACACCATGTACTAAAGGCTATATGTATTGATCTCGTCAACAGTTTAAAACTGGTGGAGGAGCCCGTGGGCCCGTTTTCTGACATTTGCCTTATCCTATCCTGGGAGTGTAAATAAATGGTATTGATTCAGTGAGGCATAACCCAGCATCTCCCTTGAAAGACTCAAAACATCCGCTTTTAAAGGCTACTTACAGTGGTGCGCCGTGCCAAAATAGCCTGTATGGATCCCGGCGTGGAGTGTGAATTTCAGATCAACACCAGGAGCCCCCCTCCTCTGCTCTCCTTTTTCAGAAGAAGAGGCCCCCAGAAACTAAGCGGCGGGTCGCACAAAGACGGCTGGGGCTCGGCTGCATGCTCCACTTTCTTCACAGCGGACAGATGGTGGCAGGTATCTGCTCCTCTTCAAGCCAGTACGTCCGACACCGGACGAGTAGCTCCATGGTGAGGGGATCTGCTCAAAAGTAATAGTCGTTACTTGCCCCCCTTTTTTCCTCCTCTCGTGCGTGCACCCAGGCTCCTTCCGACGGGAGCGCTACACGGAGAGAGACCGCATTAAAAAAAAAAAAAAAACAGGATCACTTCAAGGAGACGAGATGCGCCCCAGTGTCGTTACAAAATGAAAACTCCGAGCACGTCTCCCCCACACTGTCAAGTCTGTTCGGAAGCCTCCTGCGGCTCGGTGCGCAGATGCAGCCAGGAGAGGGATAAAATGACTTCTTTAGTCTGGCTTTCGGTGCGCTCCTGGTTGTTCCCTCTGCGCCTCATCCACACGCCGTGCAGACAGTCGGAGCTTCAGCCGGACTGGAGGCAAACAAGGCGAGGAGGAACGGCGCACCGGTCCCCTGCTCTGCAGCAGCTGGCTGTGAAGAGCGGCACGCAAAACCTGGAGCGGATCGGCAGCGGCACGCGGACTGGATCCCCCACTGCTAATTATGACAGATCGCATTAAGGCCACTATTTAAAACCCTTATGTGCGTTCAGATCCCCGTGCACGTGTGAAAGCGCGGAGAAGTGCTGCTGTGTTTATAGACTTTAATAATCCAAGTTTCACCACTCTGAAACCAAGATTCCCTGCTGTTTAATCAGCACAGGAATGCAAATTGAGCAAGGTCGCTCATTATCAATAAGAAAACATGTCATATTAAGAAGAAAGTTTTTTCTCAGATTTTCAGTTTTGCAGGCAGTGGTTTGAACCTGGTTTAATTATAAAACAATACAAAAATAATGAGGCAGAAATTAGATTTGTCTTAACCAAGTGACTCCAAAAATGATATGGATAAACAAATGCAAAAGGAATCATTATTATAAGAAAAGCATCTTTGATCACAGTAATTTGATTGTTTTAAATAAGTGTTCTGTAGAATTATGTCATATGCTCACAGAGGTAGAAGAAACAACTTGTCTTGTAGCTATTCTGCAAGATTAGATTAAACTTTACTGTCACTGCAAACACAAAGTACCAGTTTAGCATCTAATCAGACAGTGCAAACAGCAGCTTGTGCATAAACGACTTTAAAGTTAAGTGAATGTAGTGGAAACAATGAGTCAATTACACATCTAGGACTATTTTTATAAGTGATTAATGGTTGGACTTGTTTTGCGAGGAAATAACTGTTGCAACTTCTTAGTTGTGAGGATTGGTCACTTTTTTTTATCTCACATGTTAATTAACATGGATTTTACAACGTCAACAAACAATCTAAGGACTTAAGACATGTAGTTTCTAGTACTGTAATTTATAGATCAAGAGACAATTTCATATGGAGGAAATATATAAAATATAGAATCAGTAAATTGAATTAATAATGAAAACCAGTGTTAGCTGCCGCATTTATGTAAAGAATAGACCAGTAGTGATAAGTAGGCTAATAAAAAGGAATGTAACAGTAACCAATGTACAGCAAATGAACGCAGCTATGGCATGTCAGGGAAGTAAGTGTGACATGTACAGCATGGAAAAAACCAACGGTGCGTGCGTATAGTAAAATGAGTCTCAGCGAGCAAGTCTGTAATATCTTTATACAGTATACAATATATAGACCTATATAGTATATCCTTGCTAGGGAGAAAAACAGCAGGACTTAACCCTCAACCTTAACCTAGCAAAACATTAATCCAACAGACCTATAGTCACACACGTGCAGCTGAACTACCCGTGTACAATGATGTTCAACCAGTTTCTCTGAACAGATGCTGCTACACGTTGGGTAAACATTCACATTTTCCATCCATATGTTCATGGCAAGAAATTACAATTTTCAGCACCTCTCTTTGAATCTTGTTCTTGTCGACATGAAAAAGCATCTGAAACAGGATTTAAACCACGATACATTACATTGCACCACCAAATCCCTGGATAATACAGTGAAACCGATAATAACGACATCATAAGGGATATATTCACGCATGTTTGATTTAATTTAAAGGCACTCACAGCAGTATCACTACTTTAAGTCCCCTGCGTGACTTGTGAAGCACAGGATTTAGGAATAAATGCAGATTTCTATATAGCTTACTACCAAGAGCAACCAGCAACTTGCATCAGATGCAATGTGGATTTTTTTTTTTTTTGCTCCATTACCAATTCATGGCCCTTTTTAACCACACCCCCATTATCCCACATGTTTATGTACATCTAAGACTATTCATTTCAAGTACAGACTAAAAGAGTGTTTTCAAGTTTCATCTCAAGTCATATTTAGTTTAAATGATTTTTTTCCCAGTCAGCCAATGGTTTGCATTCATCTCTATCCGGAATGAAAACATATAAACAAACTCTTTAAACTTCATTAGGATTAATGTACCATCTCTTATTTTTTGGGGTCTTCTTTTTGAAAACTGAATGCAGACTTGATTTTGACTGTGAGAGGTTACACGATTAGTGAAAGCTTTGGGAGTATTTTAACTGATTTCGATGCCATCTGGAAATGAATGGAAAACCAATGGCTGTCTGGGATGGTTGAATGAATGCATTCAAATTTTCTTAAACACACCAGCATGGTTTGCAAATTGGTTAGCTTTTATGTCAAGTACACACCATTTGTGGCAAATGGGCTAAAACATGAAAAACGCCTGGTGTGATCCCTTAATTTCAAATGGAAAAACTCAACTTGCAGCACAGTGAATGAAAAAGTCACCAGGGAAATGTAGAAGTTTGACCTATCACATTAGTGTCGAGAATATTATATAGTGTATGATAAAAGATTATACTGAAACAGGCTGCGTCATATTCATCACTTGGGAGCTGTGTGATGTTGAGAAGTTATTTGGTTTTGGCCCAAAGTCCAGCATCAGTTGTATCTTGTTGTATCAGGAAACAACACTTATTGTAACAGGAGATAGAGGCTAACACAGTGTTGTTCTACTGCAGGCACACAACAAGCTCTTATATGAATATTTAGACAATGTTATATGGATTTTTCAAACCACAGGTCAATATCTTTAGTTATTGTGTTTATACTGAACAGGAGAGCAGTGTTTTGCATATATCTATGTGTAATGTATTGCCATAGTTTTCACAGACGTCTGGCTCTAAGTGAGAAAAATTACCCATGATGCAATAAGGAATTTTCTGTTTTTTTTACTTTGCCTTCTTTTTCTAACCGGCACGATTCCTCCTCTGTTAGTCACAATGGAAATGGGGCAAATTGAATCCTGATTTTATGGTCGCGAATGGAGAACAGAGCTGTAACTGACTTGGCACCCCAAAAAACATGAAACTATAAACGAGAAGACTGGAAACGATTCTGCTTTTGTCAATAGAAATTACACTTCAAAGCTCAAAGCCCATTAGGATTTTACTGTAAGCTGCAAAACATTAGCATTAATTTGCCATTTGCGAACAAATATGATATAATCTTCATGACAAACTGAGCAACAGTGTGTTTGTGCAAGGCAGAACTCTGATTATTTAGTCAGTGTTTTGTTGACTAGTTTGGATATGCCAGCTGCAGGCTACGCATTTTTCTGTCTCGCGAAAACAGGAACATAACAAAAATGAAAAAAGAAATGTTTTTCGTAATGTTCTGATTTATTAGTCACCACACTGGGGCTATCATTAGAAGCCATTACACCCGTGATGTGTCAAAGCAGCACAGCACACACTCAAAAGACGTGTAACCCGTGCTGTACTACCAGCCGTGTCCTCGTCGTGAGCAGCGGTGTCTCTCTGCACAGGCACCTTTCCTCTCAGGCAACATGTAATTTTTGATGTGCTGTCTGAGCTCTGTCATTTTGCCTCTAAATATCACGTGAAGTTTTGTGTTGTCATCTCTTAACAATCAGTGCGCTCGAAGGAAAATGATCTGCCCAGCTGGAAGCAGGTTTATGGTAACATTTTCCTCAGGTTTCTAGAGTTCAGCCCCATGCAGCTTTCTTTTGAACATGATATTATACAGTTAGTAGGAGCTTTCACTCTTCTCTAACACTATTCCTATTTTTAGATCCTTACTTTACAGCGCTGTAATAAAAGAGCTACCTCTGTGGTGCAAATTCAGGCGAAGGACATATTTGCCTGAGAAAAGTCGATCTAAGAGCAAACAGTTGATCGCCAACTGTGGAACTATTAATGTCCCAAATATCACTTCTCTTCTATTTCCTTCATGAGCCAAAGTACATAGGCAGGTCAGTGGTCTCTGTTACACGTGGCTTCAATAAAAAACAGTCCCATGGCCGCACAGGGGAAATGTGAATTTGGGTCATATTCACCAGGTGGAAAGCGGGAGGATTAGTGCGGAGCTCGCATGTTTTCTGAGGCGTAGTTTTACATAATAAAGAATAGCCAAGTAAAAGAAAACAGATGTAATGATGCTGATCCACTGGCACATATTCTTATTTAGAGAAACAATGTTTATGTATGGCCTACTACTGAAAGTGTAAACTCTCTATTTCATTTGAACTGACCCAGGAGAGCTTGGCTTGCCGGTGTTTTATTCATTGTGGTCAATGCAGTATATATGTAAATATACACAGTCTGCCCTTCTCTCTGTTTTTACTTCTTTTTTTTTTTTTTTTAGGACTGATTAAGTTGTCAGAAAACGCTTGGTTTGCTTTTTCTCTGCAGCCTGTCATTCTTCCCTGCATTCGGTGTGCAATCAAAACCCCCAAGTAGTGGCACAAAAGGACAAAAAGTGAGACTGTGTTGTTGCTGACTCATCTGAAGAGTGCAAATAAATTTGATTTGTGAGAGATCGGACTTTATTGTGAGTAGAGACTCCATGCTGTAAATTATAGGTCTTTATAAAACTACGCTGTAAGCCACGTTGAGTTTATAGCAGCAACAACACAACATGCCTCCTTGTGTTTCTACACCTCCTTCACATTTTGCCCTCGCTTCAAGTCCACATCTGACCCTGGCTTTTGCTTCCACAATGTGTTAATTAGCACTGGGGAGAATGAATACGATCCATACATACATATTATAGCACATACAACTGCTCGTGATTGCTGGTTACTGCTTTTCTCTGTAATAACACTTAATGTGGGACAGAAACAAACATCCCACTGGTTCGCTGCCTTGTTCGGCAACACATACAAAATGAAAGTGGTTTGTTTGGGTGGTCTGTTTTATGTTATGTTGTGATGTCAACATACATTTGTGTCAGATTTATTAGTTGCTTTAGTTATTAGTCTATAACAGTATCTAACACACTGCAGTGACACTCCCACTGCTTTGGTTCTTGAAAATCAGCTTCAGAAACTCTGGACTATGACAGCCGACATGCATTAAAAACACAGCGTCACTCACTTCCACTTCTTGTGAATCCAAACTTCAAATGTTACATTGGATTATGGGAGTGATAATTAAATTTCTTTGGTGGCAGCATTTTTGTGGGTTTTCCATCCGCAGCGACCCCACAGTGAGAGACAGAGAGACACAGTCTTAGAATTCAAGTCCCTTCACCTCTACATGTTGTCTTTGATTTTGTCCTCTCATGCATTGTGTGTGTTCCCCCACCAAATGTGCCGTTCAGATTATAGGCCAAAGCCTCACGTAATAATGTGTGGTGTTTCTGCAAACATTCATGCGGTAAATAAGAGGGTAGCTGGGAATGCTGTGGTAAATACTGTATGTCTCGAGTCATTATTAGGTGGTTTTACTCATTAAGATCAAAAGCCGCAAATTCAAAGGCAATCTCGAATCTAAAAAGAGGGGAAGCCATGTATTGAAAAAAAATAAGAAAAATCTTTTTTTTTGAAGATTTTGTTTGGGATTTGATAAATGCTCTCGTTCCAGGCGAGCAGAAACGTTCTCTGTTCTTTCTGCATCAACAAGGAGCAAATTTTTTTTGTGGCATCCATTTCCTATGTAATTGTGAAGAGTAGTTTTCTATAGATTTGTAATCACAGGGAAGCTTGAAAAAGGGTGGGAAGTGTCATGATCTTGATAGTCATGTAATGATGGTTCCCATGAGGGAACAGGCTCAATTATAAGGCTCAGCCACGAGTACACTCTACCACATTTATGACAAGACAATGACTTAATTCAATGAGTACAACGAGGATTGGTTGGCACCAGCTATTTATAAATCCATTACTGAGATTGTTTGTACAGTCTGTATTTTTATATTCATTTATTTATCTATATTCATTTACCGTTTATACATGCATCCATGGTAAAATTGTATGTGCCCGTGTTACTATACAGTGCAGAATAGGTGGAAAATATCCCATTAGTGTTATGCTAACCTAAGTGGCAATCATTTTGCCCAGCATGAGAAGCATAACAATTTTATAATAAAAAAAATTGTTTTTCAGACATATTGTGAAATTTTTGTGAAATGCAATTTAAAATGTTCTCTATATTGTTATTACTGTTACACTATAATCAAGTGTCAGGCCACATGTGGTCTTAATAAACAGGTCATATATTACCAGCTAACGTTAGATGATGCACAGGATACACTTATTTATTGGCATGTAATGCACAATTTATATGCTTTACAACATTTTAATATTAAGTGCAAAGTGTTGCCTATACTGACTTTATTATACTGTATTACCTCTAACGTTAGCTACACACCACATCTTTGCAAATATGTATTTAATTCTACAATTACCAATGTCTATTTTGTTTGATACAACCTGTCCCATTCAATAACTTGCAAATCTCCATTTACACTGACCCAAATGTTTATAACTACCAATAGACTAAGGTAGTGTTCAAAGTCACTACTGCTACATCATTTAATCCACTGCACAGGCAGTTTTCCATTTGGTTTTGCTGTCTGAATGAATAGTGATAATAATTATACTCGATATAGAGGACTAATACTATCCCCAAATGCCTCATGAAGAGTAGTGTAAAACCAGTCCCTAACCAAGCAATATAAACCACCATATTGTGTCCAAAAGTGTTGTTTCATTTTGCCAGTGAGCTCACTATATAGTCATCCACAAAGAACTTCCTGGATTGTGAGAAAGGACGTCAATGAGTGAATGATTTCTGAAACAACCTACAAAGTACTGGTGTAACTGGGCCCAGCATGGAGCCTGTTAACCTGGAGGCCTGCTGCATGCAAAATTCTTCTTTTCTTGAATACATAACATGTGCATACATGCACAGGAAAACATGTATATCACGCCTCCAACTATTTTTCTTGAAATTTAAAGACCGCTTTGGTAGCCATTGTCCATGCAGCCTCACACAATCACCGACATTCACTGACTGTTCCAACATGCACCCTGGCACTCATGCCCTCACGTACTATGCACTTTAGGCTCAATTAAGGTGTGTGATTGTTTTTTTTTGTTTGTTTTTTTCCCATGTTTTTTAAGTCTCTTCTATTTATTTCTTATCCCATTTTACTTAATTTTTTGTAATGTGAAGGGAGGCAATGCATGCAGATAAGAATATCATTGCATGGTTTTCAACCATAGACTGTAAAAAATATGGACGTAGCACCCGTGACGTCACCCATTGGTTTTGGGGAGTCATTTTTGTGACTCAAATATGGCGGCCTGAACAGCGCCATGTTGGATTGGCCGGCCGAGAACCCGCCCACTGGCCTCGAAGCAGCTGTCCACGGAGCCGCTCAGACCTGTCACTCAATGTTTCCGCGCCCTAATTGGCCAGAATTTTAACCTAATAACAGTAAAACGGTAGAGTTAAAAAAGAATTCACCCTCCTCAGAGTGTGTGCGGGGGTAGAAACTATTGATTGAGACCAAAAAACGTTCTGACACCAGGCTTTGATCATGTTTATTGAGGATCGTCGGCAATTTTAACATGGGGTTCTATGGAGAATGCTCCCTTCTGGCACCAGCCCCCAGAGGAAGCCGAGAGGATTGTAGTTTTTTGAACGCGGAAGTGAGCTTCACTTCTCAGACCGACAACTGCCCCCTTGTTTTCAACATCTGTATATGACAATAAACTTCTTGAAATCTTAAAAATGCTACTACAGTACTTAGTTATTAATTCAAGCCTTTAAAGATGCTTTGCAGAATGCTTTGAGTTTTAGAGCCATATTCTTCCTGCTGAAAGTTAGGCTATGTAGCCTAGTCTTCCATTTCCCCCCCATGGGTATTGTGTCTACTGCAGACTTTGCTGACAGAAGTTAGATCAAGCATAGAAAGAAAATCCAACTCTGTACAATAGACACAATCTGACAAGCAACATGGATCCAGACTTGTCTCCTCCCCTAGATCTTCTGTGTGCACACAACTTTGCCTTTGCTCTGTCCTTGGGACGTCTGTAAAAATGGTCTTATATGGGGGAAAGCACCGAACAAATAAATGTAATGTTCCAGAGCCGCTGCTTTCCAACTGTGTGATTTGCTCCAAATATATCAGTGTGTCTCTGCCCAAAAAAAAAAACAGCTTATCTGAAAAAGGCATCTCAATCTATACTTGAGCATTTTAAAACACTTGGTAAAACGTTTGGGAACATTTGTTTAAACTCAGTTTCCAATGGTGAATGTTTATCTTAAAGAGTAGTTTTAAGTGTTGTTGCTATGTTGTTGTTCACCTCTTCCCCAAACAGGCTGAAACACTGAAAAATGGAAACAGATGCTCATTGTTTCAGTGTGAAAAGGCAGTGGGAAAAAAAGGAAAGAAAGATTTACTGCATTTAATAATTCCATTCAAAGGTAGCTGATAGTTACGTTTTCTTCACACTGTTGTGTTGTTCACTTGCCAAGTCAGACCTTTCTTTGAAAGAAAATACACACAGGGGAATAAGAATATATGGTTCTAAAAACATCTTTCAAGTAACTGCCCTGGCAGAAAATACCTAAGCTGGATGAAGCAGTTCCTTTGTTGAAATAACAACATACACAAGGTGATTAACTTTTTCGGAAAAAAAGGAAATGGGTCATCTCTGCGTGCCAGCAAAAGGAATCCTGTCAGTCAAGCAGGGGCTCTGGGACATCCTCTATTTTTAGTACCTAGAGCTAAGATGCATACCATACAGTGTAGCCTTGACTTAAAAACAGATGCAGTAAATAATAAATCCACCAAACAGGAAGATATTATTCTCTCAAGGGCTGGTTGGAAGTCATTAATTTGCAAAGCAGCTCACAAGGAAAATTGAGTGAAATAAACCCTTAAAGCAAAAACACACGGTGGAATAGATGCAGGAGAAACAGTGAGTGAAGGTGGCGCTTTGGCACGTCCACCCACCTGACATTTACACTTTCAATACTCCCAATGTAATTCTAAGTAAGCAGTACATTGAGATTTTGGACGTTTACAAAATCATCATCATTATGCATTATCACAGACAGGTTTGGAGACTACGTAAGGGATAATGCCCGACGAGGTGTCCATTATCAGAAATTAATGGACGACGCGGAGGCGTGAACCGTCCGACGCGAAGCGGAGGACGGTTGCTTCCGCGAAGTCCATTAATCTCTGATAATCGGACACCTCGAAGGCAGGGGCGGAGTGGCCATCGGGAGGACCGGGAGATTTCCCGGTCGGCCGGCGGCCAATAAGCTCAAGAGAGCCGGCCGCAAGCTGCCCTGCGTGGCCGTGTGGTGCTCACGAGTTAAAAGTAACTACACGCCCCCATGAAAATCGCCAAACTCTACCTCTACACCTATGTGGAAAGTCCAACCATTATTTGTACCCCTTCATGTCTCTCTACATCTCACTCATGGTTGCGGTAGTGAATCAGACTCTCATCAATCCAGCCTACTAAATGATTTTTGTTTAGCCTCCTATCTTTATCTAATTATTTTTGTTCAATGTTACAGAACTTTCATGACCACAAAATATAAAATAACCAGCAATTTAATTTGTTTGTTTGTTCTTAAACTAATGTAGAATGGTGCAAAGCCTCATGGGAAATGGGAAATGCGTTAGCCTATCACTGTGAAAGTTATCATTAAACTAGCGGCTGCGGCTAAAAACAGAACGACTCACGGAAGCCAACCAGCAAACCTTATCAGTCCTGCCCGTGTGTTACGTAATCTATAAGTTATATTAATTTAACAAGACAACACAGTCCGTGCTTTACTGTAAGTGGGCCAGGGGGCGTCGGTACGCGGACCGCGGTACCGTTACGAGCCGGAACCTCTCACATCACAGCAGCAGCTGCTCTGTCTTCTCCATGGGCACCGAAGCATGTTGGTGAGTAGGACAAGACCCCAAACCGTGGCGTTTGCAGCGCGCTGTCAGTAAAATCAGACAGACATCAAGCAGAGTAGAGTAGTTGAGAGGGGGAAATAAAGGAGTAAACATGACTGGATGTAATGTTATGGTCAGCAGTGTTAAGTAGGCTAAATCTGCTCGGGAGGCACTAATTGCAGCTCAGAATATGGGAAATGGTGTAGCCTTTATAAAAAAGATTTATGTGGGAGGACCCCCAGACCCCCAATTAAGTTGTTTCACCCACATTTTTTTTTTTTTTTTTGCTTCTGACACTCATATATTTTGCCATATGGAATGACACATAGCTCTGTTTGAGCGGTGAGCGGTACAGAAATATGTAAATGGTGTGTGTGTGTGTGTGTGTGTGTGTGTGTGTGTGTGTGTGTGTGTGTGTGTGTGTGTGTGTGTGTGTGTGTGTGTGTGTGTGGGTGTGTGGGGGGTTGGGCCGATCGTGGGCCGGTGCGGTCAGAATTTTCCCGGTAGATTTTGGTGCCCCACTCCGCCCCTGCTCGAAGGGCATTATCCCGCTTATACCATGGTCACTTACGAGATAAATACATATTAAATCAATTACTTGTAATTTAATGTTGTTTTTACCGTTAAAATGTTGTTTTTACCGTTAAAATCATCACATCTTTAAGCGGCTGAGCCGAGCGGACTATTTAATAAACTCGTCGGCGATAAAAGAGAAAAAAAGAGGGACCCGCTGTGACCGCAGTGTACAGCCAGTGACTCTGCCACAGCCTGGTAGTTGATCAGTAAAGGGAGGTGAGGTGACGGCTTAAATGTTACGTGACACAAAGTTTTTCAGAGGTCCAGTGCACTTCTTACCGCTTGTGTGTTTACAGACTCCAGTGCCGTGATGCGCTGAAAAAAAGTTGTTATGGTCCGAGTGTCCGTTGCCGTGGTTACTAACAAGCGTTTGAGCCAGCGCAGTAATATTTAGAACGTAATCAGGCTATTTTACCGGAACATCTTTATAGGTGTCCATTATCACTTTTTAATGGACACCCAGCAGCCAATCAGAATCGAGGATTCACCCAGACCATGGTATAAGTAAGGGATAATGTATAGTTCGGAGGTTGTTATGGAGAAATAAACCCCGACAGGTTGTATGGAACCCCGACGCGAAGCGGAGGGGTTTCATTCAACATGAAGGGGTTTATTTCTCCATAACAACCGACCAACTGTACATTATCCCGCTTATTACACGGTTTACGAGTGAAATAATTAATTTGAAACATAATGTTGATCAAAATACGACTTTCATCGATTTAAAATTGCATTTAGCGAATCTGCAAGACGTACCGGTCACTTCCGCTGTTTTGCCGAGCCTCCTCCCGTTCGTGCATTTGAAGCCTTTGATAATCAATCAGTGGATCGATAGATTACCATACACGTGTTAAGATGTGTGTATTGTGTGTAGTCGTATCTGTCATAAACAAGCGATTAACTTCTACTGTTTACGAGGTGCGTTTGTGTCGCGGAGCCGCGGTGCCACCGAGACGAGAGGAGAGCTGACACCGGGTCAGAGGCTCTGATGCAGGTCTGGTTTCCAGCAGCGATGTAAAGGAGCCTCCACTCTACTTGTAACAAGTTACCAGTCATTTATCTAACATCGCTATTAGTCCGAAGCTGTTTAATGACGGTAAAAATGAAACACAAGGTAAATATCCTGCATAGTTTCTCTTTTCTGTGCTGCGCTGGTCAGAGCGGCTTCCCTAGCAACGGTCTGTTATACATGACGACGGTCCGTTATACAGAAATAACAGACCGCAGAACGCAGCGCTGGACCAATCAGAGAGCAGCATTCAATAGAGCCGTGTAATAATACATTTTTAGTGCACTACTTCTACAATTATGTTAGCAACACCTGTGCTGTTTCTAGTCTGACAAATCAACATGACGGTTTGAGAAAATGGTAGTTTCTCCAAACTTCAACCTGAGTTGAAATCTAATCAGGCACAATAAGAGGTGTATATGGCCTTTAAATATAGGTCTTGGGCTGCTTTCATGTCACATGGAAGTCACTGTATTCAACCTTTTCCTTAAATCCTGTTTGCACAAGCATGCAACTTTTAATTACGATTGGAAACTACATGTCCTACCACAAGTCTGCTGCTCAGTTTATTCAAACCAAAATGCAACCAACCAGTCTCATTCTATAGGCTGCTGTCAGAGCACAGTGTTTTTAACCCCTACACAATTAATTCTGCAATCATACAGCCATCTTGAAGCACTGTCACCTTCTTTTCAATGTTTTCATAAAGTATTTTAACTATATTTCATATCTTTAGATCAGAAACAAGAGTATCGTGTTATCACAGCCCCAAATAGAATGCATGAAAGTTAGCTGTATTTCCTAAAAACACTTGACTCTCCCAGTAATCATGGTCTTCTCTCACATCCAGCAGAAAGAATGTCAGTAAACTCCACAGCATAGAGCAAAAAATGTTATGACGACATCCGTCAATAAAATGTGTCCAGTACAAACTGTATCAATCAATACATGAATCTAATTGTTTAACCAAGAGGAGCATGAAAAACATTACTGTCAGAGCCTTTGTGTAAGAAATTACCTTCATGCTCGGATGAGTTTGTCTTGAAGACATGAGTCATTTCTTGACTGGTATAGTCATTCTTTTGAAGCCATCATCTCTGCACAGCTCCTCTCTCCGCAGCATTGCCTGAAATGATAATCATGGCATTTCACAGCCACAGGTAACGTCAGCGTGGAGTGAGTGGCCCAAAAAGAGGCTGTTGTAGCACAGGTTTCAGGAAGCCTGTGCTCTAAGTGCAGCCTCTTGTTATTTGAAATACTACAAATTGGCGGAAAATACATGTACTTTGTGCTACGTGGTGGGAGCAAAGGCAGAAGTACAGTATGATATTGATTTGATAGCTCCATTGTAAATGGCATATATATCTGCTGTAAAAATGCACTGAGCTGTGAACATACTGTTGTTTGGACTGCTGCAGTGCATTTATGTATTTTTCTGTCAGTGCGGTGTAAAACATGTTATTTTTCTTCAAATTGGTGTCATTACAGTTGCAATACAGCTCTTTCGGGGAGCAACAACAAATGCTCACACAATGCAGATCCATACATGCGCGACTTCATTAGTCTCACTGAAGGTTGAGATGTGATAGATGTGGGGTGGGAGAAAGCACGAGAGGGAGTTACTCTAGCTATTTGCAAGCTTAGATTGGCAAAAGTGTTTTTTTCCTTTTTCCAAGGCGGTCAATGGCGACCACATCAATCTGGGCCCAATTTAAACATGTGTGACATGATTCAACAGTGCGTTTCATACCCTAGCATTTGTATTGGGACTAAAACTGAGACTGAACTGCATGGAAGGATAAATATGCTGATTAGGGCTACTGTCAAAAGCCCATTGTTCTGAGTATTTTGTGATTTATGCCTTTCAAATGGGATTGTCTCACATATCAGTTTTTCTACCTGTTCTTTCATATGCATGCCATGTGTGGAGGCCTGCGGAGGCACTACTGTGGTAGCAGTCAGGAATACGGCTTCACGACAGATACTTTACACATGCCAGACTGTTAGACGATGGAAGACTGTGAGACAACGATAAAATGTTCATATTAAAAGCATTTACCCCTCTCCAGGCGCCAGACTGTCTGACACTGGCTCAAATTGATTCTTAATTGGGTTTGTATGGACCTTGGACCTACTGTTGATGAGCGCAGTGAAAAGTGGACATCTACTGCTTGGGCTCGCGCTCCGCAAGAAATGTGATAACACAACCGACCTGGCAGAGAGGAAAACGACTTCTTCTTATATGGTTTTCGGGCCATTGTAGGAGAAAACATAATAATAATTATGAAACAGATAATCTGCACATCTTGAAAACAGATTTAAGAGAATGATCCATCATCCAGACATGGCAGAACAAAGCCACTGACTCAAAGGGATGTCATTACTCATCACAAGTCACAACCAGTTGGCATTAACCAGCTGTGTAGCTATATGTCTTTTTGCGAGACTTGTTTTTTTTTTTTTTTTTGGGGTGGGGGGGGGGGGTAGTAGTAATAAATCACTCACTTGCTGTGGAATGCAAGCCAGTCCTCTGGAACAGCTTGGTCTTGGTGGAGGTGATTTTCTGTTTCTAGGCTGACATTCCTCATTATCTATTTTGGCTTGCCTTGCGTGGACACTGGGTCATGGAAAAGGCTGGTTAAAAACTGAGGAGTAAGGGTGAGAGGGGCTTGAATACTCCCCAGTGCCCCCCTACTGCCACCCTCTCCAGTGAAGCTCAGCATGCCTCTATTTAAAGAGGAAGGGAGGGAGGTTATCCCTACCTTTGCCTTGCTTATGAATTTCTTTGCTCCCCCAGTCACAGAGGAGGCTTGTTACCAGAGCGAGCAGACGTGGTGGAGAGCCACGCTGCAAATCTTTATTCAAGCTGAGGGGAGAATCTGCTGTGGATTAAGGCTTGTCCACAGTCTGGTCTGGTCTTAATTTCACTTCTTTTGTGCAGTCAGACTAGAAGGGTGCTTCTGATTACTGTCTATGCCTTTGAAGGCTCACTCCAATTTGATCAATTTCAGGAGCCAATAATAATAATAATAATAATAATAATAATAATAATAATGAATTTCTACGTGCATCATCATCTAGATTTTGCAAAGTGTCTATGTCAGTATAATGACTTTATAATCAACATTTGGAGATTTCAATTGTGTTTCCAACGTAGGCAGGTGCTAAGTTACAAATGACAGGGGACTGAATGGCCCTCCATAGACATTAATGAACCATGTAGCTCATAACAACTCATAAACTGCACATCTCACCACAGTGAGCGTATAAACACTTGATCACTGTGCAGTGCTGAGCATTTTCCAAAATGAACACCATTAGTTCTCATTACAGTGAGAAATAAATAAATACAGTCAACAAACAACCAGCCTTTGTATACACCAAGGCTTTACATGAGTAATAAACTGCACTGAATTGATCTAATAATGAGTATTTTAAAGTAAGAATTGAGTTTGTACGATAACTGTCGCTGAGATATAGATACAATGGTATTCAATGTACTGTCCTTAGACTGCATTGCAATATTATAACTCATAATCTGTACATGGCGGAACAATAGGCACTCTTTGGTATAATAGAGACTGTACCATTAACAGTGTCTGAGATGGAAGTGGAATGTTTGAATGTGTGTGATTATACATCATATCTCTTCATAATACAGAAATTATGGCAGAAAACTATGTGTATACACACACATAATAAATCAGCTTGTAGTGATGAAATTATAATAATGATATCAACACACAAGACAATACATGTGTAATTACTGCAACATAGCAATCAATGAAATAATGATAACAAAGAAATCTATTATCATGCCAAACAACCAAAGATAAAACCTTAAGTGGAAGCAGGAAGCAGTGGAAAAGACCACTAACTCAGCCACTTGCTTTCTGAAGTGTCTGCAGCGCAATCTCCCCTTGTAGGTGTCATAAATTGGCAGAGGCACCCTGGGCTGCTGGGGTGGTCCTGCACCAGCCCTATCCCAGGGTGGGCTAACGTCATCCTGCAGCCCCAGTGTGCTCGTCAATGTCGCTTTGCTGCTTCTATTCTGGTCACACAGTAGAGAAGAGTAAGTGGGTGAGTGTTTGGGTGGGAGTCAAAAAAAAAAGAACCTGTTGCGAGCGAAGGTATGTTCCAAGCACATGGTGGTCTCTTCATTTTCAAAGCACTAAAAATGCATTTAAAGAAGGAGCAGAGGAATTTACAAGGTGACACTGCAAAGTGCTTCCGTTTCTAGGGCTGGAATTCACAAACTGATATTGCATGAATGTCATGTGTGAGCTACAAAAAGCTTCTGTCAAGTGTTTGGTTATCTGGCAAGAGGATGTAGCTACAAGAAAGTCAGAGCTTCCAACACTGATCCCCCTCCTAAATCAAGACATACTAGGCATTAATCCTCAAAACAGACATTTATAACTATGATTTTTGCCAATAAAGCAAGAATTGGGTGTTTTCCCAGCAACAGGATTCTTTGCTATCTGCACTGTATTTGAGCCGAAGAAGCAAAGTGATCCCAAGCCAAATGTTTCTGTTTAAAAACTTCCATCATGTGTTACTCTGTTTTTAATGTAACACATTTTCAATAGGGAGGGTGTTGTGTTATAATTATACTCCATTAATTAATATGCAAATAAGGGTAAAAGTGCCAACATATTACCATTTCCGCAGTCGGTTCCAAATTAGGATTAACAAGTTTTGGGGTTTTCTTTCTCCACTACAGACAGAACATTCCTATGTTATGTGATAACCAAAACCCATTTGCAGGATGTGGCCACCCCTTTTTTTATAACCCATAAATAAAAAAGATTGTGATCTATTTGTTCCTTTATATCCATCGTTTGGTTCTCAGACATCCTTAGATCCTTTGTGTAAAGTCAAATTTGGCTTTTTTATATATTCTGTTGCATTCCTGCTCTAACCAAATTCCTCTTGTGCTTTAATGGGTGGATGTTCCTCTGTATTTTCACTCAGAAAAAACGCCGCTGCTGCCAGATTTGTGGCCTGTTGTGGCCCGAAAGAACAGCGCCACAGGGAACTTCAGAAAAACTCACTAGAATTTCAGCTTTTGAAATACTGTCGTATTTCAAGGGGGTGAGAGAATTTCCCATCCTAATATTTCAAATCAGAGATAAAGTGGTTCTCTGTACTGAAAAGAAAGGGGAATGGCCTCCCATAGAATCAAGTACTAAAAAACACACAGCCCCATGAACAAGAGGCAGGCTGCATGTTGGTGGGTGCACGTGGTTACCGGCTGACACTTAAGTAACCCCTTGACAGGTGCTAAAGTCTTATGTGTCTGATGGGCAGCTTAAGAGTTTTTGCCTTTTTACAAGCCCTGCCTTGGTTTGTTCCCCCCACACATGGCAGTGTTTTAGAGTGCTCAGGCAAATGGTATGACATGACTGCACTCCATAATGCTACAGTGTCCACAGAGTGAATGGAGCTATTGTGGATTAGTGGAAATACATAACCACTTCACAGCATCTGTATACAGTACACAACGGTACTATATTGTGTACTGACGTATTGTCTTAGGTCTTTGAAGTTTTGTTAGCACATGTGTATTTTGTGAAAGGCTAGAAAAAGAGCCTGAAAAACACTGTAAACAAAACCCGTTGAGCTCTAGTTAGTTAGCATAAAAACTGGACACTGGGATTAAGAGCTGGTCTTACTCTGTCCTCCCACCAGCACCTCTAATGGTTATTATCACATGTTATCTCAATTGTTGCATCTGTGCAAAATTTTAAAAAATTGTAGCTTTACTGAGACACGACAAAGCTAGCTGTTGATGTGTTACACTAAGATGATCGTCTCCTTGCTATAGCTTCAATTACAGAGCTGTGTGGTGTTAATTTAACAAAACACAATGTGCATTAATGTGCATAAACTATGGCTGTAAAAATCTGTTAAAGCTGAGCTGTGTCTACAGTCATCTTTAGACTGTATTCACTTTCCATTTTATTATGTGTCTGCAAAACATGCACAAACCTTGGAATGAGCTTTAAAGAAATGTCTAAGTTATATTGTACAATTGCTGTTGCAAAGCAAATGGCTAGGATTTTCTGAAATACACAATAGCTCTACCTGTTCTTCACAAAATATCATACAACTCAAGCACACATTCTGTCATATGTTGTGCACTTAATGCCAATTAAGAATATAAAAATTATGTTTTTATTGACTCTAAAAGAGAGCAAAAGAATGTGGATCGTCATATTTAAATGTATGCAACACTGCCTTAACTTGTTTGAACCGATAGCTTGTGTGAAACAGGACACTCTAAAGTATAGTCAGTATATAGTAAATGAAAATAGCTCACAGTATCATGTATACGCAGCACATTGATTTGTTCCTGCGTGGGATACTCCCCCAATGCCCCCATCTCTGCTTCTAATGTTGCTCATTGGAAATATGCTAATGAGATCCGTCACGATCGCTGATTCCCTTTGAACTTTTTATTTCGTCACGGGCTGACTGAAATCACAGAGGTAGAGAGCAGGAGGTTTTCTGCCGCAAGCCCACGGCCCCTCTTCCACCATCTGCCGGACCTCATTTCATTTGAATAATAAATGATAGACTTTCTTTTTTTTCTCTCCTCTCTGCTACACAGAGGCGTTTCGGCTCCTCACATGTTTTTCGCAGTTCAGGGGGAAAAAATGGCCACCAGCCATGGCAGAGGATTGTTGTCTCTCACTGTAAAGCCCTGCCCAGGGTCTGCAGGCCACACCAGCTCGGAGACTACCACGAAGCCCGCAGCAGCACACGGAATCTACACTGTGGCTCCGAGATGAAATGTATTCACTCTTCCTTTATTTTGAGAAACTGCACATGAATTGAAAAGCGTGGGCATCCTGTTTTTCTTAAAGAACAAAAAGATATTGAAAAGTGTTTTCATTCTGGCTTAATTCCCTAAAATGAAAAAACGTCAGTCCTTAAAAACAAGACTAGGAATAGATTTTATCAGCAGGATATGCTCTTATAGTTACAGTCCTGCTGTTGATGGTCACCAGATAAGGAAAGGAGCCTATTCAATCACTGGTACATGACAATTTATGGACTAGTCATCCAGTGTAGGGGATAAAAAAGGCTAGTACCTGCAGCTGTAGAGCGGATGGGAGAGGCTTTAACTTTTCTTGCACAGATAAGGTTCCTTACTGTCAATTTACAGGGTTCCCAGCTGGAGATGTGCTGAAGCAAATCTAATTCAAACTTTTCGAACCTCAGAGACACACAGCAGTGCCCCAAATAGCAATAAAGCCACTGGCTTCTGCCCTCTGGTGTACTTCCCGTCGCCACACTTTATAACCCCAGCTCTCAGTGTTGAGATTGGAACATGTGCTCACCAATGGATTCAAATAGAGTCAATAGGAGCCTCTTTCCCCTTCAGCAGTCAGCATGCGGATCTCAAATAGCAAAGCGGTGTTATTAGCATGCACATACTTGGTTAGGATTCAATCCATTGTAATTTCCACTTCATATGAAACAGAATCAGGATATAAATGTTAACAGGATGCTAATCCCCCTTTTGTTAAAAACAAAACAAATGATTTTTCAAGCTTACACTGTACATTTTCTTTGAAGGGAATATTTTACAGGACTGTAAAAGCGCTGGTATTTATCAAGAATAAACGTCTTGGTCACTCTGTCAAAGTGAATACAGGGAAGAGTACGTAAATCTGGTCCCCCGCTGTGCTGCCTCCACCAGCTTTTAGAATGATTGACCTCTGCAGGTTTCCAGAAGCATGGAAACAGGGAATGCCCTTGACACACAAGGTATGAGAGAAAAAAGGAAAACCTAGCTGAAACCCGAGGGATCAGCGGGGGCAGTGAAGCAGGCTGTTCCATTTCCCCTTTGTTTAAAAACTACTGCCAAGCTCTGCGTAGGCTTGGACCCATGTGCCTGGCCACGAACAATGAGAAGCAGCCAGAATTGATGAAATAATTATCAGCACACCTTGCAATTAACCAGCTCTTCTAAATTCTCCCCTGCATGAGTTGCTGCAAGAATATCAGTTTGGGTAAAATATACATAGGTGCCATAATAGAACAACAAAGACTCTAATGGCCTCAGAGGGTCTTTGGGGCTCCTGGGATGCAGAGATGGGCCTCTCTTTCCTTTTCCTGTTTCCCGTTACAATCAAAACTATCCGTAGTGATAATAGCTAAGCATGCATCCCAGCTGCTGCCTAGCTCCAGCATTTCAATTAGTTGGTTTTTTTTTAATCTTTCATTATGATAGCTAAAGTGTGATCATTGGCCCATACCAGTCCACACCCCCATTGATAACATGGTGCTAATCGCTGGGAAAGGCACAAGTACAACTGTGAAAAACATTGTGCATTTTTACCTTTGATCAGGGCCAGAGGCATGAGAGGTAGGCTAATGGTACAAACATGAAACAGCAGGGGGTGCGGCAGGTTGCAGCATTTGTTAGTGTTTTGAATCATTGCTGATCCTGAAATGGGTTTTCGATGTAATGTGACATTGTGGTGCAGCACCTTTGGGTACCTATTAAGTGTAATTTCATGGTGAGTGTGGCTTGTTATACTCGTAAATGTGCCAAATGAACTTCCATGCTGGAAAATGTACTCTGCCCCACAATGGCAAAATGTAAATATCAACGACGTACTCTGTCATAATTGAAAGAAAAGTCTAACTTTCTGGCATCTGGTTTGCAATATATACAGTATATAGGCCTACAGTATATATACACATACACACACACACACACATTTCTGTGAGTTACCTGTTCAACATAATTAAATAAGGTAGTGACAAAAACTAATCAGTATGGAGGGAAAAAAAACAACTCAACTCTTGCTAAAGCTAAACTAACTGGTAGAGCAGCAGTGACTCTCATGACTATGCTGAACTGAATTTGGTGTAGTTAACCTACTTTTTATTCACTTGAGAGTATTTAAGTGTTAATTAATGGCTTATATTTAATTAATAATAGTTTTAACAAACTACTAAGGTATAACAAAACAGAAGTGCATTTAATTAGTATCAGCCATAAATTGTAAATAATAATAAAAAATGTTCATGAACATATTTTCTGTGTTTCCATCCTGCAATTTATCGACCTAAGCAAACATAAAATGAAGATACTGTAAACTTTCTAAATGTTATGCTGTTTGCCAAGCAGCCTAAACCATTTTTACTCAACTTCATCGCTCTTGTAGTTGCCTAAAACTCTCTGCTCTCTGGATGCCGTTTTATTTTTTCTCTTATTGACATAAAAGGCTTGGTTTGTCACTCCTGAGAAATTAAACCCAACATCATAAAGGAAAATATATTAACCTATGGATTTTTATATACTTGTAGAAAAAAAAAAGATGTAACTTGCAAATGAGCAGATGTAAGTAGTAAGTGTATGTCTGAGGAAAACCAATGCACATAAAATGTTTTATTCATAACTGGTACTCTATCCTCTGGACAAAGCAGCTGCAGCAGCGGATACATTCACCAATAAACAAACATAAGGACGTTATGTTTCATGCCGAGCAGTCAAACAACTACTCAGGTGATTTAGTTTTAACTGTGCTCTTGAGGCAAACCTTTAGTTTTGCTTTTCATCTTGCCTTACTATTTTTCAACGAATTTGAATTTGTCTGTTGCACTGCCAGGTTCAAGGTCTTTGTGTACAAATACAAATGCAATAGAGAGACTTGTGGTGCATTGGCGCACATTTGTCTGACAGTCCAGAATTATAGTAGGCAGACTGGATCCGGGCCGTGAGCGGGGAGCAGAGAGAGAGAGAGAGCGAGAGGGCCCCCGGCAAGCTGCCCTGGCTTTGTTTACAACAAAAAGCCATTGTTTGATGTGGTTGCGCAGCCGGCTCCAAAGCTCCCGCTCCCACAGGATGTGCTCTGGGTAAAATGCCAGACGGAGGCCACTGCTGGATGACTTCGACCTCACCATGCTGGGACTCTGAGCAAAGTCCTCCTGAGTCCTCTAGAGACTTAGAGAAATGTATAAAACTGCAACGGTTTGATGCGTCTTTGTGTTGTATCTCTGTCTATCAACAAAGTTCAGGTGTGTTTGATTCAACAGACAAAAGTCAAAGTAACTACAATATTTCAGTTGTCAGTGATGGAAGAGCTATTCACATCTTTTACTTCAGATAAAGTACCAGAATTTAAAAATACTTTATCACAAGTAAAAACCCTGCATTCAAATTCTTATTGATGCTTTTAAGTATATGAAAGTATCAGCAAAACAGATTTTAAGTATATGAAAGTATCAGCAAAACAGATTTTAAGTAGCATAACATTATATAGCAATTATGGGCTCTACCATTGGTAAGTTCCTTTATGTTATAATATTGGTTTATTAGTGATACATTAATATATTAGTACCATTTTGACGTTATAGGCGAATATAGCTAATTTTACACATTTTATATTCTTACAGGCGGCTTAATGACTAAGTGTTAATTTGCATTAAATTAAACAAATGTGTCCCTTAATAAATGTACCTGGTTACATTTCACCACTGTCTGTTATACAGAGGATTTATATGTGGAAAAATTAATTTAAAGTTTGAATGTATTGAAGGTCGTTTTTTATTGTACTGACATTTTATGTGGTAAGTTATAAAATAAAGTTATTTTCCATATCAAATACTTTCTATTCAGTCCACACTCTACTGAAACACAATGCATTTCTTTATATTTTCCACTCAGTGGAAGATTTCTCTTTCAGTCACGCTCTGCCTGATACTTCTTCTCTGCCAAATCATCAGCACAACCAAGCTACACGCTACCAGTTTACAGACTACTGCGAACCAAGAACCCTCATTGTGTACATGATACAGCTATTCAATCGAGACAAATGTAGGCCATGTAAAGGATGTGCCGTCAAAGGAAACTGCAAGCATACCCAAAGCTTTATTAATCTTTTATCACACACGGTGTCCTTAAAGGAGCGTCCGGCTGACTGCCAGGCTGGAAATCACCTAATAGACAATAAGAAAATAAATGGCTCCCAAAAGATCAAAAATATGAATAGGATTATGACCGAAACACGGTGTTATTTTTACTTTATATTGCTCAAATAGCTGAGGCAGCTAAGGAGTCTACACAGATTCAAGCAAGAGCTTTAAAGGGCCTTCATTGGAAATCCTTCAAGGAGACTGTTTCTATTTCTTATCAGTGAAGTGAAGACAGGGCTTTGATTGTATAAATAAGGAGGAAACTGAAGGAAAGAAGAGTCTCCTGACACGTCGGTCAGGAACTGGTGTGGCTCATAAGCCACAAAGGTAGACCGTAACAGTAGCCGCTATATGGTGATAATCTCTGCCTAAAGGAAGACTGGGCAAGCAAAGAAACATGTGTTGGTGCGCCAGGCTCAAATCCCCCCTGACCTTGCCCCTTTTCCTGCAGCCAAGATGAGATGAAAGGAAGTGTTGATGCCTCTACTGCCCCCCAGAGGTGCTGACTTCACAGGCAGGAAGGAGAGGCATCTTCAAGGCTAATCTTTAAGTACACCTCTAATAGCTGTGTGCTACACTAACTGCATTTTGGCCACTGATGCCTGAGTTATTAAACCCAGGCTGCAACAGTTTAACCTTGTGATTTACTGCTCTTGGACAAACAAAGGAACTAGACAAGAGGTTCAGCATACTGTAAGTCCCCAGCTGTTTCATGGAGGATCCATTCCTTTAATTTTTCATGTCAGTGGAAGTACAGAGCAGGCACTAAAACTCTGAAAAAAAAGGCTACCTGTAAAGTCCTTGAGGAATCCTGCAAGAACGGGTCCTGAGTGAACTGTTAAAGAATGAAATATGCTCTCAGTCCTTCCTCTTAAGATGTGATGTTTCTGCCAGGATTGGGGAAATGCAGCACAAGTGATGATAGAGGATATAAAAATCATTGACACAAAGACTGCCTTAGTACAGCAGTGTCCTTCTCTCTCTCTTTCTCTTTCTTGCTTTCGTACAACACACAAGTTTGTCAAGATATTTTATGGCCAACTGTTTCATCTTTCAGCAGTCATGGCTGGAATTAATAGACCCTTAAACACAGGCAGCTGTGAATTTTCTATACTGTGGCTTGTGGCATCAGGAATAACAGTTGTTATTCTGATATGATGAAACATCCTTCTACAGTATGGTGTGGCTGCAACTGTTTCATCTCCCTGAGAACAAGGCAGCAGACAGACAGCACAGTATGCAAACTCAATCGAATGATCAGATTGCTCCGAGGTGGCTTTGATGAAAGCCGGTGATCTCGCTTTTGTTTTGAACAGTTATTTAAAAGGAAAATAAATATAAAGCCCAGTTGACATCTGATGAAAATTTTGTGTGGGCACTTTTTTTGGGTAAAAAAAAAATTAGATTAATACAAATTTAAGCAATGCGTCAAGCCGGCAAACAAACACAAGAGTTTCTTATTCACAACCGACTGTCATCTGTAAATGATTGATTGGGATTCTTCTCATCCAGTGATATGCAGCAGCACTCTTAATACTTCTTCCTGCACCATGATGAGTCAGGGTAAATCTATATACTGAATATAAATAAGATTGCGCCTGCAGATCTCTGTAGTGTCGATCTGCACCTCCTCTCTCAGCCGCTCTCAGACTCTCCACACTGCAGGAGCAGGAATCTGGGAGCCTGAACTGTCAGTGACCTGAGCAGTGAGCAGCCCCTGCTGAATCTGCTCAGTATGTGTGTGTGCACTGGGCTTGTACATCACACCAGGAGCCTGTTTTGCCCCATGCTGTCCGGACAGCTGGCTCTGAACTTGTCACGGCTACACGTACCATAACCAGCTCTTTGCTTTGTGATCGATAACACTATCGGCAGCTGCGCGAAAAGAGCACCATCCTGTGCGAGCAACTAAGGTTCAGTCAACACCTCCAGCACAACCGTCAGCCTGCCACACCTCTCCATGTTCTTTCTAATCCCCAATTAAACATCCCAATCATATTCAGTTGATGAATTAGTCATTACAGCTAGAGACTCTGTGGCCACTTCATTAGTTTCATCTGTACTCTGTACAATCTGCTGCAATTCAGTCCAACAGCTCTACCATAAGGTCTAACCTTAACGAAGTTGATGTACAGTTCTTGTTGTTGGAAATGTGTAATGTAATTATATATTCATAATTGAGGTCACAATTAAAAGTCTACATAATAATAATTTTAAAAAATTCTGTCATCTCCATTTGTAAACATGTAAGTAAATAAAAATGGGTAGGCTCAACAGAATCTGTACATTAGACATAAAGGTAGATCTTATGGCATTCGTAGCTGTACATGATTTAATTATACTGCGTATGGTTTAAGATGCCTTATAGTGTGTAGTATATGTTCTGCACTTCTAGTAACAGCAATATAAGCTCAGACATGCACAGCTCTGTGCACAAGTAATAGGGCAAAAAAAGTAAAACTTTGAATGCTTTCAAAGATAATGCAATGAATCGTTTTGCATTTATCAATTAACTTCACGCAAAGTGCCGCAGAGAGAAAAAAACGAAATAAAATCAATGCTTGGTGTGAGCACCCTTTGCACCCCCGCTCCTCTGTGCACTTGGGCACAGTTTATCAAGTTACTTGGCAGATAGCTTGTTCCATGCATCTTGGATAACTTGTCACAGTTCTCCAGTGGATTTAGACTGCCTCAGTGTCTTCTGTCTTGTGGACTGACACCATGATGTTGAGATCAGGGCTCAGTGGGCGCCAGGCCATCTGTTGCAGGACTCCTTATTCTTCTTGTCACTGTTTTTTATGACTGAGCCTGAATGTTTAGGGTCATTGTCAAGCTGCAGAATGAATTTCAGTCTCCTTTCCCGATGGTAGTGTACACAGTCTCTTTTCCTGTGATTCCCTGTTTAAACAGTTACTTGTTTGGTATAAAGCACTGTAATGATAAATTATAGACTATTCTCAACTCCTGGCAAGATTATTTCTTTTAACTCTCAGCAGTTGGGTCATTTTTCTACTGCTCTTTTCATTGAGAGTCATTTGTTGACTAATTATTTACAAAAATGTCTTTGCAAGTGTATTGAAGGAATGGTACCATGGGTTCCACAGGTCATAAATTATCCCAAATGTGCACACTTCCCAAGTCTCAGGGTGTTGAGCAAATCTGTGCGCCAAGCAGGAGACAGGGTCCACACAGAAACAATGCAAAATAACTACTAAAATCGACAACCGTACATGCTTTCCGATACCTGATGCCCGGACCTCCTTCACTTGCTGCAGGCAAAAGTCCCTTGGTGCATTATAGCACAGCTGTTAGTTATGATACAGCTCATACTGTCTGTCTTATACTGTTGCAGCTACAATCCCAGAAAGGCCTCAGTTGTGTGAGCATTGGTGCCCCACCCGATCCCCACAGTGCTTTCCACATGGTTGCTGGGTGACTGGCTATCTGCTTTATGTCTGGTGTGTTATGAAGCGGGTTACACTCTTTCAACACCCATAAATACATGTTAAAGTGTTTTCTTTTAAGTTACGGTAAGTTGTCTATGAAATTCATTTCTCATTTTAATTATTTAACTCTGCCAAGTATATATTTATTTGAAGGTATCTAATAATGTCAAGAGCCTATTTTTCATGGTTTCATCAACACAATTACCACAATAACAAAACATAATAAGCCTGAATAAATACATTTAAAATACCAAAGAAGATAAATCAGCATTAATATTGTCCTTCCACATCATTCTTTGAGGACTTAATTATAGCTGGCCTATAAGAAGGTAGCCACAGGTGTCACAGAACAACAATAGACGGCTCATTTCTTGCCAATATGTGTATTATCCTGCATGGGAGCATTTGACAGCTCGGCTGCTTTTAAAACTGTCATTAGGATAATTACATAGGACCAGCTGAAACTGAGGACAACTTTAATGTGGCACTTGAATTTCAATCAGGCCCATGCCCAGGATCTCACCTTTCTGTAAAACTATAGGTGAGTCAGAAACTTTGTTGAAAAAAAAAAAAAAAAAAAAAAAAAAAAAACACATAATGAAATGTGTCTAAAGTTAACCAACGCCAGGCAGCTGAGAAATGCAACATAAAAGAACCGATGATACACAAATCTCAGTGGAACTACATCCATATCAAAGCCGATGATTATATGGGCAAAGCCTTGTCTAATTACAATCACAGCTACTGAGGAGATGAAAGGCTAGTTTACCATGTGATGTCTACCTTCACACCTCTGGAAGAAAAAAAACAAAACACTGTCTGTGCTATAGGGGGTGATATTTTTCACCTTTAAGTGGTATCAAAAAATTGAGAACTCCAGAAGTCACAAGGAGATTATGGCATCAGTCAGGTAGCAACACATCTTGTGTCAACTCCCACTGGGCTGATAACATCAGCCATAAAACTGCCACTGTAACCGGTAGATAGTAAAGTAGATAGGTACACACATACGTAGCTGGATGGATGGAGCGAAAGTACTTAATCATCCTTTGTTTCTCTTGCCGCAGGCATGTCAGTTCTCTTTGGTATTGCAGAGATTTCTCAGGTTTAGATGTGATAGAATTCAGTTCAGTATAGTACGCCTTACTGTTATGAATGCATAGAATTGCCATAGCATTAAGGATTGAAGAATAAAAGAAAAAAAAATCCACAGAATTACCACCTTGAGGTTGTAAACTGCAGCCAACTAGCCAAGTTGCAGGAAATGTGGTCACAATCCCTCCTTCCTGAGTTACAGCAGTGAATAACAGCCAGAGGTTTTTTTTGCAGAACACTCTGTTGTCACAGTTAAGTTGACCTTGACCATTTGGATACAAAAAGACATCACTTTTCAATTTTTTTTCTAGAGATATTTGAGTGAATTTGTGTCACGATTAGTATTGAATTCACGAGTTATGGCCAAAAGATGTGTTTTGTGAGGCCACAGTGACCTTGGCATTTGACCTTTGGCCACCGATCTAATGATTTCATCATTGAGTCCAACTGAATGTTTTTGCCAAATTTGAAGAAGTTCAATCAAAGTGTAACTGAGATATCACATCCACAAAAATGCGATAGACAGACGTATATTCTGCCACTGGCTGTAACTTGTGCAGAGGCTTAAAAATATGAACTAATTCATTAATTAAAAAACAAGTAAATGGCACAGAAAAAAGTAAACGCATGTTTTGTGTGTGTTCCATATATAATAGGCTATGTCAAGATAATTGAATTCAGCGAGGTTGTTTTAATTATGTGTCTCTCAGTTTGTGACATGCAGTCACATATTGCAGGGTTAAGTACGCTGTGTGCCTCCTAATAGAATCTGTCACTGTCATCTGGCACTGCTAAGTATTCCCCTCTGATAATATTTATCTGTCACAATTTAACAGGAAGTGCGTCTCTGTCTCTTCCTCACCTGTCGTGCACTGACCACAGACTCTTTTCCTCTGTTGGTCGCCAGGAAGTTGTTGTGTCGCCCTTTCTCTGTGGGTGGTGGGAGTCTGCACTTGGTCAGGATCTGTGTCTGCTTTGTATCTCTGACAGTAGAGAGATATGCTGCCAATTTATATCCATGGTTTGGAGCCAAATAGCAATTAAGTTTTGTTTTGAGTTTTGGTTTGATTCATCCAATGTTCCAGATAGGCATCATTTGTTAATTTAATAATTTGGTTTACTCTGATTAGCGGTTGGGAAGCAGTGGTCGCCTGAGGTTGAACAGTGGTTGTTATTTGATCAGTATAGCAGCCTCAGGACCAGCTGACAGTTGGGTTTATGATGGACAGTCAGGGTCCAGTTCTGACAGCACTGCTCCAGGAGGTACAGGGTGAAAGCAACACTTCATCAGCAGAGAACGGGGAGTTAACTTTCTTATTCAACTTTCCACAGTTTCCAAAAACAACATCTGATCAGTGATAAGGCTGTAAAAAAAAAAAAAAAAAAAAACTCCCCTATACAACTGCTCTCCCAGATGTCTCGGTAATCGTGAGGTGCAAATTCATCTTTACTCTTATGTATCAGAGATAAGCCCTTGGCAACAGATCTAAGGAAAGCAACCTCACTGAAGAACAAGAATGACAACTGAGGCCGGTCCTCAGCTCAGGGCTGCTGTGCGCCTCAACATCTCTGACCTGATGCTGATTTACGTTTTTTATTTTTTATTTTTTTAATGCTGTGTTTATTTCTTTCATAACGTTTGTAATTAGGTCATCAAGGAGGTTCTGATTATTTTTCAGTGTTGATTCAAGGATCGCAAATTTGATTCTGTTCCTGATTGTGATGTTACGTGACATTCAAGCCAGGGTCAGGTTGTCTCCACGGTTGTATAAATTGCTCTGACTCTCAGAACTGATTTCAACCAATGGACGACCTATGTCCTAAGTTTTTGTTGTTTTCAGTGTTTCAGGTTTTATCTGACATTTTTGCCATTACTTTTCTTTACACTCTGCCTTTTTCAGTCTTTGATTAGATGCAGAGTTGTTCGTAGTATGACCTAGTTTCCTGGCTGATTTATGATAAAAATATAATTTATTTTGGCAGCTGCTTTGTTTAATTTGTTTCCCTGAACCTGTGCTGATGGGAATGTAGTCATTAGGTTGGTGATTTCAGGTGATGTGATTGCCTTTGTACATGACTTCATCATCAGGAATCCATTGATATTTTTTATTTATTTTATGTAATCCACAAGGCTCAGGTTCTGTTATTACCTTGTGTATATTTGGGTTTATGTATGGCATCTTTGCTCTGACAGTGAATGCATTAATGAGAGAGGGGTCCATGTCACTGAGGGCATAGTCGACTACACTAAAGAGCTGTACAGTATGCAAATCTCTCTCTCAAAGAACTTCCTTTTCATTCTGCCAGTAAGCATACAGGCCTAACGAACAACAGTGGTGCACTAACCCTTTCCAAATTTTGCTCACAATGTGGTCTTGACTTTGTCTAATGTGAGTGGGGTGGGGGTGAGGTGTAGAAAGGACTGCCCAAAGATGTGACAGATCCTCTATGTCAGGCTCACATCCAGTTTGGCATGTAAATCTCCCATCAACAGGACATAACTCGGAGCCTGGATTTCTTTACAGAAGAAAGTTTTCATCATAATAGGGTGACAGAAGGGGGGGGGGGGTTCTGGGTAAATCTGGTCTGCTATGGGATCCTTCCATCCCATCTGTTTATTCAAGGATGGTTTGGTGCTAAATGTGTCTGAGTTTCTTTCTACTTTTGTTTTTTAAATATATCACTGACTGATATAGTAAGGCATTTTAATGGTTTGGACACTGTTTTTCTATCTTAATAGCAAGAGTTTGGGAAAGACCTTTTTCTTGCTGAAGCATACAAATGCCTTGTGCTCAAAGCCAGGTCTATAAAAACAGACCATTTTCTGAGTTTGCTGTGGAAGAATTTGACTGGCCTGCACAGATCCCCGGCCGACACCACATCCAGTACCTTTGGGATGAACCGAAACACGGACTGCAAGACCAGCCTCATTGTCCGACATCACTCCCTAATGCTCTTGAGGCTGAATGGGAGCAAATCCCTGCAGCCAGGCTCAAAGGAGCCGAGGCTGGAAGGCTGGAGGTATAGATGGACTGAAGCTCTAATTTTGGGAAAAATGACTTACTATGCTATTGGGTACTTACTGTAAATCTACAACAACTGATCAGATTCTCTAAAAAAACATATTTGACCCATTTTGAGCGCAGCAGCATATCTGACGAAAACAAAGCAGCACTTCACAGTATAACAAAAACACCAGATGCGGTGTCAAAAACAAGTGATCTCATCTAAACAACCGGCTCTGCATTGTTCGAGAGGTTTTCGCAGAAGAAGTGCACGATGTGGAGAGCACCACATGTGTTGAATTGAGAGACATGAACTCAAAAATCTTGTAGAACACCCCTCATTGTTGCACTGATAATAGATAAGCAGAACAGTCTCAGTAGTAGAGGTAGATTGTTGTGGCGAACGTGCACAGTGCTGGTGTAGAGAGGTTCTCATAGCATACAAAGGGAAAGTTGTTAGTGTTCATTGGCCCGGCAGCTCTGCAGAGGCCTGAGGATAAGCCTTAAGCCAGAGCACAGCAGATAGCCAGGGGTGAGGTGAAAGCTCAGACAATACGCTGGTTAGGCTCTGAGGCAAGCATCCTGCTGCAGTGGCAGACAACACCCGATAATGTGTCACGCAGCAGTATGTTGGTGTCGCAAACAACAAGACCCTTATTCACACTGTCAGAGAAAGCTTCATGGAAAGAATGAGAAACTACAGAGGGAAGAGTCTGAGAGGGAACGAGAGAAAACCAAGCGAGGAATGAGCGGGATCTTAAGAATAGGTTAGTAAAGGTGTGATGCTGCTGGCTGGCGTGGAGAATAGATCTAGATTTCTTTCTGTCCCTCCTTCTGCAGGAATTGGAAGGACTGGCCGGATAATATAATCGGTTCCAGGAGTGTTGAATGATGCAGGGAGGGACTAAAAATGTACCCCAAGAAACCTGACAGTACATGCCAGAGAAAGAAAGGAAAAAAGGAAAACAAAATAAATGCAAGTTGACAGGCAAAGTGGGGGACAGTTAGGCTTAGTGTTATTACCATGACAAAGAGAAAAGAGCACAGTGTCTGCTCCCTGCATGGAGGGTGAAGAGGTTTAAGGACAGAGCAGCAGGAGATGAGGAAGTGGCACACTGAGCTGTGTGTGCATGTGTGTGTATGAGTGTGTGAGACGCTGTGTGTTTGTATCAGCCCGCGGGTGTGCACGTGTGAATCTGTGTCGCTCTCCGTTTCCCTCTGTCATGTGTATGTATGTAATCGTACCTCTTGCAAGGCATAGCGCTACGTCTGCTCCGATATTAACACTCTGCAACTAGAACATGAACTAGGGAGGCTCGCAGAGGAATTTCTCCACTTCTAACGACAGGAATGATTAAGTATGTTTGTTATATGCTCACACAGGGCCTGAAGTGGTGTTACAGATTGAATCAGCTGCAATAGAGACAACTATCAAAGACTGATAACTCCTAAGGGGCCCTTCAGGCATGCAGGAGACTGATTACTCCTCTGCAGGGCAAGAAGTGACATCATCCCTGGCTGGAAGCTGTTAGGTAGAGGACTTGCAGAGTGCATGCTTCGTAGACCATCTTCACATGCCTCACACACACACACACACACACACACACACACACACACACACACACACACAAACGCCCAGCATTAGCATGGAGACCGGTTTGTGCGTCTCTACACAGTTGGCTGTGCCGCTTTACATCAGCCGACCACATCAAAAAGAGGAGGACAGGGTTAATCTCTCCCTATGGTAATGCCCAGAGGTTTGAGCAGAGATGCAACATTTCAGTCTGCGAGCAATCCTCACTGCCATATCTAATGACATAGCCAGCTGAAGCCCTCTTTTACATTCTCTAGCTATTCAATATTGAACAGCACTTAATTCATTACTAAACAGCAAAGAAAAATAATTGGATCAATCTGCATCAGAGTGTAGTCTGCGAGGAGTTTCATTCCAAAATTAGATTTCCACACAGCATAAATCATGACCGTTGTCAACTGCTGCACGCATTACTGACGAAACCACAGGACGGTTCAACCTTTGTTGTATTTTTCAGGATTTTGGGGAGTTTGAACTTAGTAAGTAAATTTCAAAGGAGGTTAAATCGAAAGCAACTGGACTTAAGTTATTTGTCTAGGAAGACGTTTCACCTCTCATCCAAGAGGCTTCATCAGTTCATGTACGCATCTGATCAGACTGGGACTGGTCCAACTATTTGGTGTGGAGACTCTTGGATGAGAGGTGAAACAAATAAGACAAATAACTAAGTCCAGTTGCTTTCGATTTAACCTCCTTTGAAATACTATGACCTGGGCAAATGAGAATATGCACCGACTTAGTAAGTAAACAATTTATAAAAAATTATGTGAGCGGCTTGGTTTTTAATTAAGCTTAAATATAATTTCACATTAAGATATAAGAATATATATATATATATATATATACACACACACACATATATATACATATACATATATATATATATATATATATATATATATACATATACATATATATATATATATATATATATATATATATATATATATATATATATATATATATATATATATATATATATATATATATATATATATATATATATATATATATATATATGAGGACACCTGTAAGTGTTAAATCACGGCAGAGCTCTAGAGAAAAATGCAGTAACATGTTACTGTATCAGCTTTGAGATATGAGTCATTTCATACCTTGTTTTTCATAATGTCAACTTCAAAGCAGCACTGAATAGGTTACTATCAACTGGAACAAAGGTTATAGAATGGATGATTACTATGTTCAGCAGAACAGTGTAGTGTCATGATAAAGATTAGCTTCAGCTAGCTAGCTAAAAAGGTTAGTGCTCAGTGTGTATCTAAATCAAGATGTTATCACATTAACTGTATTTTACACACATGTATTAATAAACACATTTATGTAGCCTACTTACTACTGCTGTGTTATAAACACACATTTACATGTGCGCATGAACCCTTGACCAATCAGTACTCTGGACATAGCCTATTTAATGCAGCATATACTCTTTTCTTATGAAAATGTAAATGTTATATTATTTGCCATGGTAAAAAAAATAAATAAAAAAAAGTTTAACATTAAACAGTGATTGAATTTATTTTATAAACTTTTTCTTTTTTAATTAATTAATTAATGTGATCTAATTCTTCGTTTCAATCATTTAGTTAACAACAATTTTATTTTTTATAATATAATAATTCACTTTTTATTTATTATTTTACTCATCGGATTTTTTTTTTTCATTTAATTTTGTCAGTTTGAGGGCTTTCCTGAACCTCTTTGGTAAATTCACAAATATATATATAATAATACAATATAATAATTAGCTGAGAGTGGACACTTGTACACAGAGCCTTCTCCCTGGGTTGTCCATTAGGCTGTTAACTAATGAAGTGAACTGTGGATGGCTAGCTTGCCACTGTCTGATACTTTCCGGTGCTTTATAGACCCTCATCAAAATATTATGTTTTCAAAATTAAAATACCATGGTTATCACAGCTGTGAAACAAGCAATCATGTAATTTATTTTGTCACTTTCTGTATATAATTATCAGATTAGACATCATGTCTTTTTATCTGATTCGGTTCAGTGTGCTAAGTGCGCGAGAAGTACATTGTTATTTTCTCTTGCTGGCACATACTTTTTCTGCTGATATTTTCTATTTGTTCTATTTGTTTTCCTGCATTGGGAATTAGCAGAAGCAGCAGGTCCCTTCACACCATAGTACCCCAGACAGGTAGGTTATGTTTTTCTAAACTCTTGTTTTCGAGCACCATAGAGTGTGACAAAATTCACCCCAGAAATTCACACTTAGTGATCTGCAAAAAGTAAGTAAGAGCAGCAGCAGCACAGCTTCACAGTTTTACAACAACACTACCCGGTTTTACTTTTTGAGATTGACGCACCAATATGAATTTTATTGTATACAATAAACTGAGCACCTAGGGGCTGTTTCTGCCCTGATTATACAGTTAACACCAAGAGTTACCAGCCCCCTATTATAGGAATTATGTTGTTGTGAGAAAGACAGATGGTGACAACATGCAGCCGTACAGATTTTTACATAGGGGTCTGCACTCACAGCGGTTAAATAGACCACCACAGTTAACTTAACAAGAGCCCTGACGCTAATGCAAGTCAATTGGACAATGCTGTTGTTGTGTTATCGGCCCTGACTGATCATGTTTCAGCTCCTAGTGGCTCAAGTTTACTCCTTGACTTGCTAAATGATGTTAAGTGGCGTTGTGGACATTGCAGCTGAGCATCCTGACATGGTTTACACCACTGACAGTTGTATCTCTAAATGGCCAAACTTTTGTCCAAACACAGGATGATCGGAGGGACAAACTAGAGGGTGTGAACTGACAAATGCGTTGTGTCATTATCAGAATGGCATGGAACATAGCGGTGGCATGGTGCAGTGTGAATTATACAGCAGCGAGACATTTAAGAACATAAGCAGGGCAGGGATTATCGCACAGAGTCCTGGGTTGGCGGAGCTTGAGTGTCACAAGATATTTCAGTCACAATTATTGTGTTTTTTGTTAACACTGCTAAAAACTCAGAGTTACTTTCTGGCTTATGCTTATGTCAATCATGAAAAAATGATTGACGCATCCTCTCACTTTTAAGAAAAATTAAGACTTTTTCAGATAAGACAGCAAGTGACAAAGTTGAAAATTCATGCATGCATTGCACAAGACTTTGGATACTGCAGTGTTTTAATGTTATTATTGTGATATAGTTCAGTTTAAAGTGCACATTTAGATGTTGATGATAAGCACTTTACTTGATTAGAAAAACAAATCTTTTTTTTTTTATTACTTTTAATGCTGACTTAAAGAGCAGAGATAGACCCAGTTAAATCAACACTCAACATCATTTAACCAAAACCATTTAACAAGAATAATTAAGCATTATAATTTCCGTGATGATAGGGATAATTGTAGTGTGTATTGTTTTTTGCATTTAACTGCATTAGATTTCAACTGCATAGTTACAGAGTCATGTACATGAGCTTGAGAGCAGTGTGATAAGTTTGGCAGTGAATATTTAGTGTTTTCATAATATAAAAGCATTTTTTTGTTCTGTGTTATTAATTGACTTTATTTCTTGTAACTTTTATTTTATTGTAGACACTCAGTTTGTATAGGATTTGTAAAATGGCCATCTATCTTTTTAAAAAAAAAATCAAATTAAACTACTACTGCTATTAATAACACTTTGAAAGACGCCTGCCAGAATGGCTTGCAGTGTTGAACTGTGAGAGAACAAAGGTTATTTTGTCTATTCTTGGAGGGTTTTTATTTATAATATAAATGTTAGCAAAAACACAAAGGAAGCAGACATAGAGGACAAAAAAATGTATCATCCTCTCATCTTTTTTTAAATCTTTCTCATCGAGCCATTTAACCTTCATCTGTGGCTAAAGAAGATGAATGCACCATCACTGGTTATTGTAGAAGAGACTGATTAGATTCATGACACAGCTGGAACATTACAAAACCTAAAAAGTCAACAGTAAGGTAACAAAAAGAGTAGCGTTCTTTTGGCTTCCCTGTCAGTTTGCATTACAAGCGATCTGTACTCTGAACTTAACTTTGAACACAAGCAGAGAAGCTGCTTGCAACCCTGAACAACAGGGAGCAGTCAGTTATTGGCCTGTGTATATATATATATTATTTTTTTCTTTTATACAAGTATAAAATCTCAGATCTCACTTGTGAAAGCTTCCCTAAATTTAGGTCTAGAGGCCATCCTTCCCTCTGCAATCAATTTGAAATAGTCGAGCACATCCAACCCTCTAACCAACACCTGAATGGTAAAAGCTTCTTGGCACAGTTTGCCTGAAATGTAATTTGAGACAGGCTGAGAAATAGATTTCACCAGCTTCGCCAGCAACTTTTTTTCTTCTTTGTGTCACGTTTTACTCACTTGACAACGGTGTAAAAAAAAATGACAGCATCAGTAGCAACAGTGGTCATATTTCTGAAACACACACAAATTAACACTTAACACTTCACCCCCTACTTTTTGAGTAATAATTTTTGCACTCCTGTTGTAGTGTTAAATTGAATCAGCATGACATTTCTGGCCATGCAGAGGAAAGAATGATTTTTTTTTAATTTCCTCCCTGAGAAGAAAAGGCGCTGTCTCTTTATGCTACATTTCTCTGTATTGTTGCCAGTGAATGGGATTTCCATGGAGTCCAAGGTTTCTTGTATTTGATTCTTGGGCAGTGTGCCAGGTGTAGATATGCAGTAGGTGCAAAAGAAAATGTCAGAGCTGCTAGTGTAAGGTGTTTTGATACATATAGGCTTTTATAGAAGCATTGATTTATACTGCTGCAATGAGAGATCATACATATTATCCTCTCAAGTAATATATTTAAAGGCCTATACATTTTACAAGATTACATTTTCAATTCCAGACATTACAAATTATACACACTCGTACGCACTCTCTCTCTCAACATGGCTGCTGCCTATCTATACAGACTGATATAGATAGCCTATAGAGAATACATAGATAATATACTGATGTTTCGCTTGCATGAATTCCTTTAGAATGAATTCAGTTCTATTATGTAAAACAATTTAGATCATAATGCAGCTTGACCATGCACTGAATGATCTCCTCAGCAACTCCCCACTTGACATCTCTTACATACATCATTCAAACCTGAATAACCACAGGTAGCTACTGACTGCCCTTATTTATTTTATCATTATTATTTTATTATTTCTCTGCTTTTGTCCATCGGGACTAGAATTACATTATTGTTCATATCCCAGACTCATACAGATGATGTAAAACACAAAAACAAAAAAAACAAAAAAACACAACATTTACATCTACATTTTCCATCATAACTGAATTATCAGTTAAACTAAGTTGATTCATCTTTTAATTATCTCCTTGATTAATTGTTTAGTCTGGTCTGAAAACAGTGAAACATGGCCACCTCAGTTTCCTTGTGTCCAAGGTAATGTCTTAAAATGTCCTGGCTTGTCTGAACCAATAAGATAAGATATAAGAATTTCAAGTCATAGCGATATAAAAGAGATAAATCCTGGGGTGTTGGAGAAGCTGGAACCAGAGAACAGACCGGTCTCAAAATGATAATCAATCGTCAGAATAGCTGTGATTAATTTCCTATTGATCAGCTAATTACTGCAGCTCTAAATGAAGTGATTTAGTAATTGTAAATGAACACATATTGGATATCTATTAAAAAAAAATCTATCCAGTGGAAGACTGGTTGGTATTTCGGCAGAGAATTGGCAGATTTGCAATTCTGGCAACAGGATGTCAGACAAAGGAGGAAGTTTGGATGCTGCTTGGCAGGAGATTCTCCATTTCTGCTGCTATTATAGACAAATTAGACACGCTGCAGGCCTACTTCTTCCCCCTATGGAAATGACCCGCATGGTGTAATTTGGGAAACATGCAGTGGACGGCATAAACACTCCCCCTTCCCTCGTAAGCTCTCTTGCAGAATATTCTCGGTACAGTCTCTGCACTCATACACGGCAATGAGGTTCCTGTTCAGAGCCACTGTGGCTGTATTGTTCCGTTGACTAATGGAGGTTTGCCTTTAATCCACTGAAGAAGACATTTTAGCAGCTCGCTTGAAATAAGGCCAGTGCTGTAAACTTTATTTTATTTCATTTCAGCTGAATTCCAAGGATGGGAATCTTTTCAAGAGATATATTGCCTCTTATATCAGCCACCGTTTCACCTGCTTGTCATAAATCTAATAGGGATAGTTTTTGATTTAAAGAATGAAAAGAAGTAAATGGAAGGAACAGATATCGCACTGAGAGGAGCTCATGCAGCTCTCTATTTTGCAGGAGATAAATCCAGCAGGGTGGTTGCTCAGGCTAATAACTATTTTAAGTCCCAATAAAGCCCAAACATCTGATATGACTTAGGGAGCAGATAGAGGCTTGGCAAGAGAGAGCTCACACAAAACATTGGAAGTCTTTTGTCAGAGTCATCCTGCTACAGAAAAATCCCCACAGACATTCATAATCACCTTTCCCCCATTCTGTTTATTTATGTCTTATTAATGTTTGCGCATAGCACCAATGCCAAATCACTCCCTCCACAGGCAGTGATTTACCAAAGATAAATATGGCAAGAGAGCAATTTCCACCACTCTGCCAACGTCTTCATCAATCAGACGTTTTATTACCTGGATTTGATAATAGGGCAAATGTGGGAATGGTTTCAGTTCTGGTGTATTTCCATTACATTTGGCTACTCAGTCTTTTTAAGTAAATAAACATGTGTTCCACTCAGTTTGCTAATTACTTCAATTGGACCAAGTTAACCTTGAGAGTAACACACTGGAAAGTACTCCAAACACTAGATTGCAAGAAAATTCTTTGCACATGGTGAACAACTTGGGCCAATGGTTTACAACTGCACAAAGTCGTCTTTGATAACATTTCTAAGATCATTTTTCACACTCGCTGGCTATTCATTAAGGTAATTAAATTCCCTTTTAAATATTTTCAGGATGCTTTAGGAGCCCATCTGCTGCCAAGGTGTTTGGCCACATTCACTTGTAATTTGGCATGGGTAACAACAAATTGGGTGGTAACAGCAAAAGCCCTTTTTAATTCAGTTGTGTGTCAGGATTTGCAATTTACCACTAAAGAGGGAAAACATTCAATTTAATGCGTTGTATATATCTACAAAATGCGGATGACCTTCTGCTCTTTGATTATTTATCTTATTTAATTAAGATCACTTCATAGCAGCTAACACAACAGCCACAGACCAATGAAAATGCTCCTCCTTTGTCTTGTGTCTATGAATCTGTTGTTAACAGCCCTTACATGAGCCACAGGTAATTCTGCGACAGGTCACACTTGTCCTCATAGGAGGCTGCACACACATTATCAGCCCTAATCCTCTTATTTCCTTTCTCCTTTTAAAAATGTGTCTTTCCTCTCGACCTCATCAGAGGAGGTAGTATTTCTATACTACACGCCGTCTGGCAGCTGCTGTAAGCTCACACTTCATTTTGCGGGGGCTCCATGAACCTCAAGGTCCAGAGAAACACAAATAACACATGCTGCTGAAAATATAGAATATCTTTTTCCATGTGCTGCTCATCTGAACCATAGGCTGAATTACAAAAAAGATCTGGCTGACAGAGAATGCTTTGAAGGTTTTAGTCATACCCAAATGTGCTGGTTTTCCTCTCATGCGCCTCGTCAAGGTTTCTCCCTCGTGCGTCTGGATCGGAGATGCTGGGAGAGGATCTGGTACAAAGAGAATTGCAGATCAACTTCAGCTTGACAGTAGATGAATACAGCCTAGCACAAAGAGCCTAAACAGGGTTACCTGCACCTCGACATTAGTGAGAAGCACATTTCATTAAGCATGCAGTGTGCACAGAGGAAATTATGCTCGTACTTAACTATTTGTAAATTCTCATCTGGTTTCCCAGGCATTATTGCCACAAAAAACAAAAAAAACAATAGTTTAGCGATTTATAACTGGGGTACATCTTGGTTGCTTGCAATAACTGTTATGAGAGTATCATTAGACACAGTGCAACATTCATGAAAGTGAGTCTACACACAGTGAATCAGAGGCACATGGCCGTGGTTTGCAGTACAAAGCAGGCGGACAAGGCTTTACAGAATTAAGCGACACTGAGGGTGCTGCTGTGATTGTCCTTGCCGGGCATGATGGTTCCAGTATCTCATGAACAGATACCACCCCCCACCCCCACCCCCACCCCCTCCACACACACACACACACTTACCCCACACCCTTCACTTTTCACGTACTGGACAATCCACAAGCCTCCAGTTCTGAGGAGAAAAAAGCAGCTCATTAATGGCGGAGATCGAAGGAGGTGAGCAGGGATCCAGCAAGTGAACAAGGGGGAAACGCAAAACAAGCAAATAATAGCACAGCACGGCATTCAGATACAGGAACCGCATGATGTTGGAGACAAGCTTAAAAATGCCAGTGTGATTTCTTTTTTTTTTCTTTCCCAGATACAGCTGTGTCAGTTTGTGTAACTCAAAAAAAAAAAAAAACTATTTTTTGCCACCTCATGTTTATTTACACAGGAAGAAATGTGGACTGACCTAATTTCTCTCTCACTACGGCAAAAAAAAATAAAAAATTACAACCAGTGCTAAAATGCAGCAATAAGGCTCAAATCATTCCATGACCATGTGTATGGATGTGATTAGACCATTAGCTCGCAGTGCAGTTGTAACTCTCCATTTCTCCAATCAGGTGCAGACTGCATTAACACCAAGCAGATGTTCTTGTCAGTTCAAACCCCACATGTGTTAAGTCTTTGTGAATGATTCGGACAATTTAACAGCCAGAATTCATATATTATGAATAATATCTTTGGTGTTGAGATTTTGTGTTTTTGTTAGTAGAATTATTCAAGTTATCTAAGGATAATTAGACTTTAGAGGGGAAAATTAAGTGTTGCTGACATTACAAGGCAGTTAATACTTCTTTCCAATTGTAGCTTTGATGCTTGTTAAACTTTGACACAGTTTTGATAAATTATATAAGAAGTCAGAAGTAACCTGCAGGTGTTGTGTGCACAAAAAATATCTCACTCAATAGAAGAATGTTTCTCTAATCTCTACAATAGTCTGGTGGCGAGAAGTAGCAAGTACAGTATTTATGTTTAGTCTCTATGTACTGCAACTCTGCATCTACAGTACTGACATAAATGTATGAAGGAAATATTGTTCAGTTTTTTGTTACAGGTTTCAAGAGATAAAAAATATAATTTAACAGATAGTTTATAATGTATTATATAGATTAAGACACCTATGGGTATATAAAGTAAACTTTAAATTAACCTCATCTTTAGAATGACGCTTACAATCCAGCAGGATGGGTACTCATATTTATGGTACTTTTGGGCATTTTTCAACTGATACCTCTGTGCATGAGTAAAATTCTGAATGCCGGGTTTTTTTTTTTACTGTGAGTTGGACGTTTTAGTTTCTCGTTATTGTTGTTGTTTTTACGAGAGTAAAAGACCTGAAAACATCTGCTGCAACTGAAACAGTCACATAAACATCTCCACTCAAAAATACTGTAGCCACATACACAACGCACACTCAAACACAAAATCCAGTTCATGCAACTGCCAATACAACTTACAAATTACAGTGTGTGGGATAGGATGTCACATTACACTCCCTGTCTTTGAGGAAAAAAATAACTCCCTCTGTATTTGCCTTAGAGATGTTCCTTTTTTTTTTTGTTAAACCATTCAGTGTGTAACAGACAGATGTAAGCCTTTAACAGTTTATTTTAAGGGGGGAACAGAGATGAGAGTTAAATGAGCAAGATGATATGAGCAGAAATATGAAAACTGATACAACCATCACATGTCTGGCAAATTTAATAAAACTACACCAAGAACAAACGCACTGTTGCTGATAAGAACAGCAAGGCTACAATTCACAGCACCCAAAACCCCATCAGCCTTTGTCACAGATGAGCTGCAGTAAAGGGAGTCTGGTCTGCTGCGGGCTGGATGTACTTAATAAAATAGCCGCTGTGTGAGAGAAATCTAGGCCAGAGCAGTATTTCTGTTTACCGCTATTTACCCCCAACATGCACTCCGAGGAGCGTCTCGTGGAAAACAGGTGCGAAATCCTGTTCCACCTGATCAAAAATTAGCACTGTTCTCGTCCTCTTTGCACTCCAGACAACGCCGCCATCAATAAAGTCAGCTCCCTCACTGTCATGCTTTAATTACTCACATAAACAGTATTTAATCAAATCTGCAAAACTCTAAGGCATTTTTTCCCCTCCTCCAGATGCTTCGCACCCACTCTTGCCTCCATTTTCTGATTTCCTCTACGTGTCAGCTGTGTCTCTCTGTTCTTCCCCTTCATCTGTTAGCCTGGTTCATTCCCTCTTCTGTTTTCCTTTATTCTCCCTTTGCGCTCTCTTGACGATGCTGCAAATCAGTAAACTCACTTGAAACAAATTATAAGAAAAAAAGGGGGGGAAATTTCATTATGTGAATTGGAGTTGTACCTTTTTCCTCCTCTTTCTCCACTGCAAATAAGAGAAAAACTGAGGAGGAGGAAGACACCTAGTGCACTGAAGACATTACCAGGAAAATGAAGGGCCTATTTCACAGACATGGATTAACCTAATCCTGGTCTAATACACTGAAAAAGAGAACTTTGGCTGTCTGTCTGTGAAACCAATCCTTGAATCTCATTGAATTTAAAATGTCTGATATTTTCTACTTTACACCCAGTTGTTACACAATATGGGAGACCTATCAGATGCAGATGTTTTTATTGATAGCACAGAGCTTTGTTGTATAAGCCTCCGTGTTGATTCCCATAAACATCTTGACGAACGATTACGTTAAACAATAAATTCTGACGGTTCTTGAATTTACTGCACGTTTGATTAGCTTTCCCCAAAATTCAGTCAAAGAACGTTCTCCCTGTCTGACCCCCTCCTTCCTCCTCTCTCACCGCTTTCATTTGCTTAATATATTAATCTATTCCCTTTTATCCATTTCAGATTATATCAAACCTTTGCTGTATCTCTGCAGTGGCAGCGTATACAGTTCTGTGTCGCCACAGTGTGATTTCTGGCAGAAGACAGAGAATTAATTGCTCAATTGTGATGTCCCTGTCCAATACGTTTTCTTCTACATTCAACTGACACGTCTACACAGAGGGAGTTACAATAAAAGCAGCAAACAGTCATCAAATTGTCATCCCCGCTCTCTCCATCCTCTTACACCTTTTACACTGAAGATATTTCCAGGCTACTCACAATGGCGAACGTACAATTCTTGTGTTACTTATTCATGATTACATGATCTCAAATGCATTTTGCTCCCTAAACACAGTTGACTGTGTATGTATGCAGCTAATGTTGAGTCTAGCACAATGTAAAATATTTAGGTGTACAAGCCCTTCATGATTACAGGACCTCCGCACAAGATACCGCAGTGGATATTAGAGCAAGGAAAATGATCAATGATGACCTCCGTGCAGGATATGAATAATATTTGCATTGCTGCCATTGGTTTGGGCCAATCGAGAGGTTCTGAGCTTATCTGTCCTTGACTCAAGTGTAGTGCCTTAATGCTGCATGTCTGGGATTCTTTGATGTGAGAACATTGCCCCCTGCTGATTCCCTTTTGAACTCTAACAGAAGCGTCCACAAGCTGTGCTGACTGACAGTGGACAGACGAGAGATGCAGTCATAAAAAATGCTGCACAGCGATTGCCGTTAGATTTGACAGCTTTTATTCTTCTTTAACTCCTCTCTACTACTCTCATGTCACTCGAGAGTCATTTCCCTATGAGTTTCATCCGGAGCAGAAAAACACGTCAAGCTGTGGATATGTTGTTGAGATTTGTTTGGACTTCACAAACCAAAGTGGTTGAAGAAATCACACGGAATAAAGTTTGAGTGAGTCTAAATAATTCACACAGATCTCAAATAAATATTGAATACATAACAAAACATACTAATTGATTTAGAGCTTCCGGGCAGCACTTACTCTCACTGCAGCATTCAAGACCAAGAAAACCTGGCTTCATATCTTCGATATTTCTCTGTGGGATTAAATATTGATGCCTGGATAAAAATCACAGTTCGAGTTTGAGGACAAACATCCTGAAGCACTACTGATTTAATTTAACACTTGAAATCACTTGGTTAACTGAAGAGCATGACATATCATCCTATTTTAGTTGTGTATGTCTAGTCTTAGTTTTTTCTTATATAGTGTACTTTACTTTGTTTTACATCTTAAACCATTAGTCAATCAATTTGATTGGCAATTAATCTAAGTGAATAATTCGGCCAAAACCTTAAGATATACAAGTATCACATCATAATCATTATCATCATCATCATCATATTATTATTATTATTATTATTATTATTATTATTATTATTATTATTATTATTATGTCCTGTATAGGAAGCTGTAAGAAGCTGACAGTTGCTTGAGAAATTAATAATTAATTAATTAATTAATTAATAATTAATTACGCAATTATCAAAATAGTTGCTAGTTAATGTACTATCAACAAATTGATTAATTGACATATCATTGCAGTTATTATCATTTTCAAAACAATAGGTGGATTAAGGAACTTCTGTTTCTGTTTGTTAACTTGCATGGTCTTATGCATCCAGTCTCTAGGTAGCTGGGTAACGATGTTAGACTTGCCTAAACTCTGATTAGGGTTGCAACTAATGATTCTTTTTTTCTTCCAAATAATTTCACAATTAATCGCTCAATCGTTTGGTCTTAATACATTTGGTGACCACCTTTTTACCTCAAAAAAGTTTTTTATTTTATCCAGTCCATTACCCACAGAATATCACTTCACTCTGATGTAAGACAAGCAAAAGCAACAAAACTTTACATCAGAGAATCTGGAACCAACAATTGTTTGGCAGTTTTGCTTGAAATAATTATTTAAAGGATTATAAGACCACGTGCAGAGAAACCGAAACTTTAGCAGAAAGTTGTGTGTTCACGTTGGACTCCCATTTCTCACAGTATGACGCGGACCGAGAAGATTGATTTTCCAGGACTTTGATAACACACAATAAAAGAGCAGAACGAATGGAAAACAAAGCTTTGTGCTTCCCTGTGAATTGTGTTTGTTTCCTGATAAAGCATCAGGCAGCAGCTGTCAGTGATGACGTTCATAAGTTCAAGTATGTGTGACAGCTACATACCACGTGGATGTCTACTTCATGTGTTAGACGGGAAAACCTATATTTTGTAATGTAATTTTGTCTGCTAGCTGAGTCATCCAACATCATGGCTGAAAGATTCCAAATAAACGGTAAAAATCGCCTGGCGAGAGAAATTGGTATTCTACCAGCACCCCTGCTTCCAACTGATGATAATCTGTATTCACACAGTCTGCCATGTTAGATGAAAGCCTTCAATTAGCAGTCAATTCTATTCAGTATTTCCTATCATGCCAACACTATTTACATTCGCTGTCAGCACCCAGGCAGCTCCCTGCCCGACAGTTGCAGAATCACTCCTGGTGAGAATATGAGTAACCCCGCTGTGAACAAAGTGCAAAAACAAGTGTTTTGTAGTAATCAGAGTCATGGGCTTCTAATGTCTGATGCTCCCTACCTCGTGGCTGTAGATGCGAGGAGCCATAAGTTGAAGTGTCATCCTTTCAGTCTTAACCCCGGATGAAAAACTGAGACTCCAGCAAAGAGATGAAACACCTCTGATCCTTTGATTTGCAGCTTCATGCTGGCGGGGGTCTGCCTAGGCCCTCAGCGTGATGCTTGTCCCCTCACCAGGTGTTCCTAGTGGAGAAGAGCCAATGATTGAATTTCTCTCTGCTATACATGACACAGGTGGATTCAGAGCCAATACATTCAATACAATACATTAAATGCTTCCCTGTTCATCCCTTAAATAACATTGCAGACAAATAAGTCTGGGTAAGCTGTGATAATATTAGTTTTGTATTTGTGTGGGTGGCATCATGCTTTTATTGTGAACTGACAAGCATTGCCTTGAGAAATTCTTTTCTCGGGATAATAAAGCATCAGCAGTTGGCCTCATCTCTTGCAACTCAATAACCAAACTCACACTGAGGCGCTGAGGAGCATCTCAATTCCTTTCTGTGTTTGTAAATTGGCCCAGTGTGGCGATTTTCATTCAGTGTCATTATTATTAGTATTGTACTGTGGTAGTATGAGGGGGGTACAGGCACATAAAGGAGCATATTTTCAAAGCCATGAGCAGACCAGTGGGAGTCCTTATTCAATGAAAAAGAGCTAAAGGCCAGTCTGCAGCGACCCCACTTCTACTCAGCCTATGTGTCTTGCTGGGGCAGCCCAATAGCGCCCCAGGTCAGCTGGATTTCTAGCAGACCCCTGCTGGAGGAGGTGAATTGAAACAAAACATGTAATTCCTGTTTTATAGAATGTGCATTCATGAGAATATGTAAACACCACAACATATTGGCTAAAAATCGACATTGGTCTGAGACCCAAGCTGTAGATATAACAATACACAAATGTGAAAATGAAAGTCTGCGACTAATGGTTGGCAACAGCATTGAACATCCCAAACATTTGCAGGTTCCAGCAGCTAAAATGTTAGGGGTTTGCTGCTAAACCATTTTGTTTTGTACAAACAAGCGATATGAAGTCCAGGAATTGGGTTTGAGCAAACACTCGAGCCATTATTACTATGGACTGACAAATAATCAGACTGACTGAATGATTGATAAGAAAAATTATTATTTGTTGCAGCTCTTGCATAAATGGCCCAGAGTGATACAGAACAATGACCTGTCCTCCACTGCCTTGTATGAAATTAAATTAAACTATTTTTCTTTCCTCAAAGTCGTTAATTTGAACAGAAATATTTGTAAAAAGAATACAGTGGAAAGATCAACAATGATTTGCTTTTCTTTTCACCTGTAAATCTGTGCCATGATTAATATGCTTTCAGAAGCACTACCTAAACCCACCCATGGGTCTCTAACCCATGGGCGCATTAAGAGCCCAAATAGTGGAAATCTGAGGACATAAAGGGACTGACAATGAGTTGTAAAGCACCAGTGAAAGATTCTGAAATGTTCCGGTCCTTTGCTCAAGTAAAAGTATAGTAATACAACAATATACATTTTGTATGTTAAATCTAAAGGTATTTACCTTTGACTTGGAGTAGAAATACAACATAGCAGAAATACTTAAAGAGTAACTAAACCCCCAAACCACATTTTTTTCTGCTGAAAACAAATATATTTGGGTATGAAGTGGTGTTGTTGATTGATTCTGGTCCAACTCTTGACATTTTAGTCAAAATATTTTAATTTGGTGTATTTTGTTGTAAAAATGTAAGAGTGGCTGCCCTCTATGGGTTGAAAGGTTGAAACCCGGCTATTACATTTGAATTTTGCTATTGGCTAAGATGGAGGCCGGTGACGTTTTTGGAAGTAGCTTTCGTCACGAACAGTCACGAACCACCACTGTTCGCCTCGCCGCCACAGCGCCGGCTAGCTGGATGCGGATCAGTTGCGGTGTAGGTACCAGATTGGCTCGGGCTGCCAGATCGGTTCGGGGTCCTGCACTTGCAGATGACGTCACGCATGTCACAAATCGTGATTGGTTGAAGCTCGGAAAGCTGGAGGAAACCATGGAGACACAAAATGTTCGGCAAAATTGGCTCGTGGTCGGAGTATGGATGTATTATATTATCGTCGGAGAGTGCTGTTGGAGAGTGACTGTGCGTGTCTTAACTGCTCAAGGAGCTTCGCCCATAATCAAGGTATTTTTTGAATTTACAGCTAGACGCACGTCAGCCAAAACTGAGGGGTTTCGTTACTCAAGAAAAGTTTGTCAGATCTCTAGTCGGTTTTAGTTATATTGTAACTTCAGTCCTTCTCCTTGTCTTTTGCTTCAGAAATGCAAAACAACCACAAAGAGACACAAAACACAGGATGCAAAAAAGCACAAAAATGCATGCAAAATGACCACAACAAGCCTACACAGAAATGCAAAATGACCACAAGGACACAAAAAAAAACACAAATACAAAATGACATAAGTTTAAAAGAGAAAGTGACACAAAGCAGCACAAAACAATCAGAGGTGCTTTAACCGCAAATAAAAAAATGACTACAGAGATATGCAAAATAGCCACAAAGAGGCAAAACTGAAGATGCAAATGGCAACAAAGAGACATATAGGGACACAAAACGACCACAGAACAACTGGAGGGACAAACAAAATGACCACAAAGAGACTCAAAACGACCGTGAAAGGACACAGCCACACTTGGAAGGGGGCTCTTCACTTGCCTGTGCCCAAGGGGGGCATTTTCCTATAATCCGTCCATGGTTATCGGGTCGGGGAGGAGGAGGGTGGTGCTGCTGCGGTCTGTGTCGTTCACCGTCACAACAGAAGCAGAGGAAGTTGTAGCCGCTCAATGCACCAATCAGCTGCGAGGTTACTCTGACGTCGCCCTGCCCAAACAACACAGGCAGCACAGCAGTACGGGTTGTTGGAAAACACAGTACCGGATATTTAAAGTCTGTCAGAAATTATAAAAAGCTTTTTAAATACCCGTTTTGAAGGTCGATTGTCGTGTTTCCTAGCGACATCGGGGCAGTTCACTTTGAACCCCGCTGAGACGATGAGGGCACGGTAACGTCAACCAGCCACTGTTAGCTGCTGTTAGCAACCTGTCAGATGCTAGCCGAGTTAGCTTACCTATGTGAGAACCCGGCAGCTAGTTGTAAAAAAAAAAAAAAAAAAAAGTTGTTTTAGACAACAGTTTTGGTGGAAGTAATGTAACGCCAACGTGCAGCTAAACATTTTTGTGTATTAATGAAAAAGGGCGAGTAATCGGCTCAGTCCGATGTGTTTGTATCCGCTAGCGCCGTTGCGTGGTTGAAATTCAAGCTACTAGCAGGTGAACGTTGAGTTAGCTTAGCAGCTGCACAAACGATACCATCCACCAAACTGGACAAAACATTGGATTTAGTCGGGTTTAAATCGGGCTCGGCGGGTTCGCTGACCCCGCAAAAGAAGATGAAGAAAAGGAAGGAGCTGAACGCCTTGATTGGACTCGGGGACAGTAAGAGAAAGAAGACTAAAAAGGGGTCGGGGCACCGGCTGCTCCGGACAGAGCCGCCGGACTCTGAGTCCGACTCGAGCTCGGACGACGACGAGTTCAACAACCTGAGCGGCGGAGGAAACTTTGGGAAGTGAGTCATCGTTTAAATAACATTTTGTTGTGGGATTACATATAAATTACAATACATTTTGCTCTGTCTCGTCGCCATTAATTACCTTTAAATGAAACCATATACCAGCTCCTATGAAACAACTGCCCAAACATAATCGACAACTAATGTGATAGTCGATTGATTATTCATTCTAGCTTTGGAAATGCTAGGGCTTAATATCTTTTTTCATGTTTACATAGGCTACGTATTGTGATTTGTACTGAAAGTTGGATGAAATAAGGCTCTGAAAACGAGGGGTGGTGGACATTTTAATTGGGATTTTGCTACTTTTTGTTTTGTTTTGTTTTTACACATAACAAATACTTGAATGAAAACAATAATCAGATGATTAATCCCAATGAAAACAATCAGTAGACTGTCAGTAGACAGACTGAATCAGCATATCAGTACTCATTTTAAGCCACTTAATTTCACAGCAGCTGAGTTGTTAATTTTATTGTAATTTTAATTTACTTCCATGTTGCCAGCACCCTGGATCCAGAGCACATACTATTTCAATCTGTTTTGTACAAATATGTTAAAATTTGCAAGGGAAAACTTGTAAATCTTGAATTTCGTTTTTTCAGCACACAAAAGCTGTTACATTTTTTTGTCTGCCTTGGAGCACGTTGCCCACAATGTCTTGCAGTCCTTGTGCAGAGGTTAAAAGAAAAGCATAAATATTTACAGATCACTTGATCTTTCTGCCTGCTCCACTTGTGTACACAGCAGAGTGAAACAGAAGACACATCCTGCATGCTAAAATTATTGTCATGCTTCTTCTTTTTTGTGAAGCTGAAAATCAGCCAAATTAGAATTAATCTACTCCACATTCAGCACAAGTATGACATGATGAATACAGTGTGTAACAGTCCATATTTTTAAACTCCATTATTTATCACTAATCTTCATAATTCCCATGGCATCGCAGGCAGTTTTCTCAAAATATCCCCTTCATTAATAATGAAAGAGACTGCTAGGCTGTAATGTCTAAAGTTACCATGTTTCCTCTTTTCACAGAAGAAGCTACACGCAGTGCTGCAATGTGTGCTATCCCTTGTTTCTGTTCATCATACTAGCAGCCTGTGTCATGGCCTGTGCTGGACTCATATGGATGCAGATTGCTCTGAAAGAGGATCTTGACTCCCTGAAAGAAAAGCTGCACAGCAGTAAGGCTTATTATCACACACCACTTGTTACCTTGTGATGCTCATAAAGGCTCACTGGCCTTTGGACACATAAGCCTGTCACATCCCAGATACACAGTCATGCATTCCCGTGTTTTTAACATTAACTGTTAACACATAGTAATGTTTTTGTTCCAGTGGATTCCAGCCAGAAGGTGTCGTCAAGTGAAATCCCGAAGCTAAGTGAGGACCTGAAAAACAAGGAGAGAAAGCTTGACGACATCGAGAACGGGGACAAGGGGTTGAACAAACTCTGGTTTAACCTAACAGAAATTAACAGAAAGGTTAGTTAGCATTCAAAATATTACAATCAAACTAGCGGTCACAACAAACTAGACACGTTCTAACACAATTTTTTCTTACTGATACTGATGTCAGCAGATAATAAATACAGATCGAATACTAATGCATTTTAAGAAAAGCTGTATCAGCTGTATACTACTAACTCACCAATGATGTGATATTATTGCTTTCATTTTTGTATAACATCTCTCTGCAGTGGTCAGGCTCCTATATGGGTTAAAAATCTTTGGATTGAACCATCCCCAACCATCATTTGATTTATTATAGTACTCCAGTAGACAATTCACAAAACAACTCTCCATTAAACTGTGGTAGATTATTAAGGCTCACAATGTTGGTCATACAAGGTAGACTAATTCAACTCAGTTCATGATAGCATGCCCTTTGCTGCAGGGAGTTCTTGTTGAATACTCAATACCGTACAGAAGTAATACAAAGAATATAAATTATAACTGGTTGTAAATGCCAGTTCTCTTTTTATATTGATTTGCAAAGTTTTACCCACACTTCCTGTTACTCTGCCACTCACTGTTTCAGAGCTGCAACATTATTTTTAACCTGACATGAGAGTCAGTGCTGGTAACACAGCAACTGATGGTATGCGACACAGTGACACACTACACACCGGTTTCAATTTACGCATATATTTTTAGCAAGGAGTTTTACACAGATTTTAAGTTTGTAAACACTGGAGTAGAACACTGGATATTTTTATTCTACAAACTTGGGTAGAAAAAAAGAGAAAAATTAGGCGCAGTATAGTTTTGTAATAATGCCTTGTAGCTGTAACTGATTGGTTTGTGTCATGTTACTCTTGCAGATCATCTCACTAGACTCTGCCGTAAACCATCTAAAGACCAACTTGAAATCCGCTGCTGATCTAATCAGCCTTCCTACAACAGTTGAAGAACTTCAGAAGGTAGAGGCAAAGCCAAACAGAAATAAATGATAATTTGGTTCAGATTTTTTTTTTTTTAAGTGCTGATTTTCACACCTGACCTCACAAAATATTTTTCCTTTCCAGAGTGTCGCTACAATTGGCAGCACACTAACAAGTGTCCAGCACGATGTGAAGACGATGCAGGCTGCTTTTGAAACTCAGAAAAAAGATAACGACTTGAAGGAGGCAGTGGTAAATTCAAACCTTTGACATTTTATGTAGTTTAACACTGTATAACCGAATCAGCCTGATAACGTGAACTGGATTTAAATCTTTAAAGTCTTTATGCTCTGCAACAAAAAAAGTAATAATGCAACAAACAATGAGCTAACTGACTCCGACTATAAACACACCTGCAAACTGGTCACCTTTTGGCTACAGTCACCTTTTTTATGTCAACCAGGGTAGTAGAAGTGAATGAAGAGGGTTTTAGTTTTGTAACTTGTCACCTTTTTCACTACTCCAGAATTTGTAGGTCTGATAAATCATATGTCAAAATACAATCTTATGTCAACTTGTCGTGCACTCTACAGTGATTTAAACGCACTGGCTGGGAATAAGGTCAGGTGTTTATGTACATGCTCCTAATATTCTCCTAATAATGGTTCTACTGTATGTTGAAATGCACATTAATCAATTTTTTATTTTGCCAATTTTATCAAAAATTGTAGTCAGTAGTTATGAATGCACATCTTGCTGCTTACTTTGAGATTATTGTGTATGCATCTTTCTTCAGCTTGTATTTGTTCAATTCTCTTAGTCTGAATGAATTGGCTTTTTCGAGTATTTCCAGTCCTAAGTCCAAGCAATGATAAATGTTTTCTGCCCTGAGTGGGAGGAAGGTGATGAAAATAGCCTTAACCTTTCAGAACGAATTGTCAAGCTGTACGTTAAACTGCTGGAATGTCGATACAGTGTTTCGTCTATCTGACAAACATCACAGAGGAAAACAAGCTATGTGCATTTGTAAGTAATACAGGGCTGAAGCTCTTGTATTTCACATGAGCAAAGCTGATGGATTTTTTATGAGTCAAAGTTGGAATTCACTTATGTTGTTCAACAGCTTGTCTTTTTTTATTTACTTGCCCATGTTCTCTGCAGATATCGCTCGAAGCTGCTTTTCTCCTCATTCTATCATTAATATATGAATGTACGGAGCAGAGAGCCGTACAGCAAACACAGTAACCTGTGCTTAAGTGAATTAGCTGAATAACTTGACATACCAGTGTGTAATTGACTATGTCTCGGCTCTCACATATTGAGGTTTCTTTGCATATTTGTCTTTGTCAGAATTGAGGTTAATCCACTTACATATGACCAAGATGACTCTGCTGATGTCAAATTATCTGCTTAACAGTAGCATGGATCCAAATCAGAAGCAGCAGTGAACTGCCAGATTAATTTGTTTATCTGTTTGCCCCGGCAAGCATGCATGGGTTTTGCAGTTCCTGTTAGGCTTACATTGAAAGAGTCACTGGGTTAAGAAGGTCCTGTCATTTCTTGGATCCATGCATTTGGGTTTTCATTCATAATACATGAAACAAGTGCCAATCTATTTTGGGAGCTTAGACGCTTTAGCGTTCTGAGTAAAACTAGGTCAAATATGTGAGACAACTGCAGAATGTTTTCTTCTCTTAATTTTTAATACACAAAATAGAATGGGGAAAAAAGAGGGAGACCAAATAATTGTACACTTGTATTTATTTTTTATATGTTGACCTCAATGGTTTAGGGATGTCAATCATATATTGCTCGCAAGCCGAGATCTCTGTAGTCTTATGTCTTAGGATTTTGAGGCACACAACAACTTAATAAAGTGAAAATGAATAATTTGGTTCACAGTTTGCTGTCTAGCAGCCTTATCTTCCAGGACACCTTTTTCATAATTGCACTTGTCTTAGAAAGTAGAAATCAGTAGAAACAATATTATTTTTTTATCGTCATAGGACGTAACAGACCTGAGGAAAGCAGTCAGTGAGGCTAACAAGACAGAGGAGCAGCACCATACATGGACTGCTGAGCAGATCCACATCCTCCTCTCCACGGTGGCAGAGCTTCGTCAGAGAGTGGTGTCATTAGAGGACAGGTCAAAACAAAGCGTGAGTCATGTGAATTCTCAATCACTTTCTGCATTTTTTTTGCTGCTTTTGTGGCATTGTGTTGAGCCCAGAGAATAAAAATCAATTTTACATTTCCTCCTTCACCTGTTTTGCAGATAAACAAAGACACAGCAGCTCAGCTGGCAGTCACGCCTGAAACTCCTGCAACCGAGGTGGTGAAAGAAGCTACAACAACCAAAGGAGTGCCTGGAGATGTGCAGGGTACAGTGTTGGATAAAGAAAGCTGTCACTTAATCTTCCCCATGTTGCATTTTTGTATTTTTTCTTATCATATTTTATCCTTACAGAGATATCCACGCCAGTGGCAGAGCCACACGCAAGCAGGCATCCACGCTTCCTAACTCCAAACCGCGCCAAGAGAAATGCTAAGACGAGATGTCCAGAGAGGGTGTCCCTGCCTGGCGTCAGCTCTCTGAAAGGTGCACACTGCTACTCCCAAGTAGTATATCTCAGTATCCAGTACAGATACAGTGCAACAGCATTTTGAGAAACACAATACTATGCTTTCTACCAGAGTCAGATGTATGTAATGGTAAATTTAAAGCTATAACATAAGAAGTCACTGTGGACGAGCAAACTTCAGAAAGTTACTGCTACAAATAGTCTAACACTAGCCTGGTTGGCACGACTTTCCAATGTTGATACTCAGCATTGGGTCTGGCCAAGACGTTAAGAGAATCCATTTCTCAAAGCGCATCCTTCAAACCTGGTTTACCCGCCCCCCTCAAATGCCTCAGTCTGCTATTGGTCGAAGCCAGAATAGGCGGTGTCGAAGCTTAAACCAATCACACCGCTCTTGTCCGCTGCTCCATGCTGCTGTTTACAATGAGGTTCCGGTCGCTGCTCTACTGCAACACGCCTCTACCCAGAGCCGTTGGAGAGGCTCGACGTTGATTGGCTCTCGAAAAAGAGGGTGGAGTTCCCGAAAATTCGGGAGACAGAAATCCAGTTAATAGCACGGTTGGCCAGACTAGAAGTCAGCAGCGCTTTTGCGAGGCGTGACGTCACTAGTGTGGGCGCGACCAGGCTAGTCTAACACAGTGGTTCTCAAACTTTTTCTTTAAATTTTACCACTTTTTTTCAGACAACATTTAACTTTTTTGGGGGGGAAATCTTACCACTTTTTACAGAAATTTCTCTACAATATTTCCAAAAATTCACGCCATTGGCCCTTATTCGAATGTACACTGACTAAAAAACTAACGTTCTTCAGTAAATATTTGTGTATTTCTGGTGTTTGCTTCGAAAATTTGTCCAATTGGGGTCCCTGGTATAATTTGTGTCAATTTAGGGGTCCTTGCTGTAAAAAAAAAAAAAAAAAGTTTTGGGAACCACTGGTCTAACACATATCCCTCCACTGGTAGCAAAGGATAGCTCTTCCCCCCCTGTTCCAAGTCTTTGTGCTAAACTTCACAAACTGACTCCTGGCTTTGGCCTAATATTAACTGCACAGATGCAACAGTTACAGCAAACTTTTTTATCTAACACAGAGAAAATATGCCGTTTGTTTGTTTTTAAAGATCATGAACAAACCTGCTTTTACTTCTCTCTGAATAAAAATAACCCTTTTTTTCTCCAACAGACTTGGAGGATCTCTTCCAGCAGGCAGGCATTGGACATAACTCACTTGGATTAACTTACCAAGACCTGAGGAAAATATTTGGAGCATCAACTCCCAGTGCTCGTGTCTTGGTGTGCTTTGACAATGATGGGGACCAGAGATACTCCCTGATGGAGCTGGGTGCTGCTGTAGGTTTGTGAGCACATCATCACTGACGGCAGCGAACAGTATTGAAACCCAGTGAGGTCTTGGGAAGGGGGATTTGGAGTTCCCGGCCCTCTTCTGTAATTGCTGCACTTTTGTGAACTGAATATTTATCATACTGATTGTGGAACAGTGGCGCTGGCATGCCCCCACCCCTTCCACTCCCCCCCTTCTCCTCAGTCCATTTCAACTCATCAGCCACGAAGCATTATCTTAAATTTGAGCAGTAATCAGTAGACCTGTATGCAGAATATTCAGCTCTTATTTTAGCAAATCCCTTGGTTTATGAAGATAAATCATAAAAAGAAGTGTTGTGAATTATTTTTGAAATCCCTGTTTTCCGCTCTCAGTTCTCAAACTTGCTGTTTTCCTGCACCTGTAGTTTTGTTCTTTTTAACCTTGTTTGTTGTTTCATTGATGTAACATTTTTTTGTGCGTTTAGCTTCCATGGAGGCTGTAAATATCAGACTGTTGTAGACGTCCCCACCCAACACAAAAACCTGGTACAACTCACCTGAACCTTATTTATAGAACACCGGATAGAATTTTAAGAATGTTTACAAATGACTACTAGAAACAGACTTTTGTGAGACCTTGGTTTTGTTTTTAGACGATTTCCTAACTTATCTGAAACACACGGTTGAGCATAAGAATAAAGATTTTTGTATGCTCTTTTCTAAGATTAATCTAAAGTTTCTGATTCCTTCTTATGTCGTCGTGTTTTCTCATATTTCCTCAGTTAGTTGCGATCAGAATATGTGTTTAGTCCATCTGTATGTCTGTTTTGATCTGTAGATTTTTTCTGGTGTTTTCAGTTCTACAAGATTTGAAGGGCTATGAACACTTTGATTTGACCGGCAAGAGTTTTGCAGTGGTAACTCGTGAGGCATATGTAGCAATAACAAAATGACATAGATATCTCTTGATTAGTATTGCAGTAGACAGAAAACTCGCAAACTGTAACAGGTAGTGTAAGAAGCACTGATCATCACTCTTTACTTGATTTCATTTTATTCTGTTTCATGGACCTAATAATGGTGTATTTACATAATAAGTTTGTCATACTCAAAACATTGTTGTACTCTGTAAAAAAATGGTGTAAAAGTATTCTCCGCCAATTATCTTGCGAAGGGGGTTGAGTTTGCTTTACGGTCTTAATCTCAACAATGTACATTTTAAAATAATTCTGTTGTGCTTTGCATGTTGCTTATAATGTAACATGAACAAATAATTTATAAACTTAACATAGTTGAGGACTTGTTTTTGCAGGACAATTGTTAGTTGAGCTCAAAATGTAAAAGTAGCTTTGGCCATCATGACTTAGAATTTTTGGTCCATGCTGCTACTGTACATGAGAGATTTTATGAATGTGTTTTTTGTGTGAGCACCATTGAATAAACACACTGTTAAAAAGGTTTGATTTATGGTCTGGCTGTTGATTTGAGATAAAAGTGAGAAGAAGCCTCGTCTTGTGGTGGTAACACATCTTTTACTAGAATGTTGCACATCACTTCACATTTAATCCAGTCTGCAATATACAAAAAGAAGAAGCAACGAGGAGCTTTGAACAAATGTATTTACACGTTTCTGACTTGTACAAAAAATACCTCTCACAACTTTCTGGACATCATTTCTCACATTTATTTAAGCCAGTGCCCCTTTAGCCCTCCAGTCCCGGGACAAGAGCCCCAGCAGCTCCTCTTCGTCCTCTTCCTCCTCAATGTTTCCATCAGTCTCCATGAGTTCCTCCTTCCTGGACAGAGGCTTCTGTTTCACTACGTCCCTCTTGTCCCTCAGCAGCTCAACCCTCTTGTAACACTCAATTTGTTCATCGATTTCGTCGATCTGGCGTTCAAGGCGACCCTCCTCGTCGTCCTCGGCCACGATGGCCTCTGATTTCGTGTTGACCTGTCGTATCTCCTTTTGAAACTCTTCCCATTCCTTGTCCATTTGGTCTTTTGGTGCGTCAACGTTGCGCACTTTAGCATCTCGAACCGGATCGTCGAAGAAACCCTCCGGCAGCGCCTCCGCTGTGTTTTCCTTCTTCTCTGTGCTTTTCTCCTGCCCGTCCGCTTTGAGGATGGACCCAGAGTGGGAGATGGCGGCGGGGGTTGCTGGGATGGAGCTGTCAAAAAAATCTGACGGCAGTCCCGGAGCTTCAGGAGGTTTTGTGGTATCCATCTGACCTCCCTCTCCAGCATCTGCTTCATCATCGTCGTCGTCGTCATAGACTCCAGCCAACAGACTCAAACCTGTAAAACATGGGAACCCTTTTTGTCATACCTTGGTTTGAATATCTCTACCATTTTTGCAAGAGGGTTTGTATCATAACTGAAAATGCTCTGCGTGGTAGATGACATACCATTTAAATTTTGTGTTTGTTTATTTCTGTGTAACTCTCTGAACATGAACATGTGAATGTATTATGCACGCAGAATCTCTCGCCTGTACAAATTTTAATCTGAGTTGGTATATGAGCCAAATGTATGTTATGTTTGTTTGTTTTTGTTATGTTCTGTCTTATTTCTTGAAAATTTGAATAAACATATTCAAAAAAACAAAACAAAAACAGACTCAAACCTGCAGACTTGGAAGAAGAAACTGCCTCTTTTTCCTTTGGTTTCTGGAAGAAATCTCCGGGCAGCCCTGACGTCGAAGACTGGCCTGCACCCGGGGTTGGTTTCGCCTTTTTCCCGTTCACGTCCTCGCTGTCCGCTGCTTTCCTCTTCACGGGTTGGCTCTGTGGGGTCGCTGCCGGCTGACTCTTTCCTCCCTTCAGCTCTGCAACCTTCTCTTTATGCTGTTTTCCGAGGACGTGAGCCGGCCACAGCAGCTCGGACTTCACCTGTACACCGCAACACACACAGCTGAGGTGCCCGAGACTGTTGTATTTGGCAAAAGGAGACTCCACGCGCTTCTTGTCTGTGCTTTGTCTTTGTTTTTCTCTCATCAAGCGCCGCAGCTCTTCTTGATTCACAACTTTCTTCCCCTTCTTCGAAGTTGCCATATTTTTCAAAACAACTTGTGAGCTAGCTTGCTTGCTGCTTTGCTCGCGCTCGCTATCTAAAAGTGTCGTCCAACAAAGATGACGCCGCTGCACGTATTCGCGTCCAAACCAGCAACTGTGCGCAGACATAACTCACAGGCGGCCATATTGGGTCAGTCGACCTACTGTAGATGGGCGATCCAGTCATCTGCACACACAAAAATATTCACAATTATGTGAAATTTTGTCCGTATATTTAAAGGAGATATCAGTGAAATGTTTTTGTTAATATAAGTCCTAATTAGTCATATTTTCCGTCAGCAATCACTTACATAGAGTGTTTCGACCGGAACACGAGTCTCTCCGTCACTCTGCTCTGCTGTAACCCGAGGAGAAAACATTTCTTCTGGGATACAAGTGTTATCCAATGAGGAGAGAGAACGGCATGAAGGGCTGTGTGTGCAGCCAAGGGATGCGCGTGAATGTGGTGACGTAGCACGAGGACCAATTGATGCCTGACAAGGGCGGGGGCTGCTAACTCATGGTGCGTTCAAAGAAACTCGTACTTTGTGTTTTTCCTTCCTGTGAAGTCATACCAGTTCGATCTGGTACGAGTTCACGGGTCGGAAGTTACGAGTGGCCGTTATAGGGAACTTTCACAGACAACAGGATGGTAAAAACACGAGCTACGGGTTACCTGGAACGCTACCAAGTCGTAGTTGTGACTTGAAGCTGTAACTTACGGTTTCAAAAGCCTGCCTTGAACGCAGCATTAGCCGAAACGGCCGTGAAGCTGATATCTGCTTTAACTATTTACATAATGTTACTATAATGTTACTTTCATAGAAAAGTACATGATTGAAATTATTCGTAATTTTAAGTATGTAGTATCATAACTGCATTTCTGATGTTCATAACAAATCAAACCGTTTGAAAATCTGTCAAAAAAAAAACTGAACAAGTTCTGAACATGCACCACAGACTTTAGTGTGCTGAGGGAGCGAGCGGACTGAGCCAAGATGGCGGCCGTGTGGCGACGCCGTGGGGCTTTGTGGGGGGTGATCTCGCGAGATCATCGAGCTAGCAGAAACGTTAGCTCTCGCTAGTTCATTGTACCGTCAGGATTTTGCCGCAAAGCAAACCGAATCGATACCATTTTAAAACGTGAAGCTAATGAGCAGCGGGAGAGACAACGATGTAGTGGTTCGCCGTTCGTTTATATCACTCGCTGTGTGTTGATTCAGTGCGTGTGTGTTTTTGTTATGTTTGATGTTATTTTTTGTTTCCATCGCCGCACCCTCCGTATTCATTTTTATTGTGGGGCTAGCTAGCTACCGAGCTGTGCTGCGGGGGGCTAATATTGGCTGTGGAGCCGGGCAGCAGGTGTAACGTTATTTGAAAAACAGCAGCAACGAGGAAAAGCCTAACATTGCCACGACGCTGGATTTTTTTAAAATCACATTTGCAGATATTTTTGCTGATGCTGACTCGCCTCCAGATTTATTCATTAGTGTGTATCTTGTTGGTCAGTTAACCTGAGCGTAGCGTACGGCAGTCATCATGACAGGTGAGAAGATACGCACCATGCGAAAGGACCACAACAAACCAAACAAAAATGACGAGATTATGGACACGTACGATGAGACCTCAAACGGGACTATCCCCAATGGTACCGGTAACCATTTCAAGTCCAACAAGGCTTTTCAGAAATCGGCCAAAACCTCGGCACTGCAGCAGCAGCAGCAGCTCAATGCAAACAACATTAACGGCAATCCATCATCAATTGGCACCATTGTAAATGATGATAATAAAAATCCAATAATCCTGACAGATGAGGACTTGGAGTTCCCTGTGCATGAATGCGTGTTCAAGGGAGATGTGCGTCGGCTCTCCTCTCTCATCAGGACCCATAGCATCACTCAGAAAGATGTACATGGTAAGATCTGTGCGATTACCCGATTGCTTTCTGACTAATTTGGTTAAATGTAGTACAGGAGATTGCATACTTCCTCACATGTATTTGATATGAATATTTATATATACTGTATACTATAATTTGTCTTAACGTTGTTTCTCCCCTTTAGGGAACACACCTCTTCACCTGGCTGTGATGATGGGCCACAAAGGTAAATCTGAACATTAGTTTGATTAAATGTATTGACCCTGGTTAGTTTTTTTTCTCTCTTTATTTTAACAGCCTATTGTTATACACTGGATTAACCAAAATGAACTAAAAAGCTTCTCAAAAGATAATCTACCAGTTTCAGATTGAGTCCAGAATATTACACTAAATATGCCTTGCTCCATGGCCCTGCACCTGTCATAATGTGGCTTTACTGAAACTGTTTTAGGCCTTCACATTAATTCTTAAAGCACAGTCAGTTCTGCTACTTTGGACATAGCATCACACTCCTTTCTGACCTCTGCAGCAATTGTTGCAATAATTGTTAGAGAAATACTTTGATTGCCAATTACACACAATGCAAACAATTTATGAGCACAGAACTGCAATTTGATTTTGAGAAAACGAAAAAGGCACACAAAAGAATATTATCTCCCTTCACTCCTTTAAGAAGGGGCATTATGATGTGGTGCTCTTTTGATTCATACAATAAATTAAGTTTAAGTTTGTGTTCCTTTTTATTGATTATATCAAATTAAGTGGACTCACAGCAAATATGTAGTGTATGTTGTTTTGTCTGCCATTCTTAAATAAGGCTTAATGTATTTTAAACACATTTTAATGGAATCATAAATAGTGTAAATCCCTGGAGTCGTCCAGTCCAGTTTGTACAGGCATTTAATTTACAGGAAACACAGACATGTATCTACACGCACTGAAGATACATGTCTGGGCAAGCATAAACATTTTTGTACTCAGGATATATTTAATTTGCTTTGTGTCTTATTTTTATCTATGTTTGCTTTAAAAGTTCCCAAAAAATAAATAATAAAAAAATGTACTCAGGAGAAAATAAGAAGCGCATTAGAGGAGGAATCACTCTTCCAGGACAGAAATAGTAGCTGCCAATAGCTGATGCCGACCCCAATGAATTATTTAAATAAAGAGAAAAATGCATAATGAGTTCTGGGTTTGTCGTCACTTGAAGTTTAGTGGTCTGTTAGAGTGTGGACATATTTTATTTACACTGTTACCAAATTAATATACAAATCTCTACATTTGTGATGACTGTTGGCTCAAGCTTACAAAATTAAAGAAAACAAAAACAGACATAATTGCATTTCTCTCTCTGATGATTCAATTGTTTTTCTTCTCAGAATGCGCCCTCCTTCTGCTGGCCCATAATGCACCTGTAAAGATAAAGAACGCACAGGGGTGGAGTCCTCTAGCAGAAGCCATCAGCTATGGTGATAGACAAATGAGTAAGTCATGTCAACAGAGCTCTGAATATAGCTGTGTGTTACAGTGTGGTTCTCATATCGGGTTGTGGTTGTGATGATCTTAGTGCCATACTGGAAATCATGCACCCATGATGCATCTAGGTTGAGTGCTGACGGTTTTATAGATTTGTGATGGCTTGAGTCACTGCTTGTGAATGTGCATCTTCTGAACCTCTGTACCATGGGAGACCGAATCAATTGAACAAGTCACAAAGACAAACATCCTATGATGCTGTAAGATAGATTTCTAAGTAACAATTTAGCCTTTACTGATAAAATCTTAACAGTATTACAATGATGGTCAATAATGTTTACACTGTTGTTGAATCATATTGGTTTTCTCAAATTTTGCACATACAATCAAGAAGACTAAACATTGTTGCAGGCTGCAGCATGAGTGTGTGTGTGTGTTTGTGTTTTTTAAAGACCTTTTATGAGCCATTTAATTAACTCAGTACACAAACGATGCAACTGCTATCTGGGCAGTCCAGCTAAAAAGCTAAAGGCGGGATTTTCTCTGAGCAGTCGTCATCCAGATGGGCTGGAACGCAGCCTAAACCATGGCTTACTGTTGGGAAGCCCGGAGCTTACAGCCCGGTCACCACCCTGCTTAATGATGCCCCTGCTTTTAAATCTGACATCCAGTGAAAAGAGTCAAATGACATGTGAAAGGCACTGGCTAATACCTTTGAAATGGATTCACTGTCCTGCCTTTTGTTTCTTTGGTGTGTTGTTATTTTTTGTATAATTCACCAAAGATAAAAGAAAAGATGATAGTTATTATTATTATTATTATTATTGAATATGTTTTATCTATATTGTTTGTATTTGGCTGTGTTGGTCATGTAAGTCTGAAGTATCAGCACATTGTTCATATATGGAGATTATGAGGCCCAGTAGTCTGAGAAATGACCCTCAGTCTTGTTAGTATGCGTCTCAACTCTCCGTGCCTGCTGTGGCAGGCCGGCTTGGGATGGAGACCAGGAGTTTGAGAAGGTCACATTGCTCACAAGGGTGAAGGGGGAGTCAGGGAGGCAGAGACGAGGGGCGGGGACGGGGGGGTGGTAACATTCACGCCATCAGCAAGGACATGCAAAGAAAATCAGATTATAGAGACAGAGTGGTTTTTAGATTTAGACATCCGGTTAAATAATATGCAGCAATATGCAGCTGGGTAGTACTTAGAGGCAAATGTTGAATAATGTTCGGTTTATATCAAAAGTGTGAGTTACAGCTTTTCACAAAACACTGCAGTCTTGTCATCAGTCATCACCTTTCACTTTTACACATGTGCACACTGCGTCAGCAGCTCGTGCGTGCAAAGACGAGCTGCCCGAGTGCAGCAAGTGCCTCATCAGCACTTCTCTCCTCAGTCACGTCCATTCTCAGTCCACTATTTCCACCCTGCTGAAGATAACAAGGATACGTAACGTTTGAGACATGTTGACTTATTGAGGTCCAGCCGGTATCAGTGAGTGGTTGGTGGTCAGTTTATGAGAGCTGCTCTTCACGAGACGCTGCATCCAGCTGATCCCATCACTGCTACTGGTGCATTTAATATGAAATGTGTTACTTCTGCACATAAAGTAGTTGTAGCAGAGTAGTGATGCTCACTCCCGTTTATGTGTTACACTATAAAAACCTGAACATTCAGCTGCTTATCTCGTGAACAGTGTGGCAGGTTTTAACAAGGAGGAGCTGGTAAAATCCCATTGGCTGTTTGTGATGCAGAACATATATCTTCTCTCTCAATATGTTAGACCAGGCATGCAAACATTTTGTGAACAGATTTGTAACTAATGCAGAATGCGAATATATGATAATGATACACAAACAGTGGCCTGTTTCTGAGGTTCACCTGTGCGTCATCCACTACACCTGTTCTTCCTGAGTCTGCTGTCACGTTTTTAGATTACATTACATTACAGCATTGATTTCTTAGTTAGTGGTGGTGTTGTACTCGAGCATTGTATTCAGAGGTGTTTGGACCATGTGCTGTACCCAACGTCATCCAGATGTGAGGTTGATAGAAGGAGAGAATAACTGGCCTGTTCTCTTTCTCCTCCTCTTTCCACAGTCACAGCAATACTGCGGAAGTTAAAGCAGCAGTCCAGGGAGAGTGTGGAGGATAAAAGGCCAAAATTACTGAAGGCTCTCAGAGAGGTGAGGATCACAGCTGGCTTCCTCTTCCACAGATGTTGTCGCCGAGCCAAACTCAAGTGTGCAACTGCCATCATTCTGCGTCGCTGACTTTTCACTGCCATTGTGTTTTTAAAAACCTCCGCAGGCTTTGATTTGCATAAACGGCCACTGCCTGTCCTTGAGGACGCATATTAAAGCAGAGCTATGCAAGTCGGCCGGAAATAGCTCGCTCCTTCGCTGGTTTCTCTTTTTTTCCCTCTCCGGAGCTCCCCCACAGTTCTGGGAGGCACATGTCACTGTCGTAAAAAAAAAAAAAAAAAAACTCGCCGCCACCACCTCCTCCACCCCCTACATGTGCTTGTGTTTACATTGGAAGCTGCTGAAGGTAGAGAGCAGTGTTTGCTAAGCCCTGCTAACACGGAGCTAACGCTAACACGGAGCTAACGCTAACACGGCCACAAGGCAGTTTCTCGCGATAGTTCTATCCATTGACGAGATTTGTAACACCGAGACGGACGACTGATCTTGCAAGTGCGGTTTTCAGCCAGGGGGGGGGGGGGGGGGGGGGGGGGGGGGGGGGGGGGGTGAGCGCATTGGCCTAGACCCCATTCACCTCATAATAGGTCACTCAACCATCACAGTGTCTCTGAGCCACAATAATTACAGCCGAAATCCTGCATAGTTCTGCTTTAATGGCTGAAATGCATAATGTGACTTGTTAACTGGTCAGAGAAGGGGCGCAGTACAGTGAAGTTGTAATGTGTGAGTCGAATCCTGTAGTTTTGAAATGATATTTGTTTCTTTTCTGTAGCTTGGCGATTTTTATCTGGAGCTGCATTGGGATTTTCAGAGCTGGGGTGAGTTTTCATATTTCACATAAAAAGATCTAGATATGGAAGATGCTGCAGTCTTAAACTTTATACAGGCGCACTAACGACATGTTATAGCCCATCATATGAAGAACTTGTTCCATTAACCACACTGAAGTTTATTCTTTCTCATCTATCCTGTAGTGCCTTTGTTGTCCCGGATGCTGCCATCTGATGCTTGTAAAATCTACAAGCAGGGCATCAATATTAGGTAAGACATGACATTTCTCAGCGAGGTTTCATGTTGTGCCTGGTGTGAGAATCCAAATTCACTGAGCATTTGAAGAAGCAAATGGTAGATATCCAGGTCGAGGACTTCTTTTAGATCTGATAAGTAGGACGCGACAGTCTGCACAGACCCACTCATCTCATCCCCTCTCTCTCTCTCTTTTAATTTAGACTCGACACCACTCTAATAGACTTCACTGATATGAAATGTCAGCGCGGAGATCTTAGTTTCATTTTCAACGGCGACGCTACACCCTCCCAGTCCTTTGTGGTTCTGGACAACGAAGCAAAAGTGTACCAAAGAATACACCACGAGGTGAGCCAGCGGTCGTAACCCCGCAAGTTTAACACTGTGTTATCAGCTGTTTCGTGTAAACACCGAGACCTAACTGTTGCTGCTTTGTTTTGTTTGTCTCCAAGGAGTCGGAGATGGAGACTGAAGAAGAGGTGGATATTCTGATGAGCAGTGACGTCTACTCCGCAACCCTGTCAACCAAGTCCATCAGTTTCTCCCGTAGTCAGATTGGCTGGCTCTTCAGAGAGGATAAAACCGTAAGGCCTAACATGACGTGACTGCATGGTTACTTTTAGGGCTGACCCGTTTATCATATTTTGATAATCGAAGCTTCGCGGACATAAAATCGATTTTAATCGAAGCTTCGACGGTGCGCGATCGTAACGTCTTACGGGGGGGGGGGGGCAGGTTTCCAGGATGCCAAGTCGCCTACTCATTTTAATGTAACAATTGCCGATGAGAACCGGTGTCAAAAAGGAAAAAAGGAAGAAAAAAAAAAACAATCGATCACGGACTTAAAGATCGATTTCCATGGCAACGAACGAAGCTTCGAAGCTTCGATTTTTTTGGGTCAGCCCTACAGTAGTTACTTTACTGTTGGTTGAAGTTTACAGACGTTGAATCCCTTGCACTTCCACACAGTTGTGCGACATTGCTATTTACATCTTTTGTTTTCTTGCAGTGTCAAGCCACAAACACCTGTTTGCCTTTGCCACAAAACCACATGCTCTCAAAATGTGAAAATAAACATTTCCTATATAAAACACAAACTCATTTGATGTAATTTTGTATGCAAAGGAGACACAGTTAAAGTGTGTAACAGAAAGACACATTTAACTCCCTAATATATGGAGACAGTATGTGTGATGTAAATATCTATAATATCTATAAATGTCTATAAAAGAGTATAAAGGAAAGTTGGCCATCACAGGCCTTTTGTTTTTTTGATTAATTTCCACTAGTTGCCCATTTAAAATGAATACAACTACAACCACAGTAAATTAACCTCTCAAACATATATGAGTGGGTGGTTGTTTAAAGGATCTGAGTCATTTTACCTCGTGTATTTTTAAATGACTTTGTGTCTTTGTGTGCCTTTTCGTCAAATGTTACATATTTCAATGAGTTGTTGTGAGAAGTGTGAGATTAAGTGGATTCATTGATTTTTGTTTTTCAGTCTTTGACTATTTTCATCTTTTTTAGAGCCAGTTGTAATCATATCCAGTTTTCCCCAATACACAAACAGTGGGCAAAAATATATCAAATCCATTGTTATGTTTTGCCTCTCCAGATTAATTTCCCCTTTTCGGACGCTAACCCGAAGGTTGTGAACACACGGTCACAGTTCCCTAATGCAAATATAATATTGGTCATATTTGTCTATACTGCCCGTGAAACACTTTCTGGGTCATTTTGATGTATGAATTGTGGTGTTGCACCATGGATCTGAAAGGTCTGTGTGTGTGTGCACTTCACAGCTTCTCTCTGTTCAGTGATTCTATGAACTCTACAAAGTAAAAGAGAGAGGGAGAACTTGTAGCCCTCCGTAAAGCTGGTACGGTCTTACCCTCAGGCTGCTCTGTGGCACATTTTTAAGAAACTTCGCCGTAGGAACTGAAATCACTGGCTGACGTAATGCACAACATCTGCTCGTTTTTTTCTACACAGGAGAGAGTAGGAAACTTCCTGGCTGACTTCTATGCAGTGAACGGTCTGATGCTGGAGTCGAGGAAACGGCGAGAGCACCTCAGCGAGGAGGACATCCTGAGGAACAAAGCCATCATGGAGAGCTTGAGTAAAGGAGGCAGCATCAGCGAACAGAACTTTGAGGTGGTTGACTTGACTAATGGTAAAGAGTGAAGAAGAGATTCATATGTGTGACCATGCCTCTGACTTCTTCTTCTTCTCCTCTCATCCCCAGCCTGTGAGGAGACAGTCCCTCACAGCTCCAGCCCCCAACACAATTTCCTGGGAGGAGTACATCACTGCAGAACACGGAAAGTAAGCATTAAGTATTTTCTGTGATTTCATTCATATTCACTGTTATTAGAAATGTATTCAGGGCAACTACAGGGAAAAAAAGTATATGCTGAATCTGACATTAATGTGAACCAGCGCAGAACATAAAGAGCAGTGTCTAACCCTTTGTGTGTTTGTGTGTCTCCAGGCCACCTCATCTAGGGAGAGAGCTAGTGTGCAAGGAAAGCAAGAAGAACTTCAAAGCCACTGTAGCCATGAGCCAGGATTTTCCTCTAGGCATCGAGTCGTAAGTACACCCCTCCCTCCTTAGATCTATTTACAAAGCTCTCTGCACAGATTGATCCTGGGTGGATTTCCACAGATACACTTGGGATTTATAGCAAAGGGTAGTGTGAAGATGAAATAATTCACATCAGATAATTGGGCCAGGTGGATGCGGGGGCTTCACTGGAAGTCACTGTAAAATCAACTTCTCCATCACATGACGAGAGAAGTGTGTTGGTGTCTTTACTTTATTATTTAACCCAACATGGCCACGGTGTTAGTTTGGCTTTGGCTTTGGCCTTTTAAAATGGTGGAGAAAAAAAAACAATTTCTCTCATTTCCTGTGAACTTTATTATACACCTCGTGGCATTTGTGAAATGCGGTTTCACAAAATGCTGCGGCCCTTATTCTCGAATGTTTCTCAGTCTGTTGTGGTGTTGTTTGTGCATCATTGTTTTGACCAAAACAATAAGAGTAAATAGTGATAATCAAAGAGTCAAGTCCTGTTATTTATAAGCTACAATCAGAAGAAAATGGCGTAAATTGTTATAATAAAAAATATTTTATTATTATTAAAAATTGAAATATTTAAATAATATTATCAAAAAAAAAATTTTGTTTTTCAATTGACGAAATGTTTCAGCTCTACGTGTGACATAAAAAAATCCCCTAACTTAGGTTATTGAACATTTTTCTGCTGCTTATTATTAATTGATTACTTCTTTGAATTAGATGTTACCTTGGCAACTACAATTTCTTGATAGATAGATCTGTGTTAAGCATAAAAAACACCAATTGATTAATCAATTAATTAAGTCACCAATTGATTAATCAATTAATTTCATCAGCTCTAATAACAGTTGGTTGCGTTGGGTATCATTGCTTAATGTTGGTGATTGTAATCTGCAGAAAACAAAACAAATTGTTGGTTTTTCTGCAGCCAAATGGTGTTTATTCCACTGTGAAAGGAGAGGTTCATGGAGAACAAACAAGATGTGAGGAAAAGAGAAACTTTGTTGATGAAGTCATATGACACTGAGTAGATGAGGAGGTGGGATGCAGCCGGGATGTGGTTTGTAATGGTTTACAGGCAGCACTGTAAAATATTTGGACATAATGTACTAGATTACTTTATCTTCTCCACTTAATGAACCTTAATGGAGATGGCAATAAAAAAAACCCTGCCCTATATCGTAGCTAATGGTTTTTTAATGTGTTTTTTTTTCCTTTCCCCCTTTCTATCCTGTGCTTTGTGACATTAAAAATGTGTTGTACTTAGTTCTCTCTAAATGTTTTAATTTATTGTCATCATCAGTCACCAAAATGAGACCAGTGCTACGATTGTAGGGCAATAGTTTTTGTTTGGATCAGATCACATCATTTAAAGTCTTAAAATTATTACTTTTCCTAGTTTTCAGCCCACTAATCTGCAGTGAAATTATGTTTTTGGGTCGTCTGTCTGTCCCAGTCTGGGAAACCAAATATCACCAGAACATTTGAACGTTCACTAGGACTCAAGGATGAGCTGAGAATTTAGTGTCAGAGGTCAAAGACACCTCAAGTTTTTAAAAAATGAACAGTCTTGAAAGTGTTGGAATTGAGAAAATGTAAGAACCTTGTAAATTATTCTCATTTTAAACAAATCGGCTTGAAATTGATCGATTAATACTCAACTAATCATTTGCTTTTCAGACAAGATCAGCTGTTATTTGGTGGTCCCAGGTTCTCAAATGTGAAACTTGTCTGTGTTTGTTTTCTCTTCCACTCGAGATCTCAAAAACAAAACGGTTTCCTTTTTGTTGTTGTTGTTGTTGTTGTTGGGATCCTGGGAGGTGCCAGCATTTCTTTTCTGTTCCTGGCAAATACCCAGGGGGCAAAGCAAAAAAACGGACACGGAGCGTTGTAAAAGGTTTGACACCAGAAATGATATCCAGGAACTTCAAGGATTAAAACCTGGGTGGACAACCTGGTCAACTAGCTGCTGGAAAGATACAGGGGGCCAAAACCCCTTTCTGGGGTCATTTTGCTGGCGAAATGATGTAAATGCAAATATTTAGGTACTACAATGGCATAAATAGTCATACAACTTTAAAATTTGGCAGAGAGTATCTTGACACATAGGGAGAGGCACGAAAAAAAGATTCTGGGGTTTGATGCAACTCAATTTTAAGATATCACCCTCAACATCCCAAAAAAGACCAAAAAAAGTACTGTTCGCCTGACAAATTCTCATGGAAATTATTATTTTTCAGCACTTTATGGAGAATATCTATGCTTAACATATATATAGAAAATTTCCTTAAAGCAGATATCAGCTTCACGGCCGTTTCGGCTAATGCTGCGTTCAAGGCAGGCTTTTGAAACCGTAAGTTACAGCTTCAAGTCACAACTACGACTTGGTAGCGTTCCAGGTAACCCGTAGCTCGTGTTTTTACCATCCTGTTGTCTGTGAAAGTTCCCTATAACGGCCACTCGTAACTTCCGACCCGTGAACTCGTACCAGATCGAACTGGTATGACTTCACAAGAAGGAAAAACACAAAGTACGAGTTTCTTTGAACGCACCATGAGTTAGCAGCCCCCGCCCTTGTCAGGCATCAATTGGTCCTCGTGCTACGTCACCACATTCACGCGCATCCCTTGGCTGCACACACAGCCCTTCATGCCGTTCTCTCTCCTCATTGGATAACACTTGTATCCCACAAGGAAAATTTTCTCCTCGGGTTACAGCAGAGCAGAGTGACGGAGAGACTCGTGTTTAGGCTGAAATACTTCATGTAAGTGATTGCTGATGGAAAATAGGACTATTTAGGACTTATATTAACAAAAACATTCCACTGATATCTGCTTTAATTCATAAGCTTCCATTTGAAACCAAGATAGCCTTTCTATCTCAAAAGCCCCACTTGCTGTGGCCAACGGTCTTCTCTATCTATCTGTTCACTTTGGGGAGACCAGAAATAGAATGGTTTCTGATCATGCCAGTTAACATGTAGTTTTTCACAATAGGTGTTGCATTGTTTGGAGACAGCCTGTAGCTTTCCAGTAGCTAGTAGAAAGGCTATCTTGGACTCAAATGGAAGCTTATGAATTAAGGAAATTTTCTATATATATGTGAAGCATAGATATTCTCCATAAAGTGCTGAAAAATAATAATTTTCATGAGAATTTGTCAGGCGAACAGTACTTTTTTTGGTCTTTTTTGGGATGTTGAGGGTGATATCTTAAAATTGAGTTGCATCAAACCCCAGAATCTTTTTTTCATGCCTCCCCCTATGTGTCAAGATACTCTCTGCCAAATTTTATAGTTGTATGACTATTTATGCCATTGTAGTACCTAAATATTTGCATTTACATCATTTCGCCAGCAAAATGACCCCAGAAAGGGGTTTTGGCCCCCTGTAGCTTTCCAGCAGCTAGTTGACCAGGTTGTCCACCCAGGTTTTAATCCTTGAAGTTCCTAGATATCATTTCTGGTGTCAAACCTTTTACAACGCTCCGTGTCCGTTTTTCAAAAAACTGGGATTTTGCCCCCTGGGTAAAAGCAAATAGTGTGAAAAGAAAAACTGCTGACTCATTTTCCACTGCCTGCAGGTTACTGAACGTGTTGGAGGTCATAGCCCCGTTCAAGCACTTCAACAAACTCCGAGAGTTTGTCCAGATGAAGCTTCCGCCCGGGTTTCCAGTCAAGCTCGGTACGTGTGTGTCGACCTACTGCTGCGTTCCTGTGGTTGAGCTTCAGGAGAACAACGACAGCCTAACACATTTCCCTCCTTTGTCTCCTCCTCCCTCGCAGACATCCCCGTCTTCCCTACCATCACAGCAACCGTCACCTTTCAGGAATTTCGCTACGACGAATTTGAAGACTCGACTTTCTTCATCCCTGCGGAGTACAAAGAAGATCCCAGCCGCTTCCCAGACCTCTGAAACAGTGAACACAACTGACGCAAAACAAGAGGAAATGACCAGCGAGTAAATGTGTACGGGAAACACAAAATGAGGAATCTTGCATTGTTTAATTCCTATATATAAATATATATATACTATATATATATATATGTATATAAATATATTCTCCATTTAAAAGAAGAAAAAAAAAAAGTTTGGTTGGGTGGAGCTGGTCTTATTGATCAGTTATTATTCATTTTGCTGTCGGATCCAAAGCAAATCAATGCAAGCAGATGTTACAGAGTGCCATCTCACACTTTAGATGCGTATCGGCAGGTGTTTTTTGTGAAAAGAGTGATAGCTTTCATTGAACTCGCTGTTTCACCTTACTGAGCGGTTCCACGTGCTGCTCAGCGCTGCTGCTCCTCTCTCTCTCCTGTGAAAGCTGTCACACGACTCAGCCTGGACTCGTTCTCATCACTATTTTAATATCTTACTGTATGTCTTCATCTCCAGGGACTGACGAATGAATCCTCATTCTTGAAACTGCACTGACACCGTCATCTGTAAATACGTCACGCCTCCTCTGAAGTTCATACGGAAAAGATACACAAATATATAGCTATATCCTCAAAACTGAGCTTAATATTCATTTATAGATTATGTACGATTTAAATATATAAAGTATATAGAGAAGGGTGGAGATACTCAAAGGAGTAACACTGTGTAGCAATACATTTCCAGTACTTAAGAATGTTTTTAACCAGCTGGGAGAAGGTTTAGCGTTCAAAAAAAACCCATCCTCAACAGTTCAGTTTCCAAGCCTTTTTCCCCTGTGCAGGAGACACTCTCCTGTGTTTTCAGGTTAGCTCATGTTACCTCTCAGCCGCCTCCATGTTTTGTTGTGATCGGTGTGAGTGAATAATTGTACTGTACCAAGGGGTCGTTGTTTGTACGTTTGTGTGAGGGAGAACCCAGATGGGATATCAGGTAAACTGTTCTTAGTTTAAATACTGCACTGATATTAAGTGTATTTAAGGCATGCTATGGCTGTGTTTGGCCGACTGGATCACATGCATCTTTAAGCTGTTGTTCTCTGAACGATTATGTTATCTGCAGACTCATCGTTGGTATTTAGATTAAGGAAGAACTGAAAATTGTAACACTAACACTTTGAAACACCTTTTAGTGCTTATAAAATCTCTCCTTGATTGTAGTCTGCGCATAATTTTCCTTGTTTCGTTGTATTTTTTTATTATTATTCCTTGTTTGTTTTAAATCCAAGGAGAGTAAACTAAGCTGTGAAGTTGATATTGCTGGATATCCCAAAACTGCCCATATGGGAACTGATCTGATCCATTGAGTTTTCTCTGGCTTCAGCTTTTCTGTACTGCAACCATACCTACTTCACATCCCTTTAAATAAAGCACCAGCATCATGTTTCAACTGGACTTTGTTGCAAGTATAATAAAATAAAAAAAACACCAATCTAAATGAGGCCTCCGAATAAGGATGAGTAATATGACTGGTCAGACATGTTTTTATATTGTTTAACCCATTCATTACTTTAATTTGGGATGTATTTAATTTGCTTGGTCATCTTAAGCCTCAGTGTGCCTCATGTGCTGCCATTATATCTGAGTCACAGAGATTAGTATCAGTCTTTGAAAAACTCTTGGGTAACTAAGGTATTTCTAAATTCCTCAGACTCTTGAGACCATTTGGATGGAAAAATATATTCATACATGTACACCAAGTTAGGTACACCTCCTTGCTAAGACTAATGCAACAGTCCTGAAATAAATCCTTTTCATGGTTTCACACTTCAGCTTTTGTTTTTTTCTGTTTAAAATCTGTTGATTCCACTCTCAATCATTCTGGAGGTCGTACTTTGCTGCTGATGAATTGTGTTGTTTTGTCCACCCCAGGCTAAGTAACATCCCTGTCTACAATGAAGTACAACAGCACAAAACATTCATCTTAGGAAGTGACTTAACAAAACTTTGTGATACGGACGGAGTATTACTTTCATCCCAATAGTTACTCTGGAGCCAACACAACATTATTTTGTAGTGGGGTCATGTGACTCATTGGGTTTTTAATGAGATCACCAGGTATTTTATGTAGAATCAAACGCTTAGTGAGATAAAACATTGTAGGATGACGAGGTTGATCAAATACACATACACTATTTTTTTATTGCACTATTAACAGTTTCGCTTCACTCCATTAAATCCTATCATGTGATATCAATATTGTGACAAAGTCATGCTGTGATACGGAGTTACATCCATATTACCACACCCCTACTACCAAATATCTGAGGTTAGGGTGATGGAATAGTTTATAGTAACACATTTTCTGTTTGGGTGACATGACAGAGAAAATCTACCAATTCCATATCTTCAGATGTATACGGCCACTATGGACATTTTAATATATTTAATGTGTGACTGCATCAGTGTGATTGTTGCAGGTGTTTACTCATTTGGTTTGGTTATTTTATCCATATCAGTTTTACCTTTTCAAGACTTTTAACTAGCGTGTCTCACCGCCACCTGAGGTTATAAAAAATCTGGGAATGATCCCTTCAAAGTTTTGGTACTCCGAATACCCGTAGGCTTTATTATAAAAGAAATATTTGATAAAACAATCAACACTTTCAGACAAGAAGCAAAAGTTAACTGTTTCCAAAAAGAGGCCCATAAGCGTCAAAACACTAAACAAAAGATAAAATATATAAAGAGGTGACAAAATCTCACAACACAAGCTTAAAAAAGGAAAGCAAGCCCTCTTCCAGTTCTAACTGATTACAGTTGTAGAGGCAAAAAAACATAAGGGGACTTTAAGCAATGTGACAAAGCAAGAGAAACTGTTTGTCAGTATTGGACAAAAAGGACTTGACAGTCAAGTGTTGTACATTCCTGCATGAAAAATCAATACATTTCAAACACACTTAACATTTGACATTTTCCCCAGTGGAGAGAAACACCTTCAAAAGCAAAATGGAGGGATAATGTAGGAAAAGGTTGGACGGGCCCCTCAGTCGCTGACATCCATGTCCTCTTCGTGGTGATCGTCGGCTCCGTTGACTTTGGCCTGCTTCACGGGCCGAGCCGTACCGTTGCCTTCTACTGAGCGAGGGGACAACGCAGAGTCGTCCGAATCCTTCCTGTCCTCTCTCTCCTTCTCGCTGTCGTAGCCTTGTTCCTCCTCGTCGTAATCCCTGGTGATCTGCCAGAGGAAACCGGCGGATGTGACATTTTAAAGCGTTACTGCCTCCGGCCCTGGTTTACATCAGAGTAGATGTTCTGAATGTGTAAGCGTGAAAGTTTTTCAAATTCACTACAACCAACCTTGACGTCTCCTTTCTCGCCGTCTGGTTTCCTCTCCCGCTCTTTTTCTTTGTCTTTACTCTTCTTTTTCTTGCTGGTGGAGAGTTCACGTTCCTCACGACTGCGGTCTTTATCGCTCCTGCGGTCTCTGTCTCTCTCCTTATCTCTTTTCTTCTCCTTCTTGTGTCTGTGGAGGGAGCAGAGCAGAAGTCCTCCATGTCACAAAATGTCCAGAATGTACCAAGCATGAAGTCATATGATCTGATGGACCGATTTTCATTAAATATTCAAAAGATTCAGGAACTGCTACAGGCCAACTATTTTGTTTTGATTGAAAACTTTTTTCCCCCCCATCGGGGTTCAAGATGGAGTCCCGGAATAACGCATACAACAAAAAGGACTGATGACAAGGTGCAGGCCTCGCTCAGCATTTATGCAGGAAATAATATCCAGCAGGAAATGAAATCGGTGACCCACAAGAAAAAGGTCTACGCCAAAATATCAACATGAACTTTGCATACTCTTCCCAGGACTTCAGGTCACAACAATGGGCCACAGGGACTTTTAGCTCCTACTTAGCTCAGATCAAACAAATACAACAGAGTTCGTTCAAACCAAATCAAACATGATGGGTGCTTTCATGTCTATTATGACTGAAATGTTGTCTTCTTCTGGGTCTTAAAATATGCATACTATGATTAACTGTATTAACTACAAATGTCAACACACCAACCTTCGAAGTGATGGAGACCTGGAGCTTCTCCTTTTAGGGGACTTTTTAGGAGTTCGGCTGCCGCTGCGACTTCTCCTGCGTCTCCTGTGCAGCACAGAACTGAGGTTAACACAGTGTCGTGACTGGAGACTGACGATTGACAAGTTATTGGACTTACATTCTGCTGGAGCACATAACAACTCCAGGCTGTACTCACCTGCTCACGCTGCGTGATCTCCTGGCTGTGCTGTAGCTTTTGGGGGGTGTTTTAGATCTTCTTCTGCCGGAGTCGTCCTTCTTTCGATCTCTAAAGAAATGAAATGTTTTAAAAATGTCCGACAGGCTGTTGATCTGAGAAAGAGGGCTAAAGGTTGAGGTTTTAAACAGTTAATCCACCTGGATCTGCTTCGCGTTCGCCTGCTTCTGTCTTTGGAGTGGCTGCGTCTCCTGCGAGGGCTTTTGGAGCGCCTCCTGCTTCTCGAGCCTGATCGTCTTTTCGATCGGCTTCTGGATCGCCTGCAAACAAACATTCAGACCATTTTACTTGCTGCATTTCTACAACGTTTCTCTTTCAATCATTCACATCATAGGCGGAAAATTTTACCTGTGTCTTGAACGTGATCTGGACCACCTCCTCCTGGACCTGGACCGAGAACGCTTCTTTTTGCTCTCCTTGTCTGCAGGGCAACAAAACCAGACATTGTTTGATGATTTTCAAGGTAAAACAGTTTCGACACAAGGTAAGGTAGAAAAATGCTGCAATCACTGCAATGCAGAAATAACAGTTTCAAAATGCAACGTCAACATCCTGGCAAGAAAGTCCTGGTCCTGCTTTTGTGCACTCACTTCCAGGTTCGATAGCAGCAGAAATGAGCGACTGAGCCTCTCTGACTCTCTTCATGGCCTCTTCGATTTCTTTATTGGATGTGTCGGCCTTCAAGCCTGGGTTCAGGTTTAATCCAGCAGCCAGGGGATTCAGTCTAAACAAAGGAATTATCATTAATTCACCTGCAACGCCGCCAAATGTGTTATTCAAAATGCTTTCAAACACAATTTACAGACAATGAAGGAAGATATTTACACAAACATACTTTGGATCTGTCATGAACTTCAACAGCTGATCAGCAGCCTGTGAGAAGACAGTGGAAGTAAGGATGAGTTTGCATTGATCTATAAGAGCGAACATGCTGCATTTTAAACGATGAAGATTTTAGGAAATAAAACTAATCATTGTCATTCAAGATGACCTCTCACCTGTGGATTCATACTGGGTCCTGGGAAGCCAAACGCAGCCATTGCATCCATGTTCGGAGCACCAAAAGGATTCCCTCCCATCTGGAACATGAGGGGAGAAGAAAACCCACGTTAAGCTTATTGTTTACATCTTGACATCTTCTATGTGTTCGTGTACTGTGCTGATGTTAAAATGTGGAAATAGGGGCGGTGTTTAGCTCAGTTGGTAGAGCAGCCTCCCCATGTGTTGAGGCTACAGTCCTCACTGCAGGCAGCCCCAGTTCAAATCCTGCATCGAGCGGCCCTTTCCTGCATGTCACTCCCTCTCTCTCTGCCTCCCCATTTCCTGTTTCTCTTTCTCTCTCTCTCTCTACTGTGCTTTTCATTATAAAAGGTTAAAAAGCCCCAAAAATATGCTTTAAAAAAGTGGAAATAATGGAGCTGACAGCTGTGGCCATGGATCACTATTTCAGTTCAAACCCGTAATCACACAAGAACAACATTACCCACAAATAACAAGGGAGAGTTTTCAAATGTGAAAGCTGAGACAGGGGAAAAAGGGAACAAAACTTGCAAGACAAAAAACAACAACTTTTGAGGTGAGTGTGTTTTGTCGACTGTTGTAAGAGCAAGTTGATGAATGAATTGTAAAACTCAACAACAGTGTATTTTACGGCTGATCAACAATTAATTCACTCATTAACAGTTAGGATGGGGTCTTACATGTGGATTGGGGATGGGGTTGGGTGTTGGAAGAAGTCCTCCTCCTGGCAGAATTCCTGCAACAGCATTTGCTGGCGCCAACAGTGACAAAGCTTTAGCCTCATCTGGAATAGATCCTACAGGAAAGTAAAATCAGGCATTAGTAGAGAACTACATCTTCTCACAGACACACACACACAAGCATCAACTACAGAGAGACATTGGGAAAGACTTCACACTGCATTTCTTCAAATTAGGTTCAACAGAATGGTTACCTTACAGATCAGAGAAGAATTCCCTTTAATTCAACAAAATCATTGCAGTGACATAACTCTAGCTGGAATAAATCACACTACTCCAATGAACACTGCCAAGAATATATCACCTGAACGTGTTTTTTAAGTCATGAACCAAACGTTAGCAAGCACAGCTGCTTCTCCAGTTGGGTGTGCCCTCAATTTTCATTTAGACGTTTACTGAAACAAGCGACTCACGCTGGCGGCTTCGCTACTAAAAGCACACAGAGAAAAATCGAGATACACACAACAAAGAGAAATTTAGGGATTTGGCAAGAACACTACACAAGCTATCAGTGTCTACTTACCAAAACACATTTCAGAGGATAAAGTGGTTTATACACTAAATGGCAATAACAGAATTAAGGGTAGGTAGCGTGCCTTTTGTACATCATTATTCTAGCATACCTTACCTGTCACTGCATCAATTAGGATGACTGCTTTGATCAATCTGCACTACCACAGTCCAATTAAAGAATAACTGCATCATCTTTATTTGAAACATGCCTCTTCTGTTCTTTTAAAAATGGCCCACAATTAAAAAAAATAAAAACACCTCATAATCATAAATCCACCCATACAAACAACTCCTTCACATAAATACGGACACACAGTGATGACAACATTTAAACAAAGAAGCACACTGGAGAGAGAAATTGCTGCAGGAGACAAAACTGTTGGGTGGTATTTTCAGCAGGGCCTGGTATACAGGACTGGCTGAGCCAGGAAAAAGAACTGTAAAACACAACAACAAAAGAAGACCACTGTTAAAGAGAATATTACCAACACTGTGTCATGTCGGGTGGGCATCTTAGACAACTCATGACGAGATGGAGTTAAACCGTTATATCAAACAACCAATCATTGACTAGTGTTCCTTTATTTATAGCCCCACACTTTGCTCGACTATTGGAATAATGTGAATTGACTTAGTAAGCCTGTTCAGTCTCAGCAAGCCTGTGGTATTGAGGTTTTGGCAAAACTGCTCATAAGCAGTCTTTTATCAAAGCCTTTTCCCACCAGACACAAATCTCTTTTTATTTCAGTTAAATAAATCTTTTTTTTTTAAGAAGAGGCTGGTTATACTCTTGTGTTACTGTCAATAAATTCCATGAAAAAAACAAAAAATTACTATGACTTTGTCCATCTGTCAGTTCTGTCTGACAGTGGTGGATTAATACATATTTTGGTGCAGTAGCAACTATTTTCAGCAGCCGGATGGCGCCTCTGGCACTTACTCAAAATAAACTGCAGTGCCAAGTGCTCATTGTAATGAATAAACATGTCACCCTGTGCAACGGTGTGGCTCCCTGATGTGCTTTTAAAAATGTGTTTTTTGGACAACAGTCTGTTTGTCTTTTACATGAGATCTGGTGACAAAAAGAAGAAGAAAGAAAAATCAAGCGTATTTCCAGCCTCATCTGTGAAAGGAACAAAGCTTTAGCCATAAAATGAATGGCGAAGCAGAATTCAAAAGTGTTGCAAAATAGTGCAGAATAAGCACCGGTTCAGGCTACGTCCTTCAATTCTGACCTTTATGGTCTAAACTAAACCACCTGGAAAAAGAGCTGGACAAAAGGAAAGAGAAGGAGAGGGCAAAGAAAGAATAGAGGACACAAAAAGAGAGGGATGGGGGCTTGAATGCTTGCTGGCCTTTGCAAATGTCTACAATCCCCTGTTGGCAGGCAGAGGACCACTTTCAGCCATCAACGAGGGGGCTGCTTTTGCCTTCTTCACTACAAAAATCACACACACACACATACACACACACACACACACAAATAACAGAGAGAAGTTTAACAGTGGATAGTCCAATATGGGGGAGAAAATAAAATGCATGTGGTTAAGAGTTTAAACACAACTTCACTTCTGTAACTTTGAGGGTGTCTGCAGCGCCCACAGCTTGGGAACGTTCAACTCCTAGTCTGTGACGCAGATTTTGGTATCCTGCACTTTCTACATGCAGAGCAAGACACACACAGCTCGACATATGCATATTTTTCAAATGTTAATTCCAGTTTATGAGGAGAATTGCATTGTGGTGATAAAAACAGATATGGCATGTGCTACGACAGCATACCAACTAAACTCACATAAACAGAGCAGGCTGAGCTGACTTGTGCACTTCACAAATAGGATGGATGATTTTTTTTATTTTGCTATTATTTTATATTGTCACTGTTCAGGCATCATGCCATTCAGTCATCAAGAACCGCTCATACATGTAGAATAACTAAGAGACAAACCTTCAGCAAACGGCACCACGATCAAGGCTCTGTCCACAAACACAGTGTTGGTCAGATGTTGGGACACTCCGACGGACTCCGGCTCCTGGAACTTCACAAAGCAGACCCGCGACGTCACCGGCATCGGAGAATCACTGTGGAGGAAGCCCAACATGTTACAGGAGCCCAAACATGTATACAACAGTTTATGTAAAATGTAAATCAATCATAAACATGATTGTCATCATTATAAAAAAGTATCTATCATAGGCAGAGTTTGAGCAAAAGTGTAAAATGTCCCATCACTACAACAGGCCAAGATCAATGCTGTCAGATGGAGTTTGAGTTTTAGATTTCATTTAGTGTGTAAGTGATCATAGTGTAGACAAAACACAAGATGAAAAGTGGTTAGTGTGTAAAAAAAAAATGAGGAGGAGGTGGTGTCAATAGTCAAATTTGTACAACCACAAGTCGAAATCGATTACACTGTCTGCAGAGTATTTAACAAGAAATATGTTACTCAGTAAATCAAAGTGCACTGGTTCTTGAGTGTAAATTGTCATGTTTTGCTGCTTTTCTCTTTTAGGTTTTTGACCAGTGATCAGACAAAAATCAGACTCTGGAGGAATTAATCCAAAACAGGTAACTCACTAGTCAGAACATTCAATAGATAGTTAATTGTGACACCGCACAAAACTAAGACACGTACTCATGCAAAGCAGGAGGGAATTATCGGACAATTAGTGTGATCGACACTAGTTTCTATATATTTATTTTATATGAAAGCTATAAAAAAAATTTAATGTAAAAGAAAACAAATACTCTACTAATCATGTACTCGTCGCCTCTAACATATCATTGCAAACTATACTTACAGGCCAATTTGCAGACATTGTGATGCACCTGTGTTCAATCACATATCGATTAGTCAAATCAATTTAACGTCAGGTAAGATTAGGTTACTGTTAGCCGTATCTGTAGCTAGCACAGCACTGGCCTATGTCCTCGTCCCTACCGATGTTTGGCACCAACCCAGCTACTGTTTATTTATCTTCGTGAACCAGCGGCTGATGAACTAACTCACTCTGGAGGAAACAACTTGAGCTCCTCGATGGTTCCCAGAAACCCGAACAGCGTCCTCATCTGCTCCGACGACGTGCTCGGCGACACGTTCGTCACCTGGACCACCTTCGTGCTGTAACTCATCTTCCCAAGAAAGAAAGAAAGAAAGAAAGACAGAAAAAAAAACGATTCAACTAAAAACACACCGTTAATAAACCGCTGAGATCTGACAAACCCGACGGCTCCCTGCTCGTTGATACAGCGAGTTATCTGAGGGTAATTAGCTGGCTAAGTGTTAGTTCGCTCTGAACTACAACAACAGACTGGTAGTCAGTCAGTCCGCCGCCATGTTCGGTGAATCCTCTTCAACGTGCGCATGCGCAGAGTTTTTAGGTTAAAATAATGTGAACCATAGACTGTGTAAGGTTTACACTTAACTAACGTTTATTTAAAAAATAATAATAATAATAATAAACTGTTCGCAGTTTTTCAAATGTTTGCTTTCGTCTCATTAGTGTTGCGCACCAGCATGTATCTGAGTGATAGGCTACTGTGAAAAAGGTAGGTAAAGTGTTGACCTGCAGTCAGTCACCAACAGAGGGCGCTCTGCCCTCTTCTATGTGTAAATTATTTTTGTTCTATGTGTAACATTTTTTCAAACTTTATTGTTTTCAAAATGTACATTCATTCTCAAACAGGAAAACTGTTGCATTCTTTTTTTCCAAAGACATTACTATTCTTACAATAAAAAAATAGAAAATTAAATCTACAAGGCTTGGCACTGAATAATAAACAGCTATTTTAAATGCATGAAAAAAAATAAAAAATAAAATAAAATAAAAGATATAACACAAGTTGAAGGCATTGTACTTATTGGGACTCTTCACAAATGAACAAATTACATCGTATTGCAATTTCCATCATACCATTAATTTTTTCATTTCCATCTGCCAGTAAATATAAGGAACTAAAATATTTGTTTAGTTCATTTTTAAAACAGATTATTGACGGGGATTTACTTTTCCATTTACAACAGTGTATATGGTATTTGCCCAAAAGTAATACTATATTCAACAAATTTGACATTCCTAAGGGGGCATCATCTTTGAAAAGAAGGATGTGTTCTTTATTAAAGGGTGTGACATTTTCTATTTCATTTTTTAACCAATCAAACACATTTTTCCAAAATAGTGTGACTACTGGACAAGAGTAGAAAAGATGTTCAATAGTTTCACTGTCTATATGACAGAAAGCATATGGCTCCACCTCAAAACCAAATCTCTTTTTCAGTGTTTCTGCAGATGTGTAAACAAAGATGAAGTAGGAAAGTAAATCAATGTGAAACTCTGACATTGCCTCCACAAGAACGTGCTACTGTTTATTAATGTATTCAGTCTGTGAAGGAAAAAGAAAAAATCAAGAGATTTTACTCTTGTGGAAAACATGAAATGAATGATGTAACTCTGTGACCTCAATATTGTACATAGCTACAAATTTGATCCATTTTGTAGGCCCTAGGCTACTTTGTTTGTGGTGGTGCCTCTTTATTTCTTTAATTTGTTTTTAATGATTTTGAATACATATATGAAGTTTTACTGTTCGTGTGTCAAAACGAGACCAGCAGTTTAATCCAGGATTAAAATAATCACTGGTTGCTTCCCCTGTATTTTATAGTTTCATCAGAAATAATTGCAACATTATACAAATGTGGGAATAATCCCATGGTTTAACACAATATAGGCTACTAAATATTAAAACAGTCTCATGGGGTATTTTGCTGCTTTGAATACTTTTGATACTTCAAGTACATTTTCCTAATCCTGTTATACCTACATATGCCTAGATAGTGTAGTATTACCTTTTTAATGTAAAGGATTTGAAGACCTAAATAGTTCTACATGTATTTTTATTGGACATGTTGCGATTTTAAATAAACCATGCAGTAACAGACACAAAAGAGATGCTATGAACTTACTGTTCTTTTATCCTGGTTGTTATACAGGCTTGCTGTATCCAACATAAATGTGTGTAAGTGTTGGTAATAGATTATTCTTGTAATTTGTGCGGTTGTTGTTGTTTTTTTGGATGCTGACATTTCACTCTTATTTTTTGGGGACAGACATACAGGTTTTTATTCATAGGAAAATAGGAACTCGGGTATCTGACGTGATGTTGTGTCTTGTGTATGAAGTGAATATTTTCTGTACAATTCACTTGCTGATCTGAATCTCATATTCCACATATTCAGCTGCTTTCATCATTTCAGTGAACTCAAACATAAAGTCTGTGGCAAATTAAAAAAAGTTGTAAAGAACAAAAAACAAAAAGTTCATTTTTTTTTTTTTTTTTTTTAGTTTGAGTTAAAATGAGTGAACTTCATGGACACATCTTGGTTGTTGTTGTTGATTTTTTTTTTGTAGCTTTGTTCACATACAGATTTGCTTGTCTTGATTCCCTCCAGCAGCAAAAAATAGCTCTGACCACTGACCCTCAGTTACGTTTTAGTGTTGAGAAAAAAAAAAGAAAACTTTTTGGATTAATCCGTTATCACAAAAATGTTACATGTTGCTGATTAAACCCGACCCACGTGTCCACCAGCCACACCACAACCCTGCCCCTGACAGACCTGTGTCTGGAGGAACTCTCCCTGCTAATGGTGTTTTTTCCCAGGAGGAACAATATAGCATTTGTCTTCATGCCTACGTCGGACATAATCCCCACACCCTAGATTATAGCTGCACTGAGACAAGCAAGTGAAGGCTTTTTTTTGTTCAGAATAAAGAACAAGTGGCCGCATTTCAACCAGATTGTATTGTGTGCAACAGTCTTTGTACAATAGCACCTAATAATAGCTGTGAGGGTTCAATGTTTTTATTGTTTCACAATATTTTTCTGCTCGTGCTGTTAATCTTTTGCCTCAGAAAATAATTCAACTAAAATTAGACAATAGTAATGTCCTGAAATAACATTACAGTGTTGATCTCAATGGTTCTTGTTATAAATGTATAACATTTAAAATTTTAAAGTGTAGGCTTTAATTGATACATATGACCAAAGCCTTTTATTTGTATTGCTTATTAATGTGAATTGAATATATTGTTAATTACTGAATTTTCATCCAGGCCCAATTTGTGCTATTATTTTTAACCCTCAGCACATTGGCGATATTGTCAAATATACTATACTTAGTATGACTCAGCATGACTATATCTTGAAGCACTAAATCTGAACAAGTGATACAGCTGAAAAGAAAATCACATGTACAGTTGCAACACAATTTGAAAAGCGTGGTTCACTGTGATAAATATTCTCTGCAATAAATCCGGTTTCAGAGGGGCAGCCATTGAGCCATCTAGCAGAGGATATTGGCACAATGGGATTCTTGTTCACGTTGCGACGTGATTGGCCAGGAGAAAGGTTTACAGAGCAAATTGCAGTGACTGTGACGGCGCCCAGACGAATAAATACCCTCAAATCCATGGGGAGATCAGAGGCTTGCAGTTCAGAAGTGACCAGGGGTTCTGCTAAGAGTTGTTTCGTGTGTGTGTGTGTTGTTACTGCGAGAAGGAAACATGGTCAGCCGGTGAGTTTCTCAAGATTTATAACTATGGGGGACAATGTACTTCTAAAGCAGTGGCAATTTCAGCTTTTATAAATACATTCATATTTTAGACCTTGTATAAACTTTCTGAAATGTGACCCTGTGACCTTGTGTAGTTGGTGTGTCGGCAGCTGATGGGGCTCCTGTGGGATTTAAAAGTTCACACACATGAACTCCACAACCTAATGCTGCCTTTTGTGATTTAAACTAACTCATATTTCACTTGCTAGAAATTTCTTCCAGTACAATTTCCTTGGCTTTGATGTTTGTTGATGTCTTTGCTTTCCGATGACAGATTTGAACACCCAGCTGGTGGCTACAGGAAGATTTTTGAGACATGCGAGGAGCTGTCTGAGTGTCTTCCAGCAACAGTCACAGGTTTGTTTGCATCTCTCAGACAGAAATAGACTGCAGGCAAATGATTCTTTGACATTCGTCTACCAGTCGCACCGTTAGGCAAATTTACTTGTGGCTTTTTATTCTTTCCTCTGAGAGCACATAAGTGGCACCAAAAGCAGACTCCTAATGCAGCTTTCCAATGTTATTTTTTAAAGAACAGTCTCTCATTTATGTTCATCATGTTTTACAGGAAGGATTCCTTCATTCCTGAAGGGAAGTCTTCTCCGTTTGGGACCGGGGCTTTTCGAGGTTGGAGATGAACCCTTCTATCACCTCTTTGATGGCCAGGCCCTAATGCACAAATTTGACTTCAAGAATGGTCAGGTCACCTACTTCCGAAAGTAAGAATCTAAGGACAGCACCACAGCTCCACCATTGCCCTAGTTGAGCAAAGAATTGTTCATTTTCCAATAATCTTTTTCACCTTGGAGCTTTGAAACTATTGGTTTCCATGATGCATCAAAATCAACCTGTAAAGATTTGAAATATGTTTGAGATCAAGGTTCTTGTCTCTATGTTGTGGTCTGAACTTGATGGAGGGATGGTGCATAGGAACACTTCACATTTTAAGGCAGATCAAAATTATTCACTATAAATATTTTTCTCTTAAGTCTTGCGCATACGTTGTTTGACACTAGCCTTAGCAGAGGTCTGTGCCCCTCTAGTTTTGCTGTGTCATAGTTGTCTGGAGACTCTATAAGAAGACTTTTCACAAAAGGTTTTATGACCACCATGAGATAATACCACAACTTAAACAACAATTTAAAAAAAAAGAGAGAGAGAGAGAGAGAGGAATATGAGCTTCAAGTTTCTGCATGGTGTGTAGAGGAGGTAAGATTTCAGATTTGTAGAGAAACACAGGACCTCTGCTCCGAACAAAAGATTCATTTTTGTCAAGTCACTGTAACACAATCAATGATTCAGCAGCTGAACCTATTATTAGGATATATTCATACATCTTCTCAGGGTACTGAGCAATGACATTTCAACAAGTTTATATCTGAGGTTTTGGAATTAAATTCCTCATTTGTCAATCTCTCCCTCTGTCTCAGGTTTGTCAGAACAGACGCTTACGTACGAGCCATCACAGAGAAGAGGGTGGTGATCACCGAGTTTGGGACATTTGCATATCCTGATCCCTGCAAAAACATTTTCTCCAGGTGGGTTGCACACAGACACAAACACTTAAATCTTAATGCAAGATATTTTGTTTTTACATTTACACTATAATCTCCAGACTTTGTCTTGCATCACCTCACACTTCAACAACAGCTTTGTGTGAAATCTCTCTCTTTTTTTTTTTTCCTATTGCAGGTTTTTTTCTTACTTCAAGGGTGTTGAGGTCACAGACAACTGCCTGGTGAATGTCTACCCTGTTGGTGAGGACTATTATGCCGTAACAGAAACCAACTACATCACTAAAGTTAACCCTGACACCTTGGAGACACTGAAGAAGGTATGTTATGTTACTATAAATGCATCACTGAACCTTAACTTCACAACAGCATGATTCCTTAAATTTAAGCACGTTTAATATATTTTTGTTTCATGCGTAGGTTGACATGTGCAACTATATCAACATTAATGGAGTGACAGCCCACCCTCACATTGAGCCTGATGGCACAGTGTTCAACATTGGAAACTGCATGGGCAAAGGAGCAACACTGGCTTACAACATTGTGAGGACCCCACCCACACAGAAAGGTTGGTATCACTTGGATAAGCCGGTGCATATTCTCATTTGCCCAGGTCATAGTATTTCAAAGGAGGTTAAATCGAAAGCAACTGGACTATAGTTATATATAAAAAAGTATCACTTGGATGCAACAAGTAGCAGCTTTAAGTGATCAACACTTAGAGACTTTTTCTTTCTCCCATAGATAAGTCTGATCCCATTGAAAAGTCCAAGGTGGTGGTGCAGTTCCCCAGTGCTGAGCGGTTCAAGCCCTCCTATGTGCACAGGTGTGTCTTTTTTTGTGTCAGTAATCCACTGGGTGCAGGGCTGTTGCTAGGAATTTTGGGCCCCCTTAAAGAATACTAAAGTGGGCCCCTACCCCCTAACTTTTCCATTTTTTTCCTTATTCTACGTATGTATTAACATTTTTTATTTAGCCTACTTTTTTGATGCTAATGCAGCAACTATGAGTATTAGTCAGGGTCTTAATCAGTCATACAAAGATTAGACTACTGGGGTTTTTGTGGTACCTACAGGGCGCTGGGCCCCTAGAATCATCATCACCTTTCTCCCCTATACAACGGCCCTGACTGGGTATGTTAATTCTCCACGTCGTCATAGAAAGTCTTTAACATTCTCTCCTTATCAATCGTCAGCTTCGGGATGTCAGACAACTATTTTGTCTTTGTGGAGACACCAGTGAAGATCAACCTGCTCAAGTTCCTGAGCGCCTGGAGCATCCGAGGCTCCAACTACATGGACTGCTTCGAGTCCAATGAGAGCCAAGGAGTAAGTTCTTCCCCGTAGATTCATACCTTTTTATGATTTGAAAATATCGTCAGCTCACCTCCTAAAATCTCTCTTTTTATAGACCTTGTTCCACATCGCCAAGAAAGACCCAGGAGAGTACATTGACCTGAAGTTCAAAGGAGCACCCATTGGCATGTTTCATCACATCAACAGCTACGAGGACCAAGGATTCATCGTTGTTGATCTGTGTGCTTGGAAAGGGTAACCGGATCACTTTCATTTAAGCCTTCTCACATATCACTCCATCGATGTTGGTGTGTTCGTGTTGCTCACTGGTTCTTTCCATCTTGCAGATTTGAGTTTGTTTACAACTACCTCTGGCTGGCCAACCTGAGAGCCAACTGGGACGAAGTGAAAAAGGCGGCCATGATGGCGCCCCAGCCGGAGGTCCGCAGATACGTCATTCCCCTGGATGTCCACAAGGTGAGTCATCAGTCCTCCATATTTACATATTCTCAAATTTGTCTTTTAAAGACATATGTTTTTTTGTATGTATTTGGTCTTATCTTATCATGGATTTGATGTAGGAGGAGCAGGGGAAGAACCTGGTCAGTCTGCCGTACACCACAGCCACAGCAGTGATGCATGCCGATGGGATGATCTGGCTGGAGCCCGAGGTGCTGTTCTCTGGGCCTCGCCAAGGTGCTAACACAACAATCAAACAGTGGACACAATGAAGTTCAATGGAGAATATCTTCATTATTTAACACTTGTAATATGTGTTTTCTATGTGTGTAGCGTTTGAGTTCCCTCAGATCAACTACAGCAGGTACGGAGGGAAGAATTACACATACGCCTACGGCCTGGGTCTCAACCACTTCATCCCAGACAGGGTATGTGGACAAAAGGCCTTTGGTCAAAAATGATCCAGGGTGTGTAAAATAAACTGTTTCTTGAACTGATTTTGTTTTTCCCACTTGTATGCAGATCTGCAAGTTGAATGTTAAGACCAAGGAGACCTGGGTGTGGCAAGAACCAGACTCCTACCCCTCAGAGCCTCTGTTTGTCCAGACTCCAGATGGGATAGATGAGGATGATGGTACGTCAGTAGCAATAGAAACTATAAATTTAACATTTCACAGCGTTAAATGATAGAAACTGTGTCATGATATTTGCGTGTTGTGCCCGACAGGAGTGCTGTTGACCATCGTGGCTGCACCCGGCTCCCAGAGACCAGCGTATCTCCTCATCCTCAACGCCAAGGATCTGTCCGAGGTCGCCAGAGCAGAAGTGGAGTGTAACATTCCCGTCACTTTTCATGGGATGTACAAACCCTGATCACGCATCGCTCAGGAAATCAAGAGTAGTCGGCCATTACAGGGTTAAACACTGCTTCCCAGTATTAGGATAAATAGAGACTAAATGTGACATTGTATCAGAAAAAATAAAGCTTTTTATCAGGAGAAATGATTGTATGTCTTCATTTGCAGGAAACTCAGGTTGTTAAAGAAAATAAAAGTGATTGTGGAAATGTTGTGTATATCTGAATTTGTCCCAGCTTGAATGTACTATGGCTCAGAAATATCAGAAATGGTTTTAACAAAAGATGTAGATTTTAATATTTCATGGGTGGAGAAATAAACTCATCAAGATCAACACATTGCTGGTTTGAATTGATCTGTAATAATAATACAGTGGCAATGTTTTTGATCTCAGGCCGAACCATGCATGGAGCTGAATATTTACTGGATTTACTGGACCAAAAACTAAATTCCTCTCAGCCTGAGGTCTGATGTTGACCCTGTGCTCTGATCTGCCTGTTTGAATCAGACAAAAAAAGATGTTTTGTTTTTGACATTGTAGCATTTTTCTTTTAGAGCAAGCAAGCGTTCCAACCGACGCTTCTACAAACACAAGCTCTGCCAATAATCATTCATCTTGAATTCTTGAGATATTTGCAGAGATTTAATATGTTGCCACACAAAATCTCATTACGGCCATTTGAACAAGTGACCTTTCCACGTCTGTCCTTATTGTGTTGCTCAAAGTTGTCTTTGAATCTAATCTCAAAAGTAAAAGCATGCAGATCTTGCAACACTGCTAAGCTGATTAACAGTGTCAGTGCTTAATCTGGAAAGAAAGAAAGGGCATGTTGCAATCAATTATTATTTTTAAGTGCATAAACATGACTACGTGGTTCTTACATACAATGCCACAACCCACAGTAAACCTCTGTGTGTGTAAGGACCGTGTACGTAACTAAGACATACCGGTATATCATCTTGTGTTGACAGGGATAAATGAAGATTTCCCTCCTGTGTTTGTAATTAAAAGTCCTATCTCAGATCTTCATAACACATTTACTCCACATCTGATGCAAACCAGGGGAATATAGTGGGTAAACGTTGCTAATATGGTTTGGGCTCGGTTGCTACATCAGTCAAATGGAGAACCCTGATTACACCGTCACGTTTTCCACTCCGCTGCCAGAATCTAGGATCGCTCTAATGAAAGGCTCAAAGAAATATTTTGCAATCGTGTGTTCTGTAATCTCTCATTTTAGTAATCACAGGGTCACAAATCTGTGACAAAAATGTGCTTTTAGTCCACTTCACACACTGATCCCAACAGATTTTTATTTTGTGTGTGTGTGTGCACGGATGAGGATGACTGCCTGATCTTTCAACAAAAAAACAAAAAAAACAAAATGTGTTTTTCAGTTTATTATTATCTTTTTAACATGAGGGCATCTCAGCCTTCCGAAATGAAAGAAATAAATCAAGATTACAGGAAATATTAATTTTCAGAATAAACTTAAGTCAAAAAACACAGCAAAGGAAAGGCTCAATGGAAAACTTGATATCTCGGGTTTTAACTATCACACCATAAGAGAGGTCTCTCACACTGTAATTCAGCCGGGACAGAGGTTTGCACAACCAGACGTCAGCCAGTGGAATAGTTTTAGACATACACAGTGGGTTTTACACAAATGAACAAACAAAAAAAGTGAAGGTAAAAGATAAAACACAGGTAACAGAGAGACAGTCACACTTCCACCAAACAAGTCCACATAGTAAAACAATGATATTTGTAACTACTGCAACAGTGAATGGAAATAAAGCAACAAAAACATTCACTGTAATGTAACAAAACAAAAAAACTGTGACGTATAACAAAGAAAGTGACGTTGTAGTTTTTAAAAGTGTAAAACTCGCCACAAAAGTTGCTGTGTGTCTTTCTTAAAAGGAACAGTTTGACATTTTGGGAAATTAAATCATTTGCTCACTTGCTTCATACAGTAACTAGCTGCGTTTCCATTACAGATTTTCGCAAAATAAAAGCGATATTTCTGAAACTTCGAAAAAGTGCAATTGCTATTTGCGGGTGTTTCCATTGAAAGGTATTTTGCGAATGAGCCTTAATCATAGACTGTAAAAAGAATGGACGTAGCACCCGTGACGTCACCCATTGGTTTGGGGGAGTCTGTTTTGTGCCGCTACTACGGGGGTTTGAACTGCGCCATGTTGGATTTGACTTGCCATATTTGGAGCGGTGGGCCGAGAGCCCGCCCACTGGCCTCGAAGCAGCGGTCTCCGGACCTGTCACTCAACGTTTCCGCGCCCTAATTGGCCAGAATTTTAACCTAATAACAGTAAAACGGTAGAGTTTTAAAAAAATTCACCCCCCTCAGAGTGTGTGCGGGGGTAGAAACTATCGGTTGAGACCAAAAAACGTAATGGTACCAGGCTTTTAACATGTTTATTGAGGACGTAAAATCGGCGATTTTAACATGGGGGTCTATGGGGAATGCTCCCTTCTGGTACCAGCCCCCAGAGGAAGCCGGGGGGATTGCAGTTTTTTGAACGCGGAAGTGAGCTTCACTTCTCAGACCGACAACTGCCCCCTTGGCCTTAATGCGTCTTGCGTTTCTATGGTGACGGCACAGCGATCTCAGCTGCCGACAGCTGTTGCTGTTATTGTTTTTAACAAAGACAAAAACAGCGCTTGATTGCTGAAAGGCAAAGCCCGTGTGGCGCCGGCAGCGGCCACAAATAAGGGCGCACTCACACGGGCCAGTTGTTCCGTGCTGAAGCCCGAATGCCCCCTCCTCTGTCCCCCGCTGGCCCGCACTCACACCACCTCCAACCCAAGCCGCTCAAGCACGGTTGCCTCCGTTGATATAGAGGGACTATTTGTTTACCAACACGGTGGATGGTGGCGCGCTTTAACCTGACTGCAGAAAGAACGGAGCCTTTTAACACCAGAGGTGATGAGGCGCTGACAACAATATAGGTGGTTGTGTCCACACACCCGTACTGGTTTATGTGACGGGGTGTTCACACCAAACGCGATGAACGCGATTTTTTCACGCGACAAATGAGAATCCGTCGCGCTATCGCTCATGTTTTGACGCGTGACCGATTTGTGTAAATTCGCGTCATCGCGTCCCCCCCCCCCCCCCCCCCCCCCCCTCCCCTCCCCTCCCCTCCCCTCTACTGTCAATCCAGCTAACAGGACGGATTTAAACTCATTTTACCGTAGGCTTGACAATGGACGAGGTGAAGCTGATCCTTGACGACCTGGTCCTGGTGGAGCAGGTAAAAAAAAACTCCGCTCAGCCCCGTTTACGTATCGCGTCGCGGCCGTTGTGTTGCTCAGTTTGAGGACTTGCTTGCTAGGGTTGGTGCCAGGATCTCCAGGCAGGACACCAACTAAGTTAAAGTTTTACAGGCGCTTCATTTCAGCTGCGGAGTGCCTGTCCATCTGTCCCCGGTGAGTAGCAGTGTATTGTTGTGTCAGAATCTCAACGCTGATAGACTGTCGCGTCACGGCGTCACGCGATGTCGCCGCAAAAGTTCAATATTTTCAACTCGCGCGACGCGATTTTCGCGTCTAATCGCGTCTGTGCATTGACTTTACATGTAATCTCGACGCGCGACAACGCAGCATCGCGTTTGGTGTGAACACCATTTCGGTGCAGGAGGGAGTGGGAGCGTGGATGCGAGCCAGTCTCCTTCAACCATGCACGGAAAAGGGGAATGATAGGAAAGGTTTTTCTAATTTAATGAGAAACAATGCCCAGGTCAGCAATGCATGACAATAAACATGTGGTTCATTTGTCCCCTCAAGTTACATAAACCAACACAGCTGGACACACACAACTCCGGTGACGTGTAGAAAAGCGAAAAAAGTGTTTCCATTACACTTTTGCGATACACGTTTGTATCGATACGTCTCAAAAACCACCTCATGAGAGCGTAAAAACTTTTTAGCGATATTTGAGAGTTTTTTTCGAAATGTAGGTGTTTCCATTACCAGTTTTTCATTTCGATATTTAGGTTTTGCGCATTTCAAGGGGTAATGGAAACGCACCTAATGTCGAGCTGGAGATCGAAGGCGACAAGCTGAGTTCAGCATAAAAACTTCAACCTATCCTCACTCGGCCGTAAAGTTTCTTAATACAGCCTACAAGCTCCACTGAACTCACTAATTCATTCAAGTGAAGACGACAAATTTGGTGTTTTTCTCAAGAAGTTATAGTCAGGTGACAAATTGAAAGGAAAACCTAAGAAATGAGTGGAGAAACGGGATGATACCGACGCCATCAACGGGGCAAAAAGGAGAAGTCTTTGAATGGTTCGATGATTATGTTTATGGTGTGATGTGAATCATATGCGGTGGTCCTCAGTCATCACATCTCAACCTGGGTGAACACCTATGGGAGATTTAGGACCAACATGCGAGGCCGCACTCGTCAAAACACCACATGAAGGAAAATGTTTGCATTAAAGCTTAATGAGACTCTTTGTATGTTTTTCTATCCTTAGATGTGCAACAGCACATAACTCCCTGTAAAACCACAATATTTACTTTACTGTTTGTGCACAAAATAATAAGACTACATGTAAATTTGTGACCTTTAGCTGTCTGTTGGCTTGTTTTTCCAACTAGGCTAGCTGTCTCCCTCTGCTCCCATGCAGTCTTTATGCTAAGTTAAACCAGCCTCCTCTTGTCTCCAACCCGACGCCTAACGCACCGACATGTAAAAGGTGTCGAAGTCAAGTCAACGAGCGGATTTTCCAAAAATGTTAAACTTTACCTTTAAGTTTGTGCAAACCTCTGTCCCTTCACTAACACACAGAAAACACACAAGAAAAAAAAACCAAGCAGAACAAAGTGGTGGCTCACACTACGGAATCACAGATTTCATGAAATACATCTTCAGGCTTACTTCAACATGGTAAGTGACTACTGACAGCTTTGAAAAGATCTTGTATCAGCTATGTAACTTTTGCATCTCAGGAAATAAAGGAATGAAGTATTGATAGTGCAAGGTTATAGGGTACATATATTAATATATTGTTTTAGATACTGTCCTATAAGTAAAGTGCAAATCTCTGGATCAGATGAAAAGTGTGTGCAAGCATTTCTAATTTTTGACTGACTGATCCACCTGCCCATGCACAAATGAGCCCTTTACATTGGCTGCCTGCTACTTTACACGTCGCCTGGTGAAACATTCACATTACACATCGACATTTTTCCCTTCAACTCAAAGCAGTTTTTGAAGTCCAGCTATCTGAAGTAGCCAAAGACAAATATTATGTAATATCTTAATCTCCATTAAGTACAACCGTGTACTTAAAAACTTTGGGTGATTTCTGTAAAGTGTGTGCATTATTTTTTTTTTTTTTTTTTGTAATCCTGACTAACAGGAGAGCAATTTCTTCTGCTGCTGCATATTCCCACATCTCCAAAGTGTAGGGCCATTTCATTGTGTGAGCATGTGTGAGCAGGAGATCGATATTTGGAGGAAGTCCTCTTTAGCATTTTGGTCAATAATTTGTTAACCTATTTGTCCATTTGAATCAGGACTAACTGGGAATGAAGGTGAGCTGGGGTTAGCTGGGGAGAAACACCACTGAGACCGGCTCAAGTGGAGATGCAAAGTCATCAAACAGCCCAAACAGCTCGTTCACTCTCTCTCAAACACACACACACACAAAAATCTCACACGCTCAACGTCAACACTGGATGCTGCTTCAGCACGACAAACGCGCACAAACGCACACACAATCATGCAGGGTCGACTGGAAACAGTTTCTCACTGACTTGTGTAACTGATATTTAAGACCAGCTTACGTAGACCTGGGGGCGTAGAAGGCCAACATTAGGTGAGTAAGTTTTGAAATTTTAAAAGTGCAAGACAACAGCCAACCTATTTTCTTTTCTTTCTTTCTTTTTTTAGCTCCTCACACTCTGTAAGAGGGCAGATGTAATGTTTGTTTGTTTGTGGATTAGGGCTGCAGGGGCCATGTTTGATCTAAGTGTGGGGGGTGGGGGTTGAAGAATCAGTTGGTCTCATAGGTGGAGAGCAGGGCAGCATCCACAGGCTCCATGCAGGAGGGGCAGGTGAAGGATCGCATCAGCCAGTCGTCTATACAGTCCATGTGGTAGATGTGCATACACGGCAGGAACCGGATGGGGTCCCCATATACAAAGTCCAGCATACAGATCACACACCTGAGAGGGGATGACACCAACAAGCTTGAATACACGACTAGTGCATAACATAATCACAGTGAGTCATCTGTGAGTAGTGTGACATCCTTCACTCTACTGCTTTCTAATGTGGCCGTGAAAGATGCAGATGTAGAACTGAAAACCAGTCCCTAAAATAGGAAGCTGCACAAAAATATCAATAACTGATTAATCATTTCAGACATGTGAGTGGTCACATGGCCAAACAAAGCTTATTTTGCTGTTGTTGGATAGAAAATAAGCAGTGGCTGCTTTTCCTTAATAGTTTCACCTATTAAAGCCACTAGATGTGTTTTTAAACAAACACAGATATAAAACCACTTAATGCTCAACTTTAGAAGTGAGGATCAAAATCCATGTGTGGCAAAACATTGCTTTTACTATACAGCAATACAGCACCCTCGGTGAGTTTGTGCACTCAGGGTATCAAACCCATTATTGCTTCATTTTCTGTCATTAGGCACACTGAGCTGTAATGAGCTAATTATTTCATTACAAACATAAAATGGCAGTTTCATCTCCATGCCCTTGTTACAAATGCTTTTGTTTCATCTGGGCCACACCACAGAGCAAGAGTTTAACTATTGCTCATATTTTTTTTTAAAGTGTCACAATATGAATGCTGAGGTTGAGGTATATTTCAAAAAAGCTGCCGACTCTGAAATAACTTAATGGCTCAGCAGCACGATTGCAACCTCCTTCTGTGCAGACATCACATGCGTTTACACAAAACTCAGCTCACTCTCTGATCTTCTTCTCGGAGCCGTCTTGCCCTCCATCATAAACACCCTTAGGGAGGTGCTGGATGAGGCCGATGCGCTGAGCTATGCGGATCTGCTCCTCCTCTGTCAGCTGGGTGGCCAGACGGGCCTGGCTAGGCGTGGGATGGTACATGGGCATATGAGCCGGCTCCTGGTAACAGAGAGGAGAGGGGGGGGGGGCGACAACATAAAACAAACAAGCAAGGGGAAGGGGAAAAAGCAGCTGATGACCTCTTGTTTCACCCGACTTATTTAAGGTGGACTGACAGGGACAGACAGAAAAATAAAGCAGCTGTCTTGTTGCCAGTTTGTTAAAATTCCCCCAAAACCTCATTGTTTACTCAGGTAATAGTCGACGTGAATGTCTTTTAATTGCTGATTTAAAAGCCGATTTTTTTAAATCTTTTTTTTTTTAAATATGCCTGGCAGAAAATATCCTATAATGTGTTTTCGCAGCCGTTCACCTGGTACGGAGGAGGAGGCTCCAGGTCCGGGTCCGTCCCGTCACCGAAACTCGCCCTGTCTGACTGGGATTCATGAAGCAGAGAGATGTCGTCTGATGTTGGAGACTTGAGACAGTTGCCCATGTCTTCGTGCCCCCCACTCGTGCCCCTCCTGACCGATGTCAAAAAAAAAGAAAGAAAAAGAAAAGGGGGCAAAAAGGGAAAAGGAAAAAAAAATATACAATCTGATCTTGTTGTTGCTAAAGTTGCTCTCGGTGGCTAATGTTAGTTTTGTCTTCCTCCTATCCGACAGACCGTGAACTCACACTCAGCTACCTGCTACCAAAGATACCATGTGCATGGTTATAAATCGCTTACATAAACGTTGAATGTTAAAGCTGACCAACCAAACTAGTTCCTCTTCATGTTTACATGAAAAAACAAAACAAAGAAGTCCTTGCTAACGACAGCTAGCAGCCGAGCTAGCTACTTTTTTCGCCCGACTTCCTTTACAAATATCGCTCATTTCCTTCCGTATGAACCGGTATTTCCACAAAATATCTACTTCAGCGGCCACAGTGGCTGTTACACTGAGCGGTCTGAGACTTGGACCGTGGCGACATCTCCCCCTTTTAACTTCGCGAGTAATATAAAAACTGTTTGCTTCCTTGCTAGCTCTTAGCTCTTTCTTCAACCAGACGTCATGTTATCGGTCCGCTTCATATGACGTCAGCGGAGTGGTGTGATTCTGCGCCGGTGATTGGCTCGTTTCTGAAACGTAATGCCCAGAAAGAGCCAAGTCCCACCCCCTTTCATGACATAAACAAAATAAAACACCAAAAAAAAATAACATTTGATTGATTATCAATTAATCAGTAGGCCTAATTATTGTAGACATAATAAGCATAAAACATGCTTGTCTTCACCTATACTTTGCAATTTTGACAGTTTTCAACAACATGGGCAAAATTGCATAGGCCTACTAAATCTGTTAAAGATACGGATCAAATATGTATTTTAAAACACAATAATTATTTTTTATTGGGGATGTAATAACCTTGACCAGTAAACATGTTGCAGGCAAACAGTATTGTCACTTAGGCACTGATTAGTCCTCCACTCAGTTTGAAGCTGTGAGAGCTACACTGCAGCAACATGCCACAGGGCAAACGCTCTGAGGCACTATTATACTGCGTGTTTCTTCTTCTCCTTGTCAAATCTCAGTTCACTATACTCCCACAGCTTTGAGATGGTCGACCCGAGCAAATAATGTGCTATTACTTATTCCTACAGAATACAAATTTTATCTGAATGCGTGTCTGTTCCCCCATTCTCTCTCTCACCATTTCCCCATTTAACTGAAAATGTGTGCCACCTGCCTCGGCTCTCTCAGGGGGACCGGGGCCGGGCAGAGGCCATGCCCATGGCCATGGCCAAGCCCAAAGCCACACTGTCTCCGGCTCTCCCAGGGGGATTGGGGCCAGGCGCAGCCGCTGTAATAGAAATGTCATAAACTCCTTCTTCTTCCATATTATCAATGACCCCTCAGCCTTCTGGTCCAAGGTCGATGGCATTACCCACTTAGCTATTCAGCTGAATGTGTTGTTGAGCCCTCAGTTCCACCATATATTATCTCACATTACACTTCCTGACAATACTTACTAATAATGACACAAAACACACTATGTTGTGATTACAGCAAATATTTTTCACATATATTCATTAAAAGAAAACAACGTTACAATGCAACTTTAGGTGAACTTAAATTGACCTTCTCTAAACTTTTGAATGCACATGTAACTGTTCAATGGTTCAGTACTTATAACATCAAATGCTGTGGTCTAACAAGGTGATTAACTGCAAAAATGGGAGCGTGCGTATGTTCCCACAGCCCTATGTTCCCTCAGCCCTATGTTCCCTCTGGACTCTCTCTACCTATCTGGACTCTACCTATCTGGCCTGTCTAGCCTCTACCTGGTCTTTTTACTAAACTTAACCAACTCCTTTCTTCATTGCCTAAACCCAACCAATGGTGGGACCAAAGGGCTGAGGGAACATAGGGCCTAATTTTCAGTGACAACAAAAGTTAGAAATGAGGGAACATAGGGCTGAGGGAACATAGGGCTGTGGGAACATAGGAATGACCCCGCAAAAATCACAACAAGCGGGGTGGTATTTAGCTCAGTTGGTAGAGCACCCACCCCATGTGTTGAGGCTGTAGTCCTCGCTGCAGGCAGCCACGGTTCGAATCCCACATTGAGCATATTCTGCATGTCATTCCCCCCCTCTCTGCCTCCCATTTCCTGTCTCCTGTCTATTAAAAGCGAAAAAGCCCCCTACAAGTGTGTGTCTGATCCATGAGTGGACCACTAAATGTTCTGCTTCAATGACAGTTTGTATTTAAACAGGCCTCTTCATCAAGCTGTTCACATTTTGACGCCATGAGACCAAGACGACACCAACGGTACCTGGCCATGTCGAGACTTCAAACGAGAAGTTCTCAGAGTGTCACAAGGTGTCATCAGCAGGTTGAACAGAGACAGAGAGACTTGAAGAGTCACAGAAAGGCCGAGAAGTGGACGTCCTTTGGTCACATGACAAGTATCATTGACTTTTTTGTTGTGACATTTTTAGCTTTCTATTGTTTGAGATGAAGAAATTACCATTCCTTCTTAAATGTCCTACTTTCATGATATAATATAACTGTAGCATGAACTTTTCACATTTTCCATAAATTTCACCCGAAAGTGGAATATCCCTAACTTTCTAAGTAGTGTATGTCACAATATGAATGCTGAGGTTGAGGTATATTTCAAAAAGCTGTCTGAAATAACTTAATGGTTCAGCGCGATTGCAACCTCCTTCTGTGCAGACATCACATGCGTTTACACAAAACTGCTCACTCTCTGATCTTCTTCTCGGAGCCGTCTTGCCCTCCATCATAAACACCCTGAGGGAGGTGCTGGACGAGGCCGATGTGCTGAGCTCTGCGGATCTGCTCCTCCTCTGTCAGCTGGGTGGCCAGACGGGCCCCTGTGAGGGATTTGAACCCCCAGCCTCCCAATCAAAAGCCATCAGTGGTAGTCTACTGAGCTGTACAGTTGCATGTGATGAGCTTTCAGCTCCACCATATTCTTAGCTTACTTTACACTTCCTAATGATACTTTGTATGATAATAAACAAAACACAGTAGTTGATATCAGGTCACTGTACTGAATGGCCAGTCTGTTCGGGTTATATACCTTTTCTTTAACACAAATAATGTTTTGACTCCATGTGTCTTGCGTCAAACCTGTGATACGGAACAAGGTCAGTCATGAAAGCTGAAATACTCTGCTATTGCTTACAGCAAATGCTTTTAACGTCTGTAATTGATCATTACTTGAAGTGAATTTTGAGTAAAATTGATGAACACAGCCCATGGACATGACATTTACCCCTATAGAATGACTCACACGCTGATCTCACTTAATAAATGACTTTTGTCACATCATGTTACAGTTCTCCTGTGGTCTTGTAATCTCATGTCACCAGATACTTTGGGTTTTGCTGCGTTGTGCTTCAAATACACATCCAGAGGGCGAAGGCAAGTGTAGTTCAACTCCCGACTGGCATGATCCTTTACTGCCTTTGTCCCCCATTCTCTCTTCTCATTTCCCCGTCATATCTTCACTGTCTCACATAATTAATAAGATTAAGGTTATAAATGCAGAAAAAGAAAATTTCCAAATGCAATTAATCTGGTTTTACAATTCTTAATTCTTAAATTTCTAACAATTTTATGTTTTATCACACTTTTAAAGTCTTCAACAACAACAAATAATGACATCAAATAACATTGGCAATTTGAGGACACCTTTATTTGTATATACAACTATTGTACACATAAAAACCCACAAAGTCTTTGCATTCCAGGTATTTATGATACAAATCTCCATGTTTTTGGTTAAGTGAGTTTCACAGAATTTGCCTTCTTCGGGCAAATAAAACAAATACACAAACCTTAAAATGAACGGTTTCAAAGTTTCCTTTACCTTTAAAGCTCGTCAGCTCATACTCTTTATTATCTTCTTCTCTAAAGGTTACAAACAGCATTATTTCTCTGTACATTATTAGTAAGTAATAGAGTAATGTTAATCTGTGAAGCAAAATGTGTCATGGTGTGTCTACAGTGTTTCTACAGTCATCGTCTGTAATGGTTCATACATTATTCACAAGAAAGGGAAAAAAAGGTGAAAATAGATGAACGATCATTTGTTTTTCCTATTAAAATCAAATGTTAAATATAAGTGTTGGAGAGCTCTCATTTACAGGGTGTAGACTGGTAAAAATAACTGTAACAGACTTGTTTGGAAAGATAATTAGGAATTTGTAAAGGCTTGAGTTTTGGTGGAGGCATGGTGAGTGGGGGGGTGGGGGGGTAACAAATACGCATATTTTCTATGTTATTCTATAACTGTATTCATATGTCATAACCTATTATGTTCAATACCAAAAAGAAAAATGTTGGGGAAAATCAGGCAGTTTTTCCCGTGCACATTCATTCACACTGTAAAAAAATCCAGCATTATTGAGTGTTACATATTAGTATCCACATTGTCTGGTAAAGGATCAGATTGCCTCTTCATGATGGCTTGTTGTATTGATCTGGCCTAATAAATGGCAATGGTGTGATGTTCACAATGTATTTACAAAACAATTTATTTAAAGAAAAAGTAGTTACATATTCACACACCCCACAGATAAATACCGTTTAGAGTAACACTGAATCATTTAGAAACATCTTCAGAAATGAAAATACCTTATACTGACACAAATGATATAATTTAATCCATTCACTTCATGTATTTTCTGCATCCCACAACTATTTGAGGTGTATTTATTACTCTCTATCATCAAGTACAAGTCAGGAAATAGACCTTATTATTGTCAGTGTTCTGTGTGAATTGGCAACTACAGTTTCAGGAAGTATTGTTCTTCATCGTTTTGGGTTCATATTTTACCAAACATCCGGAGGGCTCGCGGCCTCACAGCACTGATGCAAAAAGAGTCGCATTGACCTTCACTCTGTACACTCTCGTCCAGTGTCCTCCTCTAACACCTCTTTTTCATGCTGTGCCTCCTGTCCCTAGCACCTGTCGTCCTCCTCTGTGTCGCTGAGGGCGTCGCAGCCCGCCACGGAGGTCGTCTGCGCCAGGCGCTTCCTGAAGTGTCCGTTGGGGACCTGCCAGCCAGTCCGCAAGCGCGGGCGGGCCGAGCTGATTGTGTTTGCGCGTCCCAGGCTGCAGGCCACGGCCGCCTCAAAGGTCAACGTCTCCATGTGGCCGGAGGGGTCTGGGCTGTGGTCGTCCTCCTGGGAGGCCAGGAACGGCTCGGAGGGGTAGCGTCGAGGTGGGGATGGGTGCTTGCGCGCCTCGCTCCGCCTCTCTCCTCCGACCTCCTCTTTGGCCGCCCAGGTGGGTTTGCCCCGCCTTACGGTCTCTGGGCTGCCCTGCTCGTCTTCGTCTTCGCCGACAGAGGCCTGTGTGCGACACACGAGCGGGGAGTAGGAGATGTGAGGGTGGGAGCGGGTGGGGGTTTGCGATGATGGTCGTCGGCCGCTGGGGGTGCTGGACTCTGAGGTGGACGGCACTGGGCTGTCCGAGCTGTTGCCCTGAAGATAAGAATTAAGAACAAGAGGCGCTCGGGTCACATCGTGTCCTGCTGTGATCTCCATGACAACGAACAGTGTAGTCACCGCTCTGGGACCTTGTTATCGTGATTGAGAAGGTTCAAAAGAATCTGTTCCTTAACTCTTTAATATGCAAATCTATGCAGCAAAATCTAATCAGATCATCTACGACACAAGGACTGCCTGTGGGTAAGTACAATCTCTACTACTGATCGTTTTTGAGTTGTGTTCATAAGAATGTGTTTTTGCAGAGCCACAGGCAAGATAAGGCCTGTACAAATAAATCAAGAAAAATAGACACAGAATAACAGAGTCCCAGTGCTGCACAGCCACTCCCTTTAATTCAACTATGCCCAACAGACTTTAAACTATCAATTTAAAAGCTGAAGAAAATGTTGATATACGTATATATAAACTTTCCGTGGGATCTGTCGGTCGATGTGATAGTAACTTATTGTTTTACAAATTCTGTTTTCCATTTTAATGTGATCCTTACAAATTGTGGTTAAAAACTTAACTTACAGAAGGTTTTGTCTGATGTGACGCATAACAGCAGAACACAATTCACACATAATGTGAGTTTATGTACATTTACTATATTGCAATAGTCTGTTACAAACATTGACACTTTCAAACGTAGGCTAAAAACCCATCTTTTTAATCTGGTTTTTATGCTATAGTCTCACAGTGTTTTTATTCTATTTTACAGTTTTATATTCTTTCTTATTGTTATCTTTCTCCTATTTTTATCCTGCATTTTATTCTATTTTGTTTTATAAAATTGTATTGTTGTTTAAAGCTGTTATTTTCTCTTGTTGTTTTTAATCTTCGTGCATTAGTCTCCTTGCTTTTCTTGTTTTACCTCCTATTTGTTCAGTCAAAATGTAAAGCACTTTGAACGGCATCTGTTTGCTTTGAAAGGTGCTATATAAATAAAATTTGATTGATTGATTGATTGTAATTGGCGGCTGAGCGAATGCAAATGTGTCTCATTTCTTCCTCTCCAATGCAGTATAAAGGAGGCTTTTTAATGGCCAGTGCGGAACAACAGCAACATTCACATGTGAACATTTGAACAGGGTGACGGATGCGTGAGAAAAGGCCACATGGAAGGGAAAATTTGCAGCTTCATTGTGAGTTTTTAGGACCTACCTGTTTGTCTTGGGGGTGTTCTCTCTCTACGCTGGAGGATCGCGAGGGCTGCAGGCTTCTTTCCTCTGAGTTGCAACGAGACGCGTCTGGAGAAAGGAGGTGACAGCGCTCCTTAGACCGGCCGCGCTCCCTGTCGCTGCGCTCCCTGTGCTCAGACCGGGATACTGGTGGGCGACACAAAATCGCAGAATTAAAGCAGTAGCGAAGAGTTTGTGTGTGAAGTTTTAATCAGTGGCGTATGCGCACTGAAACTCGAAGTTACCGGCAGCTTTGTAGCTTTTGTGACGAGGTCGATACACTCGCTCTGGGCTTTTCTCCTCCTGCCAAAGACCGTTCACCCGCTGGTCGGCGACAGTGGACACTGAACGCTTCATGGAGCCGCTCGCAACCTCTATCTGCTTGGATGTGAAAACACACAGGCAAACGCAGACAGACATGCAAACACAGGGTACATACACAAAAGAAACATTACACATACTCCAATAACACTGAGATCCTTTTATACAGAAATAAATGGCCCAGTGTGTTTGGCAATTCTTTTTCATGCTTTACTCAGTATATTTTTGTCTTTCCTTTACTCTGCAGGTCAGAGAGACTGATGTAAGAGGGCGATTCGGCATTCAAGGATCATCACATCCCGTTCTAACAATGCACTGAGCCTTAATCAGACTCCCAGAGGAGCAAAAGGACAAAACCAAAACTCTACTAATTTTAACTTCTTCGGCATCTCGTGCACGTAAGGATCGAGGCACTTTGGCGTTAGAGCCCATGCAGCCCCCGAAGTCCTCGAGATCCAGTCATTCCATGTCAGGGAAGATGTGTGTACCTGCGAATCTACAGCCAGACGGGGCATGGAAGAGGCCCGCACACACAGGCCCCTCCCTAGCGGAAGCTCCAGTGGGGACTCAATCCCCCTACTGCACTCGCCCACCTAGGTGAGTACAGAAACAAGAGAGGAGGGCAAGGAGAGACAGAGCACCGATCAGGCTCGTCCCCGCCAGGACTGCCTCTACACACAGAGGTCCAGTTCAGGTGAGAGGAGGCCAGACAAGCCATTCAATCACTGAGGCTCATCTATGATAGCCATCGCCATCGCCATCCAGTGAGAAGCCATTCCAGCCAAATAAACGGACAGATCGACAACTAGCAACAGGAAAACTGACTTTGGGGGAAGAGGGAACAGAGTGAGGTTGTGTAAGAGGAGGGAAGAGTGAAGAAGGAGAGTGAGAACAGACAATAAACAAAACGGTTTACAGGGAGAGATGGGATCCAGATTTCAGCCTGGAAGGACATGGAGTCATGCATATTCAGATCTACTTGCTACACAAACAGAGCAGGACAGCATCTGTCCAGGGGCCGAACGCATTCCTCTGCACACTAACAGTTTTAGTTTTTCAGACTAATTTTGTATCATTCATCTAGCAGGCAGTGTAAACCAGTAAAACCAGACAGTATGCACAGCAAAACATCAGCAGTTTGACAGTCTGCCCCTGCTCGTCCGACCTACACGCGACTAAAACATAACCAAGACAGGAACACAGAGAGTGAGCGATGCCTCGCTCTGCAAGTCACAGCGGTGTTGCCAGCTGAAACATGTTCAAACTGTTTTTTCAGTTAAATACTTTAATTGATGGTGCAGTTGGTAAATTTTCAGTGAAAATCAGTGATGTAAGTCAGTGGTTCCCAACATCAGATAAAACATAAACCATAAATATTCATACATATACCTAAATCAGAAAATCACTGAGCTCAGTTAAAGAGATGCCCTGCTCAAATTTCTAATGCTTCCTGATCTGGAAAGGGATCTTCAATAAGGAATTTCACATTTTCATTCATTTCAGTTTAATATTACAGCGGCAAAGGTAAGATTTGATTTTAATACTCTAAAATCAGTAAAGCAATTTAAATCTAAAAACAAGAGCATAACCCATAACCTTCATCTCTTTCTTTGATGTGATATTTTGTATAAATACATAAAATAAAGTGTCAATAAGTGTGGATTTGCTGTGGTAAGACGGTTAGGACATCCGTACTACTTGTTAAAAGGTATTACAAGTTGACAATGCTTTTTTTCGAATAGGGTTGTAAATAAAAACAGTTGGGAACCACTGCTCTAAGACGTCGTATACCCATGCTGTTCCTCTTTCTTACCGGGTTCTGCTGTTGATTTGCATCGGCGTCGGAGCTTATGGGCTGCAGAAACAGCTCCTGGGGCGAGATGGGGCTCAAAGCCACAAAGCCTCCTCTGGTGCTGTGTCGGGACAGACAGAAACAGTGAGCAAACACAAACACAGTCACAGTTACACACAAAGGGGACACAGCTTTGGAGACATTTTGCAGACTCACAGGGCTGAACCGGCACTGTGGGCCATCATAGGCAGAGGCTGGGTGTTGGAGAGAATGTCCTCCGGCAGGGTGGAGGCATCCAAACGCTTGAACATCAAATTACTCTTCTGAAATGAGAGAGAAAAACGGCACTGTGAGGTTATTAAAACATTTCTTTGAAAATCAAATTGTTGAACCGGGTGAAAAATTTGAATAAAAAAATCAGAAAGAGGTTGTAAGGAGGTTTATAAAAGGCTGACCTGAGCTTCAAGCTGTTGTCTGAGCTTCTTGGCTTTGTTCTGTTTGAAGTAGTCCATTATCATCATCGAAGCGTAGATCTTCCCCACAGTCATGTCCGTATCTGTGAGGGCAGACACACTACATTAACTGTTACTGCTGGTCTCTCAGTGTCACGCTGAGTATTTCCTCCATAGTTAGAGCCAGACCTTTGTTGATAGGTACCAGTAGGTCCAAGTTTTTCTGGGGCAGATAAGGCCAAATAATACTGATCTCTTTCTGCAGTTCAGTGTCCAGAGCCACGCGGTCTTCGCCACCTGTTCACCAGCAGATATTTACATTTACAGAAGATGGTATTTTGATTAGTTGTTGTTACAGCTGATAGAAACAATCAGTTGATTAAAATGTGTTAAAGTAAGTAAACTTAAAGATCATGTTGTGCCTTGGGGGAAATTCGCTGGACATTTAATAGACCCAACAAATAACCAGCTGTCAAAGAAGTAATTTGCAGATGAATGATCATAAAGGTAACAACTAGTTTCAGTCCTGAATGCCACACTGATGTGCTTATTAATGAGCCTGACCTCGAGCTATTTTGATCTCCAAGGCTGTCCGGATGAGCGACATCAGGGTGGAGGTGAAGTGGACGGTCATGTCCTCGTCCACAGGCATGTTCATCAGCACCAACCTCTGACGTAGACGAGGGGTGGAGACACGAAGACAAAAGGAGATTCATTCATGAATTATCTATTCTCTTGATCTCTTGAGAAAGATCACATATAGCCCTTCTCAAAGTTTATCCCATAAATGTTCACAATACTTGTACATAAATAAGTCACATGAATATCAGATATACTTGTGACGTCTTTTTATTTCCTTACATTGAACAACATCTCAAATGTGACTGGACACACTTGAATACACAGTTTGTGCAAATTGGGTTTTAAAATTTAAACTCTGATCTGAACTATGATCCCCATTGGCTGATTTTTAATAAATAGCAATAATCTCTCTTTACCTTCAAACATGAGAACATTTTAAATTCAACTGTATCCATCAGTTTTTTTTACCCTCAGGTCTGTCGGTGTCTTACCTCAAATATATATTCTTATTTGTTGTACACAGTAAATAATGGATTTAAATGGCATAGATAGCACTTGAGTTCGTCTATCCCTTCTATGTTTGGAAGAAAGCGATCATGTTTTCAGTACCTTATAGGCGATCTTAGCAGGACATTTTTTACCCAGGCCCAGGGGTGGCGACATGTGCGTTAACATCTCGTACATGGCCGTGTAGTGGATACGACCACTTCAGGAGGAAATTGAGACACAGGGTGGAGAGGTCAGTGAAAAGAGTTACTCCTTTGTTTGGCATTTAAATATATCATGATTTATAATAATCATTCATAATGAACCACTGTCTGCTCAAAGCACTGAAACCTGAAGGTATTTAACATTTCACATCCTTTGGCTGCCCTCTGCTGGATACAGGTAGAACATGACTGTTGATCAGTTCAGCCTGAAACAAATTAAAACCGTAAATATAAAAGATGCAGTAATAAGGTCAGTTCTCACCATGCCAGACGATCGTACTCCCCCCAAATGCGGACAAACTCGTCCAAGTGATGGGGACCGAGGATTGAAGAGTCTCGTGTCAGGTACTCAAAGTTGTCCATGATCACAGCCACAAACAGATTCAGCATCTGAGGAGAAACATCGACAGAAGATTTGAGGAGGAAAGCAGCGAGGGGAGACGGAAAAGAGAGGTGTCGGAGCAGGAAAACCACGACTCTGACCAGGAACGAGCTGAAGAAGATGAACGAGACAAAGTAGCAATAAGCAAAGTCGGTCCCACAGCCTCCCTCATGGTCTGGAGAGGTGGTGAAGGGGGCGATGGAGGGGTCCGGTTCACACTCCTGACCTGCTAGACAGGACAGCATGATCTCCTGCCAGGACTCTCCTGTTGCACTCCTGGTGGTTTAAACACAGGCAACAATCAAATAAATATCAACTTAACAAAAAAAAGAATATTAATTTAAATTCATCTGAACATTAACTTAAGGCTGTGACAATATTTTTGACAAGCCCACCTGAACAGAAGCATCAGTGCGCTGAAAAATGTCTTAAAGTTGTTGTGTTGATTAATGTGACTCTCATCGTTCAGCTTGATGTTTCCAAACACCTGCAGAGAACAGGCTGCTTCAGTAAAAAGTACCTTCTTTTTTTTCATTTATCCAATGCTAATCATCCTAATAATTTCATAAAAGCAATATCCATCTGAAAAGCATGGTAGCCAAATAAAACATAATATAAACATTAATTTCAATACAAATGCTACATCAAACAGAAATCCACTTAACATTCATTAATCTGCTTTTTAAATCTCTAAAACTCTTTTGTTACTTATTTTAGTCTTTTTCAGAATCCATGTGCATAACTGTGTGTTTTAGAGGACTAAAGGAACAACTAATAACAGTCTGTGATGTCATTTGTGACATGATGGAGATCAACGTCGTGATTGGTGAAAGGATACCTGCATTCCAATTATGGCGTATATGAAGAAAAGCATAGCGATGAGAAGGCAGACATAAGGTAGAGCCTGGTGGCAGAAGAGACAACAAAGACAGGTGGTTAAAACTCAGCTGTAAGAGACAAGGACTGACATTTGCTCTTTATTATTTATTTAATAGAGGAAAATAGACTATAATATGTCTGACCTTAAACGATTGTACAAAGGTCCACAGCAGGATGCGTATGGTGTAACCCTGCCTCAGCAGCTTGATCAACCTGGCTGCGCGGAAAAGCTTCAGGAAACTCATGTTGATGTTGGTGTTCACCGACTGGGACGGCCGGCACAAGGCGGTTGGAGAAAGGGTGACGCAAAACAGAGGGGGAGAGGGAAGATGTAAAAACACAGATGGCGAAATTCAACACAACATGACTTAAGTTTTGTCTGGAGGCAGGGATCACAACACTCGAGGAAACTTGGAACAAAAGAACGCTGCATTCAAACAGCCTCTTCTTTTAGGGTCACAACACTGTGAAAACTAATATTGTCTTGGCAGAATCTCACCTGTAAATCCACAATTATCTCTGTGATGCTGCCAAGAACAGTGATGAAGTCAAAAATATTCCAAGTGTCTCGAAAGTAGTTCTGTGGGAAAGAAAAATGTTGTTTACGATATGACTAAACATAGACAAATTCTAGATTAGTTAATCGGGATGATAGTTAATCTAGATAATCCAGAATCCGAATTAGTCCTGTTTGAGTCACTTTTATTATAATGATACTCACCACAAGACCAAATGCCAAAATCTTGAGTACACACTCCAAGGAGAAGAGGACCGTGAACGCTGTGTTCAGGTGTTTCAGGACTGTATCGTACGCTGTCGGAGCTGAGTGGTACTGAAGGAAAAAACACTTATTTACATACAGAATTAATTAAGTAATAATTTAACATGATACTAAATCACCTTGGGTTGAGCAGCTACATTTGGCTAAACATATTAATACCTCCACTTTGTCATCATACAATAATAATACATCAAATGTATTATTATACTCATTGTACATGTACTGACCATTTTCCTTTTCATCCACAAAGCTGTTTCATTCATTTTAATATGAGAATATTCTTGCAGAGCTTTGAGACTGGTAGTCAATCATTGCTCTTATATACTGTATATTTTTGTTGAGTTATTGTGGTGCGGCAGTATTGAGCGGTAACGCTTCTGAAAAAAAAAACATAATTGTTTGGAAAAGCGTGGTCTTTGCTGTCAAGTCGGGCGTCAATCAAACCTCGAGGACAAACTATAAATGAACATGAGCGCTGTGAAAAGTTTTGTCTTTGACAGTCACGTCTCGACACTGGCACGAAGTGGTTTCTTCAAAAACCCAAACACTTGTCTGTTCTTGAAGGAAGCTGCAATTTATTTTGAACTTTAGTTTATTTTAGTAGCTTTGATTTGAACTTCCACTGGCACTAATAAAACTCCTGACACAGTAAAGTGCTGACATCTAGGACTGTAGGGCTTAAAAACTAACAGTTTAACCAAATTACCTAAACCTCTTTCTGTGGAAATCAAACCTACAGTGAATGCAACCCAAATGTTGCTTGTAAACCCTCAGTGCACAGTAAAACGGATGAACTAAGGTCAAAGGTCAACTAGGATATCAGTCTGTGAGCTGTATCTAACTGTTATCGAGACTTTTCAGTGATATTGTCATGTTCCCACATCATTGATGGGGTGTAATTATATGCACCTCACATGTAAGTGTGAGGCTGTTGAAAATCAACAACAATGAAAACAGCTGAAACCATGCACTGACTTTTTTTTTAAATTTACTTTTAACATAGATATACAGTGTGTGAGCGATGGTCAACAGCTCAGGCCATTTTTAAGTATTTTAACCTCACAAAGATCCAACTGTTGTCTGTTTCAATACATTTTGTGGCTTAGTCCGTGTGCTATTATGTAACAACAACAATGTTATTGTTACATAATAATAACATGGTTTTCTGATGATCAGAGTTCTGAAAATAAAACTGAATTTGTGGTAAGCCATAGTTCTCCTTGAATTACATCACCACATGCAGAAGAAAACAGTTTGCCTCAAACAGTAGGTAGCAATATAACATGTGAATGTATTAAACACAAGGTCCGACTGTCCCTCTGCTGCAGAGTCGATTATGCTTGTGTGAGTGTTTTACCTTCATCATGAGGACCACGGTGTTGAGGGCGATCATCATCATCACCGTGTACTCGAAAGACGGCGACGCCACAAAGTGCCACAGCCTGTACTGAAAGGTTTGTCTGTTCTGGGGCATGTAGCGGGTCATGGGCTTGGCGCTGATGGCAAAGTCGATGCAAGCCCTCTGAAGGAGAGAAATTGAACAAATCAGACGACACAGAAGCCGCAGAAGTCCCCCTAGCTCCTTAATATGTGTGAATGTATCTACGTGTGTGTGTGTGTGTGTGTTTCACTGCTCCACACCTCGTTCTTTTCCAAACTGCACTCCTGAATCATCTTGTCACCCTGCTCCTGGAAGGTGATGATGATCAGAGCAACGAAGATGTTGACAAAGAAGAACGGGAAGACCACAAAGTAAACCACGTAGAAAACGGACATCTCCATTCGATTCCCCCGACTCGGCCCCATGTTCTCCTCCGTTACATCGGTGGAGTGCTGCAGGACCCTGGCGGTAGAAAAGACACTTAAATCTACTGTTTGCTTGCTCTGTCTGAAGCCATTTTCAGCTGAACAAGACTAAGCTCGGAGCCCATTAGTCGTGAATATAATGTTTCTAGACTTACTGAGGCCATCCCTCTCCAGTAGAGACGGTGAAAAGTGTGAGCAGGGCCCAGCAGACGTTGTCGTAGTGAAACTCGTGTCTCCTCCACTCTCTCCTCTTCACCTCCTTTTTGTCTCTGCTGTAGTCAATGTAGTAGCCTCTGTAGGGAGCAGAGCAGCCCACAGACAATTGTTTCATTTCAGTCACTGATTAAACCAGCACTTTTTATAATATAATATTGATAACCCTGCCTTCATGCTGTCGTCTGTTGAGTCTATTGTCAGTTATTTGTTTCAGGACTTGTAGACCCACTCCCATGAAAATCGTGTTTTTCGCGCTTTTCACATGTTCCTGTGGCATTTTTCTTGTGTTAGAGCACATATCAGCAGAAAAGGAAGTGCAAAATTGCATTTCTGAGTTTTTCTGCCTTCAAATTGCTGTGAAAAGACGCAAACTGGCAGTTTCAGGGAGACTGGAGCTGACGTGTCACAGCTCCAGGGGAGGGCACTAGTGCTACAAGCTCCCGCCCCGCTCTGCATCTGGCTCAGAGGTGAAAGGCTTGGCAGCTCGGTGTAACTGTCAAGGTATAACAGGTGCAGCTCACCTGGTAGAGCAGCTTGCACCGTGAGCAAGGACTATGTTCCAGTCTGGAATCGAATCCCAGTGTGGAGTTTTACGCTAAACGCGCTGAATCTGTAATTGTACAATGTCCAGCTGTCAATGAGCGGGGGGTGGGGTGCGAGGAGGTGGCTGGGCGGGTGCAGAGCAGCGCAGTCTCCGCCCACCCTCCAGAGGTGCATTGCTAATGTGCATTGCTAATGAGCTGGTTTTAAAATGACCGAAAAGGGTCGCGGGAGTGGGACTTTGTGTGTAAAATCGGCCCACAGCTCTCTGGTGTTTGAAGGTAAATGTGATAGGGGTTATAGTCATTTTGTGGTTCAGAAATATCCACTTACTGGCATTCTTTCTCTGAATTCATGGAGCTGTCGGTGCAATAGAAGAACTTCCCCTTGAAGAGCTGCACGGCTATGACAGCAAAGATGAACATGAAGAGCTGGTAGACGATGAGGATGTTGAAGACGTTCTTCAGAGAGGTGACCACACAGTCAAAGACGGCCTGTAGGGGAAGAGGCACGAGAGGGACGACACAGCAGATCAAATCTGTCAGAGATCTTGTAAAAAATAACACCAAACCACCGGAGAGTGTTTTCAGCCGTTTACCATCATACTGTACCTTGAGTTTCGGGAGTCTCTTTATGGTTTTAAGAGGTCGCAAAACTCTCAAAACTCGGAGCGACTTTATTGTCTTGATGTCTCTGCCTTTGTTGTTCCTGTTAACATTGACATACAGTAATCAGGGAAATAGCTGTACTCATTAGCTAAAGCACAAGGACACGGAACAAAGACACATTTACAATGGTGAAAATGAAAAACAGTAAAATGTCCACATAAGTGCACATCCAAAATAAAAAAAAATAAAAAACAGCACAATGAAACACAGAGAGCCCTGCAGGTGTCAAGAGTCAAATTCTGGTATCGTTTTTTTAATTTCACTTATAGTAGCTGTGTTTTAGTGTAGTGCTGACATAAAAGTTTATTCCATATAGGTCATAACAATACCTTATTCAGCGTATTTGTCCTTGTCCTTGTGGGAAACCCAAGCTTGAACTGAGACACTTTGTTCTCAGTTAATTGCTGTGCATGTGTAGATTAATAATTTAGGGATCAAATGAATAATTAGAGGGCACAAATGACCTTTGAGAGTAAACATAGTATCAAAGACTAGAGATACCCGTCAGGCTCTGCAGTTTGATGAGATTTGGAAGACACAACAACAACAACGACAAATCATGTTAACTTAAAAAACAAACAAACCAAAAAAAAAAGGACCAGACACATGATAATACATGACAATATACGAGAAGTGTACGTGAGACGTTTACATTTATTGTGACTGAAATTTTTACCCCATCACATTCCTGGTAGCCCCAACAGTGACACAATCCACAGGAACAACAGAGAAAAAATTGAGGCATAAATAGAGATAAGCGCAGAAGATCACAGCCATATTCACAACAGATACATATACAGTGAAATTCTACAGTACAACAAAGGGCACAAAAAGTTGAGTAAGTTATCTTTTAACACTCAAACTGGGAGAGGCATCAGAAAGAAAAAAATAAAATACTGCAGATCATCAGTCATCCCACACCCTCCACCCATGTGTTATAATCCCAAGATACATAGGAATCCATCATTTCCTGCACAGGGCCATGAATGCCACCATATTTGCAGTTTTTCAGCTGCCCCCTTTGTCAATGAAGCAGACTGCATTCGCTCTGTGTTTGAGGGAAGGTTGTTTATAACAATACTGTATGCTCAGAAAATGATTTGCTGCAGTGAGTCAGTCACTAGTCATCGGCAGGCAGCACTAGATAGTGACTCACGTTAGAGCAAAGGCAATCAGAGCTCCCACCACCACAATGAAGTCCAGCAGGTTCCACATGTCCCGGAAGTAAGAGCCGTCGTGCAGAATGAGCCCCTGGTCTATCATCTGGAGGACAGACACAAACCCACACAGACACGCAGAGTCAACACGTTATATACACACACGCGGCAAAAACCTTACGAAAAGCGTGACTGACGTTTTACAGGTGAAGAAAACACGTTTCAGTCACTTACCTTAATGATCATTTCAAAGGTGAACACGCCAGTGAAGACATAATCGAAGTATCGGAGGACCTGCATTTTTTTTTTTTTTTTTTTTTTTACAAACATAGGAAAATACAAATTCAAGTTTTTACTGTGAACACATTAAACAACCAAAACCTGCTGATCAGTGTGTGGTATGGGATTTGGAGCACATCAGACATAGATAGTAGCACAGCTCTGAAGGAGTACATGAAACTCTAAAAACACCTCAGTCCACCCAGTCAACCACAGCCAATGACCTTGTTACCTCCCAGTTAGTATTCTTCTCACTTCCTTTTAAACAAGACTTGGAGGATGAATCAGTGAGTAGGATCTAGGTAACCATCACAATTGGGATGGAAAAATATCATGGAAATATGTAAAAACGCTGCATGAAGGAGCCGGTTTAAAGGACAATTCCAGGCGATTTTCAACTAGGGGGTGTATTTTCATATCATTTTAGGTCTAAAAGAATGAATCTGAAGATTTTCAGTTTAATCGCTCCTGTTTTGCGGTAGTTGCATCTGTCCCCGCCTCCCCACGGCAGCAATGAATGGGAGTGGATGTAAGTTCCGCTGTTTAGGCTGTTTACAGCCCTCAAAGCCGCAATTTTTTTCCACAGACAGCGTCAGATGGAGACTCAAACATGCACCGAGAAGTTTATTTACTTCAAGCAAGCCGGCATGTTTGTAAAACTAGATCTAATTCAAAGTCTCCCGGAGTCTCGCGCGAGCCCGAGGCGAGGTTGCAGTGCTGGTGTATTCAGGCGCAGTTGGAGCTACCGTTTGTGTCATAAACACAGGAATACCAACTCTTGACTTGCTTGAAGTGTACATTTTTTTCCACAGACAGCGTCACGTGGCTACTCAAACATGCGCCGAGAAGTTTTTTTTACTTGAAGCAAGTCAAGAGTTGATATTCCTGTGTTTATGACACAAACGGTAGCTTTTCCCACTGCACCTGAATACACCAGCACGGCAACTGGGTCTCGCGCGAGACTCCGGGAGACTTTGAATTAGATCTAGTTTTACTAACATGTCGGCTTGCTTGAAGTAAATAAACTTCTCGGTGCATGTTTGAGTAGACCATCTGACGCTGTCTGTGGAAAAAAATTGCGGCTTTGAGGGCTGGAAACAGCCTAAACAGCGGAACTTACATCCACTCCCATTCATTGCTGCCGTGGGGATGCGGGGACAGATGCAACTACCGCAAAACAGGAGCGATTAAACTGAAAATCTTCAGATTCATTCTTTTAGACCTAAAATGATATGAAAATACACCCCAGAGTTGAATTCGCCTGGAATTGTCCTTTAACGTTGAATCATTCAGGACTTACGAATATGTTTTTGGTTTTGTTAAGAGTCCTGTACACCGTAAAATACCCTGAAGAGGGACTCCAGAGATTTAGGACTCACATGGGACATACTGGGAAAACAATAGTCAAAATAAAAATAAAAGCCCTCAACTTTTAGTCCTGAGGCTGCTCCAAAAACACTGAATCCTATATTTCCACCAATTTTTCTCGAATTCAGAATTATCTTTAAAACTCCACAACTCAGTTTGTGACACAGGGTTTCTCGTCTCGGCAAACTTATATATATACATATATATATATATAATATATATAAGTTTGCCGAGATAAGTAGCCATGTGAATGATGCAGTTAGTAGAAGGAAAGTAGAAAAAGAGCCATCCAAAAAAAAAGAAGCAAATAAACAATGCATCTTCCATCATCTCTCAGTCATGTGTGAGGAAAATAAAGTTCAGATTTTACTCGCGTGTGTGTTTATGTGGTTACTCTCGACACTTTCTGTGATACTGAGTTGTGAAAAACAAACTGCACAGCTATTTCCCAGACTAAGCTGCAGATTCTCACCTTGCATGTGCGTGAGACCAAATGTGTCACGACACATTGTTGCTGACAAAGTGTTATGTCAACTAGAGATCAAACCTGAGAGAGCTTGCATTGAGCTAAAACCTCATGAACGATTTTTTTTTTTACATCGAGTAAATTCATGTAGGTTCTCAGTAATTTTTTACAGACTGAGTGAAATCTCTGGATAAATGTCTGTACAAGATCGATTATGCATCAACTTCACCAGATGATGTTTCCAGGTTACTTGACGTCTGCTGCTCTGGAACAACATTGAACACATTGTTGTCAGTGTTGTCAATCAAGTGCGTGTGAATGCCGGCTGCTTCCTCTAAGTGTGACTGTGCTTCAAAGGATGGTTGACCTTCACACCTTTATGACGTCAAACTCAGTGGCGATGGAGGTGCTGGAGAGGTTTTAACAAATTTGACAATCAGACATTCACACCCACTTCACTCAGAGATTGCCCAGGAGTGCGTAGGTGATAAAATACGCAGGATTTTTAACTCCGCTCTAAAATATTCTTTTCTAAATTCTTCATACAACTGCTTCTGTATCTGTACACTGTGGCTTTCAGTCTACCAAGGCCTGTTCTTCAACAGTCCAGCTCAGGTACGATGCACTGCCGCTTCTTTTATCCTCAAACTGTGACAACAAGTCAAACCATAAACACATAAGAAGAGATGTATTTGGATCTCACCTTGTTTCTGTCTGAGCTGGTGCACACGGGGTCCTCAGCAGCCAGCGCAATGCTGCTTGCCACGATCACAAGGAGGATGGTCATCTCGAAGTAGCGCAGAGTGACCACGTAGTGGCAGATCCTTCTGATACTGTGGATCAAGTGCAGGAGAGGATATGAATTGTTGCTTGATGGATGACTACACACAAAAAGGTGCCAAAGCCTTTTTGTGTGTCGACCACAGTATTTTATGTCAGCGACTGTCAGACCTTGCTGTTAGCTGGTTTTCGAACTACTTCTCCAACCGTAGGCAGTGTGTGCAGTCCGATGGTCTTTGCTCCGGGTTCCTAAACACTAAAAAATGTGTGCCGCAAGGTTCGCTCTTAGGACCCACTCTCTTTACTATCTACGTATATGAATGAGGTGGGCCAAAATATTAATGCATCCGTACATCTTTATGCTGATGACACCGTCGTCTTTTGTTGTGCATCTTCTGTTGCCCAGGTGTTTAATGATCTGCAGTCTGCATTTGACACCGTTCAGGCGCAATTGTCTCATCTCAGGCTAGTTCTAAATGCAGGTAAAACTAAGTTTATGTTCTTTTCAAATAAAAAGAAGGTGCCTGCTGCTCTACCCTGTAATATGTCTGCTCAGGGTACCCCTATTGAGTCTGTGGCCACTTATTAATACCTAGGCATCACAGAGGATGATAGCCTTTCTTTTAGATGTCATGTTGACCAATTACTGAGGAAGTTAAAGTTGGGGGTTTTTCTTCAGAAATAGAGCCTGTTTTTATTTTAATGCCAGGAAACGTATTGTTGCGACCACTTTCTTGCCGTTCCTGGATTATGGTGATGTTGTATATAGCTACTGTATGAATGCCTCTGCTCTCTCCCTACATCTGCTGGATGCTGCATATCACGGAGCCTTGAGATTCATAACTGGTTGTAAACCCCTCACATCACTGTACATTGTACTCTCTCACAAACTGGTCATCACTTTCCATGCACAGAACCACTCACTGGTATCTATTTATCTATAAATCTATCATCGGACTGCTCCCCTCCTATTTGTCCACATATATGACACAGAAACAGTCTGATCGTAGCCTCCGGTCCCTAGACTACATCACGTTTGCCATCCCCTCAGTCCGTACCGAACTTGGCAAAAAGTGGTTTTCCTACGCTGCGCCTGCAACCTGGAACATGCTCCAGCAGAAGCTGAAGCTGTCCAGCTTTATTCCTCTAGGGGACTTCAAATTACTTGTAGGAAGGCTGGTGAGACAGTCTGTGGGGGTCTGCACATGTGCTTAACTAGTTTTATTCTTCATTTCGCACTTTTGTAGTTTGCATTAATTATCTTAATGTTTGTGTTTTGTCTCTTGTACGTTGCAGTCTGTAACTCTGTGTTTTGCTGCTGCCTACCCGGAACAGGTCTCTCTTGTAAATGAGACCCTGGGTCTCAATTAGATTTTACCTGTATAAATAAAGGTTAATAAAAATAAAAAGAGCAAAAAGAAAAAAAAAAAGCACTGCAATGCATTTGATAATCTTGAAGTGATTTGGTGGCTTACGGGTTGGACGCCTTGAAGATGAACATGCTGTCTGGAGCAACCGGTTTGGGAGGAATCGGAGGTTCCTCCTCCTCCTCCTCCTCCTCCTCCTCCTCCTCCTCCTCTTCCTCCTCCTCACTGTCCTCGTCGTTCTCTCTCAGCTCAGACCGGTATGCCTCCAACTCTTTACTGTTCACTAAACACCAGACAGAGGTCCAAAAATAAGAAAGGAAAAGAAAAAAAAATGTATGTGGACTGTCATGACACAGTAAAGAATAGTACAGTACAATAGATGGATCAAAAAAAAGAAAAGAAAAGACAAAGCCAAGTGTGGCAGTCATGTGTCAGGAACACCTACACACTGTGATACACAGCGATACTGACACTAAATCCCACTTGGTGATGCACTGTGAAGGAGTGTGACTGCAGCGGGAAGTGGTCACAGAGCTACCTGTCATGGGTTTGAGCTCCAGCAGCGGCTGTGCAGACATTTCGATGGCCACACTTCCCTCCAGGTTGGACTTGTCACGTCTGATGGGGGCCGGGCAGTTCTCAGCTTCCATGGCGCTCACGGTGTACTCGGTGGCCTCCAAGGCCGGCTCCACGGGGATGTTCTGGCCGCCTTCACCCTGCTCTGCCCAGGTACCGTCAAGCAGCTGCTCGCATTGAGGAGGATCAGGAATGTCGGCTCTAAAACGGGAAAGAAAATATCTCTGAGCACGAAACCTATGAAAATACCTCACAACAGATCTACTACACTGTGTCGAACTGAATTCTAACAACACCAGTGAACGCCTGCAGTGTCTTTCAACACACGCTTTAGTTCATGACCAAATACCTGCAGAACTAATTATGTTCCAATCAGCCTCTGCTCCACTTACATTTAGTGCTAATTAGCAAATGCATAGACGCAGACTGGAAGAGGCACAAAATGTTTGGTCATTTAGCGTCCCTCTGTGGTCATTTTGTGTCTCTTTGTAGCTGTTGTCCATTTTTTAATGGGGGTTTTGAGTCTCTTTATGGTCGTTTCGTGCCCTTCTGTAGCCATTTTGTATTTTATTGTGGTTATTTTGTGTCTAGCATGGCTGTATATATTTGGTCTGTTTTTGTTTACAGTCTGTTTTAAAACAGTACTCACATGCGAGTGTCTACATTTAAAGATTTGCCGCTGCTGTATTTGCTTCTTATGTCCATCCCACTCTTCATTCAGTGCAAATATGCATCAATAAGTTCGACTAAAGCTAAAATAAGCCTTCAGCCGTCTGAGCTGGACCAAACAACAGAGTGTCTTCCAAATTCATAGACTTTATAGCACAAAAGTCACACTCACTGGTCAGTTTATTAGTTACACTTCACTTCACATTTCATTTCAACAGCTTCACTACAATTTACTGGTTTATGATTAGGTTTCTGTTGAAATTGTCTAATTTCAATCATGTTCTTGTTACTAATTTTATACAAAATGTGGATTTTGTCCCCAATGGAAATGTTGGGAGTAATGTTGTGAGACCAGCAAAACAGAGCTTACAAATGTGTAAATGTGTCTCTCTCATGGGGAAAATATCCCAAAACATTTCAAATCAAATGGAGCTTTATTTGATAAAATATGACGGTATGAATAGTTCATGAGTCTTTTAAAGGCTCTCCACAGATAAATACTTGAGCCTTACCTTCTACACTCTTCTCCGACTTCTGCATATGGGTTTACGAAGCAGGTTCCACAGTCATCTTGGGCTGATCCTCCTTCTCCTTCTCCCTCTCTCTCATCCCTCTCTTCTATCTTCCTCTCTTGGCTCATCGACCGCCTCACCATTGGCACCTCGTGTGGTGTGTGTGCACAGTCCAGACTCTTGGCCTCGGCGCGAGCATCGCGGTGTCGGTGACGTCTGTGCCGGGCCCCTTCTTCTGGCCCCTGACTGGGCCTGAACTTGCGGGCGATCCTGTGCCTGCCTCCGCCTGTGTTGCGATGGTTAGCCCCTCCTGCTTTGTCCTCACTCAGGTTTACCAGAGGCTCAGCCGTCGGAGGCTCGGGGATGGGGATGGAGATGGACATGGGGGGTTCGGGAAGGGGCATCCCAACAGACATGGGAGACTCAGGCAGGTGAGCTGGACTGAGCCCTGGGGAAAGGACGGCATTAGTTGGAGTTTCCGCTGTGTCCTCCGTAGGGTTGCTACACAGCGCCTCTCTGCTCGCCATCTGGCGACGTTTGCGTAACTGGTTGGCTCTCTGCTCCCACACTGACATGTTGACTTTTCTCCTCCTCTCACGGCGGTTGGAGAAGGCGTTGGAGCCATTGAGAGGCTGCTCGTCTGCGGCAACTGTTGCGCCCTCAGGTTCCTCTGGGAAGGTTGGACGACCTCTGTGGATTGCCCGTTTCCTGTATAGGTAGGGTCTTCTTCTCCCGCTAAGGAGCACAACATACTTCATATCACTATGAGGCAGAAACAAGTTAAAAACTAATTGACAAGAAACATCAAGTTCATGTAGCATACCAAGTATGTCAAAGAATATTCAGACAAATAAAATAAAAGAGAAAAGGTCAGACCTTTTCTGTGAATTTTATAATGTTACTTGCTTAGTAACAGAAAAAAAAAATTCCCATGAAAAATGTGCAAAATGCTTCAAGCTAAAAAAGTACAAATACATCCAAAAACTTAAAAAAAAATTAAAATACCTGAGAGGTACGGACAGATAAAAAGGAAAAGAGAAAAACAAAACCCACAAGAACAATAAAAGGGAAGGTGCAGGATTAAAGTAGAAATAGTGTAAAATCTAGAAAATAATTGGAGTAGGAAAAACTCAAGAGAGGAATTCTGTGTGACAGAGATGCATACAATCATACTTACTGGTATTCAGATTCTTTTGTTGTCCATGTAATCAATGAGTGATTATTTGAAAACAAGACATTAGTGTTTTACAACATAGACTGAACATTTGTTGTGGCACAGAGCAAAAGGTATAGAGAGGATGCAAAATACTGATTTAAACTGGTCTGGAATCAGTGCTTTATCTTGTAGAAACGCAATAAGGAGAGTTCAATTTCAATGAATTGCAAATATATCTAGTTAATTTTTACGCAGTGTCCTTGAACACAACATTTTGGTCAGTGCCACATAACAGGCATAAAACAAGACAACATGATGGGGCCAGTAAAACACTGTAATGCACATTAATATCAGCATCTTGATAACTGCAACACAAACAAGACTAACACTCAAATATGTTAACAGACAAATGATACATTCAGTGTCACGACTAGAGAGTCAGAGCAGAGAGTAAGGAGTCTACGCAGTTACCTGTTTTACTTTACTGTAAACAGCACCTATGGGATGTTAGGGAGCCTGCAGGCAGCTATTACTGCATAAAAATCAACTTGCAGAAACTTGAACAGCTTGAAACAGGAAATTCATCACAGTCAGTCACCCATCTCATGGAAATGATATTATCAAATGGGAGCAGGAGTTTCTTTGAAAGCCCCTTTTTCATTGGTTTACTCAGGTGTTTGTGGAGGAACCTTAGACATACAAAACTTAAACATTTGGTCATTTCAATTGCCACAGTATCATTTTCTCTGTAGTTATAGTGTGAGATTTTGTGTCTATTATCCTGTGAATGCACAGGTGACAGCGGGCAAACAGGAAGTACAGGTTACATCATGTGCAACAGTTTGGTATCCACTACTTTAACCACTGCTCTCCATTTTAATAAAACAAAAAAAAAGATAAAAGAGCAATGTGTACAAGCAAGTTTCTGCAAGTTGTTTTTCATATAAATAAAAGGGATACCTATGGAGCAGCAACAACACATCCACTGCTCTGTAAGAATATGATGGTAAAATAATTACACTCACTTTGTTGCAAAACATGCAAAATAATGCGCACATTCCTGTAACAGGCCAGGTTAGTCACTCCGGGCCCTTATGGTACTTTTTGCCCCCCCAACAACAGCTCCAGTGGTGATGCTAATCAGACGAGTCATACCCAGTAGTAGAACAAAATCTCACACACTCGAAAGTGTGCCTCCTCCCAGCAGAGCGACACACCGAGACTTCCCACTGTTCCCAATAACCTCTGAAAAAACGCCTCCTGCCCTGCTCCTCCTGACTCACTGGATTCATTGGACCTGTGGGGAAGCCACTAGTCACTGAGAGGAGCAGGGAATTCATTAACAACCAATCACAGGGCCGACACGGTAACAGGAGGCGTCTTAGTGCAGCTGGTGAATCAATCTGTGAGGGGTCATGCTTTTCAATCAAGCACATTCAATACACATTCAATATTGTGTCATCAGTGCCTCACACATGCCTTTCGTTCTTTCTTTGCATTCACCATGCAAATGAAGGAACTGAGGAATATACTGTTAGTAAACACCAACAACTTGGCTCTCAGAGTCTATAATCAATTGATTGTATTGGCTAAACTCTATGTAAATTTCAAAGAACATCTTCTCTCTAATAACAGATGTAGCACCACCACAAATTTTCCCACAGCATCCACATTCTAAGTAAGTCTTAGTCTTAGCATCTTCTGCAAAAAGAAATGAGCTGTGACAATTTTTCAGTCCAATTCAAATTTTCTGTTTGCTTGAGAGCAGAGCTGATCCGAGGCCCACCTCCACACTTGAACACTGAGATTTACTTAAGGGCTGTGAACACTCTGGCTATCTCATCTCAAAAATAATGAATCTGTAAACTGTCAGCCAATGACTTACTCAGAGATCAAGCCATCTCTGCCTCTGGCATATCTCTGGTTGAAAAACTCCTCTTCCTCTTCTTCATCCTTATAGAGACAGAAAGAATATATGATGTTAATGTTTTACTTGTCATGCAGCCTTTTATTAATGTGTAATAAAATAACCATGGTGATAATTTGCCTTAAGAAAACAGGGGTTGTTGAAGGATGTGAGCCTTTGTCAGAATGAGTCTATCAAGTTGCACTATGGGATATGTAGGCTCTAGGGGTTTTGCAACATGACTCATTCTAGGGCCTAAAAGTCACAGTATTTCAGTCTCTTTAATTTAAGTTCTTCTAATTCTCCTCTTTTCTGAATACTATGAGGTACCCTGTGGATTTATTGAGTAGTACTGTGTAGTTTTTACAACTGGATCTCTGTGTTGTTCGTAGGTGACACTGCACACAGTCCTGCCGATAGTGTCAGGTTATTCCACGGTTTGTCACGTGGTGTCAACACACCAAGACCTTTCGTTAGACCTTAAAGCAGAAGTAAGTGATATATTTGTGTTAATATAAGTCTTAAATAGTTCTATCTTCCGACAGCAATCACTTACATAGAGTGTTTGGACTGAAACACGGGTCTGTCAGTCACTCTGCTCTGCTCTGAGCCGAGGAGAAAACATTTATCGTATCCTACAGTTTTTATCCAATGAGGAGAGAGAATGGCATGCAGGGCTGTGTGTGCAGCCAAGGGACGCCGTGAATGTGGCGACGTAGGGACGAGGACTGTTATGGTGCGTTCAAGGAAACTCGTAGACTCGTGTTTTTCCGTCCTGTGAAGTTGTATCAGTTTGATCTGGTAGGAGTTCACGGGTCGGAAGTTACGAGTGGCCGTTATAGTGACTTTCACCGGTAAAACAGGTCGGAAAAACACGAGTGGGTTGTCTGGAACGCTACAAAGTCGTAAGTTGTGACTTGAAGCTGTAATTTACGATTTCAAAAGCCTGCCTGGAACGCAGCATTAGCGAAAACGACCGGATCACTCACTTCTGCTTTAAGGATACAGAATGCGTTTTGGTGAGTTTTACTGAAACTAGACAGAAACTTTGTGTATTAGAAAACTCCACAGGGGACTCTATAACACCCATCCCATACTTAAAATGGCTACACACTTAACACCACACTAAAACAAAAACCTATTATTTCACTAGTAAACACTCAAATACAAGATTAAAAAAAACTGTGCAAACCTTTGTCAGTTCCTGTGCGTTGGCCAGATTATCCACAGCGATGGCCAAGAAGACATTCAGCAGTGTGTCTGTCATGAGGGCAGTTAAGGTCACACACAAACGAAACAACTCGAGCACCTCTGGATTACACTCCTGTAACCCTAACATGAAATACTGTATATAAATATCACAAAGTTTAAGCGAAGAAATGGCTATTTAAAGGTTCATAGAGCCAAGCAAAAACATCAGAGATGTTTTCTATCAAGCAAATTCTCTCTTTTCCTGTTACTGTATATGGTCCATATGTATGGAACTCATGTCCTTAATTTAACACCCCATTCTTCTTTAACATAATTATATATTTTCCTCCTTTGCTTTTCTTTTGGTTTATTTTTCTCTTGAGCCACTACAGCTTTCTGCATGACCAAGGCAGATTTTAATTTGTTGATTAACATGTACCCCTGAGAAGAAGAGGAGGATTGAACAGTTTGAACCATAACTTCATAAAAAGATTTTCTGGGGACTTAAATGTGTGACATAACTGTCAGTATGCATGTTTAATGCTGTGTTTCATGTGTATAGTACTTTGTTTAATGTCTTGCAGATGCACAGATGTGTTGTAAAATGTTGTTGTTGTTGTCTTTATGTTCTATCTACACACAGCAATGCAAATAAAGTTTAAATGCATCATTTGTGAATTGATATAGAATTAACAGATTGGGATGAGAACAAAACCCCACGTCATTAGTTTTAGTGGATGATCGATGAGTATTTGACTTAGGTAACAGGGTAATTACATTTTAAGTAAATGCATTGTATATTGTGTTTTGTCGAGATAGATTTATACAGGTATATTGTGTACAGGTGTGGATGGTATATCAGAGCCACCTTTGAGAACTCAACAAGGATACAGTTTCCAAACAGTGTGAGCACGATGAAGTAGATCGATGACCACATGCCATACTGCACACCTCCCTGTGAGCGAATCCCATTGTACATCACCTCGTTCCAGTCTTCTCCCGTCAGAATCTGTAGGCAAACGCACAGAATATTCAGTAAAAAAATAATTACAGCACTTATATTAGACTCAAAGAGAACATTGGCCTAAAAATACAAACCAAAGACATATTCCCTGTCTACAAAGCAGTTAAAGATATGTTATTAAAAATGGCAGCAAGATAAGTAATTACTGTGTGTGCTGATCAAAACAGTCTTTCACAGTGCAGTTGGTTTTGTAGCTGATCTGATGTGGAATCGTTCACGTTTCACTTGTCTGATATTCATGTGCGCATATGTGTGCATGGATGTGTGGGATGATAGCGGAGGCAGGGGGTGGAGAGCGAGTGAGCAGAGTTGTTTAATCTGCGCCTGGGGTGAGAAATATCCCAGGGTGCAATGTGTCATGGAGAGCAGGCAGAATGAGGGGATCTGTAGGAGCCAAACCTGAAACACTGTCATGATGGCAGCTGGAAACGTGTCAAAGTTGGTGGGAGTGTAATCTTCAAAGATGAACCTAGAGGGGAGGCAGATAGAAAGCGGGGTCAGATGTGACCAAGGAAGAATAGGAGGAGGAAGAAGAGGAGGAGGAGGATGCGTAGCTATTTTCATCCGGACGTGTCATTTCCTCACCGTCTTATCAAAGGAACCACTGAAGAAGCTGCTGCTCAGTTTGAAAAGGTGTAGATACTATTTCAAAACTGTGAGCAGATGTAGGTTAAAATATTGTATGTAAATCAGCTACACTAACCAGGAACACAACTCAGCCTTTGATACAATGGACCAGAATGTCTTTATCATCATCCATCTGAACAACTATGTTAGAATCAGTGATGTGGCTCCGCTTATCCGTCGAACTGGTCCTCCTCTACTTTTTTTGGGGTCCCCCAAGGGTCTATTTTGGGTCCCCTATTAATTACCATATACATACGACCCCTGAGGTAAATCTTGCATAGCCATGACATTGCTTTCTATTGCTAAGCTGGTTGACACCCAATTACATGTCCCAGTAAAGCCTGGTAGCACGGATGCATTGTGTATTATGTCCTGCTTCGCTGAAATAAAAAATTGGATGTCCAAAATCTTCCTGCAGTTGAGTGACTCCAAATCAGAGGTAATTATAATAACTCCCTATGGCCCCAGCACTAGCAGCATTAAAAATCTCTCCTCTAGTCGGGGTGACTTATCCAACACTGTTCAAAGAGAGGTCCGCAATCGAGGTGTTATTTTTGGTTGAGAATTGTACTTTGATGCTCAAGTGGCTAAAGTGGTGCAGTTGTGCTTTGCCCAACTGAGACAGCTAAACCCGATCTGGTCATTTCTTTCCTCCGCTGACTTGGTAAAGGTCAGATCAGCCTTTATCTATTGCAGACTCCACTACTGAAAGGCACTTCATTCTGGTATTGACAGTGAAAACTTCCAAGAGTGTATTTGCTGCTGCCAGGCTGTTTATATGCGCTAAGAGAAACAGCCACATTACACCAATTCTTGCCGCCCTTTGCTGGCTTCCTGAGAGTTTTACAATTGATTTTAAAGCTCTGAATGGCCTGGGTCCTGCCTACAATCTGGGATCTGCAAACTCCCTGAGAGCCTCTTCGCTGCTTAAGATGCTCAGGCAAGGATCAACGAATCGTTTATAAATCTAAAGGTGTTTCTGCTGTCTGGGCCTCCCAGCTGTGGGACTCCCTGCCAGGAGATCTTTGGTAGGTAAACTCAAATCTCTTCACTTGTATCATATGGTCTTTTCTGAACTTAATGGTATCTGTAATTATTTAAATCATTTCTTATAATTTCTCTGATTCTGCTATTTTGTTTTTATTGTCAAGCACTTTGTAATTTTGTTTTTAAAAGGTGCCACATAAATAACGTTTATTATTATTAATATTATTAGTAGTATCATGACAGTGATTGTCCTTATGTTGACATCCTGATGGTTTGACTTACCTTCCTCCAAAAAGCTGCATCCCCAGCAGCGCAAACACCACAATGAAGAGGAAGAGAAGAAACAGCAGGCTGATGATGGACTTCATGGAGCTCATGAGGGACACAACCAGGTTCCTGAGAGAGGCCCAGTACCTGACAGAAAGACATCACATTTGGTTTGGTTGTCTATTTTACCAGAGACCTATAAAACCATTAACACCAACATACTGTAAGCCAGGCTTCGCTTGTTTGAACTGTCTCATTGTCCCACTTACTTGGTGATCTTAAAAATTCTCAGAAGTCTCAGTGCCCTCAGCACGCTGATCCCAAATGACATGCCCGGCCTGAAGAAGCCCCAAACTACCTCAAAGATGCTGCCGACAATTACCTGCAAGACATGTCAAACACATGATAAAAAATCATTTGTTATACTGTAAGCTCCATCTGACTAGTAGAAAATTGCCAAAACCTTTTTTTTTTATCTTGAGCAGAAGTTGAAGATGTGGGAATTTTTCAGGGATTGTCAGCACATTCTGAATTATTTGTATCACAGCTACCCCTGCCTGCTGTTTTTGTGGTCCTGGAGGCTTTTAAGGTGTAGTTGTGGCTTTCCCCAAGCTGCTCGACTGATTATCTCCACCGTATAAACCTAAAAAGCAACTAGCAGGTTCTACAAAATCTGGAAACTAGGGCCGGGACTCGATTAAAAAAATTAATCGAATTAATTAGAGGCTTTGTAATTAATTAATCGCAATTAATCGCATTTTAATCGCATATAAATATTTGACCTGAGAACAGTGAGAAGCATTTTTTTTCCACATGGATTTTAGTATACCATTGAATGACTGAATACATAAGCTTAAGCATTCAAGGTGGTACTTAACCAAGACCAACAGACTAGGGATGCAAATTATCGATTAATTCATTAATCGATATTTGATACATACAGATTAAATGGTCTTTCCTTCCAATACACTATGATGATTACTGTAGTATTTAACTAGGCTACTTAAATCACAGTAGCATAAACTGATTTGTTGAACTCAGCCTGATGTAAACATTAATAAAAGTCAGTAACCAATCACACAGGCAGCTCCATGTTGTCCCTGTGTGATGTTCAGGGACAGGTCAGGACAGTCTGAAGACAGAGCTCTGAGGGTGAAGTCCTATCATAATGAGATGAGATGCACCTGTGACAGTGACAGGTCATAGATATAGCGCTGCAGCTGAGCAATTAGCGCGATATAGCGCATTTAGCGTGCGCCCGTGTCTGTGTATCTATGTGCAGGCAGAGATCAGAGATGGTGTTTTAAATAACCATGCTAGCGTTTCACCAGCTCTCATCTCTGCCAGTCAGCCTCTCAAACTGCCGCCTCTCTCGCGTGCGGGCGCACCGCACGTAGACACACGTGAGAAAAAAAAAAAAAAAATTTGAAAAAAAAAAAAAAAAAAAAAAAAAAATTTTAATTTTTAAAATGCGTTAATTTTTTTAACGCGTTAATTGTTGTGTAATTAATTAATCGTAATTAACGCGATAAAGTCCCGGCCCTACTGGAAACCTTTCAGAATAAGAGAAGAAGGACCTCACCCCACAGTCGAAGCAGTTGAAAGATGAATGGAAGTAGAGGCGGCAACCCAGGCCATATATTTTCAAAAACATCTCAGCCAAAAACAGCCCCAGGAAAACAAACTCTGCATAGTCTGGAGATGATAAAACAAAAAAAGCAATTAAGTGAAAGAAAGAATGAAGCAGTGATGCGCCCCCCAAGAATTGCATTTATCAGACAGGAACAGATTTTTGTTTTGTTTTGTAGTGAAACATAGAAAAATATTATTCAGAAGGGAAACCTACAGAGGAAGATGGTCAGCCAGTCGGGCTGGTTGTGGTGGACGATGGCCACACAGATGGTGTTCAGAGCCACCAGACTGAGCACCATCAAGTAGAAAGTGTCCGTCTTCACCATGCGGCGGATGGAGATTCGTAGCATGCGCTCTTTACGTCGCAGGTACGCAGCAGGGCCGCGCCGGCCGCTGCGGAAGTTCATCCTCGATCGTGACATACCTTAAAACAGAGAAACCCTTGTTCAAACCTAAGGACAGCAGGAGGTCAAGGGTGTGAAATGTACAGTGTGTAAAGTTAAAGGGATAGTTCACCCTACAATGATATTTCGCTCATTATCTACTCACCCTCATGTTGACTAAGGGCTGGAAGAATTATCAGAGTCCACCGTCCCTTCTCTGAGTTACAGGGGGTCTTGGCGTAGCAGTGCATTTCAATGCAACGGTTGCAAAGGGACACCGGAGCTCTTCGTAAAAAAACACACACAAAAAAACATTCGCACTGAGACCGACTCGAGTCTCAGTCGGTCTCAGTATCAGTGCGAACCTTGCGCATGCGCGCTGGCAGCGGAAGACCGGACAACAAACACTAGGAGCTAATGCTACAAACATGCTTGGAATGTGGACTTATTTAATTTTTTTCGGGACAATTACGCAATTTGGGGCTTCAGCACAAGACGGACATTACATACGAGCATCATGGAGGTATTTGGATGTTTTTTTGTGTGTGTTTTTTTACGAAGAGCTCTGGTGTCCCTTTGCAACCGTTGCATTGAAATGCACTGCTACGCCAAGACCCCCTGTAACTCAGAGAAGGGACGGTGGACTCTGATAATTCTTCCAGCCCTTAGTCAACATGAGGGTGAGTAGATAATGAGCGAAATATCATTCTAGGGTGAACTATCCCTTTAAGTGAACGGACTGAAATGTTCATCACTCACTGGCCGTGGACGTGGCCGTGGACTTCTCGTCCCCTGGTGCTCCTCTCCGTGCTCCGGTCTTCTTACTCGCTCTCTTCAACACTAAAAATGATCAAATCTTTCAAAATACTGTAGTTTATCTAACGAAGACAAGAAATGAACTTATAACTCCCGTTGCACTTTTAAAATGTTGACACCAGTCAAGTATTTCCTGTTTTATAATAAAAGAGATTTAAGATACAAATAGCTGCATTTGTTCTCTATAATTATTTTTTATTTTTCTGATACAGCACAACATCGAACAAAAAAAACTATACGGTACATTACACGAATAGCAAATAGCTGTATTAGCGACAGGTGTTAGCTGTATGATGTGTGATTTAAAGATCTGAAATGTTTGCACTCACCATCTAACGCTGATCTACCTGAATTCTTATTCTCCTCCGCGAGCATTACTTCCTCTGCAAGGAAATAAAACTGGAGGTTAGACTTATTTTTATCAAAGCGCGACTTAAACCATCAGACATTGAAACACACAGGGCAGATCATTTAGGGTGTCTGCAAACAGTTACAGGAACTGAGGCCAAAGTGATGTAAACGTTGCTTTGAGAGGACAGTATGACCTTCTTCACAGAGAGAGGGCTCTCATTCTCTCTCACACTCTTGTAATATCTCTCTCTCAGTTTTCTTTCTCTCTCCCTTCCCACACTCTCCCACATCTATGCACACATAAATATGCACAGCAGCTCTCTTTCTCTCTCACACACACATGCATGTAAACACACAAACACACAGAGAGGCCCGTGTGCAGATATATATGCGCACAAATTTAAGTCAGTGAGTCAGTATCACCTTTTTCTCACCCTCTACTTGCGTGGGAGACCAGCAATGTAGATTGCCATTACAGCACTGTGAGTGTGTGTATGTGTGTGTGTGTGCATGTGTGCAACTGAGCTACTCTACTGTAGGTCCAAATCTCTGATAAAGGCTGTAGCAGACTTTCACATCAAGAGAGTGGTATCTAGCTTCTCATTTAACTTTCTAGTGTCCCACAGGCCGAGACCACTGACCCAGAGTGGGATTATAGTAACACTCCCATCACCAGAAGCTCATAGATTCACTCAACTGTGATTTCATTATATACTTTATTTTCAGTGAAGTCCTGCATTTCTGACTCAAATATGATTGAGCCAGACTAAATCCTGTCTGCTCACTCCCTCCCTCTATGTTTCTGTGCACCGTCCGTCACTAAAAAAATAACACATCTACTGATTTAAAGTTATTCTGCTGCCCAGTACCTGCCCTGTCTATCCAGGCTCGGTAACCGTTCAGTTCTCTTTCCACCTGCTGTTGGCGGCGCAGCTTCATGAAGGCCCGCCGGTTCTCCACCCTCTGCCTCTCCTTGGCAAATTCTCTAAAAGGCAGAGGAGTGAAAATAGCTCTTATAATCCATAATACAGAAACAGCAGTATTATAAACATACAGTAGGAAGAGTCTCACTCACCCAGACAAGACTCCCAACACCAGGTTCAGGACAAAGAAGGAGCCAATGATGATGAGAGGAATGAAGTAGATCCAGTTCCACATGGGACCCAGGGCGTCGTTGGTCTGAAATCCACCAACATTCATTCATTCATTCATTCATAACAGTGACCGGTTCGATTTTACATTTGTCGACTGTAAACTGGAGCTCACGTTATAAAGAACGGCCGTCCATCCCTCCATGGTAATACACTGGAAGACGGTGAGCACAGCAAACAAGATGTTGTCGAACTGCGTGATGCCGTCATTGGGCCCGATCCAGGTGTCGTTGCAGTCGTACCTCTCCGGACACTTCCTCACTCCACATGCAAACGCCAACTCGGACGAGTCAACAGTCTCATTGTCTGGAAAAAAGAAGCTGGAGTCATTCTTTTGTTGATGATGATTCATCTGCTGCCAAGTCACCTTATATCAAAATGAGACAAAAGCATCAATTGTGCCATAAGTCGTTTGTAAATAAAGGGTTGGGCATATTCATAGATTATGAGCGTTATTTTGCAGATGTGTCTGTAGGGATCTTTTAACTTTTAGATTTTGGGGGACCATTAGAAAATTCATGGATGGATGAAATCATGCTTCCATCTTAATGCTGTCAAACTATTCAGGTTTTATATTAGTCCATCTTTCAGTTGTGCTTGGCAGTGACAGTAAATGCTATTGTGTGGCGTGGTGATTACAGAGTAGCTGTTGGCTAATTAAGCAGTAGCTAAATCAGCCGGCAACAACTTTAATAATACCTCTGAGCTCGCTGCTGCTGTAATCTATAAAAGCCTCAGTTTCTCAGACAAAGATGTTAACACCCTCTGTCTGAGAACAATGCACAAGCCACACATTTGGTATACCTGTTGGCAAATTAGTCATAGTCCATCATACATTATGCAAAAACAAAGCGTGACTATATTATGCTAAAGCCATCAGTATTGTGGGAAGAGCAGGTAAACCTGAAGACAGAAGGTTTCCACAAATGGAGGTGGTTCATGAAAACGGATTGATATATAATACTGTCTCTCTTCAAACTTGAGTGGGAATGACTGATTTCATTTTCTTAGTCCAGTTTACTAGGGGAGATTTCACAAAATATATTTTTTTTCATGTCTTATTATTTGCTTTCATAGTGTTTTAACAAGAAAGTTAAGGATTCATGGGTTATCCGCCTCCCTCTTTGTTTTGCAGCAGCAGGAAACTGTCTTCCTGTGTGCATGGACTGTACCGAGGATGTCGAAAGACGGCAGGCAGGTTTGGTGAAGCTTCCCGCTGTAGAACTCCAGACCGATGATGGCAAACATGAGGATGGCAAAGAACAACAAAAGGCCGATCTGGAGAAGTGGAATCATGGCCTTTATGATAGACTTGAGAACAATCTGGAGGCCTGTGAGAAAACACATTACAGAATTACCTCTGACAGGCAGCTTCTGAAAATGGCAAATGTATGGACAGGTTTCAAATGATGATGGGGTTAAAACATTATTGATGCTTAAAGTGTTGGCTTCAAGTTTAAAGAGCCTAAAAATATGAGACACAAGCAGTAATGGCGGTGGTGGTTAACTGTGTATGGTTGTAGGCAAGTTCCTGCATGTTTTGTATTTGTGTTTTAAGGTTATTTTTCCTCCATTTACTGAATTTTACCAGCGGGAATAAAAGCATTTGCACTGACGAAAGCTGGAAAATAAGCTGATGAATGAAGACTTGTTATGTGCAGTAATAATTCCCCCACAGTGCAGTATCAAAAGGTCAGTAACTGACTCACTGGGGATCCCGGAGACGAGTTTGAGAGGTCTCAGCACTCTCACAGCCCTCAGGGTTCGAAGGTCGACTGGGATGTTCATGTGGGCACCAGCAGTGGCCAGGATCCTGAAAGACAACACACAAACACAGAATGTATATAATGTAGTTGTTTCTGAGATATTTTTGATGGTACGACATTAGCGATTAAAAATAAAAAATAAAAATGAAGCAGGGACATATAAAAACATCCATTAGTAGCTAAATCTAGCACAAGGCCCTGCTTTTCCCATCTTGAGACTAATGTTTTTTGTCCATGGTGTGTGACAAATCTGACGACAAAAATAGGTAAAAAGGGAACAGCTGGATGTAATTCAAGGACAGTTTAGTCATTTATTTTTAAGAGAAAGGGCAAATGATTGCAGGCAACAGTGCAGCCAATGAGCTACAGTATACAGTCTATTTGGTACAACAGACGTGTATGGTGGGAGACTAAGAATGCACACCACATACACCTGGCAGGCATCTCTACGCACATCTGCCCACGCACACATTGATGTCCCTCCACCTACACACAAACACTGAAAAAACAGCGTCAGGAGCAACCGACAGGCAAATCTCTCACCACCAACATTCACCAGAAATCACATCAGAATCTCTCCTGCAGCAATGACAAAAGCTGGTTATTATCTTATTTTCAACCGAGAAAAGATAATATTATAACAAATAATTCAAGTGCTGCAATAATCCCGCCATAAAAAACGACATTTTTCATCTCAGTTCAATATCAGTTGAGCCAATTTGGTGGCCCATAAACACAAATGTGTCACTGATGAGAGGATCAATACCCGCTGCTAAGTTGCTATGTAACATTTTAAATGAGCTGTGAAAATGATCATAATTATTTTTCACATTTGTCCATCTTTCTCACTCTGTTACACACACACCCAGAGAGATACAAATATACAAACTCATAAAATCTTTGGCCAGTGTTGGGAAGTGTGGGGGAGGGTATATGTGAGTGTGTGTGTGCGTGTGTGTGTGTGTGTGCGTGTGTGTGTGTGCGTGCGTGTGTGTGTGTGCGTGTGTGCGTGTGTGTGTGTGTGTGTGTGTGTGTGTGTGTGTGTGTGTGTGTGTGTGTGTGTGTGTGTGTGTGTGTGTGTGTGAGAGAGCAGGGGGTAGAAAGCACATGGCAGAAACTCAAGTGTAAGCCCACGCAGAATCTCTCCTGAAAGCAGTGGGAGGGAGAGGGGCCGAGTGAGTGACTGAATGAGTGAGGCCATGTTACCGCTAATGCGGATAAACCTGAAAACAAAAAAGAAAAAGAAAAAAAAAGAAGAAGTGGAGAATGCTCACAGCCCAAAACACCACGCTCTGTTTCTAAATGTTTACGACCAGTACTGAATGCTGCTGTGTGTAGGACAACTGAGCGAGCATCTGCTGCTACAGTGAATCAAAACACTGGATCACACAACACGATTTTCACAATTGAAACGTGTTTCTCTTTGTCTTCTTCACAGAAAAGGGAGCCAACATTTTCAAATATGAGCCAGTTAAGACATCAGGTGATGAAGTTTTTCATCAAAGACACAATACTTCTTTCTTATCTGATCCCTGCAGGCGGCAGTCTGTGTGGTGTTAAAAAGGTCTTTAAAAGGCTCCCACACATTGCTGTAGCTGTATTTACAAGCCCACAGATACTTAAGTCACCATGAGATTATGGGTGCGGTCAGATTTCTGCAGCTTTCTCGCCTTAGGGTTGAATGCCTCTGCCAAACAGTCAATTTGCATTAAAAAAAAAGAAGCATTTTGTGAGGTGACAGTGACCTTGACCTTTGAGCACCAAAACTGAATCAGTTCATCCATTCAAAGGAACCAAGTGTTATGAAATCCCCTCAAAGCATTCACAAGAATGGGATGGATGTGTGTAGAGATGGACACTCAAACACATAATGCCTCCGGATATGGCTGTCATCATCACAGGGGCATTAAAGGTAGGGTTGGAGATCCTGTTCTGGAGCATTTTTTTTTTTTACAAAACTGTTTTAAATCCTCTTCACACTCCGATTGCAACCAATTAATTAAATGCTTCTTCACAAAAATGAAAAAAGTCTGTCACCTGTGGGACGGACAATCCTGTAAAAACAGCATCCAATCATCGTGAACGCGACATTCTCGATGATTGGATCATGATGTGTGAGTGAGTGAGTGAGTGAGTGAGTGAGTGAGTGAGTGAGTGAGTGAGTGAGTGAGTGAGTGAGTGAGTGAGTGAGTGAGGGAGGGAGAGAGTGAGTGAGTGTCAGACAAAGCTATGACACAGTGACGGAGCAGGAGCACAGGAGTGGGAGTCTGTGGAAATAGCCTTCAAACCAAACACGCTGAACAAAGGCAGGCAACAGCACAGCTCCTTCAAGGCTGCACAACACAACAATTCAGTGGAGGCTCCCTCAAAATTAAAGCAAATATTGTGTCTGCTTGTGTGCGCTCATGAATCATCTCTACACACACACACACACACACACACACACACACACACACACACACACACGCACACACACACGCACACGCGCACGCACACGCGCACGCGCACGCGCACGCGCACACGCACACGCACACACACACACACACACAGGTCATTTTCATGTTGTTCTCTCTTTTCTCCTGAAGAAATAAATCGCTGAGACAATTAGTACTAATACAAACCAACACATTTTCAATCTTTTTACAATCTACCTAAGTTGTTGTATTCATGTCACATGTCACAGTCATGAACATGTCATAAACATTATGTCAATGTCATAACGTTGTTATTAAGTGTCATTCAGTTAATCCTAACCCTAACCCTACCAACCCGGGTGTTATGACATTGACATAATGTTTATGACATGTTTATGACTGTGACATGTCACTCTTATGATGAGACCAAAGTGTTACCAAATCTCCTTCATTTTGACATGAAGCCTTCCTAACAGTCTGTGTGACAGCAGCTCTCACTCTCTTTAGACATCATGATCGTGATCATGTGATCACCGATCAGCTGAAGGTATTTACACCTGTAGACCTTGGACAAGGTCCCACACTAACACCTCCAACCCTCTGGGACTGTGAGTCTAAAGGTGATGAGGATGTTTGCTTTTCACATGTAAAACAGTGTTACAATCTCTGGGTGTTTGATAGTCTGAACAGTGTTGTTTCCAATATTTCTAAATCTACTGTTAATTTAAGAAAATAAATACAGTAATTTAAAAAAATGTAAATAACTTCAACTGTTTCTATTTAGTTTGAGTTTGAGTTTTTTTATATGAAAGGATTTTGAACACTGTAATAGATTACATCTACTCAGCTACTGCAAAATATTGTCAAACAGATCTCAAAACTGGGAGGTATGAACAAGTCCAGTCCTCTACTGGTATAATGTAAATATGAATGAGGCTTAAAAAAAAGACAGGACATGTCTGTTCTGATGATACCAGCCAGCAGTGTAAAACTTAAGGATGTGGGAGCCTCCTTTCATATTTAATAGAGCTATCAAGATGTGCCCTTCCTGCTGTACAGGTCTTTGCCACCTTGGTCTCAAAGCACCCACGGAAAACCCTGAATTGGGAAGTTTATGAGCTTAAAAATGAGTAGGAGAAAATTTAAATGTTTTAATTTATTAAAGCAGAAGTGAGTGATATATTTGTGTTAATATAAGTCTTAAATAGTTATATCTTCCGACAGCAATCACTTACATAGAGTGTTTGGACTGAAACACGGGTCTCTCAGTCCCTCTGCTCTGCTCTGAGCCGAAGAGAAAACATTTATCGTATCCTACAGTTTTTATCCAATGAGGAGAGAGAACGGCATGCAGGGCTGTGTGTGCAGCCAAGGAACGCCGTGAATGTGGTGACGTAGCGACGAGGACTGTTATGGTGCGTTCAAGGAAACTCGTATTTTTCCCACCGTGAAGTGGTACCAGTTCGATCTGGTACGAGTTCACCGGTCGGAAGTTACGAGTGGCCGTTATAGTGACTTTCACCGGTAAAACAGGTCGGAAAAACACGAGTGGGTTGCCTGAAACGCTACAAAGTCGTAAGTTGTGACTTGAAGCTGTAATTTACGATTTCAAAAGCCTGCCTGGAACGCAGCATTAGCGAAAACGACCGGATCACTCACTTCTGCTTTAAGTATTCAGTGAGCACAGATATGGGAGTGTCCCGTATTCCAAGGTTATCTCCTTGTTTCTCCCAGGTAATTTGCATGTCCCTGGACCTTCATTATAAATAATCATACATAGATCCATATGTTTTATATGTTTGTCTGATGTTGTCCAAGTTGCCAGATTGCGTATGAAACATAAGCTCAGCACACAATCCACACAATAATGATTTCAAAACCCATCTGTTACCACAACCTGGCAAATTGACGTGAGCAGTTGCTCTCTGCACAGGCAGGGAGGACATTTGACTCAGAAATTGATAAAGTGTTGAAGTTTAATTACAATTCATGGAATATTCACCCAATGGTAAATGTTGATGTTCACATCAGAATATGAATTGAAAAAATGTAAATAAATTATACCAGTATGTTTATTATGTGTATATTTTGTGTGTGCATAAAGTGGGTAGAGCACTGACACTGGATTGCAGCCGTGATAACAAAGAAGCCTCATTTAGTTTTTGCTGCATATACCACACATGTGGAACAAATAACCAGTCCTGATGTATACCCCAACTCTTTCACAAGGTCACTGTTCTGATTCCACTGTGCAACGATCCAGCCACCGGTTAACGTTCATAGCGAGAGGCTAATCTCTTCCTCGTTGGCTCTTTAAGTGAAGCACTGTTGCACTGTATTGTACCAAACTGGCTCTGGAGAGGATGAATTCATTACATGCACAGAATGCAGCCTCTCCCACACACCTCCACCTACACTCACTAAGAACACCACCAAAAACTACAGTAATCAGCAGCATCACGTTGCTCACATTTCGACACAGCTCTGCATATGGTAATGTGCATCAACATAATGCATCAGCAAATTAACGTCTTTGAATTAAATAAAAGCTAGCTGAATGAAACAGCTGCGACATTAATGATGTTCAGGTGAATTGGGATAACATTTTTTTAAAGGTATTAGTCCACTATTAGTCATAGAATAAATGGATGGGTGTATGTTTTCCCAAAGAAAACCCACCTGGGACTGTGGGCTATTGTTTATTCAGCTCAATTACACGAGCAAAATTAGAGCTGAGACCACTGCAGTCGTCCCTGTGTCACTTAAAAGGTAGATAGGTAGATAGATACCATCAAACTAGCAGAAACAACACAGTAACATACACTGGCACGCAAAGCTAGATTTAGAAATGAGCAAAGCTGGCAAATGCCTGAAGCCACAAACCTCCAGTTACTACCAGTTACTTTCAAAGTAATGACTTTCTAAATTATGAGAGTTTTACGAGATTTCATATGGGACCACCAGTTAAGGATGTCAATGTTAAACATTTAAACAATGTGTGACTCAGCTGATATGAGCACTGTTAAAAAAAATGAAAGCATCAAGCTAAATGTAACATAAATAGACATTGCATAGAGTCAAATAATGTATTTACTGTAACTTAAACACCAGTGGCTTTGTTTGATATACAGTAGGCACATGTGGAGAAATGTATGTATTTCAATAAGTTGATTATATCAGTTCATGCTAACATGATCATTTCCCTCAACATTGTTTGCCTCAGCAACATGTTTTGTAATTTGAGGTAGCCTATGTTGTGTTTTTTTGTGAGTGTAATTTAAAAAAGATAATCAAGTGCAACATCAGATGTGTTGCCATATCTGTTCAATGTAAATGCACCATAGCAGGCTAGCTTCGTCTGTGAGCAAGCTCAGTTAACTATGCAGCACCTAAACCAGTTACTGGGCGGTTAATAGGTGCACATGCACATGTTTGTGCTGTGCTGTTGTGCAGTTTGAGCTGTTGAGTGTTATTTGGTTTTATTAAGACTGCAAATTGTGGGCACTGTGTCACAATCTGGTTTTAACAGCTTATTTTTTTTATTTTGTTCACATTTTGCTCACATGGTACATACGGACTACGCAGTCGTATTTAAGCGTCGGAGCACTTGTTGTGTTTTGGATGACATGGCCAGGTTCTGCCATGTGCGCTTGCAACAAGGCAAATATGCAGATGACAGTATAAAGTGGTGAACATTGGTCCAAATGAAAATGTCTGCCCAACGTCCACCAAATGTTCTTCCAACCATACGTCCACCTGCACATTTAATTCTATAGACAAAAGCTGCTTTAGCATGAATAGACAGGCAGACAAAAGTGAGACTGTTCTCACTTCTCTATGTCTATCTTTGTGCCAGATGGCTAATGAATCACTCCCAACTCCCACCCAGTTGTATTATTCATCCTGTCTAAAGAGCAACAATTTTAGCAAAGTGTCACACTTTGTAAGAGGGACACTGGACGGGGGCAACGAGGGAAAACTGATAACCGTCGTGCAATATGACGGGATACTGACACACACAAACCCACAGAGGCATAGTGTGCAGGCACAGCTAGGATCAATATCATTGTCATCTATATATATCAAGGTACGACAAATGACTAAGAGCTCATCAACATGAGGGAAACAGGTTCACTGGTAAAAGATCTGTACCTGCAGCCTCATAAATGGAGTAACATGCACACACACATGCACAAGTCATTTGGGAGACATCTTATTGCTAATCAAAGCATCGGATCCACCTGTTTGCCGCGGGACATAATTGACCATTTTAGGAATCCCACTGAATTAAATTGGTTTGTGGGTGACTTGTTCTAACTGTGGTGTTTTTTGCTACACACTCTTCACTCAGATTAAGGATTTTAATTGAGCTCAGTGTCCCAGCAGATTCGCTTCTAGCAATTCATTAATATGAAATGGAATGAATGCCGCCAGCACTGGCCCAGTGGCCTCGATTTTATTCCCAACTGGCCCCTATGACACATGTGTGTTTTCTTTTAAGTCTGACTTACTTGTGCTGTGCCACCAGAGTGATAGAGAGAGAGTGTGTGTTTGTGTGTATCTGAGTGAGCGAGGGAAGAGAGGCATATGTGCTACTAGAAAATGTGTCAGATGGGATGGAGGAAATCAGGTCGTCAGTTACCAATTCCAGCTGTGGCGGGAGTTGGACAAGATGATCTATGGGCAGCAGAAAACACGCTGACAACTTTGTGCGTTTTTTACAGTTTCATACATGATCAGTTGTATTGGAAACACTAACAACTCTAACAACTGATTTTAAAACAGTCATAAAATACCACATCTTCAGTTTGAGTGCATCCTTACTGTCTTGGCTGTAACCTGCGCTCGGTCATTGACCACCACTGACACATATCTATTTTCTTTATTTTTTTATTCTTTACCAGGCAAAACATTAAGAACAAAGTTCTTATCAACAATGTTGGCCTGGCAAGTGCCATAAAACACTTGCAGGGGAAGAGGGAGAAAGTTAGGATGTATATTTAAGAGGCACACATTTCTGAATTCATACCAATGTGCAGAAAATAAGGACTGAAATTGGATCCGTGGCGGACCAGGGCGGACCACAGCTCAACTAAGGAAGTCACCCCTGGTCATCTTCAAGCTGTTTGCATAACCACTGGAGTCAAAGCCCCTGACAAATGTCTGCCTGATATTAAATATTCATGACTGTTTAAGAGGCCATAAAAGTAAAAATTAGATGGGAAAAAAAATCGCCCACACATAATTTGAGTGTAATTAAAGAGTTTTCATTGGACTGTGTGAAGGTGGTTTAATTGAATTTGATTGACGGCGCTGTAAAACATAACCAAACAAACCCACAACTGTCATTACATTTTGTCTTAAATGTTGCTTAATACTCACTAACACTATTTTCTATTTTCAGTACAACTCACTTTCTTTTGGCTTGAAAGGTGCAAGTAACACATTGGGCTATGTTTTGGCAATTACAGTGAGTGTTAAGATACTGAACATATGGATTAACAATAGAGAAGTGAATTATGCAGCAGGAGTGAGGGGAAGTGTTCAGATCCTTAACCTAAGTAAAAAATACTAATACATCACTGGTAAAGTCCTGCCTGCTTAACTACTACTGCTAGGAAAAATGGCAGCACCTGTCATATTATCATATCTTAAATTATTAACAGTTATTGATAATAGGTCTGTGTAAGCAGCATTTACACTGGTCAAGACAGAGAGGCATTATGTCAAACTGATCACTGTTGCTTTTTCCACAAAGAATCTTTTTGTCTGACTTTAGTACTTAACTACATCTGAATATCTGCGTGACCTCGGCAAAGAAAACGACATGTCACCTCAGTGCTGCTTTGTATCCCTATCAAAATACTGTTTTGAACATACTTGTGTTCAGCTTGTGAATAACGTGCTCGTCAAAACCAAGCCATGTACTCTGAACGGTGCTTTGTTTCTTTTCACCATAACGAGGACAGCATTTGCTGAGAAACTTAGAGTAAAATAATTTGGTGCTAACACTGATTGCTGCCTAATGAGAGATTTCAAAGTATCCCACTAAAGCAACCAATAATGTTCAGATTGACTGAAAAACTTAAACTTTGTAAATCCTGTGGAAATCTGTCATCGGCACATCTGTTCAGCTTTTTAGGCCGCGCTGCCTGCTCTGTAAACGATGATGCTCATGTCCCTTTTATGTAAGAGGCAGCGAGAGAGAGAGAGAGAGAGAGACAGCGAGATGGAAAGACAGACAGAGAAATAAGAGATACAGAGAAAAAGAAAGATGTGGGTGTCAGGTTGAAATGAGATGTCAACACGCCGATAGCAATCTTCCCAGAATGCTGAATACTGTACACTTAGCCATAAACAGCACACCAGTGGTAACAATGCTCCGCTCCTGTGCAATTAATTTACGAAACCCAGTCTTGTAGGGAACAAATTAAGTCTCTCATTATGTTTTCTTCTTGGGTCTGTGTCTCCATTTTCCCTTCTCCCCCTTGATTTCCCCCTTCTTTTCTTCTCTTTTTCTCTCAACCATGCATCCATTCTTTCTGTTGCTTTTGCATAACATCTCCAGCGCTGCATTCACATTTAATTCACAGAGGTCCTGGGGGCGAACCGAAGCAGGTTTTAGATACAACTGCCAATCCACTTATCCACCCACCTAATCGCTGACTGCAGAGCCTGACTGTGCCATGGAAACACACATTTCCCTGCATTTATGTGTTGTGTTTTCCTGTGGATGTATGTGATGTGTAAATGTATAATTCTCGTAAAGGGAAAAAAAAAAAAAAATCACATCAACATAACAACAATAAAGACCAGCCCATAGCGGTCAACCATCGCTAACCATGCAGCAATAATGTCAGACATGAGGTACAGCGTGTAGTGATTGGAGGCCTTTAAACTGCAGTACGGACATGCATGGAGAAATAATGATAAATGTCGACACAAACACAGAGTCACATGCATGAACGCACCAACATAACTTGACAATCAGTGTCTGAAATTAATCATTTGCTTGACTACCCACAGGCTGGTAAACTAAAAAAGAATACTGTCAAAATTAATTGCGGCATCAGTTGCTGAGCATTAATTTAAAAAACTTTTTTTCACTCTCTCATACAATCAGTGAAGTTTGTAATTCATCATGGAGTTCAACCAAATTCAAAATTAAAAGACTTGCAGGCATACCTCTCTCACTGTCTAGCACACACACAAGCTTGTAACCAAACCCTCTCTTTTACATCAGACATTCTGATATTAAGAGGCTACTTTGCTGACCTTCAATTTAGACGTTTCCACCTATTTCTAATGGAGACTGTGTGAGACAGTTAGGGAAGGCTGATAGTATTACATAATACTCTGGTGATCAAATGAGACAATGAATAGATCCTACTAACAAGCACTGTCTGTGTAACCAAAGCGTGATACTGTACAACTTATTCCACTGTGCCATAGAGCTTAAAATCACATTAAAAAGCCACAGTGACAGTTTCTTCAGTACCTATAATATCAACGCTTTAAACATCACAACCACAAGTGATAAGTAATAACTCATGGCTGAAAATAATCTCCAACAATTATGCAAGTTTGAGTAATGTTTTCTGAATCAAAGTGCACTGTGAGAAAAATAAAAGGAAACGCATATTCGGTTGCTTCTAACCTTGTCTCAAAGCGATCACTTTACCAGTAAATATCACCGAAATCACAGCACAACCATTGTCACTGTCCTATGAGTTTGCCGATTTTGTCAGACAGTGTTGCTGATATAAAATTAGGATTTCAGTAGTGCAAAGCCACAGCTTGGAAAAGGCTTTAAAGTGAGTGCTGCTGGTTAACATGTATTGGCATTTTGGCCACTATTTCATCCTTGGGAGTGCTACAGTGGATAGCTGGAAAAGCTACTGTAAGAAGACCAATTTTAAATGGTTATTCGACACCTTCAACAATGCAGCCAAACAACATAAAACCCCATAAAACATGCTGCAGTAAGAAAAGCACAAGTGTAATTAACAGCAGTAATCGCGTAGCATTAATAATAGCTGCATTATGTTTAGATGAGTCTAATCCAAGGTTGCTGTATTCTGTACACTGGCACACTATATCTGATAGTGAGCCACCATATTTGTTCCTTTGAAGACAGATTTCAGCATCGTGTTTGGTGAGAAGTAGTTCAGGAATCTGTCGACAATGTCTCAAACAAACATTCCTGCCTCTGTTGAAACAGATAGCGCAGATTACTCACCCGCTGAGCACGACTATGAAGTCCATGACGTTCCAGCCGTTCCTCAGGTACGAGCCTTTATGGAAAACAAACCCGAGGGCCACCAGCTTGATACCGGCCTCGAAGCAGAAGATCCCAATGAAGTATGGCTCTGTCTTTTCCTGAAGGAATAACGCAGCATGAAGTCAGGAGTGAATAATAAAGCAACAGGTAGGTGCCGTCCATAGGGAGGAGTGGTTGAGTTCAAAATGTAATTTAACTCCAGTCATGAATGAGGCTATAATGTTAAAACTGTAACTTTTGGGATGTGCTTTGTGCATATAGGGTGTACACTTTAAGTCCAGCGATTAGATGTACCCTCCTGTATTTACTGTTACCATTAACAAACAATCAAAGATGCGTGTGCATCAAAGGGTAGAAAACAGATTAGTATTTTACCATAACAGATTACATACTGTATGTGGTAAACAGCGATGGGAAAAAATGTATGGTGAGGTTAATTTAACATAGACAGCCAGAATATCAATGAAAAATCCAGAAATAATATCATCATATAAAGGTTATAAAAGAATTTACATTTGATCAAGTGAAATGAGGGCAAAAATCAGCAAGGGATCATTTTCCCCACTGTATGTTCAATATATTTTACTAGGATATGTGCTTAAAGTAAAATGAAATCATTAAGAAAATTATCCAATTGTATATTTATCATATAATCTACCAACAACGGGTTCTTACAGTATTTTAATCTATTGTATAAAAAAATCTATAACTTTTATTTATTTATTGGCTTTTTGCCTTTTTTTTTATTTGATAGCACAGTGAGATAGACAGGAAAGAGGGAGGCAGAGAGAGGGGGACTCGAACCGGGGACGCCTGCGTTGAGGACTGTAGCCTCTACATGGGGCGGCCGCTTTAACCACTGCGCCACGCACCGCCTCAAAAAATCTATAACTTTTGATTGTTAATGTCTTTTTTTTTATGTAAAATCTTAATCTAAACAGTAGCAGTATCGATAACTAGATTTCCATTTTGGGAATACTGAACAAAAAACATCTCCTCATGTTGATCTCCTCATAAACCCGCAGTCATCCTTTGTTTGTTTTCTACCCACTTGTGTGAGTATATTTCATGATGACATTGAACAAAAAAAAGGAAAAGAAAAGTCTGCATGATGAGGATGTAAAAACAGATTTTGTCCTCACCAGTCTCTTTGCCATGGGGGTCTTGTCCTCTCCTGGGAGGTGCTGCTCCAAAGCCAGGACGACACAGTTGGCGGTGATGGTGGCCAGGATCATGTACTCAAATGGTGTAAAGGCCGTGAAGTTAAGGACATAACTTTGATCAAAACATGAAGCAAATGGCACATAAAAACAAACAGTACGTAGTAAACAACATCAGCTCAAATTCTGTCATATTTTTGTGTTAAACTAATACACTGTACTGTACATCGTTACACAATTACATCCCAATGCTGAAAGAAAAAACAAGCTTGTTACTAAGGACAACAGCTATTTTATAAACAAACACACACTGATACTGTTTTTGTAATTGCAGAGATATTTCAGAGAACATGTGTGCGTGGTTCAGTGAGAAGGAAAAAACATAGATGGATGGATGATTAAATGACACATGAATTATGGCATGGTTCATATTCTCTGCTATTGGAAGCAATCTGTTAGAGAGATTGCAGTATCCATGGCAACCTGCTTTTAAAAGTGCTTTTCATGAAGAGACACCGAGCAGGTAAGGGAGGGAAAGAGAGTGAAAAGAGTGAGTGAAGTCACCTTGGCCTGACTGGTCTAACGACACAAACCACAACAGACAGCTCTCTGGGCTCCTTCACTGCATAGAGCAGAAACAACAGAAGAATAAACAGTAGGAGATATATGTCAATTCTCTAACTCTCATATGATAAACACACATCTTTCCAGTATTTTTTCCCTTTGCTATTAAAGGAAAGCAGCCAGGGTTTTGGTTTGAAATATGATGCTCTATAGACCAGGGCACAAGCAAAAACTGCAGAAAAATAACAAAAAGAAATGTTTTTATGAATGTAACCTAAATCTTGTATGAAAAAATAAGCATTTTGTGGTTTAGTTCATTGTACAGGTTTGGGTGGTGAACTGACTCTGATCAGGTAAATCGATACAAGTCATTATTATTCTGCACTGATTTCTATAATTCTATAAACAAATTATGATTGTTTAGACAAGCAATGCAAAAACACTTGTTGTGTAATGAAATTACAGTTGTGAAAATATGAAACTGAACTGAAATCATTCGTACATTTATTCACTATTTTGTGAATCATTAAATCATTTAGGTGACTTAAGTAATCCACCAAACATTAAGTTGTTCCACCTTCTCGATTGTGATTCTTAGCTGCTTTTGTCTTTTTGTCTTATGTTATGGTAAAACCAAACCAAACAATATTGAAACTAAATATTCATCCTGAAATGTTAACACAGAGCCAACTTTCACTTGAAAAATCTCAAATCAGTTATCTCGACATCTAAAAAAACAAATAATTGTAAAAGTGTCTGATTTAATGTCCAGTTTGAAAACAAAAATCTTGTTGTAGGGCTAGTTTGTGCAGCTACAACAAATTTCTTTGTGACTCCAAATTATAAAAAATAAATGAATGTTTTCTGTGCTTCTCAGGTGGAATATTTACTCTTATATGTATTCAGGTGATTGAAACAAATGTACGTGTGTCCATGCACTGACATGTGGGACCCAGCATGCACTGCGTGTGTGCATGCGATGGCGACCATACGGGCCCCAACACTTGTATGTGACTGCGACTTTCAGTCCCTTTGGAGTTCCCATGAGGCAGCTGCTCCTTGTTATTAATTTTCCTGCCTTGAGTGAAATGGGGTCACTGACTCACAGAGGAGTGCTGACATGAGGGCCTCTGGGATCCACACTGACTCACATTGACAAGTCCACATTGTTTCCACTGAAAGCGGCAGAAAAGAGCTAAAGTGGGAAACACTTAATAAAACTCACCCACTCTGTTGCTTCCTGTTACCTGTTGGAGTGCACGCCAGTCATCATACCTGTTTTAGGCCACGCTAATGGAGTGCTATTGATCACATAACTTCCATTTAGATTAAGTACTCAGCTAACTCATTTCATATTGTGAACAAATTAATTGAAACCAATGTTGGTTTGAAAGGTAGAAAAAAAAACATTTAAAAAATTGGGGAAATTATGGCATGTACTTTGAAATAGAAAACAAGGAATTATCTATTTCAGCTAATGATTGTTTTTAGAACTGAATAATCTGTTGATCGTTTCCTGGATTAAGAGAAAAGCAACAAATCCTTACACTGGAAAAGCTGCAACCATAACATTTGGGCTTATCATTTGTAAATAATGACATAAGTTTGTCATAAATTGATAGCGTAACTTGCCGGGACCATGACAAGGTCCAGTAAATTATCTTTAGTTCAGAGACTTTGATCCACATTGAGCAACAGAAGCCTCAAGAAACTAAACTTTTGGGAATTTGTATAACTCTCCATTGTGCCAATGCAGCGACACATGATCAAACAGAGAGTGTTGCTATGAATTTGTACAAGTCTGTTTTTCCACTTGCAATCTCAGAACATGGACACTATGTGCAAAATAACCCTCGCCCAGTCAGTACTCTGACATGTGTTGCTTTCACAGCCCACGATCCAGCACGGTACTATACCGGCCAGCTCTCTCCCACATACCTCTGCCTCTATGATACAGACAGTCACATTACCGTGCTGCCAGTGGCCAGCTAGTCTTGACCACTAGCCCCACTCCCACACACCCACAGCGCCTGTGGTTAGGTAACAGTGGGAGACTGGCACACTGCACTGGAGGGGGTGTAAGACAGGAGGAGCAGTGGGTAGATATGGCAACTGAGTGATGCTGTTGAAGTGATTATGCTATCAAAACATTTAAACATGCACAGAATTTATGAGGTAAATCACTCCAAACATAAATTATGTCAACAAATGAATTCATCTGAACAAGTATAGCACCGATGGATTCTTCTCTTTTGGCCTGTAATTACTGGTCATGATTGCTCCTCGTGTCCACATTGCATCAATTTAACTGTGAACGATAACTTCCCTGATTATCTGTGATGAATCTTTAAAAGTTCAGGAGAAAGAAACTGTTGGCTGACGCTACAGCAGGAAGCAGAGGAGCGCTGCCTGCTGGATTTGAACTGACACCTACTCATGGCCAGGTTCATATTCCAATGAGCACTAAGGCAGCAGAGATGTGCCTACATGCCTCCCCCACAGCGAGCAGAGCTGCATCTAATGATCACCACATGCTAACTTTCCGTCTCCTGCCAGCACCGGGAGCACATGGACGAGCCAACCAACTGAGCGACCGACCCGGGGTCAGTTACTAAACAGAATAATGAAGAGGTTAACTTCAGGTATTTTTCTTTTAACGAGCTCATTATCAATTTGGCGATTCAACTAAGATATGGAAATCATGAGGAGTGGGTTTATGCAGATAAGCAGAGTGAAGGAGGGGGATGCCAGGTATATAGCTGCCAACTGGTGGGAGTCTGATAATGATTAGAAGTCAAGCAAAACACATTCAGAGCAATGGGGGGTTGCACTTCACACTGCACTTTAGGCACTTTTCAGACATGGAGGAGTAAATGTGAGTTGTATTTCCAAGCTGCAGCTGCTCACATGCTGCCTGTCGCTGTCCGTGGTGCTGAACTGACAACAGCCTACCACACACACACACACACACAAACAAGACACACACAAGTTTAAAACACGGCTTTTCATGGAAGGATATGGCCATTCAATGAACTTCCTCGCGTATTTCCTTATGATGTTGCCCTCTGCGAATATGAAGAGCGACCTGTTGACGGTGAGGCAGTTCTGCCGGTGGGGGACGGGGTTGTACAGAGCCATGGTCCGGGCCCGCTGCGCCTTAGCTTGTTTCATAGACGCCGTGAGCGCCGCCGCCGCCGCCGCCGGGTCTTGAGGGTCTCCACCGCGCTCCGGGTCCCCATCCCCGGAGTCCACGGTGCTGGGAGCCGCCGACTCGTCTCCGAACCGAGCCATTCTGCAGAGAGACGGGGTGGGGGGGGTGGGGGAGACGGTCCGCTTCAGAGAGTTTTATAGCTACTACAGGAATGTGAAGTAAAGCGGAGCTGAGCGGAAAGAAATTGATCCACCTGCTTCAATCCACTGGCAGCTTTTCGAGCGCCCCCCCGCCCCTCCAAAAAAAAGAAAAGTTGCAAATTCCTATCACTCCATATCCACAAGAAGATGATGAAGAAGAAAAAACAAAGGGTTATCTCATTCAGCTGGCATCTATTTAAGGAAAAAGTCATCCATTTATTTACTGACGGTTCAGTTCAGACGCACGGGCTGCAAACACTCTGTTACCCCATCTGTTAAACAGCGCGTTACGATCAGCTCGAGACAACTTTTAATAGGTGCGCGTCTCTAAACTCAGGCAGCGAAGGAGAGGGAAGAAGAAAAAGAAGAAGAAGGAGCAGGAGAAGGAGAGAGAGGGGGGAAAGATCCACCGAGTTTACACCTTGCAATTTTCTACCAACATCCAAGCTCGTGTCGATCTGACAAACCGGCAGCTGTGTGATCAGAAACTACCGCGCGCTCATCAGATGTAGAGATCCGTGGGAAGTCTCCGCAAACTTCACGCATCTTCTTCACCCGGTGAACTTGACAAAAAGGAAGGTCTCGTTTGTTTAAAGCGATAAAGCGTCTGAACAAAACAAATGCACCGGCTTCTCCTCAAATCGGTGTGGAAAATGAAGCCAAGACAGTTGCTTGACTGGATCTTTACAATCTCATCACCTGCTGGGAAATTATCACGCGCACGAGCACTGGCAGGCAGCCCCCCCCCCTCCCACAGTAACGTTTCATGATGGCGATTTAAAAAGAAAAAAAAAACATGTGAATGGAAGCTGGTGGAAGAGGAGGGACGTATATTTTGTTACCATAGCAATTATAGTTTGCTGCATGAACAAAAAACATTTTCCTAAAAAGAAAAAAGGAAGAAAAAAAAGCCTATAGATATGCTGTGTGGGTATGTGGTTGAAAAACCAATTACGTAAAGATGTTTGTGGGTGCTGAGGCAAGAGAAGGGGGTGTGAAAATACATTTAGCACTAAATAGTAGGAGCAGAGACAAGGTTTAGAGAAAGGGCAACAAGTGTGTGGATTAAGGCGAGTAAGTCAAAGTCATTACCTGTGGAGAAGCTCTTTATATTTGAGCTTTCCCCCATTGAAAAGCTTTTAGATAGTGAGACTGCATTGTCGTATTTTCTTTAATGGAGACAGACTTGTATAGCCTACTATTAAGACATTTAAAAACTAGGCCATTGTGCTAATATTGGAGTAAAAGTCAGGAGTAAAAATAGAGCATGAAATAGATCTTAGGGCTGCTCCCTTTTTGAGGGAGAGGAGAAGAAAGCAGGGTCTTCTTCACACTCAGTGACACAAGTGAGACCTCATTAGGCAACTGGGCTCCCTCGCTCCATCTGCTGCTCTCCTCCCTCCCCCACCGTTTCCCCAAAGATGACCACTTCAGCCCCCACAAACATGGTCTTTATTCAGGCAGAATGGCATCTTGTTTTAATCTCTGATAGATGCTGTTTGATACAATTAAAAAAAAAAGGATTTGAGCCACAGCATCAATCCTGACACTAGGACAGATGCCGACTGACAGACTCCACACTGTCGGCAGCACAGCGCATACAGGTATCATCACAGACGGGCAGCAAGCGAGGGCTCAGACGGGGGATTGTGAAAGCGAGCCAAGAGAGAGTGACAAATTTATGCTTGGCAAACAAGTCGGAATCTGGGGGAGACGGGAAAAAAAAAATCGATTTAACAGGATCTATGAATAAGTCCCTAACAGAGCTTCAGAAACTCCACTATAACTCTGTTACCTCCTCGTCCTAATCTGCATGAAGCAGGCGGGCGTGTCACTCCATGCAAAGCAGCAGAGCAACACTCACCTATTGAGTGGAGATGATGGAGATCATTGATAAGTTAAAGTGCAGTTTTCTGATAGTTAACAGACTTCAAGTATCAGTTCTGTATCAGAAGAACATTTCTCACTTTCATCTCCACTTTCTCCTAAAAATGTCTTACACAAGCACATGGCACAATAAAAAAAAAAACCATCCACTTGTAAGTGGCCCAACAAAAATATTTGTCCATCTCTGCAAACAGCACATATCTGTGTGTGTGTGTGTGTGTGTGTGTGTGTCTCTAGCTCTCTCTTTGCTGTTGTTTCCATAGCGACATAGCTCTCTTGAATTCCTGCTCCGTTCTTTTCATTTCTGCCAACAAAAGCTATGTTGCACAATAGAGCAACCTCTTCCTACAGAAATCTGTTTCTCCCGACACACACACGCACGCACACACTCCACCGTCGCTCCCTCCCTCCCTCCCTCCCTCCCTCCGCTGCATCAAGGTCATTGGACGTCTTCAAGGAGGAAACAGACAAGACGAGTGTGCAGCAGCTCCACTACACACTGATGATCTATTGTGCTGCACAGATGACCAGATGTAGTCTGATTTTCAGAGTGTGCGACATTTGTTCTGCTCTTGCTCGCAGCCTACTCAAAGGCTTCTGAAAATAGCTGTGTAAACTGTTAGCAGGAAACAGCAGAGAAGCTCATGTCAATTTGCCTGGTCCTATAAGCAAACTTTGAATGAGCTGAAACTGCACAGAGCTGGCGTCATGATTAGCCGATAAAGGTTTACAAGCGAAATACTTTTATGAAAAACAGATGTGATACGGAGAGCACAGCAGCCTGCGGTGTGTTTTTATGTGCACATCCACAGCTAAAAATAAAACATAAAATAAAAAAAAGGTTCTTTAGAAACAGAGTATAAGGGAAGATAGATGAAGCAAGGCTGCAGGTGACACGCACTGTGAGTTAAAACGTTAATGGGTGTACTTTGCGCCAGAACTCTGAAGAGCATTTATATAATTGCAGACAGGCTTTCACCCAACATTGACTGGAGTGGTTTTAGCATTTTATTTTTCTCTCTGTTCCCTAGCAACAGACATCCTCCAGTACTGAGGTATGTCAGTTTGATTCGACCAATAACTGCCGCTTATATCATCGCAGATTGGTGTGACACGATGCCAGTTCACCTTGAAACATTATCTACATCATGGTTATGGCTTCAGAGGAAGGGTCCAACCCTGCAGCGACTAACTGCCTCAAAATCTCTGATTGGTGAACCCCAAGAAAAGTTTCTCTTAACTCTTAATTATAATGAAATATCACATTGCTGTTTTTTCTGATCCTCCACCCATAAGCTCCAATAAGAAGTATAAAATTAAGATTTAATTTGTCTTGAAAATCAATTTAGCATTGTTCAGTCAAGCTCAACAATTTCCAAACTCTGTTGATTAGCAGTAAAGATATTATATGCTACCTCCCTGCTGCTCTTCTACTTTGATTCCCTAGCATCCCCTAATGGACAAATAACCACAATGCATGTAGTGTTCAGAAATCAATGTTTAATCCCAGGTTTCTATCTATCCATTTTTTTTCTAATTTTCTGCTTATTATGTGCTGAAGCTGCTCATTCTGATGACGCTTACAAGCTGAAAATAAGAGAACGAAATAGATTAGCAGTGTGTATGTGTTTATGTTTCTGTACATGTAGGGAAGGGGGGGGTGGGGGTGAAATCAAGAGAGAGTGACAGTAAAGTGGACATGGAGTGGGTGGTGAAGGTACAGCAGAGTAAAGAGAAATCAGAGGATGGTGGAAGGAAGAGGGGGAGGAGGAGGAGGAGGAGGAGGAGGAGGAGGAGGAGGGAAGGGGCTTGTTGGTGGGTTGGGGGTTACTCTGATGGAGTGCCACTCCACATTCGAGTGGTGGGAAGCAGATAATCAGAGCGATGTGGCTCCTGAGTTCAAAAGTTCACAAGCAAGCACCCTCAGCTCCGCCATTAATAACACTATGCAGCATCTGATTACAGTAAACCACAGCCAACGATGTCACACTAGAGAAAAAAACCCCACAAAAAACGTCAGATCAACTGATGAAAGCGGTGGGAACTGATTCAATGATTCATTGCTAGAACTATAACAATGCCTGCAACAAAGGCCTCTGCATATGTATTGCTAATATGGAGCACCCTTTGAAATAAGCACTTTGTAGCTAAGCAACCAAACAACAATAATAAGTGTTATACTTTATACTGTAAAGGCTAATCATTTGAACCCTCGTGCTTTCAATACTCCCCTCAAACATTCCCCATGTGGAGGTTTTGACCGTTAGCAGCATGATGGAACAATGCTTTGAAGTGCATGGTCCTGTTTTATTTGCACATGGGTGTTGATTAACACATGGCTTCACATGGTTACAGTGATCAGTAGTTGGTGGCAGCAACATGCAAATAAATGTAGCCATGTGTGTAAAAAATGTAGTTTTAAAAAATATAAATGTTCATTAAACATTAAAGCTATAGTGCGTTAGTAACTTCTACGTGTCTGTGTACAGTACAAATAAATATAGCCATGAAATGAGTCCCGAATTAAATAAATAGGATGATAAATAGATATAAATGAAATATAAATACATATATTTTTATTTTAAAAACAACATTTTAATTTTTTCAGGAGACTTTTATTTTCTAACGCCTCATTTATTTATTTCCAGATACTTTTATTTCCTAATGTCACATTTATTTATTTCCGGCGACTTTTATTTCATAACATCACATTTATTTATTTCTGGGGACTTTTATTTCATAACATCACATTTATTTATTTCCGGCGACTTTTATTTCATAACGTCACATTTATTTCACTCCTCTTTTATTTCATGCTGCAATATTCAAATGAGGGGGCGGGGTTATCTGGACCCTTTCAGAGTAAAACATCACACGACGGCCTATTCACCTTATTTTGCGCTGGATCTAGTGTGCGGAAGTGCTGTTGTTGTGAATTGTTGAACAATCCACTTCCCTATACACTTAGCTATGTGTTAGTACTGGTACTCTGGTTGAGAAGAACAAGTACTACGTTTACGTGTCTGCTCTGCTCTTTCCCAGAGAAGCAGTAGCTTACGTGAATTTGTCATTACCGGTTCCGTTGCTGTCGGACCGCAGTAGCTGTCATTGTTGCCGCTGGTAGCGGTGCGTAGCAGCTCCAGAGCTCGGGTGATTGATAGCGTCATCACTGGTGGATGTAGGCTATCAACGATCGATATCAACTATCGATATTAGGGGTGTCAACGTTTACAATTTTTTTCTACACGTGTAACCTGGGCTTCTAACTGACGTGTGCGGTTACACGGCATCTCACTCTGTTAGATCTCTGCTACGACCGTCACTGGGTTAGCGAGGTATGTTGAGTCTAAAGCATAGGGTCTAAAGCCAGGCTCTCCTGTACTACAAAGGTGGCTCTCTTTTAACCCGGCTAGATCACCATGGTAACTTATGCTTAGCTCATAACCTGTTCCCGACCAGGTTATGTTCAGAGTTTAATCATAAAATCGGCTATAAAAGCGCCGCTGTTTCACTATTTAACTCATTTTCAGCTGGCGTCATCTTTAGGCTACTTTGACAGTGGATCTGGATCAGAACGGAGCGTTTGTACGAAGGGAGAGATCACGCTGATCCGCTGCTGTTGACTTTCTCTCTGAGCGTCTCCGCCTGCAGACGTTCACACACACACACACACACACACACACACACACAGACAAAATACTGCTGCGACAGGTATCACACCGAAGCGGTTCGTCTCCCTCTTCAATCTGGGCTCTGGTGTCCGGCAGACAAAGAGACTGTTTCTGTTTACACAGCTGATTAATGAGCATCACCTCAGTAGCTCAAAATAAAAGTCGAGTGAAGTTTTCAACGCAGACTTGATGAATATGTGGTTGTATCGTATTAAGTTATTTATTTTACCAATAAAAAACAACAGCATTAGCTCCGCTGCATTACGTACATCCGGTAACGACTTAAATATTTTCATTGCTGTTCATTATATATTTGCTTTGGGAGGTGGGTGCAGGTTGTATGCTGCTAGCCTGCTCCACAATATTCCTGCCCCTCCACTTTGTGTTCGAGACATACTACCGTCTCCTCTTTACAGTTGCTGTGGCAGGGACATAATGCTAGACATAGCTAGCTGGTTAGCTACGCAGCACATAACATTAGCCGTTGAACGACATGACCTCATAAGGCAGAGAGACGATGTGTAACAACCATAGACTGTATAAAAAACAAAAACAGAAACTAGAAAAAACGAAATATGTTTAAAACACTATTCTCCTCCCCAAGTTATTGATCAAGTTGCTGAGTAGCGGTCAACAATTCACAACAACAGCACTTCCGCACACTAGATCCAGCGCAAAATAAGGTGAATAGGCCGTCGTGTGATGTTTTACTCTGAAAGGGTCCAGATAACCCCGCCCCCTCATTTGAATATTGCAGCATGAAATAAAAGAGGAGTGAAATAAATGTGACATTATGAAATAAAAGTCGCCGGAAATAAATAAATGTGACGTTATGAAATAAAAGTCCCCAGAAATAAATAAATGTGACGTTATGAAATAAAAGTCCCCAGAAATAAATAAATGTGACGTTATGAAATAAAAGTCGCCGGAAATAAATAAATGTGACATTAGGAAATAAAAGTATCTGGAAATAAATAAATGAGGCGTTAGAAAATAAAAGTCTCCTGAAAAAATAAAAATATATGTATTTATATTTCATTTATATCTATTTATGATCCTATTTATTTAATTCTGGACTCATTTCATGGCTATATTTATTTATTTATTTATGCATTTATTAATTTATTTCATTATGACTAAAACGGCTTTCCATAGCCAGATTCCCGTAGATTCATCATTGTGAAAGACACCTTTCATTTTATCCATTTTCACATTGGTCAGAAAAGGTTTAAAGGGGAGCTATGCAAGTTGGGTCCCTTTTCCACTGTTTTGCTAACCCTCCTCGAAAAGGCGAAAAAGCAATCCATGGAGCAGTGGATAACGTTATTTATTATATACGTGTTACGATGTGTATATTTGTGTAGTCTAGTCTTATCTGTCATAAACAAGATATTACTGGGGCGCCGAGTGGCGCATCGGACGGCCCTTTCCTGCGTGTCATTCGCCCTCTCTTTGCCTCCCCATTTCCTGTCTCTCTCAACTGTACTGTCAAATAAAGGCATGAAAAAGCCAAAAAAATAAATAAACAAGATATTACGGATTACAGTGCGTTTGTGTGGCAGTGCCGCCGAGACAAGAGCTGGGACACCGGGTCGGGGGCGCTGATATTGCAAGGTTGGTTTTCAGCTAAGAGACACTAGTGTAAGGCAGAGAGCCTCCATTCTCCCCATAACAAGTTACAAGTAATTTATTTAACCATCACAATTACTCCAAAGCTGTTTAATTATGGTAAAAATGTAGCATACTGTAGTAAAAGGGATTCGCCAACATTTTTTTTCGTGTCTTGCCTCACTCCCGAGTCCATGACAAGCAGATAGACACCATCCTTTCGACTGTGCAAAGGAGATAGAGCCCGTATCGCCCGTAATTAGCTTAGCTCAAACACTGGAAGTGTATGGGCAGTGTTAGCCTGCCTCCTACCCGAGCCGAAATCAGCAGTCAGAAGCTGATTTCATTTTAGCTCTAAACTCTGTAAATATATCACTTTATCAACATTTCAAACATTTTTAGGTGAGAAAGTAGCCGTTTAAGGGGCGGTGCGTGGCGCAGTGGTTAAGGCGGCCGCCCCATGTAGAGGCTACAGTCCTCAACGCAGGCGTCCCCGGTTCGAATCCCGCATCGGGCAGACCTTTCCTGCATGTCATTCCCCCTCTCTCTGCCTCCCCCTTTCCTGTCTATCTCACTATGCACTATCAAATAAAGGCAAAAACGCCAAAAAATACACTTAAAAAAAAAGAAGAAAAAAAAGAAAGTAGCCGTTTAAATCAGCAGTTTGTCGTTAATTTGTCTAAATACCCGCTGTTTACGATTTTGTTCAGACAATTTCGGCGCTACTCAAGCTAGCCGTTGTGACCAACGCACTTCCGGTTACTTTCACAAAATAAAACACCCATTGCCCTTTACATACAGAAAACCATGACAATAGAATTTGTGCTTTTACTTTGAAATAGGAAGCTAACCTACCCTCGATGTAGCTAGCTTGAACCAAAATAAATCGTCTTTGCTTGAACCCTCCGTTTTGACCGATCTCGTCCCGTTAGCGGCATTTGACCGCTCAAGATGCCTTACCGGAGTGTTTTGTCAGCTCTGAGACGAAGATCGGCCCGCCGATTTCCGTTTAGAGTTGCTGGAGAGTTTCACTGAGGACTTTAGGTGGAGGCAGGCTAACACTACCTATACACTTCCAGCGTTTGAGCTAAGCTAATTACGGGCGATACGGGCTCTCCCTTGTTACTGCACGCAGAGTCGAAAGGATGGTGTCTATCTGCTTGTCATGGACTTGGGAGTGAGGCAAGACACAAAAAAAAATGTTGGCGTATCCCTTTAAGGTAAAAATCCTGCATAGCTCCTCTTTAAGTAAAACAGTAATGTAATGGCGCCCGCCCCCGCCCCCGCTGAGAAGGTACTAGAAGAACTCAGCTGTAGTGGAAAAGCACCTTTACCGAGCCGAGCCGCGCCGAACCGACACGTGCCGTTCTGTGCCGCTCCGTGAAAGTGTAGTGGAAAAGCGCCATAATGTCATCAGTATCTGCTCATTATGACTACAGTATACAACATGTCTACAGGCTGTTTTCACAACAGAGGGCTTGACACATCTTAGCAGGTAAAGATCAGCGTTGGCTTCGGTCTATTTCCATTTCAACAGCTTAGGTGCTATACATGGCTGCTCACTCCTAAAGCTTACATTTGGAGACAGTTACATGGAACAGAGCCATCTTTAATGTTAGCGTTAGGGTTGGCTTTTTATACTACGACACGTTAAAGGACAATTTCGGCCAAATTCAACCTGGTGCTATAGTTTCCTAATATTTTAGGTCTAAAAGAATGATTCTGAAGATTTTCTATTTAATTGCTCATGTTTTGCAGTATGTCTGTCTGTCCTTGCATAGCCACGGCAGCGTATAATGGGACGGACCGATCTTACGCTGTTTAGGCTGTTTACATCCCTCAAAACCGTTTGGTTTTTTTTCCACAGACAGCGTCAGATGGCGATTCAAACATACACCAAGGGGTTTGTTTACTTCAAGCAAGTGGACATGTTTGTAAACGGAGCTGTTATACAAAGTCTCGCTAAGTTTCACGCAAGACTTTGTATTACAGCTCCGTTTACAAACATGTCCGCATGTTTGAATAACCATTTGTTGTCGCCTGTGGGAAAAAAATGGTTTTGTGGGACGTAAACAGCCTAAACAGTGTAAGATCAGTCCGCTCCCATTCATTGCTGCTGTGGCGATGCAGGGACAGACAGAACTACTGCAAAACAGGAGCAATTAAAAGGAATTCTTCAGATTCCTTCTTTTAGACCTAAAATATTAGGAAACTAAAAGCCCCAGGTTGAATTTGCCTGGAATTGTCCTTTAAAGTGTCTGGCCTGAAAAAAAGCCCGGAAATATTAAAATCGATATAAATTTTTCAAAAATGACAGTTGTGCCTTGACCGCAAATGTGCTTTTGGATGAAAGATCCACCAAATAGGTTCAACAGGTTGAAATGTCATACTGCACACGCATTAGAGCATATGCCTTCTTTTACCCTGGTGCTTTCATCCTCCTCCATGGAGATTTATCATCTTTACACGTACAATTTAAAAGGAATCCTTTGCCTCTGAATCTCTTTTATACTTACTCCCACTCCTTCCTGCGGGCCTGCGGCGTGCTCTGGATTTTATGCGCCTGGTGAGCCATGATGATATCCTTCTGCTCCACGAGTCCCCCACGCCGTCGCAGCATACAGTGGGGGCTTAGAGACCCCGAACCCTGATCGGACGAGCCCTCTTCCCGACTGTAAGGCACATCAAAGCTGGCTGCTCGAGGGGGCAGGCCCTGGTATTCGGGGACGGCATGTGGGACCTGCAGAGAGCAGGAGCGAGCTCCCTGAGCGAGGCCGTGGCGGGCAGCCGGGCTGGGCTTCCTCCAGGCCTCCGGCTCAGGGAGGGACAGAGAAGACTGGACATGTGTTTCTCTTGCTGGTCCACAGCTGGATGGAGAATGGAGGTTGGGCGTGAGGGAGCGGGAGAGGGACTGGTCTGAACTGGTGAGCATCTCTACAGAGGTCAGACGTCGGTGGTTTCAGCATAATGCTACAAGTGAGGAAAAAGGAGAGACAGAACAATGAGTTGAGTGAAAGGTAGCAAAAAAACAATTTCTGAAACACTGCAAAGAAAACATTTCACATGCTATCTTTTACTGAATGCAAACATGAACTGACAGCCTATGGCTATATTCAATATATACATATCTCTTATTTATTTACTTTTTATATTTCTATATTTTTATACATATACTCTCATATTTTACCCTGCTAGTCATCAATGCACTTGCACTGTCACTTTATCCATACACATACTCAGGATCATAATAGTTGATTGTTGAATAACTGAATGTCGGCACTGATTGTGTTACTGTTTATTGTCTGTCTTGTTTCTACGTGTGGTTGCACTTTAAGGTTTAGCTTTTAATCTCATTGTGCTGTTGTGCAATGACAAATAAATTCTGATTCTGATTTTTCCTCTGGATTTTTAAGTTACACTGTAAGTGGGTCCACAACTTTGGATTGGTTCCCATGAACCTGGTGCAGACATTCAAGTTCTGCAGAGGATGTATCATAATCACATATTCCCCTGACTTTTGTCAATGTCTCAACAACTATTGGATGAATTACCATGAAACTGCACACAAACATTCATGCTCCACAGAGGTTGAATTCACCACTGAAAAATGGTGAATCCATGAATTTCCTGTTACATGTTCCTGCTAAACATCAGCGTACAAGCACCATCATGGTGAACACGTTAGTGATTTCATGTTTGGGTTGTGCAGCTTCACAGACCATGCAAGGGAATGTGCATGAGAAAAATGTAGCACATACTGTATACTGACAGAACAATACAAAACATCCACCATTTGTCTAAATGATCCTCTCATCGAAAAAGATCTTTGATACCAGCAGTGCATGATTAGATGAACAAAAGCTTTGAACCAGCAGCCATACAGAAATAGTACGTCAATAATATGTCATCGTACTGGTGGGCGGAATAAGACATTGTACTGAAAGCTGGTTCTAGTAAAAGTGATAAGGAGACATTGGGAGAGGTTTTTTTTTCATATCTCTATTCAGTCACATGCTTTGTTTCCAGAATACTGAACCTGACATAACAAAGGAGTCAGACCTATTTGCTGCTGCTGCCGATGTCCAGTTAAGCATGTACATGTAACTGAGACAGATAAATACGGGGGGGAGGAGATGAGGTGGCAAGGCTGGCAAACCGCAAGTTTCAGGCTTGTCTGTGAGAGACAGACAAAACAAGGCTGTTTCCACTGAGCTGGAGCCGAAAAGGAAGAAGACTGAGTGTGGGAGAGCTAAAGCAAAGGCACAGTGACTCACTCATCAGCGGCGGGGCTCCTCAGACATGAACTGGACACAGTCTGAGTTGAGCTCTGCCCTCAAACGCAGAACAGCGCCTGTCTGAAAGCCTGGAGAGGGTACAAGGTCAGCGCACACATTTACACGGGTGGTTTGATCGCAGCTTTATGCTGCTGATGGGCGGGCTGCCTCTGATTTTTTTTTTTAGCACAGCCGTGCAAGTTCAAAAGATGTGATACCCTGTATTAGAAGCCGGATGTGTGGGGAAAATTAAATGTCAAGGCACTTGTATCAACAGGCACACATTGAAAAAGCGGCAGCAGCAACAAACTGGGATGATATGCAGGGGTGGATCTGTGACATCTTGGTTACTTATTTAAACAAAAATGAAATGAATCACGAAAGCCACCGTTGATAAGGTTGCCTTACAGATAAGAGCATCAATAAGCCTACTGCAGCAGGAAGCGTCCACCTTATCTCTATCATTCATTAAAGTTAAAACACTTTATGCTATTTTATTTTATATATTCTAATTCCTCCTTTCTCCATCTCCTGGCTGTGACCTCCTTCGCTTTAATTAGTGCAACCACTGTAGACTCAGTGGAACAACAGGCAGCCCCCTCTTCCTATCATTTGTGCACGTCAGCTGCAGCTCCGTAGTCTTCTAGTAATACACTAAGTAGCCTGTTAACAGGTATTGCTAATTAGGATGCTGTTTTTCTTCATTCTTCTGGAGTTAAGTGGATGATGCACAAGCAGGTGAATAAAGGAGACAGAGAACACACACACGCAGCAGTGACAACAAGTAGAGATAGATGATTAAGATGCTAAAAATGATCACTGGAGGAAAGAGGGGACTAATGCAGCCCCCGCGACAGGAAGCGACAATATCAATTAACTAATGAAATGATTAATGAATTTGACAGCTTTTACCTCGAGGTGACGCGCGCTCCTTCATCGTCAGAGAGCCCCGCGATCAGGTGGATCCTGAAGCCCCTCTCTCTCTCTCACTCAGTCCCCCAAGTTTAGCGGTTTGAGGATGGCTTCGCGAGGACTCCTTGGGTGATGATTGCCGCTGTAATGCTATAAATACCGCGGAGTGGCTGGGCGCCAGGAGGAGTGTGGATCACATGAACGTAAACAGCCATGGGGACACGGAGCAAGGCATGGAAACAATCCCAATCATCTTCACTCGCAGGCTGCCGCGATATGACTCACTTTTTTTTTTTTTTTTGCGCACTGAATTGGAGGTTGTTGTTTGTTGTTTTTGGTCTTCAAAACTTGGTGAGGAAGGAGGAGGAATTCGGGAAGTGAGATGAAATGAGTTCGGGTGAAAAGGAGGTGGATCATGCAACAGGTCTGCAGCGGCACGGTGTTCATTAGAAACGGTGGTGGTGGTGGTGGTGTGATGCGCTGCTACGGGGCTCAGGCGCGTTTACCACTAGATGGTGGACTGAAGCCACGTAACGGCAGCTTCTCAGAGGAAGAGGTGTGCACCGAGATCATGAAACCGGCTGGACTTCACCTTCACCTGCATTCATCTCAGGGCAAACATATAAGAATATGAAGGATTTATTTGACCCCTTGACCCCCCCCCCCCACACACACACACACACACACACACACACACACCTCCCCTCAAAAAAATAAATGGATAAGCAGAGCCATTAATATTAATTTAAAGTAGCAATAATTTGAAAATGATGTGACAGTGAGAGAGGGATATGATGCATATGATGCTATTAAATCACATCATATATACCACCCTACTGCTCTAATTTTCACTTACTCTGTTTTTATGTGACCAAACTGTACCTGGAGAAAAAAAAAAAAGCCTTAACTATTGTTGAAATCTCGCCTGAATCAAATACTATACCAAAGTTTGGCTTGTTTTAAGTTGGGCTGTGACTGACATGTTTTTTCCCCCCTGGGTTTTTTTGTTGTTGTCTTGTTTTGTTTTGTGTGCTCGCTGATGCCACCATTCAGTACTACAGTACAAACGCATGGAAACAGCACCAAGTCGACTTTATTCAGCTGCTCCTGATACCAGCTCTCACACTGGCTGCCTTCCACACTTCTACTACACACTGCATCGCAGTCTGTACGCCACTGAAAGCCAAAGAGACCACTTAAAGTAGCTTCCTCCTGTCCTCAATGGCTATGCAGGCTACTTGTCAGTATATTACTCCTGATTCATGCTGTCTGACGGTTTTGTATTTCACTGAGATAGTTTTATTGTTACTATTACCAAGTTAGTTTTTGCTTCTGCTTTTGACATTAGGAGAGTTTATTTACACATGTAGCATCGACAGCTCTAAGTTAAATCAAAACTTATTATTCTCATTAATTGTAAGGTCTATAGCCTGCTGCTTAATATTTTTGGGAAGCTAATTAAATGTGGCATTTACTTACATTCCTCGCCTCAAAGTATTGACTCCAGCACTGAACAGCTAAATGCTGTCAGTTTGATATCCATCTTATGTATTTGTTAAAGAAACAGGTAGCCTAACAAAAATATTAAAACCCCTCTGAGGCCACTGAGAGTTTCTTCTCTCGGTATTATTCTAAAACTAGAGCCAAGGACAGAGAATACTCTTTCTGTGATTAAAACACAGCCACAATGGTCTGTGTAGTTAATTAAAAGGTCAGTCGTGTTCATTTTAACCAATCCTGTTATTCCCCGAGCTGAGGGAGAGGTGTTAGCAGTGGGACTGAGAGCAGTGCAGAAACCATCTGCTGCCACCAGCACTGAAGGATAAATGAAGACTTCAAATCCACGCATGCTACACACTCACATTCAATCTCCGTTTCTTTGTCTAAACCTCTTAATTTTTTGTGGGACAACTTCACACATCTCTGTCTTGGTGAGGATTATGTTATTCTTTCATCGCCTCAGTCCCCTGAAGCAGCATGACTGTATTGATGAATTGCAGGTACCACTGACCAGAGGAGGTTCAGATATCAACTGACTGCAACATCTCAGTTGCTGTTGTAAGACATGTTTGCAAGGATTATGTGACATGAAGAACACTGAGTATTTTCTAGTGTCCTGATACCGTATTGTGTGTATTAGATATGGATTTATGTAATCTAACAGAACCATCACTGTGAGGAAATAATTGCCGTCTTATCCTCTAGGCACGTGGCCAAGTGGATGCATGGGGAGCAGACGCCAAGACGCCACAGAAAAAGGAAAGGATAAAAAAACATCAGGTGTATGTTATGTGTTGAGGGACGTGCATGCTGTTCAGAGCATCAGACAGTTGGTAGTAAATGGTTGGCAAATCAAATCTGGTCTGGCATGAGAGGCTGCCCTGCAGGTAAACACTCATCGCTTTGTATGCTTGCTGCTTCAGATTTTACAGACTCCAGCTTGTTTGTTTTTTTTCTTAGGTGTTTTAGGCTTAAACATATGAAAAGTCTTAGCATTTGTAGGGTGACGGACAGTATTAAGCACTGAAGAGGTTTAGTGCAATACATATGTAGGGCTAATTCACCCTAGGCCGCCCTCAGGGTTCATACAAATTCATAGAGACGATTGATGATTTTTCAGGACATTTTCTATGATCTGATACGATCGACAGGAAATCACTGCATATGCTGTACAAACACGCTCCAGTCTGTGGGAATCTAAAATAAGTGCACCGTTCTTATATTACAACAAATCACAGGGACTATTTGTAAATAAAATGTATCATTATTATTACCACCATTAATTCATGACATGACTCACTTTTTCTCTTATGAATCACAGTAGCCATTGCTGCCTGATTACCAACACACACACACACTGTTGCTTACATTTACCCCTCCCATCTCAAATTGACAACTAAATGTACTACGAAGTTGAACTGAGGTTATTATTAATCTCCACTGGATCTTAACAGTTTCATATACTATAACTTGTTAATTAGTAATAGGAAGTGAAGCCTTCAAATAAGTTAAACCAGAGACATTCTATATTGCCTATTAGGACTTTGGTTAAACCCACAATAAAGTCAAACATTTCATGTCACATTAATTGTGTTTTACCCATAGGTTTTACCTGAAAAAGAGCAATGGATTTCACGGGACGCAAACAAAGATGGCGTCTTTTAGCAAAACATTAGCTGTTTGACAGTTTGACTAGCACACAGCTGGGTTCCCGCTAATTAATGGTTTAAAACAAGTTGATTTTGTGAATAAAGCTAATAAAAACTTGCACAGTTACCAACCAACAGTGACTCGGGTACAATTAAAGGGTAGTGCAACTTACATTCTTCAAAGTTTCGCCCACTTTAAGCTGTGAATCATCCAACTTGCACACATGCGATGAGACCTAAAGGTGCGTTCACGGCCATGCCAAATAAATCCGAGTGAGGAGAGATTATGTAGCTACCTGTTCACGTGTCTAAAATGTAAAAACGATTTAATGTCTTTCTGAACTTTGTGTGTCTGAGCTGCATTGTACCACTGTGTGTTTAGAAGGATCTTATGTGTCACTGGTGTGAATGTCAAATGAATTTATTAAATTATGTGTTCCACTTGTATTAAAAGCTGCAAAATGATCTAAAACACGTTTGCTTTAAAATCAGAGACCTTCACTGCTCACAACTAGTCACCCTGGTTCACAATAAATTCTAATGAAGCGTTCCTGCTTAAAAAAAAAAAAAAAGCAACCGGAAAGGGTGTTTTAATCATCAAGAGTCAATTTATTTTCATATTCTAAAATTCAAAGGACATAACAGGATTTGAGAATAAATCCAAGGTTGAGTGCACAAAAATGTTTCACTGCAAGCGATTATGTACAAGAATGAAATCAACAAATCTGTACAGAATTCAACAGGTACTGCATCAATATTTAGAGTCAACTTTTTGAACCTAATAACGTAGACTAGACCGGACTTAGATTCATTTGTACTCAAGATATTTTTTTAAACACATCACATTAATTAATTTACATTATAGTGAACTTTGTTTGCTGAATTAAAAGTTCACCTTTAGTGCATTAAAGACCACTGTATGTTTGTTTGTTTTTCATACATTAAAGATTAAAATCCCACCAAGGTAATGCTATGTGGCCTAATAAACAGGCCTAAGTTGTGAAGGAGAACAAATCAAACAAATGTCCTCTCCTTCTGTTTACCCAAACATGCCACCCATAAATACACTGGCTAGCGATTACAATTTGATTGTACCATCATTGTGTAATTAATGTGAACATTAGTGCTTCATGTAAGCATTAAGAACCAATTGTAAATTCTTCAATTGTTTTGCTTGCAGCATGAAGAATAGTTGCCACAAACTTTGGCAAGTTTTTTTTTTCCTGTCAAGCAGATAACCTGTAAGGAACTCTCTGTTCAACAAGTTATACAAACACGACTTTAGTCTGGGTGTAAATCATTAAGATAATTTGTTAAAAATTAGGGCTGGGTGATATGGATACGTCCTCAAATCTTTGTGTAATTATGATTTTTTTTTCTTTCTTTTCTTTTTCTCTTTTACTATGTCCTCCTGCTTGTCCCCACTATCAAGTTGTGTAGTTGTGCTTGAATGTCTAGTTACAGTTTACTTTTAATCATATCATGTTAAAGTTAAAAATGACAGCAATGACAACTGCTGTCACTGAAAAAGTTTTCTCGAAATGTCCTCATGTTCGACACATAAATAGGTTCATTTTCAGAGAGACAACAAAACAGTTGCATAATGATCTGACCAGGTGCTGCAACAGTGTACAATCTAGCCAGTGAAAAATGAGTAATAACATGAGTGATGACGAATATTCATACACTTCGATGATCACAATTAATGTAACTCACCCAGCCCTAGTTTTATTTAACCCAATAACAATTTTTGGACTGACCATCTTTTCACCCAGTGTCAGTCCATGAAACAACACTGCATTTTGCTGGAATAATGCCTCTACTGAATACAAGATACAATGGATTTGAAAGCTATAATTCAGTCCAACACTATGCGTGCTATAGAAGAGAAGCCAAAAACACTTACTATCAGTTTAAATGAAATCAAATATGAAACTGACCATTTCTCATAACACAGATGAGTTTAAATACATGAGTTACACAATTTTCTTCTTCATTTTTTTTCAAACCTTCAGTAGGGAATAACGAAAGTGCTCTGGTCAAACCTGTAAAAAAATAATTTATACACACCCTCGTCATCTGACCGGAGGGTTCGTCACAAAATTGTTGACAACTGTTTTGCTTATTGATGGTCCTCCCCCCAGTCACTCTGCTGCTTCTTGCCCTTACTGCCCGTTGGTCGGATTAGTTGTCATTTGTTAAAAGGAAGGCAGGCAGGCAGTATGACAGTGGAACAGGCTGGGCCTGCTAAAGGCTCTGCCACCTCTCCCTCCAACTCTGTCCATGTTCCCTTTTCTGGGCTGTAGCAGATGGTAGAAGACTTATAGGCCCCCTGGGGAAAAAAAGAAAATCAAGTCATTTTCTTCATTCCTCTTTGTGTTGTTTATATTTCTGACTAGGGGACAGAAACACTAAAATGCATGCGATCAAAAACAACAATGGAATATTCAAAGGAAAAATCGTGTCCAAAATTTTTTCTTGTTTGGGTATTAATTGCTAAAACTACAGCAGCCAGGAAATTTCACAGTCTTTTTACAAACATGAAAGCATATCTTCAATGACCTGTTCCACAAGGACAGGAAGTCCTACTAAGGCCTGAAAAACGTGGAGAATTGTTGCCACCAGCAACCACTTGTATTCACAAAATGATAATGGATAGACTTCTGTTGTTGTTGGTAAGAAATGAAAGAGCTGCTCACAGGAACACATGTACTGTTTTTTGTTCATTTTTCACAGTGATTAAATATAGAATATCACAAGCCCTATCCTTACATGTAAAATAATCTAATCTGATGTGTACGTAAACAGTAGTAGTATATACAGTACCATGCTCCAGCTGTAGCCCCCCACAAGGAAGATGCTGTCATCCAGAACAGCACAGCCCGGGCCACTGCGACCCTCCAGGATGGGTGTCTGCAGGATGTTCCACTGGTCAGCTTTCGGGTCGTAACACTCAACCAACATCACGTCTAGATGGGAGAAACCTGTGAGAGGGGTAGATAACTGTGTTAAAATTATGTACTTAGTGTTTCACATGCAGTCAATATGCCCCATCTGGTAATTCGACATTACAGTCCCTGAAAACAATCCAACCAGCCTCTCTCTCTAACAGATGGGGTGCTATATGAACGGAAAATTTTCTGCAAAAGTTAGAACAGTTTTGTGTGTGTGCTGTTCTCCCTGAGTTCCTTTACTGATTTTATAAGTGGGTGAGACTTCATGGAAAAAAATAAATGTCGCTTTTCTGCCGTTTAAAAAGATGAAACATTGACATTTGGACCATTCCCTGAAGTCTACTTGATAAAATCTGCAAGTCTCTGATTTGACCATGTAAAAAGAGTTATGTTTGGCAGCGTGTTTTAAGAATAATGGCAGTAGCCTATCTCTTTTCCTGAGACGCTCAAGCACTTACCTTTCAAATGGTTTCCACCTATAGCATACAGGCGGTCGTTCATTCCAGCCAGGGCATGAATGGCACGCTTTGTGTTCATATCCTGTTTCCGAGCCCACACATCCATTATAGGGTCATAACAGTAGAGCCAGGACACATACTCTCCATTGTGCACTCCTCCTGCAACAGGTGAATACAACACAATGTCCTTATCCCTGTTTTGAAATACATAGCGTAGATAGATGCACTGGCTGCTCATGTAATATTGTACTCAATGAGGCAAACTGAAGGTACTCATTAAAAATGTATATTTTCTCATTACTTGAATTTCACAATTACCAAAGTTCATATTATGAAATATTCCACAAAAATATCTTTACCCTATAAACCACTCAACATAGAGTATGAATAGTAACTTTTAAAAATTCAACCCAGCTCGTGACATTTTGTCAGTGTGAACAGCTAACGCAAGTAGAAACACCATAATATGAATATATGAATTGTTGTATAAGTAGCACATCCAATGCTGTAGGGCTGTTGATGAAAGCTAGTTAAACTACTTATGGTCATATAGTATGCTTGGGTTGGGTTGGGTAATTTAATGTAAACGATGCAACTGATTTGATATGGTGATAATGTTAATCTGCAACATAAAAATTAACTCCAGTCTTCAAATGAAAAAGTACAATATTTTCCTTAGAACTGAATAGAAGTGTAGTAACCTGACTAGAAAACAAAATTTCTAGGTGAGATAACAAAGACTATTTATTGATATTGCTAATAATCTGCTGATATTTACTTATGGTAATGTATTTATCTGTTGTGCATGGCCCATCAAGTATCTTTCTTCAAAATAAGACAGGATAATTGGGACTGAGTGACAGGTTCTCTTCTGACCTGATATGTAGATCTTGCCGTTGTGTACTGCTCCTGCATGGGCGGCCAGAGGCTGAGGCAAAGACGACACATAGTTCCATTCATTAGTCTCCATGTTGTAGGACTCTACGCTGGAGAGGTAGCCTGTCTCGTTCCTACCACCAATCACGTACAGGTGCTTATCCAGGCGGCAGGCAAAGAAACTGGCTCTCCTGAGGAAGTGTCAACCAGACAACATCATTAAACCAGCAATGACAACATCAGTTGTAGATTTTTTAACAGTCTGTGTGTGAGGTGGAAATTATTCAGGAAACATATCACAACTGAGACTCTGAACTGAGACTTAGGGGCACAGGAGTTGCACACTTCCCAAATGCAAGCGGCTTTTCTTTTTCAAAGAAACATAATATTTGATATCATAAGTTTAGAGAAATGGAAAACGTTGTATCAAAAACTCTGATTCAAAAAATGTAATGATTACACATTTCCTGTTTGTTTTCTTTATCCATTAATAGAAAATGATGTTTGTGAGTCCTGCAGTCTATTACTGCATCATCAGATATATTTACTACTGTATACTTCCCTTTGGGAAACATAAACTTAGAGTACATTTAATCAAATGCAATGGTCCACATGACGAACAGTGTAAATAAATATCAAATACAAAGCAACTTAAATGAATGAAAGAACAAATATGTATTGAAATACAAATTAGGCTCACCTCTCCTGCATAGGGGGCAACTGTATCCAGCTGTTGAATCTGGGATCGTATCGGCTAACAAAATTAGTGCTGTGTTTTCCTGCAAAAGAGATAGAAATCAAGGTCATTCACTCCCATGACTAATACAGTTTAGGCAATGCTCACTTCTAATTGGCTAAGTTTTTGTTAAATACCAAACAAATGAACAACTCTGTGACTTTGTAAGTCTTGATTTAAAAATAAACATATTATCTGAAAGTCTCCACCCACACATGCTGATTTTCAGTGTGAATATGTGCTACTTTTCACTGCACTTCGAGTTAACAAGCGCTGATGGAAGGCTTGTTTCTTTTTTGAGTCATACATCAGTGTGATTTTATTTTAAAAAGTCCTAAACTTTATCTGGCGATGTGTGTGTTGGTGTTGTGTTGACTTCAACCCTTACTGCTATTGTACCAGTGTATTATTATGATAGTTGGTGGAGAGAATGAAAGGACAGAATTCATTTTATGGTCTTTTACAGTTTTTCTTACCATCGTTATATGTTACTACCATTTCACAAAAGCACTCTTGACACTTCATCACCACAAATATTTCAGTGTTAATAACAGTTATTTTTCTGTGCCAATTATTGACAAGTGTTGTTTGTCCACTCAGAGCTTATCTGGCTCTAGGATGAGTGTTTGAAACTATTTGAAAGTGCAAAATTAACTCTAATAGGTTTGAACTTACATAGACACTGACTCAGAGCACTCTCACATGTTAAGTAAACACTGATAAATGTTTTACGTGAAAGCACTGAAAAGCAAGACACTGATTCTGTGGTGTTACAGTACCATTGGGATTCCACTGGTCTTCTCCTCCCATCAGCATCAGGAAGTTCTCCACCTCCACCACGCAGTGATGGGCGCTGTTGTAAGGCATTACTAAATGAGACACAAAAATCACAGGTTTTAGTCACAGCAACATGACAGTGGTATAAGACAGAGGGAGGGAGAAAAAAAAGAAGTTTTCCCTTTGATAATTTACATATATGTACGTACGTATATATATATACACACGTACAGTATATATGATTTCTCATAACACCTGATTTCAATTTTAAAAAGTAGACCAGAAATTAAAATAGCTTGACTTCCATGACTTGTATAGATTGTGTCCCTCAGAGACAAATATGCTTAGTTGACAGTGTATTGGATACACCTTGGTAAACGTGATGCAGTCCTCTGGAGAGGTGTTGATTGAATGGTCATTTTGGAGGCTGCAGTTTGTGGTGCCTTTGAATTGTATTGTGTTTTATACAGGCAGATGTTTATATTATTTTGTTCACCCAATATCAATGAGGGTAGGCTAAATAACAGAGAGACCACTCTGTATAATGCAACACAGTTCAACAGCACCACAAACTCCATCCTCCAAAATGATCATACAGTCGAATGAGCACCTCTCTAAAACACTTTCAATAAAAATACAATATTATTGCTGGACTATTGTATTAGATTGCATTGGTTTCAGCCAAGTGTACCTAATAAATTGTCAACTTAGTACTAATAGGAGTTCCATCTGAACTAAAACTAACAATTTTATAAATATTTTTTATTCTTAAATGAATTAAAATAATACTCAAACACACACACACACACACACACACACACACACACACACACACACACACACACACACACACACACACACACACACACACACATACGCTAGGTCTGCATCTTAATTGTGCCTGTAAAATTACCCTTAACAAAGCTTAAAAAACTGGCCCTTAGTTAACCTAGCTACTGATCCCTGATGTAGGTCTACTGGTCCGGACAAAAGATGTTAGTCACAATTAAATGAGATTCCTATTTATGGAACATCTACAAAATGTTATCTTAACTTTTTAATAAGCAATATTTGTAAAGGCAGTGTTTCTCATTCAGTGACTGCTTTTATTACGTGTGATGCTGAGTGTCCTGTTGTTTGATAGGGGGTGCTCATAGTACATATTAATGTCGAGACTGATTTAATTTGCAACGTTACTCTCAACAACAGTGCTTGTTGTAATGACACGGACACACTTCTTTTTCTACAATCCTCAGTGAGAGTCAATGTTATATGATTTATTGTCCTTCCTCATCACTTTTGTTTTGCCACCTTCCATTGATCCATATACAGGAAGTGATTTCTTGTGGGGAATGAGGTCTGTAGACTCTTAAACTGGAACAAATGAAAGTATGAGGCAGAGTAAACAGGCTACTGTTTGGTATGACAATATCTATCTATCTATCTATCTATCTATCTATCTATCTATCTATCTATCTATCTATCTATCTATCTATCTATCTATCTATCTATCTATCTATCTATCTATCTATCTATCTATCTATCTATCTATCTATCTATCTATCTATCTATCTATCTATCTATCTGATACAGTAAATGAGTTTCTACTTTAGAGACTTGACTTAAGTGCCAGTGAGTACTCAAAGGATTGACTTGCATACACCTTCCATCTAGCATTACTGTAATATGCCACAGCAACTATTCATCTAGCATCCAGAGTACATCCGATAAATATAATCTTACTGATCACGCTGCTTATTATTATCTTAGCACAAGTTAGCACAAACAGCTACAAGCCCACAAATGCAGCAGGACCCCTCATAGAGGATTTTCCCTTGTGTATGTTTTTGTGCTCCCCTCCACTCCTCCATCTTCTTTTGCTGAAGTGACCCCATTGAGATGTAGAGAAATGGTCTTAGGTGACAGTCATAATGAACATGATCGTGTTCACTCAATAAATCTCAGGCCCGGTGCTTTTTGAGCACAAATCAGTGAAATGTTAAAGCCCACCTGTCTGTCTCCATCAGTCATTTCCACTGTCACCTCCCCACCGCCTGATGGATCACAGTTGCTGCAAAATTAGACAGCCTTGAATCTCATTTCTTTCCTATTGGCCTCTCCCTGCAATCTCACTCTGGCTGGCTGACATGTGCCGGTCCTCTCTATGGGAGGGGAGTCTCAGATAGGAACTAATACTACATACACTAAACACAGCTTTATCTTGAACGAGGGGATTAGGTTGCTTGCCTCCAGTGCACCTCAAAGACGAGTGCCATATGACTGCCAAATTCCCGTACATGCTATTTACATTATCATTCAGTCAGCAGTATATAGGACATGGGTGACTGGCTTTTTATTTGATGTCTAGTGACTTGTACTCATACTAAAAATCATTTCATACCCACGTGAAAAGAAGATTATTGCTTTACAGTATGTCACAGGCTACAGTATGAGGAGTGCTGTGAGGAGGACGTGGGACATTTGCACTGCCTCTACAGGTGCCACAGATACAGGTAAACAGTGGGATAACAGCTATATACCACTGTACTAGTCTCATGCACTGCAAAAAAATAAAACACCAAATAAAACAAACTAGTTCTTTCTCATCTCCAAGATATGATCTAAGATCTGACAGTGAATTATCACCTGAGAAAGAGTAAGAAATCAGTCTGCATATTTGTCCCCTGTCCCCCTAAATCTTCCATCGGCCCCAGGGGTGAACAGCCAAAAGAGGGCAGGATGAGCACGTCTTCCACGAGATGGACGCCATCACTCCAGTCTACAGTGAGCTCTAGGGCTCACTAGAGGGAGTCAGAAACCTCTGCATAGAGGCACAGTTGGGGTCGGTTGAATGACTCCACAGCTAATGCACCACTGCTGCTCAAGCTCTGACGTGCCTTTAACACCATTACAATTGCATCCCACTGAGCTGAATTCCTTTGTTCTAGGCCGTGTTGCACGGACGAGGTCCGTTTCCACACGTGAGATTTTACTACCAGGTTGATTTAAAGAAGGAGAATAGGAGAACAGTCCAGCATTGTGACTGAGCCTGTGCCTGCCTTTGTCTTGTGTTCGTCCACGCCGCTGTGGGTACACTAGATGGCAAACTTTACACTAGAATCACCGAGTAGCAGCTATATCTGACACAACAAGAGGGATCAGATTCTTCCTAAATTGTGTTGATGAATGTCTTAATCAAAGGCTGTCCCTCTCAGGTTTCGCCTCATTGAAAAGTTATGATTGAATGTTAATAATCTTCTATTCCACATCCATTGTGTGGAGGCTACATCAGATGGTCACTGATGTGTTAAGGGGATGATTTTGCAGTTTTGTCCCTCCACTTGGCCACGGACCATTTGAGTGTTAACTTTTTAGTTCTGAGTGATGGAAATCCCTATTGACCTTTTGCTTGCTGCAGTTTATACCCAGGAGTGTGAGTTTAATGAGGAAATGACAATATAAACACCAGTGAGCTTCAGGCTGTTGTATATGCATGCCTCCTTTAGTAAAATGCACCCTGAAAGATTTAGACAAACAGGAGCTAAAATAACAGACGACTGCCCAGTAACGTCACGTCCTGAGCAGCAGAAGACACAGTGTCTGAGGCCGTTGGTGAACTTCAGTCGCAACAACAGAAACATCACACCGAAATTAAAAAACTTGTGCCATAAACTGAGAATATAAACTGCACACACTGAGCTGACAGAAGAAAAAAAACGACCTGTGGCTAATGTATACGAATGGAGAGATGCTGCTGAGATATGACTCCGACCAAAACAACAGGACAAAAACTCGATACGTCTGGCAATGATGATGCAAAGGACAAATATGGTTTCCCATTAGCTCTTGTTTGACCTTTGCAATATGGCAACAATATAGTGGTAAGCCTTGAAAGGTCACGGAAGACAGAGAGAAAAAAGAGCATGGTACACTTTACAGAGGTGAGTGCTGTAGGGAGCGTTTGTAAATTCACAAAGGCTGAGGACATTTTTTCCAATAGAACAGTTCTTTTTGTGAAATTATAACTACTTGCTTTCAATATGACATCATAAAATCAATATCATAAACTCTACCCTGCCATTAATGCCTGTAGTTTACAAGATGCATCTTGATTGTTTAAATTACTTTTATTTATTACTTTCATCTTCTACACTTCTTGTTTAGTCAATTAAATCATTATCCATTTTGCCTTTTTGTAGACAGACTACAGCTGCTGTCCTCCTGACCTCATCTGTTGCCATTTGCTTTACTTCATATATACCTGATATCGATAATGACACCAGGTCAACAGGTTAATTCCACACTTTGTATTAGTAGGTATGGGCCTACTCAATCTTATGTATTGATTAACCCGGGCTAATAATCATGCTACATTAAAATTCTATGGAGGAAAGATATCATTCATTATTGTTCCATCCCTGCCACAATAGATCATTAGATTCAAGTAAATCTCATCATGCATCCTGCCAGCATATTTCAGCAAAAACAAGGGAAACCGGGCATGAAGCTCCACAGTGCTGTGAAGTCACGCTCTGATTAAAAACTTATATTAAAAGTGATATGATACATTATTACCTGAAGGATTTAGGGAACTCCTTCCCCTCATTTTCCGTGGAAATTAACCTGTGTTAAAGTCATCCATAGGAACAACTATTTCTCACCATAAAAGCCACCAACACAAGATGCCCCAGGTAATTTTTTTTTTTTTTAAAGGCAGCAAAGCCTCTGCAACTCACTTGTGAGGATCTTCCATGTCTTTTTCTCGTCATCATAGTACTGGACCAAATTGCTGGGGAGACGATCAGGTCCAGGAGGCAAACCACCCACCAGTAACAGCATTTTCTTATTGGAACGGATTCTGTAAAGTCAAAAGTGGGGGTGTGTGAACAAGTGATAGGAAATAGAGAACAAAACAGGTATTAAGCCTTGAAATAAAACACCCAAAGGCCATACCTTTAATCCCTCTAATAGTATTAACAGTTATTTGCCAGTGTATTTTGACTGTTCACTTCAAATGCTCAGTGTGTGGATGATTTAATCAGTAAATGAAATAGGAATAAATGGATGGTTAAATTAATAACTGTTCCTAGTCCAGGTACAGCTACCAAAGTTGAGACTACTAATAAGGCAATGTGCGGCCACGTTTATTATAATTAACATAAAATTGCTCAACAGCGCACTTATCCTTTTGATGTGTTATTGAACGGTTATTGTACTCTAAAGATATCTTTTCAATTAGCTGTGAAGCGAGGACGATCCTGCAGGGTGCCATGCTGGAGGCTAAAAGCGCAATTGAGTATATAAACCTGCCTATACAATGTCTCCATTTCATTGGCTACGGTGATTCATGTGACATCCCTGAGTCAGTTGTGAGATATTTCCTGCTGTTTGTATATGATATATAAACTCCAAGCTGCACACTTTACTCCACATTAATGACCATTATCTGGCTCCTAATGGATTTTAACACAAATCTACCAATTAATCACAATATGCAGTAAAAAGATTAAGAGTAGCTGGCCTTTATATTCAGACACATTCACCTTTTTTCCCTTTTTCATATTTTACTTTTTTATGCTTGGATAAATCACCATTGTCTCGGTACATTCTCCCAGCTACCGGCCCACTCGGAAGTGTTTTGGGGTTATGCAAATGAGCCCCTGGACATAGATAATAGTGATTAATTGAGAGGAGAGAAACAGCGGCATGTGAAACTAATTATGAGGATTCCTGATTCCTTGCTCATTTAGGTTCATATGTGGGAATAGATATGTTATTGGGATAATGTAGGAAAAGCTATGTGTGGAATGATTCCACTTCTATATTTATTGTGCAAAATTTGATTTTCAACTTTCATTCTCTCACTCCACAGCTTTATTTCTCCTCTGCTCAGCAATTGATCTATTTGAATACTGATGTCATCACTGCTCAAAACATTTGTTGCCTTGACCACCTTGCTACAGCTCAGCTCTGCAAACAAAATCTGACAACAGCACTGCCAATCAATCAACTTACTGATAAGGCCTGTCCACTTACCAGCCCCTTAAAGTGCTGATCAGAACAAACATGGAGGTAAACCATGCTGCTTGGTCTATTTCTGTGTGTAAGTGAGACACATGCATCTAACCTGAACAAGAAGCACTGGCTGATTGTCCCTTAATGAAAACGAATGCTGCAGTTTCTCAAATATAATCATACACACCCAAATGCTCTAAATTCCTCTTTGGCTGTATTATATTTCTGTTTATTGTGATATCATGACCAGGGTATCGTTGTAGTTACATCAGAATTGCTAAGTAATTTCTATGTAATTCTGGTAACAATTTAATCATAGCATTTCAAATTGTATTCATGAGACTTCCCACGAATCAAATGCATAACCTTTATCTAGTTTGCTGCATCTTGTCTACACTGATTAGAGAGCAATTACACAGATGTGTGAGGAAATAAAGAGTTGTTTTTTCTTCCCTAAAACATAAGGTAAGCTTGTAATTATGGATACAGTGTAGTATGGAGTAGATCAGCCCCTCTGACAGCTGGCATTCTTTTGCAGGAACCCCCCCACAAACCTTATTAACTGGGCCTCAAACCTCAAACCTCTGACTGACCACTACAGTACTAGACTACACAGGCGGTGGGTCCAATACATGTTGAGTGAGTGGGCAATACTTGAGTCTGCAATTTGTTCAAATTTAACAAGTGGGAAGCATTTAATCACTTTCCGTCCAGTCTGATTTCTGTGTGTGCGTGTGGGTGTGTGTGTCTGTTTGTCTTTTTCTCACCTGCTGGCCATGGTCTGCCTGCAGTGCTGCCTGAAGGGCATCAGGTGGTAGTTCATGGCATCCAGGAGTAGTTTCTGGCACACAGGGTCACTCCTCATGAAGTCAACGGACTGCACCCTCTCCACCAGCTCTGGGGCAGGTATGAGGGCGAAGCGCAGCCTCTTCATAAGGTCTGGCGCATAGTGCATGCGAGTCTCCCGGTCATGCTCCAGCCAGAGGACTGACATCTGGAAGAGAGCCAGCTCTGACTCCACCGGGGGTGGCAGAGCATCTAGCATGGCGCACATCTCCTCAAAGTTCAGCAAGAGCACATCCTCCACCAGGTACTTGTTGGCCAGCTTCTTGGTCTCATCCAGTCCATGGAGTGCAGCAATCTTGCAGATCTGCTTGTAGTTCTGCACAGAGATCTGGTCGTTGAGGAACTGCACACTGAGTTTGGTAATCTGGGGGATGTTGAGGATCTTGCTGACTGACAGCACTTCTTCCACCGTGTCCAGGGAAAGAGTCACATTGGCAGTGTAGAGGTACTCCAGCACTAATCGCAGTCCAATGGAGGAGCAGCCCTGGAGTACCAGGTTATTGATGGGCCTGGCACTGGGGGTCACCAGCTTGTCATCAGGAGAGGATGAGGGGGTCCCACTGCTGCCTTGGTCCCCTTTGCTCCCCTCATTGTTGATTGCATTATGGGAGGAGAAGAGAGATCTGAAATACTGGGAGCAGGATGCCAGCACAGCTTTGTGGCAGTGAAACTGCTGTCCCTGGGCGGTGAGAGTCACATCACAGAAAAGCTGTTTTCTCCATAAGAGATTGAGCCCATGCAGCAGGGTGTCACTGTGTGTTGGGTCAAAGGTGGATGTTCTATCACCCGATCTGGACATGACTTCCTGACTGTGAACGCCACCTAGGCAACAAATAAACCATGCAAGCCATTTACCTCAGGTCATTTATTTGCACAACACACGTATAGCAGACCTTATAGACGCTTTCAGTCAACTATTACAATAGGAAACGATTTCTGGAATAAGTTATTGAACAGATCGCCCGTCCATCCACAGCGGGGAATAACCACGGTGCCATACCAGCCGGCGAGAAATCTACATCCAATACGGCTCCTGTCGCTTTCAACTTTGAGCTCTGGTCGTAAAGCAACAAACAAAAACGCAGTAGTTCCCACAGCGTGCCACTCTTATTCATTCTCAACTGAAGATCAAGATGATTTTTAAATGGAGGCTGAGGTTTTGAAGGGCGCTGTCAAAACAAAAAACGGAGGAGACGGAGGAGATGCTGCAGCGCTTTCCCCCCCTCGGTAACGCGGCTGAAGTTGTCGGATCAGAGGGGGAGAGACAACCGCTACGGTGGACGGAGAACATGCAGCATTCAGCTAACACTTATCCCTTCTCCTATCTTGCTGCACACCCCCCCACACACACAATGAGGACATTACACATCGCACAGATTTACGGGAGTCACACAAAAGCAATTAGTTTGTCTCCGAGCCGTCAGCAGCGGTATGGGTGCGTTTCGCTTTTTTAGTCTACCTGAGTTAACGCGGACGTGAGTATCGGCAAATATCCACGGAAATGCAGCTTTCGGTAAAGTTACATGCAATATCACATCTCTGGTGTTTCTTAAGCTGAACAAAAAAGCTATTTCTATGTGCGTAATGTGTGCAAACTTGACACAAGCGTGCTGTATCGTTGTCGCCAGATTCACTAAAAGCGCCTGTCACAACTAAATGATGTGAGCAGCTTGAGCCTGAGAAGGAGCCAAACTTACCTGACTTCAGCTCTTGACAAAAAAAAAAGAAAGTAAGCTTCAGGTTCCCAAATAATCTCACTTGGATTTTCCTTTGTTCTCCTTTTTTAAAAGAAATGTCCTTTCCTTTAAAGTCTATGGTCGGTGGTGTCTCAAAATAACCATTGAATCCAACTCATAAAGTCACTATTTCAGGTTATTTGTTGACGTTGATCATTTGTTCTTCTGAATTAACAAGAAGTGTGTGAGTGTGTGAGAGGGAGCTGTGCTTTCTGCAAGAGAAGAAGAAGAAGAAATATACGTGTGACAAATTATGCTACCAAGAAACAACACATCATTATCCTTGGGCCTGGGGCTCAGTGAGTCGTAACGAGAGTAATAGGAAATCCACGGTTGGGGAGAGAAACGGTCGTGCATGGCCGGTGGAGAGAGACCATGCAGGGGTATGGATGCTGGAGAGACTCGCAAAATTATGGCTCAAGGCTATTGTAAAAACTGTCGAGCGTAAATGACTGCGATTTCAAACATCTATGGAAGAAAGAAAAGAGAAAGGGGGAGAAAAACCGAGTCTTTCCCTCGCTGTTATAGAGAGAACCGTCAAGTTTTAGTGCGCATTGCTAATTAGTCAATTTCTCTCTGCCTTCACAGCCCGACGACTTTGCTGCTGAGCTGAAACTGCTAATTTCTGGGACCAGCCTTTTTTTGGCTGTGAACTGGATGGATGAATGGCTTGTCTCGCACAAATGACAAAAAGCCCCTGCCTTAATCTCCATCGCCAAAATAACCCCTCATCTCATTCTGCTCCTGCAAGTCCTTCAAAAGAAGGTGCTCTACACAAACTCAAGTTTTTTGCATCCGTATTATAAATACCACATAAACCACAATGTCCCCACTGTGTTTATTATTTTGAATTAAAGCATGAATGACCCCCTTTTTTTCATTATGCATGTGAAGAAAAAGCACCAGGCCAGAATACACTGAAACACCAAAGTGACACAAAGTTAAGAAAACAACATGCAGGGAAATAAAGTCTAACACAATATACACTGTGTAATATGTGTTTAATATCTCGTCTAATCAGTTCAGTGTATCACAACTTGGAGGCCTATAGCTGCAGGCCTGTAAACACAAAGGGTTGAAACCTAATACAACATCCAATGATGCACAGTAGTGTGCTGTATGTGAATGAGAGTCCTGGTTGGATATTCAGATTCCACAGTTTCTCCTCCAAAACCACCACTAAGTTCATAAGATGTGGTAAAAATGACTGTCCCTTGACCTTATTGACCACATCAAGAGCCCTGTCACAAACAACCAAAGTTGTGAGGCACTTGGTAGTTTCAGTCCTGTATCATAAGTCTAGTTGCACATAGTTTAAGACTTGGATACACCGACATTGACTCTCATTACCTAAATTAGGACTGTACCCTTCCTTTGACCCTATACAGTACATGAATTATCAGGTGATGTCATCCTGATCATTACTAAACTGACACCGGATGGCTGCAGGTTCAAAACAAAGAAAACAAAACCGATCAAACGCAGTAAGATATGACTTATTAGGACAGAATAAACTGTCAATTAAGTAAAGAGCTCAATTAGAGTAAAAAATAAAAAAAAAACTTGCATGCAGGACTCCCATGGGACCAGAAGTGACAGATACCTCACAAGTTATGAAATGACAGATAAGGATAAATGGGTTTGTTCATGTACTATGAAATAGAGCAACACCATGCTACAGTTGAAATAATAACAGGCCACATATAGGTAGCATTTATATTAGATAGAAGCGGGACATTGTTTGATGTTTGAGTGTTTGACAAGCATGCGTATCCTCCACTTGTAGTTATACTGAACAAATTCATCCTACATGAACTGTGGGAGATGACTGATTAGATTGTGCGCTGCATCTCAAATAATTATCATCACTGAAGGAAAACTATAATACTGTAGTATTAATTAGTGGTTTTTAAACCACTAAGAAAGCCGTTTGTATCGTTGTTTACTGTTATTATTGTGTTGCCTCATTTTCCGTGTGCTTGTCACTGCAGTGCATTACAGTAGTTCACTTTATTTCACTTCAGAGTCACATACTGTTATCGTTACTTGCTCCCAGTTAGCACTACATTACCCAAGTCTCGAGCGAGCTATTCTAACGCAATAAAATGACCATTTCCAACTCTTTCAGCTCTTTGTAGCAACTCAGTCTCCTGAGGCCACTGGTCTTCAGATTGCAGGGCGTTTATGGTTGTAAGTTGTTGCAGTGTGCAGAGAGAGGGGGGGTGGGGGGGTCATCAGATAAGAGAAGAATTTCTAGACTAATTAAACCCTTTGAGACAAAGAATCACACTACAGTGATTTACAACTCTCTGTACCAGTTAACCCGACTCATATTTATCTGTCATATTATTGTGATACCATATCTACCTCTATGGGTAAAAAGTCTTTACATCTTTTTGTTGTTATTATACTATGAACACAAGAGGAGGTATTAGAGGAAATAACAACAGTTACATGAGATCTAAATACTGTAGTTCATAATAATACCGGTTTCGTGGGAGATAACTGCTAAAAAAAAAAAAAAGATCCCAGTCACTGACCATCTACTCCACAATGTAGTGGTACAATAAGCTCCTTATTTCACTCTCAGCTACTGCACAATTGTATGTGTAATGCTTACATTACAGTACATTTTCTGATTATTTGTAGCACTACAATTTTGTGCATGTAACACATGAAAATAAAACTAAACAACAAGAGTCTGTCGACATTATTATGGCCTTGAATAACTGATTAAAGAGTGAGCATTTAATCTAATCAGTGCAATGAAACAAAACAAAAGGAGAAGCTCCAAAGTTGTGAATAGCAAAGTCTACCAGGCATAATTCCTTTTGCTGGCTGCTGCAGAGGGGTATGCTAAGATAGAAAGTATTATTTTCCTAAATGGAAGGTGTCAGATGGTCACGGAAATGTGATCGGCTGTTCAAGATCACTGCTTCCCATCTGCAATTTGTGACGTGTGAAAGATTCAGCCCAAATGTGCTCACCAAGCGTAAATCCTCAGCAGTTTCTCTTATCGTGGAAAAGCAAGATAACCAGCTGTTTACAGATCAGAGAACATATCATATTAATATCATGGAGAGGGTGATATCATCTTGTTTGTAAAATATTTTGTTAACTAAGTGTGGTGTGGTATAGCAACCTATAAAGTGAAAGTTGTAATTTGTGTTTTAGTAAGAGTGATGTAGTTTAAAGCCTTTTTCCTGATAAAAATATGGAAAGGGAGAAAAGAGAGGATGCTGCAGGGAGCCTCTTAAACGAGACCTTGGTGAAACAAAATTAATGCAAACTGCAGGTTATAGTAAATACAAAATTATAAAGCTTTCAGCAGTAAGATTTAAATTAAAGACCCCCCTCCTCAATTCCAGTTATCTGTATGTTTTAACAGCGGGGATACTTTGATTCAACATCTGTCTCCCTGTTTTTTTTTTCTTTTTAAATCTGATCTTAGAGGAGTTTGCACTCCTCCAAGATCTAAGATACTGTAATGTTGATATGACGGCTTTGGGAGGATATGAATATGGAAACGGTAACTGTATAGTGTTTCATGGGGTTTTGATTAGGACTTCCTGTTTCCGAGTCCCAGTAAACTGTTATTTTGACTGTCTGTGGCAATGTTTGTACCAGTTTATCATCGCCCCGGAGGTACATATGGGTGAACCTGCTGCACAGTTTAATTTATAGGTGGAGAGAGGAGTGAAAGGGTCAGGTAAAGAGCAACATTTCTAAAAACGCAGCTGTAGTGTGATGTGATGCATTTGTAAATTCAAACAGATGCAATCACCTGTTAACTTGATTAAATATATATTTCTTTTACACAGATTTTTATGCTGGGACTGATTAGTGCATGCTTGTCATCTCAGATCAAACTTAGTCAGAGATGATTCATAAAAAGTCCACTGTGTAATAAATTGTAAGCACTTATATTTGCCATTCAGGGAGTATGGGAGGCCTGCTGTTTTAAACCCCTAGATCCCCACACATGGCGTAGCCACCACAGACACGGCTCAGAGAGTCAGCCAGCAGCCGGGAGGTGAGCAGAAAGGAACAGGCGGTGTCCCCTCCAGAGTGAGCATAGGAGCGTGTGTATGTGTGTGGCATTCTCAAATGACAAAAGGATACCAGTTGTGTAGTTCAGGTGGGAGGAGACATGGAGGTGGTATGGAGACTCACCTGAGGGAGAGTCTGGGCTGTTGGGACCGGGGCTATAGTGGAGACCAGGAGATGGTGGAGGGGCCGCAGGAGGCCACTGTGCCGTGGAGGAGGTTTGGGGGCTGGAGGGAGAGGGGGCTGCTGTTGCGCAGTCTCCCCAGCGTGATGCATCTACCTTCAGGGTGGCAGCAGGCGTGGAGTGGGGTGCGATGGAGCGAGCACGGGCTCAGTGGCGCGGTCACCTAGGGACGCTGAAGCTGCTGTAGCAGGACTGATAGTTATTCCTTGGGAGAATTGCAAGATGAGCCCCATTGTATTAGCAACCCCCCTTTTACTAAAACTGTATCAATGTTCTCAAGTCTTAAAAGAATCAAGTTGGGGTGTTACACATCTGACATATCTGACAGGAAAATATAGAGTGTTTTTAAGTTTTATGTTTAGAAAAAGAAATAGTGCGATGTATAATCTCTACACAGTTTCTGTAATTTAGTTTAATAGCACAATATTCTACACTGTATGTTTCACTGTGAATCAGAATTAATGTTGTCAGAGTTAAACTTCAGTAAATTCCTTTGGCAATGGGAAGCCAGCAAATTATTCCATACTGATTTGAAATTCTCAGACATTAAGCTTTTTAATTTCCAAGCCATACTTTTGTGTTGCAACTGTTTGAGTCGTATCTTTTAGAAATTCTCTGTGTCTAATATGGTCAGCACTCCCAATTATTCACTCCACTGACAAGTGAAACAAATGGGACCAACCAGTGCATTCTGTATTATCTACACCCCTTGGATTCCCTGACAATAATTAATACAATGGCAAGCTGCTGTTACCAGCCCCGACGACATGAGCTCAACAACATAAGCTCTCCCTTTCCAAGAGCTCTTGAGAGGAAATAACATCCAGCAGTGAGGTCATATACATCACGGCCACTAGCAGCTGGGTCATGTCATACAACTGTCTGGGATCCTAGATCAGATAAAGGCCCTATTGTATGGTGCTGTTAACATCACCAGGTTATTATTCACATCATTACACCATAACTGTAAGGTGCATGGAATATGTCAAGAATAATATGAATGTAGTCCTGGCCATAGAGATGTATGCTGGCTTTAACAGCAAAGACTGCTCCATATGTATCTGGGAAGTTCATTGATATGCCCCATGATCTTACTGAGGCAGCAGCGCTGATGACCTCACTGGTATGGTCACACACCATTATGTAGTGTTATTTAATTTCCTCATAATACAGATAAACAGGGAAATAACACTACTAATTTATCATATAAATAGCATATACAGTGTGTAAGCAGTATTAGTTGATTTAGGTGTATATTTTTAAATAGACACAAACACTAGTCTCATGATAAAACAAAAATAAATACAGACACACTTGTGGTTTAATAGTCAACTGACCAGTATGTTGTTTTAAAGAGTTGTCATGTAATCATACTAACCCCTTATTTTAGCCTGAGAGGATATTAACAGGTTTTTTTTTAATTATAGGGGAGCACATTCCCCTAACATCCATTAAAGGAATGCCATGCTAATTTTAAATCCTCGCAGCAGGCATTGGCATCAACAGAAGAAAAGTGGATGAGTTTCTCTTTAACAGCTGTAATTTGTGTTTTCCAATCACCATGCTGATTTCTGCTCATTATACTCACACCGGTAAGTGAGCAAAGTTTGGATTGATTGACTCTAATTAACTAAAAAATGTTCCAAGCCATGGATTTATTATCATGCTAGCTAGCCACAAATGTCAGAGACTTTCACAAATTATTATCCTGTTAAGATAAATATCTTTGAAATCAAACGAGTGTGGAAACACAAGGAACATGTATTGTTATACTGATGAATTTGTTGGCATGTTTTCTGTGGAGTTCCACATTAAAGACTCACCTGGGCAAACACACAGTTCCAGTGTATTGTTAAGCCACACAGTATGACTGAATGACAGATGCTGTAGTTACCTAAACTTTAAAGGAACACACACACACACACACATTAATAACCTACTGTACTAGTGTATAAATACTGAAGTAAATGAACAGCAGACAATGTTTAAAATTATTTTTGTCAAACAAACATATGTATTGATATCTATTTTTGTGGATATACTTTAAGATAAAAGATATTAACAGTTACTACATGTAGCAATGCAGACCTGTGTGGTCCCGTCTACATTAACAGAAGACCTGTTCCCCTCTTGTGTGCTCCAAAACTTGGCAGCATCTCCCTCATTGATATTTTAGACACAGTAGCACCTCTCTCCACTCACATTCTTTCTTTGGCTCCATCAGCTCCATGGCTCAACTCTCCACTTGCCCATGAACAAAGACAGGACGCTTTGAGTGGACACCTCAATTTTTCTGGGTTTAAAAAGATCTCGCAACAGAATTTTGGTTAGCTTGAGGAGTCTGAACGTTGCTCTGATTCACTTGGCTTCACACCAACGATCAGAAATGGTCGCTGAAGTGAATCCAAATGAAACGGGCCCATCGTCTGCATGGCGGTGCCAGGCTGAAACTGAGAATCATGCCGCTTGTAAATCAGATTTTCCCCAACATGTCTCTCGCAAAATATGCCTTAACACAAAATTATACAAAAAAATCTTCTAAACCAGCTTTGATGTATCATAGTACGCAACAACACAGTCAGGCTCGTGCTGTATATTTCATCCTCAACATACTGAAACATGCATCTAATGTGAAAGAAAATGCATCTCAGCTGTCAAGCAGACCTCCATCAGTATTTCCACAATCCACCCTCTTTAGGGTAGCAGCATTTAGGTGTGTCCACTTTGAAGCACGCCTGTAGATAAATGTGATGACATCTAGTTGTGGCTCTTTTTCATTTATTTAGGGGATTGATTAGGTGCAAGGAGAGCAGATAGATGTGTTGGGGAGGCACTTTCATTTGAGATATTGCCATATAGCCTGTAAGGAATATGAGACTGGCTGAACATTTTTCTCCTCAAGGTGCTTTTGGAGATCTTGTGGCATCATGGCTTTGTGAGTAGCTGATATGAGGTGTGACATTATAGTGTGTGTGCGTGCGTGTGTAACTGGACAATATTGTAGAGTATATGTTAGTTTAAAGCTATATAGGAAAACTTTATTTACTTTCAAGATAGAGGAAACTGCAAGTGCTCTAATATCTCTTTTATATTATTTTTTTTTCTTCTTCTTTTTTTCTTTTCTTTTTTTTTTACAGAAAATACATTTTGTGTTTATATACCAATTAACTAAAGGGTGATGATAGTTAATTGGAGATGAAATGCTACAATCATAGTAAGATACTAAACTGGACCTATGTTGCAGTCAATTATGTCTCTCTAAGGTTGTTGTGTCCACACTGCCCCCTTCTGTCTCAACTGGTGTGAGAGTCATCCGGCGTATCAACAAAACAACAGTATCTCTATGATCTGACACAGACAGGAGAGGGCAACACATATTTCTAAAGGAGCAGATTAAAAACACAAACCCTAATGCCACTAAATGTTATGTTATATGTTACACTTTCTCTCTTTCAAGAGCTATGACCATTATTAGTTAATGGATGGTAATCTTAAAGGGAATTTAAATATCTAATGAATCTAATCACATTTAGACATTTAGAGTACTGTTTAACCAGAAAGTATTTTAGTCAACTTTTAGAGTCTATATGGAGCAGACATTATCGTTGCCTACCATTAGTATGACACTGTTGAAACATGATGAAACAAAAATCAATTTTCTACAAGTACTAAATGTGATTCAGTTAAGATTCCAAATTGAAAACAGTGTTTCCCCAGGGTTCTTTAGAAAAGCCAGTGGATAGTGCACACACAACATCCTTTTGTGCACACTATTTACCCCTGGATTGCTTCAGGCTAATGTCTCAATAATTTTCACTCCTTTCTCAGGTCCTTCCCACAAAGGACTTAACTAATGATCCATGGACAAAATGAAGCATTTAAATTTATTCATTAATCATTCATCTCCAGCTCATTGAAAATGCTAAACTTCCACAAAATTAAGATTGAATATTGAAAAGTGATTGAGGGAGACAGCTCTCAGAGAGTGAGGAGAGCAAAGAGAGCGGAGGAGTGCGCGGTGTGATTACAAAAACAGGGTCTTTCCAGAGACAGTGGTCTTCACATGGGCATGGTCAAGGTGGGCAAGGTGTACTAAGTGCTAGTTAAGGTCATGGGGTTTCACTAGTTGTAATTAGATCTTGGAATCTGGAGAAGCGTAGAATTTCTGTCAACACTGCCTGTAATTATTCTCTTTTCCAATTAATGGTGACATAGATTAATTATCTGATGAGGCAAAGCCAATTGCAATCATTCACCCAGCTAAAATTAGATCAGTCCTGACAGCAGCATGAAAGTCACCTGTTTCATTGTTATGGATTTGCTGCAAGTAAAGAGGGGGGAATAGTGAAGCGTGCTAGGGTAAGTAAGTTGTCTGGTACAGGTGAATGTCCAATTACACTGCTATTTGAACTGAAGGCATCTACTCATTCGATCCAGCGGCATCTGGACTGGCTTGTTTGTTCACCCCAGCATCATCAGTGGTAGTAGAGTCATCTGTCAAGGATTGCAGGAACACAGAGATGAGCTGGATTTCTTCTGACAACCCCTCCTGTTTGAATAAGGTGCAAAACAGAAAAAAAAAAAGACCAATTAAGAAAATGCTACTTGTTGTTGTTTTTTTTATTTAAAAACTCCCCGCTCTATGTACATCCCATATTTGTGATAGTAAAGGTACCATCTTGTTCTTATTTTTTGTGGGGAAGGAGAAAAAGAGGCTCCTGGTGAACCACGTCCAGGTTCAGTGCTCTTCTGTTTTAAAAACCTCAGCATCCAGTTTTTCTATTAAACTGCCTGGCACTGTCAACCAGCTTGGGAATCTGAACCGGCGTAGCCATGCAGAAATTCTCTGACTAACAATTATATCAGAAACAGGATCTTGGATTACTGTCCCCTGGGACTGGGGCAGTGGGCGTCTGCTCCAATCATTACTGGCCATTCAACAAGGCTCTGCACTGCTCTCCGCTGTTAGCCATTGTCAATTATGCCATCCCTAGTGTAAACTCGCAGAACACAAAGCTGAACTGCCAGTTCTGGCAGGAGTGTAACAGGATGACAGCACGCCGCACCCCACCCACCCACAAACCACCCCCACCCACTACCACCCACCCACCCACCCTAGGGTTCCCCGGCCTTCCTTCCCTCAAGCTACTTTTGAGAAAACTGCCATTTGGTTTGTGATTCAAGCACGCCTTAGCCGTGAAAGCACTAACCTGACCTCTCTGTGTTCTGCTTGTGAGGTTAAGTGGACATGATGGATTAGTACAGGCCTCATCAGGATTCAGCCTGGTTTAACTCCAGTTACAACTGGTATCAGTTCTATTGATTTCTTCATGTCTTTTTCATAAACTGGAGACTGATATTGATAATTTGTGCATCATTTAATTGTAATCTTGAAGCCTTTGTGCTTAGCCCCTCCCTACTCAGAGCATTCTCGCCATCTGCATACTGCAAGTACTTTTGTTTACGGATCACATTAAAGGTCTTAATATTTAGGTAATCATGCAGATTGTGTGTTTATGCGTGCTCACAAACTCATAAAGATTTTCTTTTCTTCCTCATAAAGGTTTTTCTCCGTGTGTACTTTTTGAGGATAGATCCTGAGTCGGACTGTTCATGAGGAGCCTGTTTAAAGTGAATGCTGCCTGCTCTGATGGACCCTGTGCTGAGCTGTGACGGGTGACGGTGTGGTGCGCTTGAATACACCAGCTCTTTTGTCCTTCACACTCTGCAGCTCTCTGATAGCTCCTCCCCCTGTGCCCCACTCCTCCCTGCCTTGAGCTGTGATCTGCTGGGGCCTTTTGAGGCTGGGCCGTTGAGACATGGCTGCTCTCTGTAATGTCTGGACCAGACCTATCAAAAAACATGTCAGCAGGCAGAGGAGGAACTGAGATGGAAGCCACTTAATAGTATTTGCAACCAGGTACTCCCCTGGAAAACCTCCAATCAAACCTTAGCACATTTTGCCTCCAGCATATCTGATAAACGTCGGATAATTTTCAGAGAGCAGCACATCGACTTAAAAAACAAAATGGAATTTTACGCAAAAACAGTAGACTGAACTGACATACAGTACATGGGTAGCTGGGGGTTTGGAGATGCTCTGCTGTTAGTGCGAAGAAGATGTAAAAAGGGAGAAAATGATCCATAGTATGGTTGCATGCTGCCTAGCTCTGCGGTAAAGCTGGACAGGACATTTCATAAAGATTCATCACTGTCCCTCTGTCCGCTTTGACCTCATCTCACGTCACAGCACAGATTAGACACCGATTATCCTCTAATTGAAGATCCTTACTTCTCAACCTTGCAGAATATGCTGCTACTCTTCTGCACGACAGACAGAAGGTTATTCGTCTTACGAAGCTGTTACACTGATATCTTCCATTCAGTCTAATGAACTCACTCTGATATAGTTGTGAAATAAAAAAATAAATAAAAAATGCTCCGGCTAAACAGGAAACGGGATCAAATACAATGTGACCATGCACAATGTGTTGCGTATATAGAGTTATCTAGAGAGGCAGAGCAAGCCTCAGACGTGGGGTCACTGCATAGGCGCTCTAGCAGACACATCATCCATCACATCAGTCTGTGATCTCGTGAGTGAATGTATGGACTGTAATGTAAGAGTGGCATCTTTAACTCCACCATAGCAGAGAGGCACAAAGCCTTGGTGGAGGTTTGCCTGGCTGCCCTTGCTTGGCAAAGAAGACACAAGGCAACTGACTAGCCGGATGAGGCTCAAACAATACCAAGCATAACATGGAGTTACTGTAGTATGCAAAAGAATATGCTACCATCTGGTAGAGTACCTAGACCGGGATAAAAGTTGAATAAAGGGATTTGCCATTTAAATGAATAGTTACAGTATGTGCAATTTCCCCTCCCCGTTCTACATGTATATGTACAAATACCTGGGCTGTTTTTATTTTCTGGTTGGTCTCTTGAGAGAGAGCCTGGCACCGGTCCAGTTCAGCCTTGCTGTTGAGGCTGCGTTGTTTGAAGTATTTCACCAAAGCTTTGTGCATCCTCTTCTGCAACAAAGCGAGCTAGGGGGAGAGAAGGCAGAGAAAAGGAATTGGTAAGGCAGGAGAGGAAATTAATGGCAGTGTTCAAGAAGAATGATGGAGGGGAATAGAGAAAGCAGTCAATAGCCCATTCTGCAGTACACGGGCCTGACAGGAATTTCACAGTCTCTTGGTTTCTCTGCCCACTCGTGTGCACTCATCAGAATCCAGTCACATCTGGCTGCCAGGATGGGGGGTTAATTTTCTCTAAATGCTTCAGCAGTTTTGTTCTAGCCGAGGCAAACTCTGTGACTGCAAAGCTGATGAGTAAAATATTTCTACTTCACCCAGTTTAACTTTATACCAATCCCCTCAAGACATATTTTACACATACACACAGAGTCATGAACCCCCCACTGAAACCAGAAATTATTCCTAGTCTCTTGGAAAGACATGCTGCTTGCTTTATTATTTGAACACAGTTTCAAGCAAAGAGGTTTAAATTCTGATAGATGCCATTGCTTTTCTTCCCCCTCCATCTCTCTACTCTTCCTACAAAGCTTATCATTGCTTGGCAATGTGTTCCCCAGTGCATTGAAAACTAAAGCGAATTAGCTCAGTCATCAGCTCCTGAAGGAAAGACAATAACAAGAATGCTCTTTATGGTGTACCCTGTTAAAGCCCAAGTGCTGAAAGCCTCCACATAAACAAAGCAGTGCCTACATGTACAGTAGGTTCAAGAGGAATTTTATGAGAGGTGCATACCAGCAAGTGCTATCAGATGCTAATTAATGATTGCCTTTTTTCTTCTGTAATAGAGATGTTTTGCATACCTGAATATATTTAGACTTGTTGAATTTAGATAAATTCATGTCCTAATGAATACAAATACTTTCATCCTCACTTAAATAGTCTCTAACATTACATACACCATCAGGAGGGTCTCTTAATGAGATGATTAACAAATAGGACACACTTTTTCTGCTACAAACATAAAACAGGTTTTGTATGTTTTTAGTGGCTCAATATAGCTAAAGTTTAGCTAAGTTAAGTTAAATGATTTGTATCTATAATACAGGTACAATAAAAGTGCAACCTGTGATGTTTTTATTTAGTGTATATTCTTTAATCCCATCTGTTCATAAGGAGTATGACATATCACTAAAGCTAGTACATTTATGTGCCTAATGATGCTCTCCAATGTCTGCTGTTAAGAAACATTGATGATGGTTGTTGGGTCACACCTGTCCTGAATGACTTTAATAATAAATAAAGAATACATTTTTACATATAATCTGCGGTGCACAAAGTATTAGGATCCTTTACCAAAGTAATACTGAAATGTAATTGCACTGAAAATGTCAAGTGTATAAGTTTGAAATGATCATTATATATTATACTATAGGATTATCATTACTGATGCATTGATGTGTACGTAGCATTTTACCTTTTTAGTGTTGTGTAGCTCCATCTTTTACTGTGCATCATATCTTACAAGCTCATCATGTGTTTCATGTGTAAAATCTTAATCAACTAATTACTAAAGCTGTAAAATAAATGTAGTAGCATAAAAAGTATGAAATTGCTTTTTTGAATTATAGTGAAGGATAAAGTAGCAAGTACCTCATGGGCTTAAATACATGTACTCCCACCGCTGATATCCATGAAAAGGGAAACAAGACTGACATTAGATACTCCAAACACTCAGCTGTATTTCAACATCACTTGTGGAAAGTTAATCATTTCAGTTTTAATGGCAGACCCATACCCTGCACTTTACCACGTGAATATAAACTATGGGTTGTGCTGTGTTCAAATTACAACGTTTAATTCCCATTCCAGCATTCATTGTAGGTGGTTTAGTTTTCTGTTTTCCTCTGGACCAACAAGCATGATACTAGGGAAAGTATTCATAACAAAAGTAATCTAATCTTACTTGATTGAATGTATAACATCTTTTTGTATGTCTGTACTGTATGTCATGATATTCTGAAAGCATTTTGTGTGCTCAAGTCTTTCATATCATAGATATTGTTTTAAACTTGTCATCTGCACTGTATGTCAGAGATGACTACTATTAAGATTAGATTTTAAGGATACTTAAGACCTGGGTTTGATTGTATCCCTGAATATAATAAAAGAGATTAGATACCTCCGGTGTGAGGCAACTCATACATATGCACTAATGTTCTCTATCAAATGATCCTGACAGTGTTAAATGCATTTAGAATGTTGCCTCCAGTTGCAAACAAAACACTGAGGGCCATAATCGTGTAATATGCGTACTAACTGGGATGTATATATGCAAACATTATAAGGATAATTGGAAATTCAAAGCAGGAAAGAAGAGTACTTGAATGCTCCTCTATAAATCAGATTAAATGCGATAGGCCTGCGTCTACATTTCAGAAACATTGTTGATCATGAGCTTGTTATAAAAAACTAAATTTAGGCATAAAACACTAGCCGAGAGGCTGCTGTTGTAGAAGTGTAGAGTTGAAACAAACAAAAATGGTGAAGGCTGAATCCAGAGTAAAAGAAAATCAGGCTTTGATCATGAGCGTGGAAAATCCTGTCCACAGGATTTTATTTTTGCATGCATTTTTCACTTGATAACATTCATGCAGTTAGATGAGGAATTGCTCAAGTAAAGGTATTAGTCATTTTTGGAACAAATAATATGTATTTTTCATTGCAGGAGCAGCGTGGCTTCTTCTTGGTGTTATGGTTGTCATGTGTAATTCTATTCCAGTTAAACAGTGTCACAAACTATAAAGATTAAACAGTAAAATGCTGCCGAGTTGTCTCCCTCAACTAGTCAAGAGGTCTGATGCTATTTTAGCACTAAAGGCACATTTATTGTCTGATCTTAACCTGTATTTGCCTCTGATCCCTAACCAATTGCTGTGTTGAGCAGAGGCAAATTTGTAACACAACAATAATAATACGTTTCACCTCTGACCGCCTTACAAAAATATAATCAGGAAAAAGTAGAAGTTTTAGTATTGTATGTACCATCAACCTCTTGCTTTACTCCCCTTGGTGGCAAAACTACATAGTTATCATTACATTATGTCACATCCATCATCCTCCTCCACTCAAGTTATCTCATCATTATTAGATTGCTGCAGTAACCTCCTCACTGGTTCCCAAGCTGAAACCTTCTTAAAATCACTGCCCATGCAAAGAAGAGTTATCTAGTGCTAAGAAAAAAAACATGGACTAGGACATAAAGGGACAGACCAAGAGAAAACAGCAGAAATCTCAAGTCATCAAATTGATCTTTAAAACAGACACGTTGTGAAATAAATAACCCTTACCTCTGTGTAATAATTAAAAGATCTATGTACATGGTTTCTCTTGCTCAGTGCTGTCACTGCCTCTTGTTTGGCCTTCATGAGGATCTTCTTCAGACTTTCATAGTTGCTTGCCAGCTGTTTGTTCTCCTTCAGTGCACTTTTTAGTGCTTCCTACACACACACACACACACACACACACACACACACACACACACACACACACACACACACACACACACACACACACACACACACACACACACAAAACAAAACAGAAGGTTTAGGTAAAAGGTATACAAAATGTATACAGTGGCAGATAAATAACTTCCAAGACATGACTGCAGACCAATGCACTGATCTGACTTTTTGGCTCCCAATCTGAAACATTAGGGTATGTCAATCCTAACTTACCAATCCGATACCAGTGCTCTCTTTAACTGTGTTGAATGGATCATTGTGACACTAAGAGCTTGATTCAGCAGCCTGCTGTGACTGAATGAGTGTTTCTGATAGCACAAACACTGAATTCAATATTGACATTGACAAAGAGCGATGGTGATAAGTCACATAATGAAAACAATCCAGCCTAACTGATCATTAACCATCACTCACATTTTACAAATATTAAAGCGATGGGAAAATACTGCTCTTAAAAATGTCAATTAACAATTTGAGTATGCATGTGCAGAAGATCACAGCTACACTTACAGAAAAACTGTTGAGAAAACACCTAGATCTAATATACGTATTAAGATCTACATAATAAATCACACAGATCAATGTTTTTATGATTCACAATCTGCCATGTATTTATGATTCATATTCACAGCCTACCATTAACAGATACCCAAGAAAAAAAGAATATACTGAATGGAACTGGATTCAATATATACAGTAGCACTACAGGTAGTAGCAACACACTGACTATTTATAAGATGCATTAGTTGTACAACTGATCTGCTGTGTGTGCACGTACAATACATGCATTCTGTATTTGGGCTGTTAATTAAGGCAATACAAATAGCAGGCATACAACAATGGACTCTTTTCTGGGAAATCAAGCAAATAAATCACAGAGTATGTGTCTCTCTGCGTGTCCCCTTTTCATTTGAACAGTGTTTCCCAAGTACTGGATATGTTGTTGGTGAATATCTCAACTCTACCTGCAGACATAATGAAGTGTGTCTCTGCAGTAAAACAGAACAGCACTAAAGTGATGAGTTTAACCCAGCAGAAAGAGGGGCTGTAAACATGACAAATGCCTGCTATTGATTTCAGGTTTAATTACTCCATGCAGCACTGACAAAGCCCATCTGACGCTGTTGTGAAGTGTAAATGGAACAAATTACACTTCATTGCCCATAAGAAACTGATTGCGTCGGCAGTTTGCATTGTTTACTTTGTCCTCACCAAACGACAAGCCTTGATCAATTCAAAAAAATAGGTGCATGTATGAAAGCTGAAGTTTTCTCAGACAGGTACGGGTTCAGTAGAGATGGCCACAGATTTCTAACGAGTCACTCTATTTCACCTTAATATACTCTGTGTTGCTAACTTTAAAAAGTGCCATCTGCAGGTTGTGTTTAATACAAATAGAAACTCCCATCAGGCTGTTAGTTCGGGATAACCTCTATCAGTTCGTGTTTAAAATAGGAGCTGCAACCCACAGGAGCTTATGGGAGTTTAGTACTGGGTCAGCATCTTTATAAGAAATCTCATATCTGAGAGTGTCTGACCATTCTGCTTCATGCACTGTGACTCCTGAATGCACACTCTGCTTATTATGTTATGCTAATGCAGACATTATGTGTGCTTTCTATTGGTCCCAATGATTAAAGTGACCAATTTCCTCAGAACTTCAGACTCACTCTGATCTTTTTATTTGGTGAGGAGTATTGTTGTTATATCATCTTATTTCGTCAAGTGAAGAGACTAAACCCTTTTTTTTGCATGGCTAATTTTTATCTGGCTAATGGGAGTTGTGTCTATGAGGAAGACTTCTAATTCTTAAATTGTCTCACACCAACAACTTCTTTAAAGTTGCTGCACTTGGATGCATGGCGGCTTAAGCTCCATTGCCTTTTCTTGTTTTGAACTAATGCATTCTTGATCACCGTTTAATGAAACTATATACCACATGGCGATTTCACATTAGATAAGCCATGTGAAACCCCCATCAGCAAAGAGGCTCTGGCTGGGGCTGATAATCCTGCAGATGAAAACCTTACAATAAACAGGGGTTTCTCTTACAAAGGAGTGTTCAAATACATGCCGTTTTGTGCACAGTATACACGTGTTTTTACAAGAGCCTATTTGTGACATTCATTTTTAAAAAGTCCTGTATGTTTATTTGATACTATGAACTGAATTGCTATTGAAAATGTTGGCCTACAGGTAACAAAATAGGCAAAGCATCTCACCACGACATGCATCATCAAATTCATCCAGACAAAAGACTATAACAACAGTGAGTTGTCATTTGTGTGAAAAGCACTTAAACAAGATGGCCATGGCTTGTAATTTTAATTGCACACAGCTCTTTTTTCTGCATCTTAAGGGAAGTATTTTGACAGGCAATGTGCTGACACTAATCCACAAACAAATAAACAATGAGATGTTTTTTACAACTTGCCACTGGTTTCACAGCATGTGACACAAAAAGACGTGTATTTACAGAGAGTTGCACTGAACATTTTGTTACCTTGGTGTCTTCCATTTCCTTTTCTCTTGCTGTAACATGAGCAGTGTGTGTCTGCATGGATCGCTGTGCTTGTTGTTGGCAGTTATTAATATCAGACTGCAAGGTGCTCATTATGAGAGCAGCTGATTTGTTTTTGAAATTCACCACATCAAACACACTTCTGGAAGAAGAAATGAAAGATATACAACAATATTAGGCCTCTGAAATCATTAGCACTGATATTACTCATAGCAATGACATGACTTAAGAAACAACCAGACTTTTAGAAAAAATAAAAGAATATTTAAAATATATTACTAAATATTCTTACAGGGCAGGTTAGTTATTTCTTTGAGCATTTATTGTTGTCTTCTCAAAAATGCTGCCGTTGCTAATAGTATTAAAAAGGTTGACTATTTTCTAGTAATCACAGTAATTTCCTTAATCAAAACCATTTTGTTGAGTATCTTCTCTGAAAAAACTAATCTTACTGAAGTTCTGCAACGACTTCTGGCATCCTCTCAACTATTTTTTCCATTTTATCTGAAGCATCTTGGTATTCTTTGCTCTTCTTCATAAGGTCACTAATCCTGCCAACAGTGTTGTCACATCTCTTTGTTGTGGAAGTGTGTAAATCCTGTAAAGAGAAGCATTAATGTAAAAACAAGCCTGTAAACTTTAGTTGGTTCAAAGTGCTTCTAGCAAGAGATTATTTTGTTCCAAAAAAAAAAAAAAAAAGACATGATAAATAGGTGTGACTAGCTCAGTGCTTAGTGAGCACTGGACTACTAAGTAAACCTGACTTAGCAACTTGTTCTTGGTCTCCAGAAGAATTCCTTTAAGCAATCCTTAAGTTTTCTTCTCTTACCTGAGCAGCTTTCAGGTGGTCACATTTCAGTTTTTTCTCCCTCTCAAGGATGTGTAAAGTCTTCATATGCTCACACTGAATCTTTTCCAAATGTCCCATTACTTTCCGGATTTTCTTTACAAACATAAAAAGAGATTTAAAAAAAAAAAAGTAGTTGATTTTTAATTTCAAAATATAAAATATTTATTAGTAATGTATTTGTATATCTTGGGACAAATATTTATTATCATCAACTATTATTATTTGCCAGTACCTCCATTTTTGTCTCCAGAGTTGTTGTTGCTGAAAATGCATCTTCAAATTCTTTCTGAAGTTTTTGGTTGGTTAGCTCTGAGCTCCTCTGCTGTTGTTTTAGTTCTTCGTTGATATTTGCACATTGACCCTGATAGAAAAGAAAAGTAAAAGGCAGAGTGACATTAGCCAAAAGTCTTAAAACATGAACGGGGGGTAAAAACAATTATGGGAAATGTAAAATAAAAAAAATTAAAAAAAACTGAAACCAGCTATGCATTTAATCTACCTTTATGAAACTCATAATGTTCAGTTTTTATTGATACTGTACTTTCTGAAACCTTGGTCTCCTTGACAACATAGCTAATAGCTTGTGTTCCACAGACACTGAAAAAGTTTGCAGATTTAAATCTCAAATTTTTGTTTGCACAGCAATATATGACAATGTTTTTCTTTCTCAATCTCAAGTGCCTCATGAATTTACCTTCAGTAGTTCCAGAGCAGTCATCTGACCTGTCAGATCTTTCCTCAGGCTTTCAATCTCTTTCTGTAAAGCATAGAAAGTGCACTGGGTAACACTGGAGGAATCAGCTGGCTTCTCACATTTGTGACTCGTGCAATGTACATAGCCCATGTACATATGTTGTCACTGACCCTGGCTCTCTGTTCTTCCATGAAGGTGAGCTGTTCCTGCTCCTCCAGCTTAGTCTGGGTGACACTGTGCTGGGTTACAACTTGGGTCACTTCCTCCTTGGCCTTTTCCCACTGCTCGTCATTGTCAATGATTTTCTGGAGCATCTGCTTTCTCTCCTCGCGCATCTGCTTCACTGCTTTCTTACTAACAAATATCACACAATAAAGTCATGGCAGACCCACATGGGGTCTAATACTGAATATAGCAAATGCATGTCTCTCCTCTGTTTGGCTTTGACATTGTACTGTACCTCTCAGAAATTTTGATCCTGTAGTCTTCAACGTTCTGCTCATACTCCATGTTTTCTTTGCGGATAGCTGCAAAAGCATTTCGTTTTAAATGGAGCTGCTCTTCTACACAGGACACCTCTGCTTCCCCTTTAAGTTTCTGTAACATAAGATCAAAAACCACTGAATGGATTCACCAAAGTAAGCAAACAATATTAGCCTGTCTAGCTCCGTTCTTAACTATGGCAGTTTTATGTTATGCTCCAACTACCGATCTATCATCGGAAGTATCAAAAGAAGCACCAACATTGTGGAAAGGTATTCAGTAAGTTTTTGCGTTTTCATACTTACAGCTCTCTCAATTTCTTCTTGCAGCGCATTTAGTTTCTCTTTTAATCTCTTATTCTTTTGCATTTCATCATCAATTTGAAGTTTCAACTGCAAAATCTGTAACACAAGCATAGAAGCACATGAATTTGACTAGTTGTGTAGACTGCTGAATGCTATCTTTTTCTTGCAATTGGACAATATCAGTTACCTGGTCTTTTTCAGTTTCCTCAAGCTCCATAATTTCAGGAATCTGTTGCGTCATGGCTGCACACTTTTCTTCTGTAAGAGCAACTTTCTTTTCAGCATCACTTATTTCATCATGTAGACCTTTTTCTTGCATCTTCAACTGGTTTAAATCTTCCCTGGAGAGAAAATCAAACTTATTATTAAGTTGGTGGATACATGTTACGAATCTCATGGTAACTCAAAAAGCATAGCTATCTATTCCCCCAATGATATCAATACAACCTACATGATACACAATATCCAAGAATATAATTTAAAACATACCATGACACCTGAAGTAAGGCAAATGAATGTACACCTCTAAAATGTGATATTTATCACAAAGCAGCAATCAAACTTGTATTGTAAGTACTTTACTTTGATTAACGTTTAGTCTCAAAGTTTTAAAGGGACTACAAGAACTTTCGGAAAGCGGGAGTGTTTTCACACTACATTTCCTATGAGCCTCTGTGCGCAGTGCACACGGTGAAATTCTTGGACCGGTGCAAGACGGACGAAAACAAAAGCATTTGCCAAGAATGTTTTCATTAATCAAGAACAAAAGTCAGAGGTTCGAAGACGATCAGATACCGTCGTAGTTCCGACCATAAATGGTGCAAACTAGTGATCCGGCGGTGTTATTCCCATGCTGGGCGAGTCGACCACTATATAATAATATCAAAATAACTATAAAGACAAAACAATATATTTATTGAAAATGAACCCATTAAGAAGTGTGGGTATTGGGTAATGTAGATTCATCCACATTAATATGAGACTCTTTTATAACCAAAAGCAAACTTCTCGGGGTATCTTTAAAGGAGACATATTACGCCCCGTTTCCACAAATTAAAATAGTTCCCGGGTGTCTTAAAGACATGTCTGTGACATGCTTCAGTCAAAATACCCCAAGGATCAAACATCACAGCACTATTTTCATCCGTTCAAAACAGTCCTGTTTAGAACGGCTGGTTTCAGTGCCTGTCCCTTTAAATGCAAATGAACCACTGCTTGCGCCGCCCTGCCCCTTCTACTGGTACCAGGTAGGGGTGGTATTATGCAAATCCCAAAACTAGTTACATCATTGCTAGACAACGGAGGGAACAGCTCGTCAAACCACATGGATTTCAACCTAGGGAGCCTGTAAATTACAGATTTTTTTGTCAATTCTCACATTTTGGGGGCCAAAAGCCAAGACAAGCACCCAAATATATGTTAAAGAGCCTTCAAAACGTGATATTTCCATGATATGTCCCCTATAAGACAGTTGATATGAAACCTGGCCTTGCCTTTGTCAGGATAGAAATTAAAACATTACAATGTTAAAATTATGCCAAATCCATTATTTCTTCAATGGGCCACCCGCATCTGTTTGTAGTCAGTTTAACATATGGCTGACAGCAGCAAATAGATCGCTAACCCTACATGCAGTTTACTATACCTTGGCTTGTGCATTGATATGGAACATTCATTAAACTGTCCTGTTATGTGATGTTAACCTACACCTGCTAACCAGTCAGAAACAAGTGTTCTCCATGCTCTTGACATAATTTTGAATACAGCAAATGAGACTTATACATGATTTAATTGGTGATGGTAAGTTGTTTTGGCTGTTGCTGCTGATTTAACTTGTAGTTGTATGAGAAATTGATTATAGGATAGATGGTATTATGACATTTTATGACAGACGCTTCATATCTATTCAACTGCTCTGATGGTGAACCTGGTTTAAAGCAGAAGTGAGTGATATATTTGTCTTAAGTAAGTTAAGTCTTAAATAGTTATATCTTCCGACAGCAATCACTTACATAGAGTGTTTGGACTGAAACACAGGTCTCTCAGTCCCTCTGCTCTGCTCTGAGCCGAAGAGAAAACATTTATCGTATCCTACAGTTTTTATCCAATGAGGAGAGAGAACGGCATGCAGGGCTGTGTGTGCAGCCAAGGAACGCCGTGAATGTGGTGACGTAGCGACGAGGACTGTTATGGTGCGTTCAAGGAAACTCGTATTTTTCCGACCGTGAAGTGGTACCAGTTCGATCTGGTACGAGTTCACCGGTCGGAAGTTACGAGTGGCCGTTATAGTGACTTTCACCGCCGGTAAAACAGGTCGGAAAAACACGAGTGGGTTGCCTGGAACGCTACAAAGTCGTAAGTTGTGACTTGAAGCTGTAATTTACGATTTCAAAAGCCTGCCTGGAACGCAGCATTAGCGAAAACGACCGGATCACTCACTTCTGCTTTAAACTACTACTACAACTAGAACAAATACTCACAATCTGCTAGCCAGCTCCTTCTTCATTGTAGACAGTACATTGCCCATTGATATTTTTTCATTGTTGGCAAGCAGTTCCATGGATTTTAAGTCCTTCTGAACCATTAAGAGATCGCTGGTTCTTTCCGAGTGTACTTCATCAGCCTAAAAAGGAAAGGGGAGTCAAAGAAAGGGGGTCATCGGCTTATTGTTTTCCTCCGATGTTATTTCTGAACAATTTAACATTAAGTTACTAATACTAAATATATTGTCCCATTGTTAAATCATAATCTGCATTTGGTAGAGCTGCCGCCCCATGTTGAGGCTACAGTCCTCACTGCAGGCGGTCCCGGTTCGAATCCCGCATCGGTCAGCCCTTTCCTGCATGTCATTCCCCCTCTCTGCATCCCCATTTCCTGTCTCTCTCTCTCTCCACTGTGCTATCAATTAAAAGCAATAAAAAGCCCAAAAAATATACTTTAAGAAAAAACACAAAAAAAAACATAATCTGTATAAAATATATTTTCGCAATCCCATACCTACAGCTCATCAACTACCATATGCCAACGCAGGAGGTATGCATAAGGGGCTTCTACTATTTTGTCTTAGTTTTGGTAAATTAGTACCAGTATTAACGCAGGGCCTTCAGAAAACCTGTTGCTAAGGATTCACAGTTGAACACCAAAGCCCAGAGTTAACATATTCAGAAAACGCCTAGAACAAAAAGCCCAGTAAAATGAGATCAGTTTGGTGTTTTTGATTTGTACTGTAGGCATAAAGGTCAACCTGTTGAATGTTGATCCTTCCATTTTCTTACCCATCACACTTCTGTCTATTAATACACTTCCATGGCGTATTTGCATGTAATCATTAGTCTCAAAATACAGCTGGGTCTTAATCAGGTCACTGTATTTTGGTGGACCTGTTATACTGTAAACTAAAGAAATTAAAAAGAAAAGCTGACAGAAAAGTCACAGAAAGTGAAAGTTTTAAGGATTCATTGTTTGGGAACTCTGAATGACAGTACCTAACATAATAGCAGTCAAGTCTATTGTTAAAATAGAGAGACCAAAGTGTCAGATGGACACTGGACCAACAACCCAACAAACATTGCAATCCCCAGTGCCATGCCACTTGTGGCTAAAAAACAGAGTTAAAACAGAGCAACTGGGTGATAGAGAAGTGAGATGGAGCTTGTGTGCAAGGGAGAAACTACTGTAGCCTGTATGAACCTACAGTAAGTCGCAGTCTGAAAAAGCATGACAGCTATAAAGTAACAAGCACATTAAGATAATCTGGTTTTGCTTTTAAAGAGAATCAGATCTGAAGGATTGTATTTTGCCATTTGACACAGGTTATTGGATATTATTTTTTATAACAAGTAATAATAATTAGTCCAATAACTCTTCAGCTTCTAAAAAAGATAATGTTTAAGCACATGTTTGCAGACAAAAGTTACAAGCTTTTGTGGATTATAAAATATCCAGTAAATGTGGTGATAGAATAAATCAAATTACAGGCTACCTCTGCTTGAGAAGCGTTGATTTGATCTATGATGGTTCTCTGGAGGTCCATATTTTCTCTTATGATGGGGATTTGTTTTTTGGCAAAGTTGATGTCCTCATGTAATCGCTGGTTTAAAATCTCAGTGTGCAACAGCTTCTCCTGGGCTTGGTCAAGCTTCTCTCTTTCCACTTTTATTTGCCACTTCAGTTCGGTGATGTCTCTGATGCAAGCCTCATGCTCTAGAAAAACAACAGTGAATTAGAAAGTTTATTCATTAGAGTGGGACGACACGATCACAATACATCACAAGAAATAGGTCTACGAAGGCATGATGAACCATCTTATAGTCACTAACCTTTTTGGACGACAAGAGAATGCTCTTGTTGCTTCCAAAGTGAAATACTGTCAACTTTGCTCTCCAAAAACCTTTTTCTTCTCTTTTCTCTGTGGAGAGCTTCCTCTGCATACTGCCGATCAGCCTCCAGCCGCTCAATCAGATACACAACCTCTCCAAGGACATCATTTATTTTCTTCAATAGTGGCGATAATGGACAACTTTCTGGAGGATGGAAAACTTTATAAGACTGGCGCACATTCTATTGTACTATATCATCTCTTTCAACCCAATGACCAAATACATTTTGCGAAACTAAAATGACAGAAACTGATCAACTACATAGTACAGGTCAAAATAAACCTTGTTTAAAGAATTATATCAGCAGAATGGGAAAGTAGTACCATATAGTTAGTTATTACTAAGATGTGAACCAGTAACTTGAACTCCATTGTCACTGCTGAAGACTAAAACAACCTCTAATCATCCATGTGCTGTTTTATTAATCTGCATGGGTGTTAGGACAACTGTGCCAGAACAACAACTGAGAGCAAATAATTTGGAAAAAACTTTATAACATTTGGAGAAAAAAAAAAAAATTCACCTCTTGCACTGATTGCGATGCCTTCAACAAATAAGTCTGTAGACGTCACTGATTCTGTGTCTGAATCCTGGGATTGAAATCTATTAAAAAGGAGTTTAACTTGTGTCATGTCACAGTGAATATGATTCAGAGGAAATGAGAACAATAAATAAGTACTTCACCTTAAACTTTTGCTGTATTGGTGCTTATCCTGGTCAATCTGTGGCTGATATTTCCCACACTAGTTTAAAACAAAAGGGGGAAAAAGACGTTTTAATAGATTTTTACTGTCAAGATATTTGGGTTGGATCACGCTAAACGCCATTTTACCTGCTGAAACCAATTTTCCACAGTCATCTTCAGCTCTTGCATATGATAAAGAGCATTGTTGACACATAGTGAGGGACTGTTGAGCAAAACACAAGTGCGACGTCTTCCAGGGCAGACGACCTGAAGATCTGCTTGATCTTGGGGAACACAAACAAAACTTTCAAGTAAGTCATGAAAAGCCGACCCTATCTTGTCTTTACCTAATGACACAAAACCCCAGAAATATTTTGTGAATAACACCATGACAAACCATCCTTCAATGTGAAAAATATCATAGAACAACAGACTTTTGTTGAAACAGCCTATGCATATAACTTTATTTTGAAAAAGTAATTACAAAAATGTATTTGGCTGTGAAAGATGTTTTGTGATTCCTTTCCTTCTCTTTGATTCTGTTTGCATAGTCTACAATATATTGCAGGCATCAGTAAAAGAGCAGAGACAACTAATTTGAACATCTTGAGACAAACCCAAGGGCACACTTCTTAGTGGTGAAAGGACGCCATCTGGCTGAAAGAAAGGGTAAAAAAAAAAAGAAAAGAAAGAAACGCCACTGTTTCAGACTGGAATCTGCTTCATGTAGTAGCAAAGTCGGAAATTCACTATCCTGGTTATTATTTCAGTGCACAGTGTGTGTATACTGGTACTTCCTGCTGTCATTATTAGATGAATAGAGTATACTGTTAAAAGCTATTGTTTAAATAGTTCTGACAAATTTAGTAATTTCTCAACAAAAGGTCCCATAATTTGAGCAGTGGCCTGTGTTTAATTAAAAATTGAAAACCTAAGATAAGGTTATAATTCAGTTATAAGTGCCTACTAACAATGGAGTGCTTCATGAGTAGCACTCATTATTTGGGGGTTTTATTTTACATCCAGGAATGTATTCTATCATGTCCTGGCCAAAAGGAAAGTGATAGGTCCTCAAACATCCCGCAAATACTTCCAGTCAATAGGCGTCAAGTGAATAGCAACATGGAGCTCTTTTTCTTTTTATCGTGTTGTTATGCTTTAAGCATTTTATGGGATTCTTTTAAGCTTTTATCACAGAAAGTTGATAAATGAGTGGAAACAGCAGAGGGTGGGGTGCAACAAAAGTCCATAGTCAGACTTGTGGCATCTTAAACTCCAAGCTTCAGGGGCATCTCAGTGTTGTGTTCACTCAAGCTAAAGACAGACCTTTGGTAAACAAACAACCCTGCTCTGATGCCAATAAGCCACCAGGTTCCACTTGTTGGGAATGGAGTAAAATCTCACTCCAACCTGCATTTATAGTTTAAAAAAGAGCACCAATCCTTCGCACCATTGACGTCAAATCTGCAAACCACGTCCAAGAAGACCAAAAGAGCTATTTAAATCCTTGTCCTATGCACCAAGTATCTGTACACCTGTCTTGCTGAAAATGCTAAGACATTTTTCGTTGCCTGGCACCATTTTATGGACAACATCAAGTCTGAGGGGTGGTTAATAGGTCAGTTCATTACAATTTTCAGTCTACTGTGCACAGTAACACAGATCGATACCATCAAATGGAGATACAACCAAAACTGTCAGGGACCTGGGGACAAATAAGTACACTAATCAGTAAGAAAAGGGTAGGGTACAAACTCTATATTTGCAACTAGTTGAAGCTTTCCCACCTCACATGACACTCAATACCATTATTCTCCATTAATTATTAGAATGGGCAGTGAATGAGCTGACCAATACAAGAGCAGAGGAGAGGAAAAACTGAGGGGTACCTGAAATGAAGGCCATCTGTTGCCAAGCAGTTTAGATGAATAATACACACTGAAAGAACCAGGTGGGGTAGCAAAGTGGTAAGGGAATATGTCAACGGTAGGCTGAATTAGCTCTAAATCATAATGGCAGGGTGTATTATGGCCACAGAGCAGGCCCATGTTAGTCTGAGGGCTAATCATGTGTCATTTAGCCACTGATATTAGAAATTAGACCTATGCATAACTTCAACAATATTCAACATCACTACATTTCAGATTTCTGATCTCATTATCTATTTTTGGTTAATTCCATTATAAACAAAATAACCTTCAAAGAAAATTTTTTAGAGATTTTTGGGGCTTTAAAACATTTATGCAATTATTGCATAAAAGCAGCAAAGGTTGTTTAAAATGAGAGAAATTCACTATGGTTCGAGATTAATTTATTTTACAAAAAAAGAAAGAAAGAATTTGAAAACCAATGTAGATTGCATTTCAGTTCAAGAATGTATACATAATTTTATGAAAAGGTAATAAAAACACCTAGCCTATCACAAGAGTTGCATTGTAATTTGCAGGGGGGGGGGGACACACGTATGGCACAAAAATAAAAATGTATTCCATCATTTATCAAAAGCTGACAGCTACAGCAGCTTTGACTCATTTAGTTGCTGTCCTCACCTTGCTGACTCAGTCGTCCCTCCCTTGATGGGAACCTGAGGGGTTCAACGTCTGGCATTGCTGCTGCTGCTGCTGCTGCTGCTGCTGCTGCTGTAACTTCTCCGGTAAAAACCAAAGCGACTTTTCACCGACCTGTGGATAATTGAAGACATTTACGTTCAACATGAACCTGCATCCCCTGAGGTAAACCATAGACTTGCATTATTTCAGTAACACTGACAAACTGGATGAGTACAGGTGCAACTTTTACCGTCAAACTCGCGAAGAAAGTTTGCTAACCCCACGTGAAGTTGCAACTGATTAGCTCACGCGGACGTCTTAGCTAACGTTAACGTTTAATTAACTTGGCTAATAACAAATTCATGAGCTGGGGCGGTCGTTGTCATGGCAGAAAGTGAAAGCGAAAAGTGGCTGTCTAATTACTTACTTGTTTTACGGCACTTTGGCCACCAGCTGTCTGTTAGACGTCTGGAAGTGTGTAATTGTTCTTCGCCGCTGACAAAAAAAAAAAGTTACCTTTCAGTGAAGTTTTCTCCGTAGCAGCATTTGAAGTTGCTGTCAATCTTCTGTGCCGGTCGCTTAGCAACAATGGGCTGCGCTCGGGGGAGAAGGAGTTGCGTTCAAGAGCAGCAGTGAATGTTTGCGCTGTTATTTTCAACAACAGAGAGATGTTTTCCACTCGTTTTCCAAAGAAGTTTTGCGCATTTAGCTTGGAATAAAATAGATCTAAGAATTAGGAAGTAATTTCTTTGAAAGTTGAGAGTAAATTGATATATTTTATTCAGTGGCATGTAGAATATGCCAATTCCAGTCTGTGTTTTGATATTATGTTTCTGAAATATGGTGCATTATGTGTTTTTGTTGTGGTTGTTGTTTTCCCTTTTGCTGGTGTGGTGATTTGTAGCTAATCCATGGAGAGGTAGGTTTAATTGTTTATTTGTCTTAAAAAGAAGGGATTTTTTTCCCAAAACATAAAGGAACACATCATCCAGATTACCAGAAAAAAATAATTGTAGGGTGGGTTTCACTGCACAGGAAGGGTATGAAAACACTAATTAATTTTTTATAAATTAATTTACATATTGTCGTAAATGTGGCAATTTTGCTGTTTTTTTCTATTTGCAAAAAATAAATAGGCTAAATAAACAACACGCAATTTATCTGCATCATAAAACAACGTCATCCTCCTAAACCGCATAAAACACGAACAACGGACAAACCAGCAAACTACGAAATCGTTTTACATCTGATGTAGCCTATACGTTGGCTATAATCTACTTGGATTTCTTTCTTTCTTTTTCTTTCTTTTTTTTCCAAATCAAACTTCAACATTTTGCAGCCGGTGCAAACTGACGCATGTGAAGAGATCCCGCATTACGTCATCGTGAAGGCCACATACTGGAGGCAGACGCTGCCTGTGTTGAGCTCAGCCAGTGCGCTACCCGAAAATTTCCACAACACGAGCTTTGCAGGAGAGCGGCCGCCGCTTGCAGTGATGCAGCACCCGACACCAAAGAAGCCCTGATCGCACCGCAGGACGCGACCCCGGCCGTCGGATTCCTGGAGAGAGAAAAAAACAGTGATGTTGCATGACATGCCTCGAAATAAATTCTGGTAAGTCTTGTGCAAGTGCGCTGCTGCAGCTGCTGCTGCTGCTGGAGGCTGGCAAGCCGCAGAGGAGCGACCTTAACCTACTTTGTCACTCCGGGTGAGATGAGTTTTTGCCGATCGAATTGCAGCGATTAAAAAAAAAAAAAAGATATTTGCGAGCATAACAACGACAGTGAAGGGAGTCGTAGGCACCATGTGCAGGCAGAAATCTCTGTAACAGTGAGACCTTTGTTCCTCGTCCACACAGGTGTCTCTAGCGTGACAGGTGATGCCTGAGCTGAACATGTAACCATAAGGTGCCTGTTGCCTGTCTCGCTGCCCTGGTACCTTTTGGACAGTATTGCTTGGGTGGACTTTGGACGTTTCTCTTATTGTCCAGATGAAACACAACAGTGTCTCTGCCCTAGAGTAGGCTACACCTCTTTTCACGCTTGTGATTACAATGCTAATGTGATTCAGTTTTGGCTATCACATTGCACATAATACTCACAGGCAAACACACTGTAGTTCCACCCACTTCTAGTGTTTCTACTATAACTGCAACTTCACAGACTTTTTTTTTTTCCTTTGTCAGTCTGTGACACAAACTCAGTAACACTGTTGTAAACAAGATGACAGGACCAGCCACTGAAAATTTGTTGCTGCACTCTCAGCGAACACCAGGACCCCCCCCCCAAAAAAAGTTTTGGCCTTTTTGCAAGTGCAACCATGGTGATCGTCAGCAGGCGACAGAGCAGAGGGCCCTCCGGCTCAGACATCACCGGCTGGTACCGGAGAGAGGAGACAGAAAACAGTTTCACTACCTACACAGCAAATACTACAGCACTTAAAGCCCAGCAACTGATTGACCTTAAGTCAATGGTGCGGCTTTTTTGATTCCTGCCAGCGGATGGGATTCAGATGCCAGTGTAGTTTATAGTCTCGTGATGTAAAAATAACTCTGGCCCAATCAGTGGTAACAGCTGCGATGTACTGTACTGAGCCAGCCAAACACAGATTGCTCTGTAACTCAAGTAAGTGCTTGTGTTTGGAAATGTTGCGTGACAATCTGTTCCAAGTACATCACAAAGGAGATAAATTAACAGCACTGTCCTCTATGCTATATCGAGCTGACTCATAATGTAAATAACTGACTAAAAAAGGTTGTTTTGTTTTCTTGGTCTAAAATGCAGTTGAATAATCAGCCAACTGAAGCCCATAGATAGAATGAGTCATTACTGTGAGAGTCTTGGTTTGGTTTTGGCAGTGCCTAACCCTACTGGTCTCTCCGCAGTGTTAATGGTAAACGATTATTTGGTCTTATAAGGGCAGTTATTTTCTAATGTTGTCAGCGTGACAGTGCCACGGAGAGCGAGTAATGTTTGCTGGGCACATGCCAGGAATGAGGTTTGGGGTCTGCAACTAGAGAGCCAGTAAAGCCGTACAAGAATGTCAAGCCTTCTCATTTGTAGTTAAAGATAGAGGCAGCACAGGCTGTATCCTCGCTGACAGTTTCTAATTTCAGATATCTTCACACGGGCCCGTCCATTTGGGCTGTTTTTGTTGTAATGTTTCCTTGTTAGAGAGGAGTTTGGTGTTGTGGACAGTTGTTTCTGAAAGGAAAGAACTCAGCTTTGTAATAACTCAGCCCAAGAAAAGAGAAAGGAATACAACCATGGTGTTTTATGAAAGGTATGTTGATCATCTCGTTTCCTTCGCCAGTGTACAATTTCTGTTGCCACTGCTGGTTTAATATCTGCTCCTGCGAGAGATTGTATCAATCTCAGTTATTTCGGAGACTGAAAACAGACTGCAGAGGGTCACGTAGCTGGCACTCAGGACGTGATTGCTTGTGATGTGGCAAAGGATATCAATGTTAATCTATAGAATAGCCTATATTTGTGCGCTTTTTCATTCACTCACTCTGTAAGTGATGAATGGGCTGGCATATCCATTATCTTCAAGATGACATTGGATTACAAGCAGCGGGCAGTGACCTGACATTGCTGTGCATACATTTATGATTGCTGTTTACTATTGTTGACGCATTCTCTTAACCAGTGAATCACAAAGGTATTCTTTATGTCACCATGGGGTTGTCATTTGCTACACTGCATCATAATATTTACCCAAACATGCAGACAAGTTTCATTCTCCTGTGGATTTTCTTGTCAGGATAAAATGTCTTTAATACTTAGAATTTACTTTTTTTTTCCTATGATTGCTCTCTCGGCTGTGCTATGGGGAGATTTTCTTAAATGCGGCACTTCATTGTTTAATTCCAGGTTAATTTATTAGCCTAATCTTTTCCCTCTTAAACTGGATTTCAAAGATTCATACAGCTTCATAACTGACTTCTTGTGCAGACTGAAATCAGAGGATAGCAAAAGGGAAAAAAGTATGCTGTTTGTTTGCTTTTTAACATGGGGTGAATTCTAATTTCTGCATCACGGGTCTCTGACAGTAATTGGTAGACCTAAATATTATGCTGCAGAGTAATTTGAAATACCATGCCTGGATGATTGTCTTGCAGAAAATCTGTTTTCAAGCCACTCGCCCGAGATGTGCCACTGGGCTCGCAACTATTATACCACCGAGCACCGTCTCATAAAAGATATTTACAAGTGCACAAAACTTTACTCCACAAACTTTGCTCATCTGCAGATGGAGGTGTAGTGTGTGTGTGTGTGTGTGTGTGTTGTGGGGGGGCTAGCAGTATGTTTTTACGAGTGGAGTGGCTGGGATCTTTGCTGCCATGGCAACAAACCACATGACTAGGTGTATTAGATTGCCTCGGACAGTGTGCAGCGAGGCATGGTGTGAGCATTCTCTCTGCTGCTTTGCCCCTTTGAAAATCTTCTCCTTTGCTTACTTAAGTCCCCCCCCCCCCCCCCCCCCCCCCAAACACCCCCCGACCACCACCAGGGCCGAATTAACCTGCTATGCGGCCATGGGGCACAATGAGCAGCTGTGCTTTCTTCAGAATTTCAAAAAATCAAAGAATAAACAACTGAAAGTGAAAGTAGTAGGCTACGTAAAATAGTGCATGTTTACCTGCTTTTATTGTGAGATGCAATCATTTGCATGCCCATCTTAGTAGGTTAGTACCAACCATAGCCATTCATCTTATTTTTTAGTAAGTAGTAGTAATAGTAATTGTGTAATTCTCTTTATTAGTGAACCTTGTCAACTTACTTGTTAACACTGACCATACCTGCGGAAAACTAGATCATCACCACAGGGGATGGGCAGTTTCAGCATTTTAGCATTTAACGACCCCTTTGATGAAAAATCAAGTCTTGAACATAGACTGTAAAAAATATAGACATAGCACCCGTGACGTCACCCATTGGTTTTGGGGAGTCGTTTTTGTGACTCAAATATGGCGGCCTGAACAGCGCCATGTTGGATTGGCTGGCCGGGAACCCGCCCACTGGCCTTGAAGCAGCTGTCCACGGAGGTGCTCGGACCTGTCACTCAACGTTTCCGCGCCCTAATTGGCCAGAATTTTAACCTAATAACAGTAAAACCGTAGAGTTAAAAAAAAAAATTCACCCCCCTCAGAGTGTGTGCGGGGGTAGATCGATTGAGAAAAAAAAACGTTCTGACACCAGGCTTTTAACATATTTATTGAGGATGTAAAGTCGGCGATTTTAACATGGGGGTCTATGGAGAATGCTCCCTTCTGACACCAGCCCCCAGAGGATGCCGGGGGGATTGCAGTTTTTTGAACGCGGAAGTGAGCTTCACTTCTCAGACCGACAACTGCCCCCTTGGTCTTGAACATAGAGGTCTTGAACCACATGTCCATATGATGTTTTATTGCTTCTGTACAGGGGACAGCCAGAGCTGGACACATATTGTTCTCAGGTCTGTCTGTCCCATCTAAAGAACATGATACCTAAGTAACACCTTGATGGAACAATAAAAAAAAAAGCACTCCTAAGACAGGTGAACTGAATCTGGGGGTCAAAGGTGAACTATCAAGGGAACATTGGGATCAAGGATGATAAAAGATTTAGAGAACTTTTACTGAAGACTACTCATTTATGACAAGATTTCACATGATAAGCAGAAATGTAATCTGAAACTAGTTTGAGTGATGGAGGTAAACAGGTCAGTCAGCTTTGACCTGCAGTGAACCAATGGCAGCCCAGACAGCCGCAGAGTCTGGGGACAACAAAGGAACCAATCCCCTCGACTTCCGGGCATGAGGGAGGGCAAAACAAATCTGAAACCCTGGCAGTGCAAGAGCTAGAGCTTGTATCAGCACTACCACTAACACTGTGTCAGCCGCTGCTAGTTGCCAGCTAATAAACAGCATCAACAAATAAAAGCTGTTAACTACGCTGAATATTCTAGTTGCCTCGGTGTAATTAGGGTCTGACTGCGGTCCAGACATGTTGCTGATGAGTCTCACTAGCGTTTCCTCTCCAACCATCATGATAGACCATGCTCCTCCACCACTCACGGAAATCTTGTGAGCAAGAGTGGGCGGGGCTTAAATCCTATTACAGATGTGTGATGAGAAAGTGGTTAAATGTGCTCACACTGCTCTCACTTTATATGGATTGATTGATTCAATGATGACAGTGATGATGTAACATCCAAAGTGTTTGTAGTTAGTGCTTTTAGTTTTAATTTTAGAATGAAAGAATGTGTGCTATTTTAAACTAATCCTGAATGTTTTACAGCTGCATTACACAGAGTAATGTGATTAATGTGTTGTGATGCTACCACAACATGCAGTTCAGCTTTAATTAGTTAATTTACACGGACTGAAGGAGGAATGAAGTATGTATATTCAGTGCATATTCAGTGATTGTACAAGGCCTAATTGGAGCTTTTTCTGTGAAAAGCTTGGGTGCACAGGCTCTGACATGAATTTCTCTCTCCCTGACCAGAATGATTGAAGACTGCAGGCGAAGCGGTGACAACATGGCAGATAGAAGGCAACTGTTTGTCGAGATGAGTGAGTACTCCAGGCCACAGCCCAGTGTGATCTATGCCAGTCTGTTTTACGCGTCGGCCATAAAAATGGCAAATTCCTCTCTGTAACTTTCATGTAAAGCAAATATCATGAAGACAAGTGTCTCCACTTGTGTCAACTAGATTGATTTTAAACACTGACGGACAGGCCTCCGGTATGACCTCACACTCACTATTTACAAAGAGTGAAGACACACTGTAGGCTATGGATATCAGATAATCCAACATTTGCTCAAATATAAAGTTTTTCATATTGATTCTTTTCACAATAATAGTGTGATATTGTGTTATTCTACACTTTTCCTATGATTGTTTTATTTAATAAAGTCTGGTTATATAGCCTACAGTCTAACTAACCATGTTTTGTGTTTACATTGGAAAAGTGGTAAAAATTAGATTTAGCCTGAACAAATGCTAAACATTTTATTTAATGTGCTGTATGCAGTGCACAGAGGAAAAGAGGGCTCAAAGCTTGAAAAAAAAAATTGGTGATAGAAGAGGTTTTTGAAAGTAGAAAATAAATCTTTTGTTTGTGAATTTTAATTGGCAGTGACATCCCATAGTTTTCATGACGTGGCACACATAATTTTTTCTGTGTATAGATTTGTTGCGTATAGATCTTTTTTTTTTTTTTCAAGATACTACAGAGAATTTGAATGTGGTATGGCATTATGAAAAGAACTACATTAAATAGTTTAAAGAGGAAACACTAAAGTAGCTGGATATAAAAAAAAGTAATATATTATTCCACAATTAAATTCTCATATTTTATATTCTGACTGTACTTAAATATGATCAATATGAGTATCCCATAATTGTGAAATGTATTATTTCCATCATTGTCTAGGGGCTCAAGATTTGGATTCCATCCGATTATCAACATACAGAACAGCCTGCAAACTCAGATTTGTGCAAAAGAAATGCAACTGTGAGTATGATGCTGAGCACTTCTCACTACCATCACCAAGCTGACATTTGATGCCATAAATAATCTTACTTACTTATATACTGGTTGCCTGTTTGATTTTTCAGTGCATTTGGTGGATATCTGGAATGTCATCGAGGCTTTTCGAGAGAACGGCCTCAACACCATGGACCTCAACGCTGAGCTCTCTGTGGCTCGTCTAGAAATGGTACTGTCCACCATTTTTTACCAGCTGAACAAACGCATGCCCACCACCCACCAGATCAGCGTGGAGCAGTCCATCAGCTTGCTGCTCAACTTCCTGCTGGCTGCCTACGACCCGTGAGTAACTCGTCACATGACAGTCGACTGCTGGTAGTGTGCTCTCCCATCTGAGGTTTTGCCATGAGCTAATGCAGTGTGAAATGTGACTGACCAAAGTTGAGTGAAAATACAGATGATTTTTATTAGTGTTGTCAAAACAAGCTGGCGTATAGGGCTTATTTTGTAGATCCACGTTAAACATTTTCAAGACTGTGATTACTGTAATTCAAGTAAGCCTTTTACAACATAGCCATTTGCAGCTCCATTTAAAAGAACCTGTGACCATAATGTAAAATGTATTTGCTCCTTTTAGGGAGGGCCATGGCAAAATATCTGTCTTTGTTGTGAAGATGGCCCTAGCAACCATCTGTGGTGGGAAGATTCTGGATAAATTAAGATGTAAGCAACACAACAAATCTATACTTTGCTTTTAATTGTGAAAAATGAAATATAAATCACCAGATTTACCTGCAATAAATCAGCTAATTTTCTTTCCAAAGTTCAAATACAGTCTCGTGTCAAAGTAACACTGCTTCTGAGTTTATGATGCAAACTTTCTGTATTCCCTATATCTCTCTCTGCTCAACCTATTGCTCCAGAAGAAGAGACTGGGCTGGGAGAAGTCTTTATTCATTATCTGAAGGATTGGGTTTATTACATAATCTACAAAATCTGTGGGCGTAGGAACAATAGTTCATGAAAGAAAAAAGGGCCATGTTGCGGGTGTATTATAGCAGCTGATTTGGATAACTGCTTTACTTTGATTTGTTTTCACAAATAAGTGGGATAATTGTATTGTGTGTAGTGCTATAAGTAGCCGACTGTGGTGGGAGCTGACAATTAGTTTGATTAATTTGTGTAATGTCTCCCGCTATCGTTCCCAGATATTTTTTCACTGATATCAGATTCCGCTGGAATAATGGTGTACTCCCAGTTTGACCAATTTCTGAGGGAAGTTCTCAAATTACCGATGGCGGTTTTTGAGGGACCCTCCTTTGGTTACACAGAACAAGCTGCAAGAACCTGCTTTGCACAGCAAGTGAGTGTCACTTAACCACAGAGCATAATATTTTTAGTGATTGTTTTAGCATTGACATTGTGGGTGAATCTCGCTCTCCCCCCCTGCACTCAACGTCAACAGAAAAAGGTCTCCCTCAACACATTCCTCGATACGTTGATGTCAGACCCGCCCCCTCAGTGTCTGGTGTGGTTGCCGCTCATGCATCGACTCGCCAACGTGGAGAACGGTAAGACACCGTGCGGAACATTCATAAAGGTGGGGGGAAAAGCTATAGCAAGGCTGGTGAGGATGTGAGTTTCAGCTTTGCATCATAATCTTGAGTCACCACACGCACAATCAGTCAAGCAGACACACACCATCAAAAAAAAACACTGTTGGTGAAGATGACCCATAGGGACTTGACACCATGTGTATGAGTGCATGTGTGTCTGTGTGTGTACATATTTGTGATGCGCTCATCGTCACAAGCCACCTCCATGTGAGCAAAAAGAGACAAATACACACAGCTTTGAAGCACTGCGCTGATTTGTGTGTTTGTTTAAAATCAAAGGATCGTTGACATCAAAACAGGCTCCATATCCCAGCACATCTGTCCCTAAAATTAATGGAAATTAATCCTCTATTCGCTGAAATGTGCAAAATATCTGGGTTTAACACAGTCACATCTGTTTGTGCGCGCGTGTTTGTGCATCTGTGTGTCTAACCCCTCCTCTCCTCCCTGCAGTCTTTCACCCGGTCGAGTGCTCCTATTGCCATACTGAGAGTATGATGGGCTTCCGCTACCGCTGCCAGCAATGTCATAATTACCAGCTCTGTCAGGACTGCTTCTGGAGGGGGCATGCCAGCGGTTCCCATAGCAACCAACACCAAATGAAGGAGTATACGTCATGGGTAAGGGAAGGAGAAGGAGAAGGAAGGAGGAGAGGGGCGGACTGAGGGAGGTGTGTCTGCACCGGACCAGTCACTGTGGCTATTTTCGCTCTGCTTCACCACAATGTAAAGATGCCGTACTGTATGTTGAATGCAGGTGATAGCATTGCTGCCATGACGCCAGGTGTGGAGGAAAGAAATCTGCATCCACATGTCCTCAGACTCTGCGTCTTACCTCTGTGTTTCCCCCCTCCTCTAGAAATCCCCCGCTAAGAAGTTATCTCATGCACTCAGTAAGTCACTGAGCTGTGCATCCAGCAGAGAGCCTCTTCACCCCATGTTTCTCGAAATGCCAGAGAAACCTCTCAACCTAGCTCATATTGTGTAAGTTCATCTTCTTTTCTTTCTCTTCATGATACAGAAACAGAGGCTCCGCAGTCAGATAGTTTATGTTATTTTCAGGGCCTGCGGTTTCTATTTCAGATTTTGAGATGCTTGATTTCAACCCACAGCTGATATTTATCCTGTAGCTGCCTCTAAGTCTGAAGTCTTGGGTCAACTGATCAATGAGGCTTAATTATAGCCTTGGGAATGGTTGTAATCTGCAATTCTACTGCTGCTCCTGCTGCTACTGCTGCTGCTACCTTTTTCTTGACTTGACTGATGTTGGTTTTTTTTCTTATAAATAATGGAACAAAAGGCTACACAAGGACAAACTCTGCAGCACTCTGCTACTGTCCATGAAAGGTTACTAAGAACAACACTTTCAGTTAACTTTGTTTATTTCATGTTTTACTATTGAAGGTCTTCTATTAATAGTCACAGTATTTTACAGCTCCTAAACAGCCAAGAGGAGTCAGCAGCCAGACTTCTGGCAGACCCACACAAGACTTTTCAAGTCAATACTAACCACTAAAAAGAATCAATACGTGCTATATTAGTGTTTTGAATATAAACAGATAAGATAAACAAACATATCTTGACAAAAAATCTCTTTTGTGGAGGTATTACAGTAAAGGACCTTGCTATGTATTCAGCGAGATTTCACAGTTGGAAAAGAAACTTGTGTGTCTGTGCTCCCTGATGTGTAAACTACACATCGTCAATACCGTTTCTACATTACTGCAGACAAATATGTGGCATTCACTCTACTGCAACCTTCAATCAACACACAGCATATATACTGTATGTTGATGCAGTGATCCTATCAGTCCATTTCCTTCAGCAGTGAACAGCTTGTTAAATTTGCTGCAGAGTGTTAATTTCCTGTTTCGTCTTGTATCTTTCTTAATGACAACAGCCTTTATATTTAGTGTAGTTCCTGAACTGCTGAGCTGATTATAATCGATTATTTTCATTTCCTTCCTTGTTCTTTACTTTCCTCAAAATAGAGATACGTGGTGAGTTGGTTTTGATTGTTTAACGCACCACAAAATGTGTTTTTGTACATTTTTGGTAGATTTACTTCCTCTGTACTCGCTGTGCTAATCATAGTGCCATCCCTCTATAGTGTAATGTCACTTTTACCTCGTCGGTTTCCATTTGAGCCCTTTGCTGTGTTTGTTGATCCACTGGTTCGTTTTTTTCCCCTTTTCATTGCATGTTTTCATTGTTGACCACATCCCTCACAAGTGTCCCACTAGAAACCCACAACTATGAAAGCATAAAAGGAAAAAGGAAAAAAAAAAAAAAAAAAAGCATTATTTGGCGGTTTTGTTTGAATAAAATTTGGAAAAACTAATATTTTTCTTCTTCTTCAGGCCACCAAGACCAGTTAACTTCACCAATGACTACTCACTCTCCCACTCCATGCCTACATCAGGGAACCCGTACTCCACCAAAAAGTGAGTACAACAGCAGGAACAATGGGTGTCCTGGATCTTTTCAGTTTGCCATCCTTCCCGAAGGCCCCATAAACCCCCCTGTAGACTCTGTGACCCATACTGTCTTTATTTTCTTGCCTTTATTTTCTCGTGTTTTTGTGAGTGTGTGTGTGTGTGTGTGTGTGTGTGTGTGTGTGTGTGTGTGTGTGTGTGTGTGTGTGTGTGTGTGTGTGTGTGTGTGTGTGTGTGTGTGTGTGTGTGTGTGTGTGTGTGTGTGTGTGAACATTTGTGTATCTCCATGCTTTTTTTTCTCTCTCTCTGTGGTTTCTTGAGCTGAATGTAAATGGCTTGCCTTACAGCAAGAATAATGATTTTGAGCAAAGAAAGCCCCTGACTGGGGCTGCTCCACATCTGTTGAAAGGGAGAGGGTAAGTGACACAGGTGTGCATATGAGAATGCTTTTGTAGCTGAAATGCATGTGTGGACTAATATAGATAATAATCATAGGGCATAAACTAGAGCACTTATCGTCCTAAGGAAACCATTAGCGAACTGGTTTTCTTATAGAAGGGTTTACATTGTTGTTCTCGAAGGGGCTATTTCAAAAACACTAGATGAAGCATGCCTCATAAAGATCATTGGCCATTAGTTTGAATGTCTATTACAATCTTTTCAATCACATAGAAATGGGGAATTCTAACTGCCAGTTTCTAATATAATCTGATTTGAATGTTACCTTCAATTTCCTTCATGTTGAAGTTATAGCTCTTGAATAGTATAAATTCCCAAGCCCATTCTTTGTGGTCTATATGAATAGGTATACAGTAGCTGTTTAGGTGAAATTGGATTGACTAGTTTTTTCCAGTGGCTGTTTATGTTGTATTTTGGAAGATACAAGTATTGGTGATCATGATTTTCCTGGTTTAAAAAAAATAAGTCTTTCAGCTCCTCTGCACCTGCATTTGATGAAAAAGGTGTTTCTCTAGGGAACACTGCTTTCTTTCATAACTTGTAGAAAAACATACAGATGATGTGATGAGTGACTGGCGTTATGCATGTCAGAGCTTCTGACATAGTGGTTTGCCCAGTTTGGGAAGCTATAATGCTGGGCTTTCAGGAGTTTTGATTGGCCAGCTCTTACACAGCAGTGACTGAAGAGAAAGCCTGACTGCATTTGTAAACCACACAACTGAAGCATATGGGTGAATAAAAATATATAGTTAAAGGGGGAATCCAGCAGCTTAGTATTTTACTTCCATAAAGTTGGAGGACTTGCGATTGTGAAATGTGAAACTAAAAGCTGGTCAAAAAAGAACAGAGCAGCATAGTGGTGTCCTGATCCTGTTGGTGAAGCTCCAAAAACCCTCAGTTCTTCTGCCCAAGAATTGATCAAGCTCATCCATGGCCCAGGTTTTATCCCTCCACCAAGTTTGGTGTGAATCACTTGACACTTTTTTTGCTGAAAAAAGAAAAAACCAACTAACAAACACGAGTGGAAAACGTAACCTCTTTACTGGAGGATGATGATGAAACACTGGAGTTAGGGGAGTTACTTGCGCTGGCAAACAGGTCATTATCACGTAATTCAGAAGGTCTCTTTAGTGCCACAGATTGTTGTTTAGGTTTTATGGCCCTCAGCTTTGATTGTTTTGGTTCACTCTCCTCAGTCTCAGTTACAGCTGGCAGCTGTTTCCAGACAGAGTTAACAACTAGCCAGTGGACATAGTGGGGCATTTAGCAGCTTGGGAAGTCACATCAGCAGGTGGTGGAAAGGCAAAACTGAGCTAAAAGGAGAGTAAATGTTCGACTTAGATGCGTCAGGTGACCAGAGAAAAAACGACTAAATACATAAATAGGCAACTGCCTTCTAACACTTTCAGTGTAACACCTCACAGCAGTGCTATTATGTTGGTGTTGTGTTTACAGCTTGTTCTGCTGCTTTAAATAGATGGATTGACTTCTTTTTAATTCTCATTTCCCTATGGCTAATTCTGCTGTGGTCTTCTGTGATGGCCATTAGCATGGTTGCTGCTACTTTACAGGAGTTTGTGATGCGGGTGACAAAGGTGGAAAGCCTTTATGTGCATGCTTGGCATATCTTGGGGGCTGAATGTTTGACTTATTATGAATAATGGATCTCAATGGTTTTAATAATGGAGCAGTGAGTGACTGATTGATGCTTGTATACAGTGCATGTCGCTGGTAGAGTTGCCGGGCATGTCCTTTATCGAGCTCCCAGCCTTCATCAGCGGTGTCTCTCCCAAACATAATATGGCCTTGTCTCTCTCTAGTCACCCATGAATGGCTGCTTTCCAGCCACTCTCCTCCTCTTCTCTTTTGTTGTGCTCTCTTCTTTTCTCTCTCGGCTTTCTCCCCCCACCCTCTCATCCCCTGTGCCTCGGTTGTCACCTGTGTAATGTTATGTTTTATGTCTTGTGAAACCCTGCACTGTTCCAGGTTGAACTACAACCTCGATGTTGCTGATAGACTTGCAGACGAACATGTTCTCATTGGCCTCTATGTGAATCTGCTCCAAAACAACCCCAAAACATGGTTAGTTGGCGTGTTGCTGTGTTTGCCAAACACCAGTGGAAACTATGTGCTCCTCTCAACTGCCACACTCTCAATCCTTCCCCCTGATCTAACCTTAGTCCGAGTACGTTACAGTTCTAGCTGCATGCTGTCGGACAGTTTTACACACTAGTAGTCACCTCGACCTCTGACACTGCTGTCAACACTTTACTACCATTCAACAGCAAGCAATAAGTCGTTTTGACTGATTCGTATTGACAGAGCAGGATAGATCAGATTTGATTTGAAGATTTAACTTCTTTTTTTCTTTTCTTTTTTTTTAAGGTATATTTGAGTCTGTAAAAGAACTTGTAAGAATATTAGAAATCTGGACAAGAATCAAATAGCTAATAGTCTCTTATTTGTATTACAGTACATTATGCTGCATTACTGGCAGATTATTTAGTCAATTACCAAGTAGTTTAAACACTTTTAGATTTGACTGCTTCCTCACAGGCTAATCTCTAAAGTGCGTCTGGTATGTTTGATCCTGTAAACACTGTGTATTACTGGGACTGTAGCACTGATGCTTATTTCCTTACACAGGGAAAATAGTGTTTCCTGTTTTATCTGTGTGTGTACGTGAGTGCACTAATATGCTTTTTTGTGTGTGTGTGTGTGTGTATCAGTGGTGGCTAAATGTTAAATGCCATCTATCATGTTGGGTACCTGTATTATAGCTGCAGCTCTGCAAACCCACCCCATTCCTCCCCCACCCTCATATATCTTCCAGTGTGCGTGGATTTCAGTGCTTTAACTGTACGTGGGCGTGCACATACATAACCTATATAATCCCTCTGGCCTTTAAATACATAGTTAATGATCACCTCACCTCCACTTACATATAATAACTCAGCTTCATTCCTGCTTTTGTGGTTTCACATGAGTAGCTCAGCATGATTACAGGGGCCTCTGCTGTCAGAGTAAAACTTTATGAAGCTCCTCTGATTAATCAGACTCTTGAACAAAATAAACTTTCTTGGATTTTTTTTTCTTTTTTTTTTCTCCTGCATACTTTATATCTCTGCAGCTGTGTATTATTAACTGTGTCATGTTGTGACTCCCATCTCTATTTTCCTCTTGATCAGTTTGCTGGAGAGCAGTAACCATCAGGATGAAGAGCACAGTCTCATCGCCCGCTATGCTGCTAGACTGGCTGCTGATGCTGCGGTGAGATATTATATATATATATATATATATATATATATATATATATATATATATATATATATATATATATATATATATGTGTATATACTAGACATTTATTGCACACAATATCATGGCATCTTTTAACGGTGTTCAGTGCCAAAAATCTGTCCTTGATGAGAAAAGCTACTCTACCTTTGGGGGTTTCAGTCCGTTTTTATTGCTGTGCCGAAAGAGGGTTTAAAGGTTGTGATCATTTCTAAGCTGTCTTGTACGCCAGTTTACGCTGTGATGGGGTCTTGATGGATGTCTGGTGACTTAACCGTTTTGTTCCCCTGTGAGATATGAGATAAGGTGGAGGATGACATCATCCCGGGGTAAAGCCAGCCCACGTGATGTCTCTTGCTTGGTTTCACCAACAGGCTCAACAGCAGAGGGTCCCCACAGACCTCCCCTGCTCTCTGGATGCCAACAAACAGCAGAGGCAGCTCATTGCAGAGCTCGAGAGCAAAAACAGGTTAGAGATGAATGCCTTGGAGACACTGTTCAGCTGGTGATACCTTTCTCTTTGTCTTGTCGCTTCTTTTTTTTTCAATTTCACAACAAAAATAGATGCTGACCTAGAAGTGGATAAATTACTGAAAAAAAGCCAACGTAATATCCAAGAAATAAAATAGGAAAAGTCAAAGACAAAGCTCACACTGGATCTAACAGACGCTGTTTCCTTTAAAATGAGATCACTGTATATTAAACAGTGAAACCAAAGTGGAGACAAAAGCTCAACTATAAGCAACACTTACATAACAATGGATCACTGCATGTATATGAAGGGGTGGCTGGTAACGACAAACCTACAGAGAATTATAACCCGACTCCTCTTTATCTGTAGATCTGTGGTGCTTTATAGGCCTTCTTCACAGATGACATTTTGACTAGTTTCAGTATGAAAAGCACAGGTGTATGTGATGTATAATAAAATTAATGATGGCTGAATTCCATTTAGCTGCCTCAGTTTCAGGGTCTTGGTATTGTGCATATACAGTCAATGGTTTATTCTGACTCACTGTCATGTCTTACAGGGACATTTGAACCAAACAGAGCCACAGTTAATGATAAAATGACACCTGCACTTTTACTGCTATGACAGGTCGACATATGTGCATGAAAACTGCATAGAGCATCTTCTGCCTGATTGTTTGGTTTTCCATTTCACAACTTATTGTATCAAAGTGTTCCGGAGACAGCAGCAGGCGGATGTTTTCCGGAAAAAAAAAAGATCTGTGCACCACCTGTCCAGCAGCATACAGTAGAAAGACAAAGTAAACAGCGAGGTTGTGAACATGGTAGAGCATTTAGCAGTTAAAAAGCCAGATATTTTTCTCCCCCAGAGCTTGAGGAAACCAAAACTTAAGTTAATGTTGTGTTAACAGCTTTTTTCTTTTGTATCAGGTTTCTCTTCACAATTTAGACATGCTCAGATTTGGATTTGGATAGCGGCCTAATATGTGTAGCAGAATACGACGTCCTTGTGTTTTGTGTTGACCCTGGGGTCATATGGACAAAGCAAATAATCTGTTTTCCTACCTGCTCGTCTATGTTGGTGTCTGTCACAGAGAAATCCTGCAAGAAATCCAGCGGCTGCGCCTCCAGCATGAGGAGGCCTCCCAGCCGCCTCCTGACAGGGGTCAGCAGAACCCCACTCTGCTAGCTGAGCTACGACTTCTCAGGTAACCGCTACCTTGACCCGCCCCGCCGCAGTTTAGCTCAGACTGCTACAGAACCTTGTAAACTGTTTATTGCTCGTGAACATATGCCACAGACTGCTGATCCTCATAATACTTTCCAGCTCCTGTTTTTTTTGACATGACATTATGGTGTCTTCTTCACACTGTACAACGTGTTTCCTCTGTTAGGCAACGCAAAGATGAGCTTGAACAAAGAATGTCTACTCTGCAGGAGAGTCGCAGGGAGCTCATGGTGCAGCTGGAGCAGCTAATGATGCTTCTCAAGGTACCAGAGACACGTCTTTAATCTCTTTCACTGCACAGCCGTCACATGCGTTCGCCTTCGTGATTACTGCAGGAAGACACACTCTGTTTCCCGTGGCGAACGCTGAGGTTATGGTTCTCTCTCTCTTTTTGGACAGAATCAGTTATGTTGCACTTTAAGTTTGCATATTTATATAAAACTACATGGACATACACAGTGGCTTGTATAATGATTTTGTTCTTCATATTGATGCAGATGGTAAGCAATATGGTCGGATGATGAATTTACCTTGTATTACAATTTCTCCCAGCTGTGGCTGATCACTCCAGCTTATGTAAAGCAAACACTGCACTTTAGAGATGAGGAAACATGTGAGCAATTACCCAACGTGTCCATTAGAGGGCGTGTAATAGTTAAACACCCAATCTGTTTTGTTTTTTAAACTTTAAAAACATGAAGGACAGTGAATTCATATACCAAATTAAAGACTGGGATCTGTTAATGGGAAATACTGGGAGCATCAGAAAAAGAAAATTAATTATTTAGCTTTTGTGTGGTGTGTCTTAGAATCTCACTCTCAGTTTAGTGGCTCCAGTCCTGTATTTAAATCTTTTGTATAAGAGAGATGTTAATGTATCTCACAGTGTCAAACAGGACAGGGTGCTGAGTTCAGGATTAAGCTGCATCACACTTTACGAGACAGCGTGTCTGCCCCCCCTATAGGAAGGATAGTGATCTAGTGTGAGAATATCTCCTCCAGTCAACAAGACAGGAGTTCCTCACAGCTACGTAAAGTGCTTAGTGCACTGGCTTAAGTAGGGAGGATATCAATCTAATTTGCCTAAAAAGATCAATGTTAATCCATTAAAGTGGCATGAGGAAGCCGCTTGCCCATCACATCCTGGAGGAAATACTCGATACAATGTGGGTTGTTGTTTCATGAGCCATGAAATATTGTTTTTCTTTTCAGCTGGAGGAGGAACGAAAACAAGCTGTAAGTGTAAAAAACTAAGAGCCAAAAATCAGCTGAAACTCGGATGCATGTTTGAAATACGTACTTTGCCGTTGTTGGGTGAAACTTTTTATAGGTGGTAACACTTTAAGGTGTTAGCTTTGTCCTTATAAAGCTAAGGAGGAATTGATGTTCTCCAATTCTTTTGTTTGTTTGAAGTGCGGGAAATTTATTGTGTTTACCATTTTTGACGAAAAAAAAAAACAGGTTTTGGTTTGTGGGAGTTTTTGAAATGACTTTTAGGGAGAAACATCTATTTCACCAGCACGTTGCGTGTGTGAGAAATGCTGTGTTTTATGAAGAAATGCTGTGTTTTGAGACAGTTTAATGGCTGCACATACTGTACATTTCAAGCATGCGTGTAATGTGTATTACTCACAAAGCTATTGTGGTGAACTTCAAGGACCAATACTCCTTTCAGTAGATGTGAGAAACTATCAGAGTGAGCGTTTGCAGCTGTTTGAGGCTTAAATAAAGTTTCTTTGCTGTGATTTAAAACCCGAGAAAGAAAACAGAGTCTCTAAATTTTATCTTTAAAAAGAAACCCTGTAATTCAGATTATATTATATTCAGCATGGTTTTATCTCCAGACAAATAGTAACATCAAAACTGTCTGTAATGTGTGTTGTAGACTCAGGGTCCCAGCTCTCCACGCTCCTCCCCCAGCCACACCATCAGCCGGCCGATCCCCACACCGATCCACTCGGACTCCGCTGGCACCACCCCGACTCACACACCTCAGGACTCACTCATGGGCGTGGGAGGGGATGTTCAAGAGGCCTTCGCTCAGGGTAACACACATGAATACATAAGCATGCAGTGTCCAAAATATGACAGCAAGGTGTACATGATTACATTTCAATTTTTTTTTTTGCTGTATTAAAGGTCCCAGGAGAAATCTGAGAAACGACCTGCTCATTGCTGCTGACTCCATCACCAACACGATGTCATCACTGGTTAAGGAACTCAATTCAGGTGAAAATGAATCCACAAAAAAGGCTGTTTTCCTTTTAGATTTTTCATGCAGCTGATTTAATGTCTCCTGTTTTCCACAGAAGGTGGAAGTGAGACTGAGAGCACTGTGGATTCAGACTTTGGACGTGGTGACCTATTGGCCACAACTTCTTCAGATCCATTCATCACCTACAAACAAAGGTACTTGGTGGACATATACAGTACTGTGGATATATGATCTGCAGTCAGCACACAGGAAATAGCACAAATAACTTTTGTGGTACTTTTGGATAGCATCTACAGTATATGGACATGATAGAGGGTTCTTGAGCAAGCAGTTGACACCATAAATAGCTGAATTTCACCCACACCACCTTCCAAAGGCAAATCATCCATTTTTGCCAGAGTCACACCCTTCATATTCTAAATCTTTTCTAATTAGTCTCATCTAAATCGTATTTGACTTTTCCAGTTTGTGAAAAAAAAAACACTTTACAACATCAGTGAGGTTTGTGGGACTTTGTTGTTGGTTTTTAGTCTTAAATTAAACAGTGCTGCTTGAAAATAACACCACTTAATTCCTCAGCTTTATATGTGCTTCCACCATCCTGTCTCAAACTGCTTGTTATCTGTCACAGGAGCTCCAGCGCTGCAGAGGAGGAGAGCTTTGAGAACGACCTGGAGCAGCAGCTGGAGGACGAGCTCAAGTTGGAGGAACTAATGAAGCACAGACAGGAGCCAGACAAAAGCTGCATGGTGAGTTGCAGCTTTTCCAAGACTGGAACAAAGTCAAAGGAGAAAAGCTGCATTTTGTGTGTTTTCAACTATTAAATCTCTCCTCCTCTAGTTCTAATTCTAACCTGCTGTCTGTGCTGTGGTGGTGTTCATGTTGTGGTGCAGGTGACTCTGCAGCAGTGACTGTGTGTGACTGGTAAGTTTCCGAAAGTCAGCCTTTGTTTCTTTTTTAATCAAAAATAACAACCTTTTATATGAACAACTTTTTCAGTCATCTAATATTCAGGTGATTTTTAATTATGCAAGTAAAATGTAAAATGCTAGAAAGCAGTGAAAGATGATTATTGTGTATTCCCACAGACCAAGCTGACATTTCAAAATCTATTTTTGTGTTGCTCAACACTCAAAAATCTATACTCCGTTTATAATTAGGTATGACAAAGAAAAGTATCTCATCCTCACATTTGACAACCTGGCAATAGCTAATATTGAGAATTGAATACCCCCAGGAGAGACTAAAATCATCATTCAATTCTCAAAACAGCTGCTGATTAATTTTCTGTCAATTGAGAAGTTGATTAATCAGCTAATTGTTGCAGCTGAGCTCTGCATGAAAGCTGATCATTTTAACATTTAACAAAATGTTGAAAATTTACAAAAGAAAATCCACAGGAATATAAAAACAGGCACTGTGTGTATACAATCCATTAATGAACATGTGCACATAATCAGGAGCCACAAATAGTGAATAATAAGCCATGTCCCATTGTACAAACCTTTGGCTTGGTACATTATACTTCTCTTTAAGTACATTCAAATGCGTATTACTATTGTGGCTTTAAATCTTATTCTGGTATTATCATGTTTTGGAGATAATTTTGAGATGAAAATAGAGAAATATCGAACTCCAGTGTGCACATAACTGTAGCAGCATTCAGGTTTCTGATTGTGGGGGGTGTCCATATTTTGAATTTGTATTTGCAGTGGGCAATTGCTCTGCTGTTTCTGCCTCTTGTGGCCTCAGTTGGCTAACTTTGCATTTTATGAATGCATTTCATTCATGAATTACACACTTAGCCCACTGCGTGATCAGTCAAATGTCATTTTTGTGCATCAGTGTTTTGCAGTACTCTATGCACATCCAGGTGTGTCTTTGCTTTCTCAGTATTTCAGCTGCTCTTTGTCTCTGAACCAAGTTGAGTTCCTTCAGCACTTGAGGATGAACCTGGGTTAACAGATTTACCAAAGCATTTAATGCCCCGCAATTTGCCCTCGCCATCTGATTAGCAGTAATGAAAGACAGGAGCGCCAATAAAATGTGTTTTCCACTTAACCTGTGTCAGACTTTGACTTTCATTACAGTATGCAAGTCACCCTTACAGTCAGTATTATGCTGTTGTGTTGTTTTAACTACTAATAGAACTGCGGCTGGATCAGACAGGGATCAGAAACCAAGAGAGAAGTGTTAAGTAACCTTGTTTTGTATTTTTAACAGGTGAGCAATACGAAAAGCAACAATAGTAGGAGACACTGCACGGGACAACACTGGGCCAACAGTTCAGAGCACTGAAGATAAGAAGAATTTAAGTTGAGGAGGGAAAAAAAAGAAGCTAAATCCAACCATAGAATACGTTTATGTAAAGATATATATTTTTAACCAACCACATATTTAAGGTAATACTGTGAGCTGATGTAAAGAGATTAATTACTGAGCTGTCTATTATACCACAGGTGCCATAAAAAACACATGATTTTGGGAATTGTTTTTCTTAATTTTTATCCTTTTTCTATGAGTTGTCTAACAAAAGTACAACAATACTGTTTGTACAGGGTGGCAAACTTGATCCCTTCAAAATTGTCACGTTTCTTTCTGAATGCAGTGAACCAGGTTTAGGGTTTGTTTGTCATCTGATTTATGTTAGAGATTTGGGATTATGTCGGAGTTGAAGTTATAGATGATAAAATTTGCAATCTTTTTGTAAATGTACAACTCTGGCCTGGTTGCTACGAACAGATTTTATCACTATTCCATAGATTTCTTACTGTTGCTGTCGAGTGGCTTTTGTATTGTTTTTGGACTTGTTTTTGGAGCAGGCCGACTGCTATTGGTCAGATCAGTTTATTTTATTGATACGTTAGTAATAATAATGCACACTGCCTTAGCTGATTGGATGACCTCTTAAAAGAGTTTATTCAAACTGTCAATGCAGCATGTAGCTAACAACAAAACACACCTGTTCATCAGCGATGCTAGTTGTCTTCACTGGGAAAAAAAGAAAGAAGAAGAAGTGAAAGTCATTTAATCTGATCCTGGGAAGTGATTTGTCTGCAGGGGTTTGGTCTGCAAATATGTACACTGTCTACATATAAATGGTCAATAAAATATAACATATTCTCTATGGACTGGAAGCGTTTTCAAAACACAGTAAAGAAAAAAAAAAGATGTTAACACAGAGACTTCCAAATTGCTCAAATTCAAAGGTTTACATTGGTAAGGGCATTGAACAAATTGTGTTTACTATCAATGGTTTATGAATTAAGGTTCAATCATAGATTATTTGCCATTGTCTCATTTGTTATGCTCTCACGCAAATCTGTGCATGACTTGCACACCGGGATACACACTCTTGATGTATTTTCTGAGTGTGCGTGAAACTTAACTCAGTCACTCTGAGAGAAGTGGCAAGCCAATCTAAAATCATAAATGTGTGAAATATATCTAGTTTGATTTTTGAGCAAGTTCATAGAAGTGATTTTGCATGGTGGTGATGCATAATAAAGTGTTGACACAATATCACAATTTTTGCCTATGAACTCCTTTTCTCTTTCTTTTTCCATTCCAGAACGGCACACTTCAATTGGCTGGGTTTGGCAGTGCACATTTATTATCTGTCATAAATGCACTGTTGGCTGCCCTCAACCTATTGTCTATAATTCATCACATAGACCCACCATCTGAGGTAACATAAAAGCAGCCATCCAGTGCTGAATCTCAGTCATGTGAATATTAGTAAGGGGAATTTTCCTCTCAGGCAATACTAGCAGCATATGAATTAAGTAATAAGGTGCCTCATTATTGTTATCATTATCATTATTGTTGTTGTTATCAGCACTTTTTAAAGATGTCAACACAGAGACAGTCTCTTAACATTTGAAAGACAGATCCACAGCATCCATCACCAGATCTTTAAACTGACAACATGAAATCTTTACACAAGATGATGCTCTTTACCTGGTCTGTGTTGCAGTCACTGTCTCACCATTCTTAGCAAGCTGCTTTAAGAATGATGAATTTTACACTAAGCTACATTTATGCCTTTTGTCTTCTATCAAGCGCATGACTGCACCCTGGTGTTAAAAGAGGAGGAATGCAGCTGTGTAAGTGGCTGAACATGAGGCTTATTTCATCAGAGTTGCAAAGTTTGTACATTGTAATTCCCTTTGTTAACAACGGTTGCTGTTTAATGTTGAAATGCGGTCAATAAAAAAATAAATAAAAGGTATGCATTTTTCATTAGGGCAATAGAAACTCACAATATTTAGAGCATATAAAAGAGAGAGAGAGAGAGTTAATCTTAATCCTGTAATGCTCAGGATCAATCCGTATTGATTAATGTGGCCAATTATTTTGTCAGTTGACCTGGATTTAGCCAACATTAGTGTATGTATAACCAAAAATGGATATTTTAAATTCACAAGAAACCAAAGTGACATCTTTTGTTTTGTCTTGCTCGGCCAACAATATAAAACACAGACAAACAGCAAATTTTCACATTTGAGAAACTGTTTTGTTTTTCATTTTGACCCTCAAAATTGTACCAGGTATTTTGTCAATCAACTATTCAGTCAAATAAGTAGGCCTATTTTAAAGCAGCAACACTTTAACATGACAATTGTCACAACAAAACGACACAGAATAATAAAATTAATGGAGATTTACAACCGTTTTTAAATTATTATTTTATTAGTAGACCTTTGCAGATGGTAGTAACTGAAATACTTTTTAAAATAGCAAGAATCATCTCCACCCCTGCTATATACAACAATAACATGCTGTTTACATATTAATCCATTACCAATGATTTATTATCATATGGTATTTATATCCCTTACAGAGCAATATAGCCTGCACAATGGGTACTCTTGCTTTTATACGTTAAAGGTGTGTTTATGATCGTATTTTATCGCTTTTACCAAGTGCAGTCATGAAAACTCCTTCCACCACTGTAATCGTGGAAATGTATTACAATATTCCTGCGATTTTCCAGCAGGGAAAGTGAAATGACACCGTGCGACTAGACGGAAAGCTGTCCGGTGTCTTGAATGATCAACGCATCAGTACACGATTGGCCAGCTTCAGGACAGATGTCGTGAACGAGCCAATGAGCTGCCTCTTCGGTGACGCGCTGACCAATCAGGTGCCCGCTCTCAGCTCTCTGTGTAGCGAGAATGGGCGTTTGAGGGTGGGGTGACTCAGCCGGAAAACAGCCTCTCTTTTTTTTTTTAACACCTTGTAAACCTGCGGAGCGGAGTTCACTGGTGAGTCCCATTTGCTTTTACTGAAAAATACTAGTTTGTAATTTGATATGAAACGTGCAGCATGAAGTCTACATGCAAAAAATGCGCCTGTTGACGTGTTTCTCTCCGCCGGCTCGTACGGTGATGTTACCCTGGGTCAGGGCATATGTCGGCTGTCACATTTCTGACAAAGTGTAGGCAGGAGCGAAATTAGCCTACTGTACTGTAACTTGGCAGTTGGCGAAACAAAAGCCTTTACAGACACTGTAAGTGTTGTCGAGCTTGGTAAAACACAATTTATTTCTCGCTTTGTCATTTTTTTCAATCATTGCTTCTCATTAAACTGTCACTTCTGACCACGAAGCTCAGTTAGCTTCATTCACCGCAGCTAACGTAACGTTAACTGCTCCGTAACTGATTTGCTTTTAAACAAAAAACAAACAAAAACAGCTTAACTGTCTCAACGTCTCTCACCGCAACCCTAAAAACGACATTTAAATCTTTCTCATAACGGTGGCCACACAGTAGAAAGCGCCGGGGTGACCACACCTCTCCTTGGTTTTGTTCTTCTTCTAAATCTTAGGTGCAGATTTGCCCTTTTTTCAATTGGCAAATGAAAACTTTATATTGTCATATGTTGTACTGTAGCTGAAACAAAGACTTGAAAGGTACCAAGATAGGATGTAACAGATCCGTGCTCTCTCCTCACTGGTCCTGGCCTCCACTGCTCTTATACTGCATGTGGTTCCCCTGAATGTGAATGTACAGGAGCTTGACTCTTTGTGTCAGTAACATTTTTTCCACCATTAATGGTACCTGTCCAACCTGCAACTCAAGATAATCTGTTTGACCTCTTTGCTATTTTATGATTGCCCAGGGTTTGATATGCAGGGTGGAGAAACCACCCCTCACCCACCCACTTGATTGTCCAATTCAAGTGAGTGAGACCATGTAGTGAGATATGAATGAAGAAACGACAAGCACAGCTTATGCATTTCCTCTAATGGAACGAACCTAAGCATTAACAAGACTGTAAATCCACTGAATCACCCACATCGACAGCAAGTGACAAGGAAAGCCCAAACAAAGCAGCCCTTTGCTACATTAGCTGGCCTGGTTACTCTGTTTCTTTGGCTCCCATCCACTTTCAGTGATTGCTGAATTTTGAGCTTGTACCAGTGGTTACTGAGTTTGATAATGACTAATAGGCCACATACTGGAGCAGTGTGTGCTGTAAAAATTTCAAAATACCTTCAAAGCTTTGATGTGCTTTAAAAAAAATGGCAACATCATCTCCAGACAGCAAACTGAGAGAAGCCAGTGTCTCTTCTGAGGACATTGCTCCCGAGGCAGCCATTGTTAGTGTGATAAACCCGTCCCTTATCCGACTCAAAACCTGTCTATACACTACAACAGAAAATACTCCAAATGTACATCTTTGGGCTTCTTGCACTCAGTTCACTTGACCTGACACAGTCTGGCTGATATAGGAGTCGTCATTTCACTGATACCTATGCACATATTGGGCTATTGCAGTTCTTAAAGCCAAATATTCAGCTAAACAGTCCTGAACACTGTAAGTTTGTGTTCAGATAAACATTAACGCAGCATTAATAAAAACATAGCACGGTCGTCCAACTAAAAAAAGTTGAACTCTTCTCAACTTTTGCTGCAGTGCAGTACAACATCATCTAGCAACACACTGCGTTTGCCAATTACACACGTGCACCCTTGTGGCAGATTAATTTCCAGAGTTGCAGATCCTATCATTCACTATTGTACCGCTGCCATTGTGTAGTTTTTTGGGCAGATTTAAGGTGTATGAAACGAAACACGAATTTGTATTTGATAGTTTTTCTGTCATTCTTGAAACAACAAATGTCCAACAACACAGGCTGTTACATGTTTCATAGTGTTAGTTCAGTAACATACTGACAGGTAGCCGCTAAATCACCTTTTCCTTTTCAAAATGTTAACAGGATGCTCAAACTTTTGTGCTGCTTTTCTTCAAATGTAACTTCAGATATGTCTTCTTTTTTGAGCGCCACAGAGGAGAATCCCTCTCCAGGTGAAGGTGTGAGCAGTCATCGGTCCAGAGGGGATGTGTCCCTCTTGTTGTGGCCTTACATTTACTTGCATAACTCATAGTCTTTAGAGTGTGAACATGATTTGAAACAGGCCATGCATGCTGCACCCCTGGTCACACTTTAAGCCCCTTCAGATTGGAAAGTGGCAAGTTAATTTCACTGACAACTTGCAATGGCACACTAATGTCATCAAGCACAGATTTCCCCATTTTCCTGTTGCCACTGAAGTTTGACCATATCATACCTCTGTTGCTTGCCACCTGATGCCTAGAGGACCCCTGTGTGTGCAGTTGTGTGATTGTGATGAGACCAATATGCTGCAGTTATCACTTTCCGGTCTGATGGGGCCTTTAGCGTTGCTGTAGTGGCAATGTAGTACTGCATGCTTTTCGTTCTTAGTGCAGTTTGGCCATAATGAGATTAGTACTTGGTTGTGCCTTGTGTTTGGCTCTGCAGGAATTTATGTTAAGATTAAAGAGTACTTTTAACCCAGTAGACTAAGGGGACGATACCAAATACATGTCCCTCTAGATAAAATACAAGCTACTAGTGCTGAACACTTTGCATTTAGTCCACTGCCTTGATTTATTTCTAATGTGACAGAGATATTTCAAAAATACTAGAGAGATTAGTAAGGGTGAATTACTGCTTTCACAGTCAAAGGTGCAATCTGAGGAACATACTGTAGGCTACATCCGCTTTGCTCACATGTGACTTATGAAAGCTCCAGTGTGACTGATTAAAGTTGAAAAAAACGAAACAGATGGTGTAAATTACGGCCACTATTTCACGGTGAAACACTGTTGGAATTTGGAGTATGTGTTGTAACATCTAAAGGGCAAGGTTTTACCAGAAGGTCTGCATCATTCAACAGAAGGTAACTTTGTCAAGCTTTGGCTATGGATAAGGAGTCAAGCTAGATACCCCTGATAGGCAAATCACAGGTTTCACATGTATTCACTTGTATTAGAAGACTGAATTCAGAATGGAGGTCAATATTATTGTATTAGATTTATCAGATTTCATTTACATTCATAGTCACTTGATTTATTGGAGATGAGCTTTAAAAAACTTTGTGTTTTGACTTTGGATGTAAAATGTTCCTAAACTGTAGCTGGGAAATATAAACTTTGGCCTCATGGTGGCACTAGAGGTTTAGCTAGAGTCAAAGTGAACACTATAAGTATGGTCACTGTGTGACATCCTTTGGCTCATTTTAAAACCAGAAACTGAGAAAAATTTAAAACATACTATTCATTATTTTGAAAGATATAATAATTACTGGTAGTGCAACTGGAGCTAGAAGTGTCCATAGGATGTTTGGAAAGAAAAAGCCTCCAGAAGATCATCCCTATAACCTTTTTTGTCTTATGATAAGGAGCACAAAAAGAAACAATAAACAAACATGTCAATATAGTATCTTTTTTGAGTCATTGTCTTACGAAAAATCCCAGAGGAAACACTGCTGACACATGAAAAAGTTTAAGCATTTCTGACTGAGTTATCTGAGTTGCCTTTTGGACTGAAAGATGTTAGATGGATTGTCACATTGATCTTAAGATCTAGTATACCTGTCACTATCTATAAACAGGGGGCACCACCAAACATACCTTTTGCCTTTTAATTAAAACAGCAATACAACAAGAAAATAATTCAGACAGAAAAAGAAAAAAATCAAGGCAGCAAAACAGTATTACATAGTAGAAATGTCTAATTTTTTCCCTAAGCTTTTGCATAATGTAACTTAACTTAATTGGTGGTTTTTGAGGCCATATGAATGGCTGGATAGACTTGCATAAAATTCCTGTACAATACATTGTAGCTGTGTTGTATTAGCTGGTGTTAGAGTCCAGTGCTGTTTACATCATGTGGCATCAGTGGGGTTTTCATCCTGCCTGATAAATACTGGGCCCTGCTGGTTCACCTATGGCAGCCTCTTATCCTTGATTACTAACCATGTGCATATCAAGTCGCACCGAGCTGGCCTTGCTTCCTGACTCACACAGACATACCATATTAGGGCTGTAATGATGATACTGTCAGTGTAGTTGTGTCAGTCTCATATAGTAGTTGTGTCGAATTTAATACAGTGAGTTCTGCATGGAACAAGGAGGTGTTCTGTGTCCCATTGTGAGTTGTTGCCCAGCAACGTACCACTCACACACTCGAAGGAGCAGTGTAAAAACAACAGATGTGGCAGCACAAACAGGAGATAGCTTAGCAACCACAGGTCTGTGTTGTTTAGCTTTTAAACACATCACAATCAAACTGAGATCTTTGTATACAGTGCATTGTAACTTACACCCCAAATGGACATCTGCAAATGTATGGCAAGATGATCAACTTATTATACTGAAATCTTATTGGCCACCATTTTAGTTATCAAGCAAAATGTAACTGTTTCCAGCTTCTCAAATGTGAATATTTGCTGGACTTTTATGGTAGCATATCAATATTTTTGCAGTTGGAACAATACAAAAGATTTGAACATGATATCCTGGGGTCTTGGTAATTCCCATTTTCCTAACAAAAAACTGCAGATACAACTCCTATTCTCATGATTGATTAATCTAAAAATATTTTCTTGATTAATTTCCAGTCTTTTAATATGGTGATAAACAGGGGGGAAAAACCCTCACAATTTCCAAAAGCGCAGTTCAAAATTGTTGTTATGACTAACAGCAACAGTCCGAAACACAAAGATATTCAGTTTACTGTCTCTGTTTCTGCCTCAGTTTGAGTGTCTGGAAACAGAAAGTAGTTTGGCATTTTTGCTTGGAAATTTAGTGAAACAATTCAACAACCAACAAAGTTCACTTATGATCAACACATTATTGCAGATATTCAGTTATTAGTCTAAAACCCCAAAGATATGCAGTCATCTATAAGTGACTTATAAAATAGGAGTGGTGGTAGTAGTGGCTAGTAGTAGCAGTGTTTACATAAGAAAAGCAGGATCAGTGAATTTGTGCAATCCATAAATCAATCATCATTGATTAGCAAATTGTTGCAGCACTAGTTCCCTAAAATGCTTATATAAGCTTACAGTTGCATTGATGTGTTAGGCTAAGTTGCATGAATAGTAGAATAGCAGTATAACCAGCATATATACTAATATACAGTATAAGACATAAGTATTTATTAATGCATTACAATTGAGTAATACTGTATTGTCATTAGTTTTCTGTCTGTTTTTGAGCATTTGGGGTTAAGGTCAAAATATTTCACCTTGGATTGTGGAACGTTGTTTTTTCACCATTTCTTTTTAGTTCTTACAACAACCGGCAGATAAACACAACCCAACTTACCTAAATTGTACTGTTCAAATGTTTATTTGCTGACTTCTAGTGCATTGTTGGCATTGATTCATGTGGTTAGTAATCAAAACAGCATTATATAACACACCATCTTTTTCATGAGCACCACTTTTATCTGTCAGGATCTGCCTGCTTTTCTTCTTTTTAGCCACATCTGGTGGGTGTTGTAGTGCTAAGGAACTGATTGATTATCATCTAAGGATTGGAGGGTGAAACTGGGTGGGCTGCATTTTCCTTTTGATCAAATTAATCCTCTCTCATTTGATTGGGTTTTTTACTCTCCCTCTCCTAAGCATCTGATGAGTGGCTTGTGCACAATCTCTAAAAAAAGTTGATCTGCATGTCAAAGCAAAAAAAAAAAAAAAGGGCACTCGACCATTGATCTGACCGGTGATGATGCTTTTTTAGCACATCAAGTGATCAATGTAATTTTGGTGTACTGAAATAGCCCACCATAAGGAACAGGCAGCCAGCCCCAGCAGTCACGTGGTGCAGGGTGCAGCGACGTCACCAGGGCAGAGATTTGTGAAGAATAAGCAGACAGAGGGAAAGAGCCCCGGAGGTGCAGCACTTTCTTAGCAATTGCATCGTTCCTCTTGTTTTTTTCCCCCGGCCAGACAGAGAACAGAGTATCTGTTCAACATTTTAGAGACCCAAATGCCCGGTCCCACCCAAGCCCTTTCCCCAAATGGAGAGAATAACAACGACATCGTCCCGGACAACGGATCCAACATCATTCCTTACAGGAAAAATACAGTGCGGGGAGAGCGCGCCTACAGGTAAATCGGTGTAATGCCGCATTTGATTTCATGTTAGAAAACCCCAGATAATGATTTAAAAAGAAAAGAAATACAGACATTGGTGCTGACAGAAACCTGCATTCTGGCCTCCCCCTGCTCCTCGACGTCTGTCTGTCGGTCCCGACTCCCATCCACTGTTTCTTCCCCCCTCCTGTTGTCTCCCGGTCTCCTGTCATGTTAGCCTCGGAGAGACTATGGCGTAAATCGCTCTCGAGTTAGCGCAATGAAACGCTCCTCTCTGCGGGTGTGTATGGGCGCACCGCGCGGCTGCCGGTAGCGGTGTATGGTTGTCATGGGTTGTGCATTATGCGGAGATTTTTTTCTCTTTTTTTTTTGGAGTAGCGGATTGAAGCGGTGCGGCTTGTCAAATGACAGGAGGACACAGACACAGCCGCCCCTGCTGCTCCTGCTGCTCCTGCTCCTGCTTACTACTAGAATATTCCCATCGTGACATGACACTTCTCAGCTACCTAATACCTCACCATATCACCGCCGGTGTGTGTTTTGGATGGGGTGTTTCATTGTGTATAACCTCTCATTAGTTGCCACACAAGCCTGGTTCCCTCCCTCCTTCCCTCTCTCCCTCCTTCCCTCTCCCTCTCTCTCTCTCTGTGTGTGGATCCAGGCAGCAGCCCAGCCCTGGTGGCTATCCCTGCCCCGGCTAACAAAGCATGCTAACAGGAGCAGCAGCACATACATACATCCGTTTTGTTGACATGGGATCCTCTGGCCCAGTTTCCTTCCTCCCTTCTCAGAGAGTCCGTCAGTCAGCCGAGGCTTTTTTTTTGCTCCTGCAGAGCTGCTGGAACCCAACTTTAACGGGGGAGGGTTATTATTATCCTGCGTACCCGGTGTGTGTGCTAGTGGATGGTGATGGCGACGATGATTTAGCATGATTTAATACCATATTAGTCGCTGCCATGATCCAATAAGAGGGGTGTTTTAATGCAGCTGTCCTGCTGTTGCCTATCATTGAAGTTAGCTGAAATGATCAGGCTGCAGTTTTTAGTTTTTTGGGGAGAGCATTTGAGGATGACTCTACTTCATTTTACATCCAGCTGTCAGGTTATTAGGTCCACTTCCTCCCCCTTACCTTCATGGCAGCTGTAATGTCCAGTGTTTGTTGTAACTCTTTCAGAGGGGTGTTAATTCAATTGTCATTTTGGGGGATGCCGGACTGTATTGTGTGCATCACACTAAGGGCGCATCAAACAATCTGATTGGTTGATCTGTTCAATTAAGTGTATGAAATGTATGAATCAGAATCATAGTAGCTTTTATTGCCAAGTAGTTAGTTATGACCCACAAGCAATCTGACAAGATGTATAGTTCAAAGAACAAGTAGAAGCGATCAAGTACCAAAATACAATAACATTTAAATAAGATAAGACAATCTGAAGAGAAACATAATAGATATGTGCACAATGTGTTATAAGAGGAAAAATATTAAATTGTCCAGTTTAAATGAATGAAATGATTCTTCTGTTATCAAAATAGGCTAGTTGTTGTTAGTTGAGCAATTAAGTAGCTAATGATTGCAGCTTTAAATTATCCAGAGAGCTGTTTCTGTCTCTGGTCATAGAGTGCTGAAATTGAAGAGAGCAGTTGTCCCTGGTGGTCAAAATAATAGAAATATCTGTCTCTATAACACGGTACAGTTCAGCTGCACAACAAATTATAACCTTCATGACGGGAGAATATATTGTATGACTATTGTATTCGATTGCATTAGTTTCGGTTAGGTGCACCTTATATCCTGGGAACTGTTAATATACAGAATCTGTCATTTGTATTGTCAAAACAATTACCCATAGTTACAAGGACAGAGACTGTTTTGCCCTTTGCAGCTAAAAGAGAGTTTGCAATTGGTGAATTGTGTAATTTTCTCAGCATGATCAATGAAAATGATGTCAATCAATGAAAATTGGTCCAACTCTATTGTAGTAGCTAGCTGCTCAGGATTATCCGTCTACACACTTAATGTAACAGTAGCGGACGCAATTATAAGCGTTGTTTCAGTGTTATGTTTCCGTCTCTTTAACCTAGACTTTAAGTATTCTAGTTTGATCTCCCTGATATATTTTCTGGCTAATTGTAAGCTTTGAGTACATAGACCTTAATATCTCCAGTGCAAGTGGGGCAGGTGCTCTGGGACCCCAAAAGCCACAATTTTCCAAGCTGATGAAATTGCACATTGTCGGGGACAGCTTTCCCATTCAAGCGAATCAAAAAGTTTAATTTGAAAATACTTTTTCCTTCTAAATTATTACAGATATTAAATGTATGTAGGATTTTTTTTTCCTGAGAAAAATGTTGCCACTTTCGCATTGATCAATGCCTGATTCAATCTAGTACGGGTCCAAAACTTTAGAGTTGAAAAAGAAATTGTGTTCTTGGTGCCTTGACTATGCCATTATTTGCCTAATGAGTGACAGTGTGTGCACTCTGAGGGGATGGGACACATTCTCAGTGCAGAGGGTGGATACTGGGGGGGTCAAATGTTTGTAGAGAGGCTCTCACTGCACTTTTGCCCCTGGTGTTTCAGTCTGTCATCAGTCCATCATGACACATCCTTGCCATGCCGAGCACTTTATTCAAGCGATGTGATTTGCTAGTTCTTTTGAATAACAATCATTGCCGTCAGTCCATGCAAAGTAGCTACAGTTACTGGATGTGCCAAGCATAACTGTTGCAACCAGTCCCTTGAGTGGATACAGCTACATGCTACATGCTACATGCTACATGCTCCTGCTTTGCTTTTGTTTCTGAGCGTTACTGTTTTTCTGTTGCAGTTGGGGGATGGCGGTCAACGTATATTCTACCTCAATAACCCAGGAGACTATGAGCAGGCATGACATTACTGCCTGGGTTAACGATATCCTCTGCCTAAACTATACGAAAGTGGAGCAGCTCTCCTCAGGTGAGAACAAAATGAAAACCTTTTCTCTCCCTTCATTTTATCCACTCGCCTCTCTTTGTGTTGCATGTGTCAAAGTGGCAGTATGGGATGAGAAATATGTTGCGGAGATTACATCTTCTGGGTTCAAATCATTTTCTGTTTAAGATGGCAGTTACAGCAACTTGTGGAAACATGCTCACCTCTCCCTGGCAGGGAGTTGTCTATAAATAAACTTGTAGCCTGCTGTGCTCTCCCACTGTGACCAAGTAATCCAATTTCAATCACTCTGCCTACACAAAGAGATTTACACACTCATGCTGGTTTAGGTGTAGGCTTCTTTTTTAATGTAGATTACTTCCTCTGTGCTCTCCAGCCAGATTCATATAACTTTTATCCGATAGCGTCCAGGTTTTTCCAAATGAATTTAGTTTAACTAGGCTTCGGTTAATATTAGCCATGCTACCGAGAGCATGCATTAATAGTTTTCTTTTTAAGGTAACAAGGCCAGTAATCTGGACACAGTAAAGGCTCCCAGGCTCTTTGTTATTCCAGGGGATTTCTGTCTGGCTGAGACAGGCAGACATGATAAATCTCAGCCTATAGCCAGAGAATTTGCTATAATTTCCAGCAAGGGCTTAAATACTCAACTAACATTGCATTACATCTACTTAGGAGCTGCCTATTGCCAGTTCATGGATCTGCTCTTCCCTGGCTGCATCAGTCTTAAGAAGGTCAAGTTTCAAGCTAAATTGGAGCATGAGTACATTCATAATTTCAAACTGCTGCAAGCATCCTTCAAAAGAATGAATGTAGATAAGGTGAGTGTCTCTCTGCTTTTTCTCTTTTTCCAGTTAGCTTCAATATTATTTTTATAAGTTACTACTGTTCCACACTGGATTTAATTCTTTATTTTTATTTTGTCTGCTTTTGACCCTCATGCTTGACTCAGATTATTCCTGTGGAGAAACTGGTCAAAGGCAGATTTCAAGACAATCTTGATTTCATCCAGTGGTTTAAGAAGTTCTTTGATGCCAATTACGACGGTAAAGAATATGACCCGGTTGCAGCCAGACAGGGTCAGGACGCAATCCCCCCACCTGACCCCGGTGAGCAGATCTTCAACTTGCCAAAGAAGTCCCACCATGCAGCCAGCTCCCCCACTGCAGGTAAGCTTCAGGTTTACAGATGATTCCTGATGAGTTGGTGCAGCGGAAGGTCAACTCATAACCATTAGAAATCTGAAATCTAATAAGTGCCAGACTCACTCTTTCACAGGAAATGATACAGAGTCTCTGTGTTTAAAGTTTTTGCTTCAGGGAGTTGGTGAAGCGTTCATCCATCCCCGAGTACCGGTACTAAACTTTTAATTTGCTTGTAGGAGCATCAAGGTCGACCGCTACAACCCCCAAGTCCTCAACACCAACATCCCGACCCTCGTCAGCCAAAAAGATCCCTGCAACAGCACCTCCTGCCAAGGGGGAGAAAGAACTGGAAGCACAGGTCACACATCTTACTGAGCAGGTATGCTTTAGTTTATCGACTTATATATATTTTATCTCTGTGAAGCCAACAACAAAAGTATTTTCTCCACTTGGCTCATGTGGAGCGTTGCCTGCTTCCAAAACTGTCTGTGGTCATGGTCATGATTGAATTGCACTGACGCCCGCTGTGAGTCGTGATTAGAAAGATGGTGTGCTTTCATAGAAGAGACTGAATGAGTGTGGGTGAATTATGGATATAATTTTGTAAACTTCCCCTCCCTGTTTAGGAATTAAGCTCACTCAGATGGTGTCTAAACATAAATTGGGAAATACGTTACAGCCAGCTTTTTCATCATTATAAGTAACTTCAGAGTAACTACAACTTTTTATGTGTTTTTATGAGATCAATGACATGTCTGATCTAAATGAGTGTGTCCCCACCTTAAAAGCTACATTAGACAGCACACCTGATGCAACAAGTAACAGCTGTATTGTTAATATGCTTTGTGTTTCCTGTGGCTGTTTATCCTGTTAAAGTTAAACTGTGGAAGAACTTGAAAGCAAATATACTGTATACTTGTCAAAAAACAGAGCGTCTGCACTTTCTGTGTTGCATGATAATTGCTTGAAAAAAAAAAAGGTTTATGCCAGGCTAGGTAGGTAGGATTTAACACAATGTGAAACACTGTTACATAACCATCCACAAGTTTAGAATATGTTACAGTCGAAAGTATTTTATTAATCTTATTTGGGTTTATCAAGAAATAACATCTACAACTAAAATCATACACAACAGCAAATAAGCGAATGTAATCATGCCCATTCTAGCCTGTCACTCCTCAAATCAGACACGTAATAATTAGCAACAAAGCAATTACACATTAAGAAGAAGAAAAGCTAGTCCTGAATGAGTCAAGCTGGAGCCCTTAGCCCCAGTACTGGCTCCACAGTCAGAGCTGGCAAAACGAGCAGTAGTGAGACTGACAGAGCTGGTAAATACTTAAAAACTTACTAGCTGTTACTTACAGGCCACCAGCGACCAGCGTTTGATCTGTAACTCTCCAAAGCCAGTCTGTGCTCTCTTCTTTCATTCTTAGCAAAGCTAGCTGAAAGACATGGTTTCTTCAGTGGAGTTAATTCTGGGAGGTCGCTTTTCACCTGGACGCAACATACTACTCTGCGCTATCTCACGTGTGGGCGGTGCCTGTGTGTTTATAAACATGGGGAGGGCCAACGGTTTAACAGGGTTTCAACAGGGAGGGACTGACATGCACGTGTGCGTGGGCCAGAGACCAAAACAAAGAGAAGAGAGACTCAGTTTATATCACATACACAGGGGGTGTGACTTCAGTCTCTGCTAATTACTCCATTACTCCATCAAGTATTTACATAGAAAACAATTGTTTGTTGCTATTATTAAAAAACCTTGTATGTATTATATTATAAAACCTTATGTTATAAAACAGAACTGCTACAGAAGTAGCAGTCTATATAGTCAGTTAATGAACTTACAGCACTACTTTGGACTACTGTAGTATTTATGTATGATTTGGTAGTTCTGTAATGTTTTAATCTCATTTCTGATAATTCTAATTTAACATGTAACTGTTTGTTTGTGTGAATCACTCATGACTTTAAATCAAAGCCTGCATGTTTGTTGTTTGCAGACTGTCCAATTGATCTTGTGATAGCTCATCTCTTACCCTCTTACCAAAGTCAATGCAGCATTGTGTCGTTTGATTTTGAAGCTAAAAATAACCTTATGAATCTCAATCTTATATTTTGTAGGTGAACACATTAAAGTTGGCACTGGAAGGGGTGGAGAAGGAGAGGGACTACTACTTCAGCAAGCTGCGAGAGGTGGAGCTGCTGTGCCAGGAACAGGGTGAAGAAAATGCCCCGTTTGTCGATCGGTTAATGGAGGTCCTTTACGCTTCAGATGATCAGGTCAGTCTGTGACCCTAGTCCGGTACGAGCAGGAATTAGAACAGCTCGAGGCTGTGTTTTTTTCCCAGACTTAGACACATTTTTGCAGCAGTTTTCACCAATGAAATGTGTGAGTGCTATTTGTCCTGGTGGTAAAATCATGTGGAAATTATTGTGTGGTTGGAAGAGATAAGAACACAGTCTTTGTGTGAAATCACATGTTTGCCTCAAACTATACTGAGTGACTCTCCCCCATTTTTAGGAAAGAGTGGAGCTGGGTGACGGTGATGGACAAGAAGTGGACCAGCAAGCCCATGAGGAGGCACCAGATGATCAGCAGGAAGAACAGGATGAATACTGACTGCCATCATCCCTCACTGCAGTTACACCCCTCTTTTTAATATGTGAGAACTGTCAAAGGATTTTTAATTTTTCCTCATGGTTTATTCTTTTGTTTTCTCCAAGACTGAGCACATGAAGCAACCTCCTGAATAGAAGCACCATCACAGTTTTATTTTTTTGTATCCCTCTGCTCACTGTTCGATGTTTTTTGTGACTTTTGGTGAACTGCTGTGGCAGGTTTGTGGTGACGACCTCCACCAGCAGACAAGCTCAGACCATCACAGAAGTTTCCAAGGACTGTGTGGGTGGAAAAGTCAATTCAAATCCTACAGTAGATGTGATGAAATGCTGAACTTTAGACGGGTATCTGTTACCTGTCAGTGCAAGTGTTAACTTCCCAGCTTCTGTCCTTTTCATTTTACTTTGTTTTTATTTTGCATATCAACAATATTAATCACAAGAATGCAATAAGAAAAGCCCTCAAAGGGCTCGTAGTAGCTCTTATTTAACCTCCTTCCATATGTTGCACTGACATTTGACTCTGTATTGGACAATCTGTCCATAGACCCTCACCATATTTATTGTTGTAAAGCCTTAGGAATAGTGCAAGATGAGTTGCATCCTCGTGAAGGACGATACAGTTGAATTGTGAATAAAATGTAGTATAATGCCAACTTATGACCGTTTTAACAGCTATCCTCACAAATTCCACAGTTTCAGATAATAAGTGTGCTCCACAGTGTGTCATTCACACCATACAAAGTTGTTTGGTATTAGAATTTTCTTGGTATGCCATAAACATAGGGAAGGAAAGGAAAACATTATTGTGAACTAGTCTTACTATATTGCAGCATTATAAGTTTTCAACTTCAGCGGGAAATTGCGGTCTGTTCAAATTTCAGCTGTTCGTTTCAGAGTTCGTTTTTTTTTAAACCACAGGTCTTAGGGAGATGAGTCAGTTCACTGAGTAATTTGCCATGCTATATTCCAGTAAGTACATTGTATACCCTTTCTTAATATTGCATTTACTAATATTGAACTGGGCAGTGCACCATAATGCTTTAGTCATATATTATTGTGTAAATGAAAAGGAATGTAAAACTTGTACTGTCAATAATTAATGAATGGTAAATGTTTTTTTTCATGTCCCACTCATTATGCATTCCCCAAAAACAACGTGTTGCATGTTTGCATTTTATTTGTGAATAACTTGACCTGCTTTTTACATATTTAATAAAAAAAACAAGTATGTTAAGTGAGCTTTTGTATGTTTAACCTGCTATTTGAAAGATGTTGAGATTCGGATGGATTTGCTGTAATAAAATTACGTTTTGAGTCCATGGGAGGGTTGTCATATTACTCCAGAGCGAGTCAGGTTTATAAGTGCTTTTACTAATCAGTGATCTGTGTGGAGGTGGAGGTTTGATGGTGTTTTTTATTTGGTTAGATTGTTCCTCCGATGACAGCAGTTTCAGTAAAGATGAGAAGAGTTGATTATTTAACAAAACTGTTGACAAGTTGGTCCATACAAGCCGACAGTGTTGCGAGTGGTGCTGAGATCATCTACATTAGGGATGTTACTTGCTACATGTCAAAACATACTGTTGAAAATAAATATCTTGCACTACAAGGTTCCTAATGCAAATGCAATACCTATTCTTTCATATGTGTTGTTAATATTGATATAATTTTATGTTACGACGTTACGAAGCAACTTCTGGGGGTACCTTCAAACTTCCATTTTATGATTTTATACTAAGGGAAATGTTGCATGTTGAATTATATCTGTGTGACTCTTTTTACTTTGCAGATGACAAAACACATTTGAATAACTGTTTACTGATGGCTTCACTGGGGGATGTGGTGGAGAGATGCGCACTGAAGACAGTGGAGGCCATTCTGAACAACTCCGATCTTTCACTTCATAACACCTTGATGGACCAAAAACCTGGAGGTGGTGGACGGCTCCTGTCTCCTTGATGCAGGACAGAGAAATATCGAAGATCCTTTGTACCTTCAGCCATCAGGCTTTTTAATTCTTCTGCAAATGGAAGATGAGCTGCCACCCAAATGAATTTCCCTTTGGGAATTAATAAAATGATTTGTATTGTATCGTAGACTGCTCTACTTTTCTTTCTTTTTATGAGATACGTTTCAGTGACCATAAGATAAGTAAGCACACAATTTTCTATTTTAGTAGGCTAGTAATTCTGAAATGTTAATTTAAATAATTTTACTAACCCTCTATTGCATAGTGTTGCCATGTGGCAACAATTACTTTATCTTCATTTTTCTAAAAAGCTATGATATTTTTTTTTGTTTTTACAGTTAGGTGTGAAAAGGGGGCTTTTACTTTGAATGACATACAATTTATGAGGTCAAATGACCAAGATATCCTGTTTGCCAGTCCCTTTTGCTCATGAAATAAAATGAGTGATTCAATGTACTTAATTGAGACGGGTTCCAGGTTCTCAGACATTTTAGATAACTGTTGAAATTATAAAATGTTTTTATTGTATAAATGTTTGTTAGTTTTGGTTAAGTATGAGATGGATTTGTTGAGTGTTGCTTTAAATAAAATTAGTTTTTGGTCAAAAATGTTGATTTTATGGGACTTTCCACGATTGCATATTGTTGCCATATGGCAACAATTTACCAACGACCCCCCCCCCCCCCCCCCCCCTTTAAAAAGAATTAAGATTTTTTTTTTTAATATTTCTGTTATTTATACAATTTTAAGTAATAAAAACATGCAAAACATTTTTTACCATGCCTTAGTAATATTTCATGCAATAGAGGGCTAATAATATGTTTTGCAGAGAAGTAGTGAAAGGGAGGTAAGATGCATAGGCAGAAATAGACAAAGTCAAGTCAAGTAGACAATGAGTATCCCACAATAGACAGCTTTATTTCATGTGTTTAGATAAATCACAGCAGTGGAAACAAGCCATTCATTGAAAAGGGAAGCCTGCACCGAGGGGCCCCGCCCTCCTGCGGTCCACGCTGTTGAATAATCAAACACACCCCTTTTCAGATTGTGAAACCGCTGCAACTTTTTGTGTTGTTCATGTTTAGTTAGCAGCTGGGAAACCACCGCTCCTCAGCGATGGGTTAATGAAACAGAGCTGAATGTATGACACGTGAACAACAGCAGTGGTCTGAAGTTAGTTTACGCTGTCGCCATGTCCTCCAGAAAGGTAAGTTACCTGCCTGCTAACGAGCTAGCACGAGCTAACCTGCTAGCAGTTAACGCTAAACTCAGTGGCTAGTTAGCTTTAGCAACACACGTTATCCGCCCCTGCCCGCCCACAAATGAGTGGAGACCGTTAATATAATACATCCATGTTTATTATTAACACCAAAGTATAGTTAATCAATACCATTTGCACTGGTACGGCGGACCCCGGTAAAATGACTACCGCAGCATCACGGCTAACTTCATAGACGCTAAACTACAAAACCAGTCGTTTGTTTTAGTGAAGATTAACGTTTTTTTTTTGTTTTGTTTTGTTTTGTTACATCTGGTCCTCTCTGTACCTCTTTGCAGCGCAAAAAGCACTTCAAGGACATACAGTGTGTTTTCTTCCCGGATGATGTCGAACATAGTGGGCACAGAGTGGGGAGAGAGCCGCCGACACTTTCATCCGTGTCTTCGGCCAGAAGCTGGGAGAAGGCTGGAGACAGCTTTTTGGACACGCCGGCGATAAAGGTCAATACAGTTCAATAAAGTTTAGTGCATCCAGGGTATCTGCAGGCCTGTACAATGCAAAATAAGACACCAAAGGATGCAAAAAGTCTGACGTGTTCACAGGTGCTGAGAGCAACATTGGCATTGTCTTCTGTAATAACGCAAAAATAAATAGAAAAACAATTTCATTTTGATCTTTTAGTTGGTCAGTCCATTCCCCTATCTTCTGCCATTATTATGTGTGCAGGCATTGATGCTTTATGAGACAATGGGTCATAGGGGAGGCACTAATAATCGCAATGTAATCAAATTACAATATGCAATATCCAAATGGCAAGAGCTGCAGTTTTTCTTGTTAAAGGTTAAAATGTGCCACAACATTGCTGTACATTGTCTGCACCATAAGTGTTGTATTGCTACAGATACGCCCTGCCTAAGAAATCATATTCTCAAGAAGTTGAACAATTTAGATGACTGTTACAAGTTACAAATATGAACAGACATTTCATACAGAGGTCCTCAAGGGCCCTGGGATTCCTCCAGCCTCTGAACCTCTGCCCCAGAAGCCTTGTCAGTGGTTGGTACATGAGTGAATTATTTTTTATATACTTTAAAGATGTATGTAAGCAAAATGTGATCAAAACATCAGTGCGTTCATGTATTTAAATCATAATAAATACTTGTTGGCACTAGTTGTTTTTACATTATTCTTTGACCAGTATAACTAGTAAAGGTCTTAAATTTGATGAACACTCACATTATGAATTCACATTATTGCCCTATTGCACTAATATTGTCAATGATGTTGATCATTTCTTGTTGCAGAACCTCAAGTCATCAGGAAGAAAACTGTCCTCACTGAAAAAGTTAGCACAGACCCCTTCTTTAGGTAATTTATTGTTTAAACTAGTGGAGTGTTTCGGGCTGGGACGTATAGTGATGTGATATTTTATCATCAGTGTAATCACATTGTAGGCTTCTGCAGTATGGGACATTAGTAGCCCCACAGTCACCCATAATATCTGCACCCTTCATAAATTCTCTTTTTGGATAAATAAATCTCAAAATCCCTTTGGTGCAGAATCTAACAAAGTATTAAAAACTGTACTGTAAAAAAGTACTGAAAGGTAGCATTAAATTCTGGTTACTCTTCTAATCTTGTTCACCTATTCTTATTGTACTGTTTCTTTAAACAGATTTCAACTTCTCATTGGCTAGTTTAGACAGTTTAATGACGGCAGACTTCTTGTTTTATTTTCATTAGCTGTACTTGATAATAACTGTGATATCATCCCCTTATCTATGTGTTTGCCCAGTGCAGACCAAAACAAGGACCCGGTGGACATTGCGTGGAGCTCCAGTGACGGTGAACCGTCTGACGATGAGACACAGGAGCAGCATCAGTCCAGAGCTGCTGCACCGCAGCATCAACATCCTCATAGATCAGGGAGATCCATGGCTCCCATACAGTCTTACAGCAGAGACCTGTGCATGCGTTTTGCTGATAAAGGTAATTCAAGTCTGATGTCAAAGCTATGAAGTTCAACTTGTCAAGAGTTGACCTTTGTTTTTGGTTCAGTTTATTTGGCTCATTTTCAAGTTACACAGCTCAAATCTGCATGTAAATAAATAAAAAGAACAATAAATAATTGGAGGTTTTTGAAGTGGTGACAAATGAAATCAAAGCAAGTTTATCAAAGTCAAAAAACGTAAAGCTTGAGGCTTGGCTCAAGGCTAACTTTATTTTTCACTAGGAGCACAGTGGCCCCTAATTCAGAGATTTTTCATGCATGATCCTCACACACATTGGCCTGCCACCTGTAATGACAGACACCAGATCTTCCACGTTTCACCAGTGTTAAAAAAAACCAATCACAACAAAAAACAGCAAATTTCCTGGTTGCACATGTGCAAGTAGATGAAAATTTTACTTTCACCGTCTCAAAATGTAGGGGCAAAATGCCTGCATTTAGGGGCAGTCTGGAGCCCTGCCAGGTCCTTAACACAGTTCTTGTAAAGTTTGGCATTATGTTTTCTTAGTTAAATGAGGATAGTCTGATTGTTAGGTACAAATAGATTTATAGTTTACATTGGTGATGACACATTTGTTAAACTCAGGATGCACTTACTGGCTTTTTCCACAGTTTTTTTTTAGTTGTTATGCATTTGACTTGTGATTACAGCTAAACCATGATCTCCATCCTTCTCTCTCTTTAGATGAACTCTTTGTTATAGACACTGACAGTGATCTGGACGAGGCTGAGGAGGATGTTGAGAAGGACAGTGGGCAACAGATCTCAGACCGTGAATCAGAGTCCTCTAACGAGCAGCCACAGGAGTTGCTGCCTAAACCAGCAAATGTGAGTGAACTACACTTATTCTGATGGAAGATTAAAATAAAGACCTGCATGAAACGGATGCTTCACCCAACCAGCACCGGTCTGTTTGTGATGTCAACACTGCCATTTCGTTAAGGGTGCTATTCGTATCAGACGACACTAGGTGGGGCTATGCACCTTCGGAAACGCCGTCTCAACCCAATTTTCCTCAGATTATGGTCCAAAGTGTCAGAGCATGCAGTTATTGTAAGAGAATACATGTGTCAGTACTTTTCCTAGAGTGCGCCGAGACACCAGATAATGTTCTGTTTACTATGTGCATTCAACCTGGTGGGCTTTATTTTTAACTCTTGTTTACACTGAGTGAAAGGCTGTGTTGCCTGTTTTATTTAGAGTGATGTAAAATAGTTACAAAGTGTGTTTTGCTTCATGTCTTCATATAAGTTTTCAATTGTTTTGATATAATTTGTTTTAGTTGCATGTTTAACCATTGCTCCACCAGATGGAGTATTGCTGAGTGTTTTTAATGACCTTAAAGGGCCTGACAGGCTCAAACCAGTAGGTGCACTCACTATTTTATAGATTCAGGCTCCAAACTGTCAAAGTTCAAAAGCTGCGGTAGCAATAAAACACTGAGAGACTGTGGCAGGGGCATGCTTATACACTAACATGCAGTGAAATGTCTCATGCAGTAGTTAGTGTGTTCAAGATAAAGAATTTCTGTTGTATTTAAATGGAGACACTGTTTTTTGAACTAAAAATGAACTAAACATTTTCTAATTCAATGGAGTAAAAACATTATAGTCTAGCTTTACACAGCTACACAGACTAAATCAATAATTATCTATTATTGTTGAATAAGTGCCACATATTCTGTGATTTCAGACTTCTCATATGTGGGGATTTGTTGCTAATCTTGCTATTATTTGACAATAGATTGAATATTTTTGAAGTTTGGGCCGGAAAAAATCAGTTTAATGTAATAAAGTGCATGCACTACTCATTTACTTACTGCTCTTGTACTATTTCATTAACGTGTTATCTTTGGAGTCTGTATTTTTCTTGTGGGTCCACCTGTACACTCTGGAGGATTGGATTGACTGTTGTTCTGAGAAGTCATTCAGGAGCAGTGTTTGTTGAAGGCAGGGCTGGTAGGGAGAGAATGTACAAGGTGTGGTGAAGTCGTTCTGCTCAGGTCCAGGACCACACACGTGGGTTGTCGCAGCACACACTACAACTTGTAATTGATCGACTAGATGTGGCCAAATTGCTGAGGTGATGCGGTTGTCTAGATAGCGGTTTATGAAAATGTCATTGAAGGAGGGTAGCTCTAGTTTAACCCAGTAATCACTGGATCCATCACATCACAGCGCAACACCGTGCCCACTAATTAAACTCTAGTGAAGTGAAGCAGTGAAACGCAGGATGAATTTCACTAACCACTGTCTTGTGACGAAGCTCTTGAGTTTGCAGGCTGTTTGTAGAGAGGAAGCCCGTTGACAGATTAACATCACTCCCACAGACCCTGCTACTTCCTTTTGTCACAATTTAATTTGCTGCTATCAGCTCTATGGTGTCAAAGAAGATTTAAGATCCCCTTTAACAGGACGCTTGTGGTCAGAGGCCCACGAGAAAGACAGACACTTTAGGGTCTTAGTTCTCAAATATGATTGTGTAGGAATGTATGCATGTGGTCTTTTTGACAGGTTGATTAGTTATCATTCACTCACTGTAACGGTGATATTTGTCAATGCAGCAGGTGCATTTAGTATGTGCCTACGCCCATTGATCATTATATTCCAGTGTTTTCATTTTGTCATGCAAACAGTAGATTTCCATTTAATTAAAACAACAGAATCTAAAAATCTAGTTTGACTTTTTTTTTTTTTTTAGTTGTTTTCTGCCGGGAAAGAGTGCTTATATGTTGCCAATTGTAAATCAAACCGGATCTAACAGGATACAGAGGGGGAACATCCCAGTCCAAGTCAGAGTTTATTACTCCAGATAAATGCATGGCTGACTCACTTGATGTATGTCTGCCAGATTTTTGTGTTATTGTACTAGCGCTGCGAGGGGATAGGCGGAGCTGTGAGGGCTACTTTGCATTTCAAGATCGACAAGGATGGCCACTTCCCAAACCAAGTGTGTTGCTCCGTCCGAGGCCCCCGAAGTACAACCTCCACCGCGTCAGGTTTTTGCCAGATCAGGGCCGTGTCAACATTGCGGGGACTATAAAAGTCTTTTTTACTACTGTTTGTCCAGGAAAACATGCAAGTGGATGAGCCTGCGCTGAGCTGTGCACTTACAATGCTTTCAGTGCCGGGTGAAAACATTTTTGAGCCGGGGCCAGGAACATAGTGTTCCTTTTTCTCTGTGGCTGGTTAGAGTGTGACGTTTGCTGGCACGCTGCCTAGCAGGGTCAAGTTGATTCAAATAAGACAGCACGTTGGCTGACAGAGGCTGGTATGCTGGTCTTGTCAGCACATGACAAGAACTCAGGTTTCTCATGGATTTTTCCATGAGAACTGATCCCCTCAGGTGTATTTATCAGTGATGCAGCAAAAAAGATTGTTTTGTTACCATATCTTGTTCATTAATCAGCCTGTACGTATAATATGTTGTCGTCGGCAGCATCAATATGTGTATTGATTTGTATTCCATCTCAAATGACTCATTATTAATTTACTGAAGCTCAGGCCACTTAAAGCATTTAAAGTCCCTCTGATATATACTGGTACATTTATGAAAACAATATTTTAAAACTGGGTCAAATTGGGTCACGTTATCGTTTTATTGTTTATTTATTTTATTGTGTGGTTGTTATTATGATCAGTCGATAATAATAATAACCTTATCCCTAGGTGGCGGAGCTGGAGATCTCAGGCTATGTGTCTGATGGAGAAAACATTGGTGATACAATGGCCCTGAGCCGACTGGACTCTGAGAGCTCTCCGCTCCAAACTGGTGAGGGCAGCAGAAGGTCAGTCAGTGACTGGGTCAGATCCGCTCAGGCGATGCTGCAAACACCTCAGAAACCTCTGGAAAGGCAGTCCAAGACTCCCGAGGACTCCGCCAAAAAGAAAAGGAAGTTTCAAAGGTTGGAAAATGATGCTCAAGTCACATTTGTGATGCACAGATCAAGGTTTTTCCCTCTTGTGTGAGATATGCAAACTAGTATTAGTTTTCATATCTCAACTCTGGCTAACTGATCCCCGATCCGATACCAGCGCCCCCTCCTTCCACCCAAGTTAAAATTCTGTGTTAACTTATTAAGGTCATTTTGATGCGAGGCTACATGAGGTCAGCGATAGCTGTGGGACAAAAAGCTGACTCAGCAGCAACTTGACAGTTGTAAATTACAGGCTAAATATTTAATTTTACGAGATGACTCCATGACATTAATGGAGAAACTGTAATTACTCATGTGAATCTACTCGGTGCGCTCATACCTCATGTTGCATACACACACATCCAGTGGCCACATTATTAGGTACACCTGTAAAATCTTTTGGGAGTGCGTCACAACAGCACAGCCATGCACCTCACATTTACAACGATGATATTATTCAGTTCACATTTTAATTTAACTCTACACTTATCATTGAGGAATGGAAATTGTAATGGAAATTCTTCATAGTGAGAGGTGTTACTAGTGTGTTGCCCACCCCATGAGGCACAAAGATAAGGAGGCGGAACACTGGAAACACATTTCTACGTAAGTACAGTCAAGTAACTACCTACAACTTCATGTACATTACAATCTATAAAAATGTATCATCAAACATGATCATCTTCATGAATTTACATTTTGTGGCAGATGTGTCATATTGAATAAAGAGGCCAGAGAGGTGTGTGTCAGGCTTGAGTGTAGGCGGAGTAGAAAAACCAGACAAGATGCATAACTTTTAGTCAGGTGACAGTCGAACTATGGCTGCAATGTTTCCAAACTAGAACTAGATGATGAAAGGGACACCTGGTGTCATGGCTGCTAAATGTCACTGGCACCTTGAAGCCTCTGTAAATCTGACAGATGGCAATCTGTAGTCTTCGACAGCTTGTTGTTGTTGTCAGCATCAGAAAATCTCTCTTTTTTTCCCCTTTGCATTGTGCACCTCTTCACGGAGTATTTGCAATGTGATTTATCTCATCGCATCATCTATATCTGTGTGTGTCTTTGTGTACTTGTGTGTGTGTGTGTGTGTGTGTGTGTGTGTGTGTGTGTGTGTGTGTGTGTGTGGCACAGTGGAGGTTTTGCTGAGAGGCTGAATCGCCTGCAGTGCAGACAGAGGTCAGCCATCAGCTTCTGGAGGCACCAGTCCGTCTCTGATACTTCAGCACCAGCGACAGGTGACCCAACATCGCACCAAACTACTGCATTTTCACATCACATTACGTCGCCGAGTCGACCCACAAATACACACTTCAGAGTCACCATTCAAGTTTAACAATGAACTTTGATTTGTGAGTGGGATGAAGCCGTCTCTCTTAGCAGGTGTGATCACATGGAGAGGCCGCGCTGAGGAAGTGCTGGCTGTAGGCTGCGGCTCTGAACTGTGAACTCAGTATGTAGGTGACAGGAAACTGCTTGCCTAGTTCTTTTGTTTGTCTTGTTTCTTTTTTCCTTTCCGTGGTGTACCAAACCACTTGTGCTGCGTCGTTTTAAAGCATCTCCTTATAATAGGACACGAGCAGTGGCTCAAAAGTGACAGTTGATTGTGGAAAAGCAAAAACACCCACTCGATGCAGCTTAAGAGTTTGCGGTCAGTCGGTGGTTTTATTCGTGTAAATAGTTTAACAGGGTTAAAATGTGGAGGGTTATGCTAACTTGACCTCATTTTAAATCAGTATTTGTTGCAATGAAGATTCCTGGTTCTGTTGATCTATTTAATATAGATCTATTTATCTATTTAAGACGAACATGTTGTTTTATGGATTATCAGCAAGTTTGTTCATTTTCAACTATTCCACTTCCTGACACATTCTTACTAATAACAACACTCTGACACAACATGATCGTACCTCTGTAGGACACCTGTTTATCTTGGTTGTAGTAGTTTTGGCGTGTGATGTAAGAGCACTCGCACTTGCACATGTAGGAGGCCCTTTGATTTGTTTCCTGACATAATGCTCTGCCTGCGACTTATCAGATCATTATAGGTCAAGAGGAGGACTCTGGTACTATCTGCATCTTGGCCCACTGCCTGAGGTTGTTCTGCTGATTTTGTAACCTGGGACCTAAACACACTGAGCACAAATGAAGCACTTAACATTCATGTTTGGACAAATGCATGTTAAAACTCAATAGCTCTCCAGCGATTTATGCTTATCATATTAACCCCCCCCCCCCCGCCCCCCCACTGTGGCCACATTCAGGGATTTACATACCGAGACATTGACACTGAACTGCAAAGGCTGTCAGCTCTTGCAGTTGCAGTTTTCATGTTTCAGTGCATTCGGGTTTACACACAAAATTTACATACAGCCGTGTTGCTCTTATCTATTAGGTGTATGATTTCCAGCTTCAGGGCAGTGTCTGGATTTGCTCTTCTCAATTATCTGTCGACTTTATTGTCCAGGCCAAAAGCAGAGTCAGAGCCATGGTAAAATTCCAAACATTTGCACATTCATCCAGTGGGATTTACTCCGTTTCATATCCACCTCAGCCTGAGTCACTAACAGCTTCACAGTTATGCAGTGCAAATTGTTCTGATGCTAAAAGTGAATTACTCTCGTAATGCATAATGAGTCCCACAGGGAGCAAGAGTCCGTGAGAGCACGAGTACACTCTGTACACAGACACACGCTGAAATGGACGCACACACAAAACATCTGTGTTGTTGTTGCTCTGCTCTCCAGTGGACAGGCCTGGTGTGCTGGTGCTGGAGGTGCTGGAGGTTCAGGAGGAGTGCAGCATGCAACTGGCGCACTGCGAGCTCCACCAACCCCCCGGCCGGGGCCACCAACACAGCAACCCCGGCTCTGAGGAGAGAGCTCGTACGCTGGTGTTATTCAACAGAGAGACCGCAGCCCAGCTGATGCCTGCACCCAGAGATATTGTTCACATTTACCCGCCATGGTGAGAGGATTCAATACGTGTCACCCTAAAATGTGACCTATTTGCTCATTATTACTTCCCCAGGATGTTTGACCCCAACTGTGCAGAGCAATGCATGTGCAAACTTTTACAGCACTTTGGAAACCTGCAGTGCATTGGTAAATACTGGGTTTTTAAGGTAGAATGAGTAGATGTAATTAAATTAATTGCACAAAAAAGATATTACTACACAGAGCCACACTTCCAAGTCAGTCAAACACAGGAAATAAACATATAAAACAAGAACCCAATTCTGACAGCACCATCTCAACAATGCTGGTTCAGCCCATGAGCATAGCACCGGCCAATTGTAGATAGCTGAAAAGAAAATCACATTTTGTGCATGCACACATACAACTGCTTATATGTGGGTATTTGGAGGCGGGCAGCAGACTCTGAAATTGGCTGCTGTCAAAGCACCAACTGCAGGAAAAACTCTGATCTTGTAAGATTCAGTAACAATGACCACTGATAACTGTTTCCCAGTAATCGTTTGGTCACTAGAGAAAAATGCATGTCATAAAAGATGAATGACTTTTTTTTTTTCTTTTTGTCCACCCAACATTTAAAAAGAAAAGCTATCAGCTTACTTGCTGATTCATTTTCTGTTGATTGGCTATTGATTTATTGTCTTGCATTTCCTTTTTTCATTCTAAAGTTACTCATTCCTTGGCAGGCGATCAAAAAAAACTACACAAAAAAGACAAGTGTTAGCAGCAGTTGCACAATACAAGACTGACAAGCGCTCACAAAATAATGCTGAGGAGGCACAATTGTGGACTGCAGATGAATATGCTCATTAAGCACGGAAAAACACAAATTTTGTAATAATGTTGCAGCAATCATAATTAAAGCTAATTATTTGGGCTTTTAAGCATCAACATCATGTTCTGAGCTCACAAGATAGAGCAGCAAAGGCCCAGATGTGAAGAACAATCCCTCACATACGGAGCGGTGGGGGGTGGGATGGGGGTGGGATTGTTTTGGAGCTGGCGCAGGCAGCAACAGTTGACTCCAGCTGTTGGGAGTTTGCGCTCAGAGTGCTCTGGAATATCCAGGCTGGCGGAAGCGCAGGGGCCTCCTCTGCGCTCTGACGTCACGAACAGCTCCAGGGAATGCTTCACATTCCTCTTCCTGGCAGTAGTTAGGTCATTTCCAGCAAAGCCGGGGAAAAAACACAGTAGGATTATTTTTTGGAGCATTTGGGAGCAGAGAGTGGAGGGAGCCAGAGGGCTGAGATTGAAAACACATGGCGGTTTGAGAGTATCTCTGGCTTTTGCACCTCTCCCCTCCATGTTGTATTCTATTCCTGAAATCACAAAATAGAGCTGAGACCCCCTCTCCACCCACCCTTAAAAAAAACAAAAAAAAAAACACATCCAATTATTCTTTCAAAGAATTACTTCTCATGTGAACATGCATCCTTTAATCCTCTCTGAGAGCAAATTACTTTCAGAAGTTACTGCATTTGGTTTACATTTTAAATCGATCAATAATTTAACTCAATAGAAAGTCTCTGAATCATAACAAAACAAACACCATCGGGAAAAGCCGATGACAAACTACATGATCTGTAAGGAGACACTAGTTGATCCAACTTTTTTACAGCCACAGGAAAGGCCAGAGTGGAAAAACCCAGAATTCAGACCATCGACATGGCTAGTAAAATTCCTCTTATGAGTTTCCTGTGTGACACTCGAAGGTTCTACCTCCCCCGTAATTCCTGCAGTGAGTAGGTTGGCTCCTCCCACCTCCCACGCCTCGTTGTGAGTGTGGGCCACGGACTGAGCGGAAATACCTGCAGGGATTATTCACTTACGAGCTGTGACGCCAGCAGCCGGGGCCACTCCTTAACCCAGCTACCTGTCTGATGATGACAGCTGCCCACTCACCTGCTCACCGTGGGGTCACACTTCCTGTACGGGCGTTGTACCTGTTTCTGTGAACAGTACGTTCCGCTCTGCCAACACTGAACTAAAGCCTCTATTGATGACTGATCGCTGCTCAGATATTGAAGTGATAAAGTCGCTAACAGGCTCAATCATAACCTGAGCTCTTGTTTTGGGTGTTTCACAGGTGAGATAAGTATGCATGTATCATGTTTGGAAACTGGAGCAGCAGTGATGAGAGAAGTATTCATACCATTACTAAGTAGCACAACCGCAGTTAGAAAAAATAAAACTTGAAGTCCCTCATTCAAAATTGTGTCAAAATTTAAAGTCCTCATCATGATAAATCAATATGATAAAGTGTATATTCTTATATTGTTAGATCATTAGTACTGATTCATGTAGCATAATTGAATATATAATATTTTAGTCACATATTATAAACTGATCATTTGATTTCTAAATAAAAGATACACATCAAATAAGTCAAGTCAGGTGTGGTGGTGGAGTGATGTAATTTAGTAGAGTTGTTATTATTAAAAGATAATAAAATGGAAACATTCAAGTGCAGTACATATATCTGAATATTGTACTGAAGTTCAGCGCTAATGTTATCACTTTTTTTACCCATTGTAAAACAAGATAGTAGAGTTTCAGCACTGCTGCTCTCTGGGGGTATTTTATGGATATCTTCTCGCACTGCTACAGGTTCTTTAATGCCTCCGTGGTAGTGACCGTCGTGGCCAGAGGCATTTTGTCTTCATCACGTCCTTCCGTCCCTCCGCTCCATTCTCGTGAATGGAATATCTTTGTGACGACTCGAGGCCTTAAGGCAGTTTCTTGACATTTCATACAGAGGTACGGTCCAACCCAAAGGTGAACTGATTACATGTCGGCGGTCATGTCAAGGTAACTGTGATCGCACAAAATGCATGTTTTGACCATAACTCAAGAATTGACAGGCTTATTGAGCATAACTGGATGATTGGACAAAGTATTACAACCACGAGGCAGTAATTCTAGTTTTCCAATTATAACTTTTATTAATTACCTTCTCTTCTCTATGGATGCAAACAATGAAAAAGAGCCTATCTCACAAGTTAAGGGTGCTTTAAATTGCATCCACTTACAAAATTCCTCCTTGCATTTATAATGGAATTAACTCATTCCATGAACACCCATAGGTGTGGAATATAGTACAAAAACTTCTGTACCCAGCTAATGTTAACATATAAATGACTCAAAATTATTCGCTGTCAAAAAGTCTAATTTTCGGTTGACTGACTAATAGATGAGTCACGTTTGTGTCTGCACTGGCATGGAGAGGTACACAGTATGTACTCCGTTTGGCTAATGCATAATACTTTAATTCACCTTGCTTAACGACACAAGTACTGAGGTGGAACAATGTGAGGGACTGTATGTGCAGTGTAACTAAGGACAAATAACACAGCAGTAAATTCTACCCTTGAGAAGTTTAGGCGTCAAACTACAGCGTCAGATAGATATAGATATATATATATATATATAGATCGACTGTGATGTTGTAGTTTGTACACACCTGTGCGTTAAGTCAAACTTGTTCTGTTTAAATATCTTTAATACTGCATTGTATTTATGTGTATATATATTTATATATGTATAATTACTCTTAATACCTAGTGCACATCAAAAATGGTAAAAAAAAAAAAAAATCAACAAAATGACAAACTGCAGCCTTCACTATTACTATAGAATTAAATCAGAACCTCTCTACGGTAGCTCTCTTAAAACCGAAACTGAGCTTTTTAACCTCCATCAAGGGCAGGGCACACACAGCTACATTTCCTTTTAGGACGGTGTACCTGAACCTGGCAGCTGTGTGTATATAATAATTTGGTTTCTAAATATCCTTATCCCTTCTTGTTATCACTGTATGTCCAAACAAATCTCCTTTTTTCTTCCTCCTTATCAGTGTGTTTAATTTCTTTGGTTCAGCTATCACCACAGTTCTGGGACGAGCTGAGACGTGCACGGCAGTTCCAGTCACAGAGTGCACTTGGCTCTGAGTCAGTGATAAGCCATCATCACACCATTATCTTCTTCACATGTGGAAAAAATTAAGTCGTAACTCAAACCTGACTACAAACACCGTGCCATGTAATTATCTGGCTGTCGTTCAAGTTCTTTCACTCTCATGGTCCGTACCACTCAGGTGTGTGTCACTGGTGTGGTTGAGCTGAAACACTTGACCAGAAATGTTGCCTACGTGTTTTTTTTTTTTTTAAGGAGCAGTCCATCATCTCCTTCTTGGCACACACAGATGAATGAAATCTTCTCTGGTATCGTTAAAATTAAAGCGTAGCACAACAGCCCTTCAGGCCACACGTACGCACTCTGTGCATTTGATTTCTGTGTTTTTCATCAACAAACCCCTCAGCCTGTTTGATTGTGTCGGGTGTTGAAGTATTTTTCCACAGATGATGTCACATTTGGAAAATGTTCTCAATCAAGCTGTGCACTGCTGCGAGGTGTAGCCTTTTAAGAAGAGCCTCAATTACATGGAAAATGATGCTTTACCTCAGTGAAAGAGGACGAATGTATCCGTTGTGTATTTTAAGTTGCCTCGGAGGAGGTTAATGCATTTACACAGTGAACAGACCTGTGGAGGTGGCTGGCACCTTATCTGAGTTTGACATTCAAAAGTCTGGAGCTGTCAGCCCCCCTACGTTTTTGCAACAACCTATTCCGTTTAAAGTAAAATCTTGAGTTTTTGCGTCTGCTATCAACATTATCTCAACACGCTGACTGTTTATCATTGCCCAACACCTTAAAGATGCTTAATTTCACCATGAATTCAGGGAACCAAACTCAACTCAAATCTTTTGTGCCGTGCAATTGAAAAAGTCGAGTTGTATGATCAAAAGTCTTTGCTCTAAATCTAAAACTGGTTATCTTTGTTTCCTATAGGCAACATCTCTCTGTGGAGGGCTTCAGCTGCGATATTATTCTCAACACACACTTCAGCCAGAAAGTCGTCCCTGCTTCCAAACCCGCCAACATGGCCGCGTCAAGATGCTCACTCTCAGCGGAGAGACGCATGCCGTATTACTTGGGTAAAATATTCAGCCTGCTGGAGATGTGCAGGACCGCTGCAGAGAGCGACACCAGACAGGTGGGTATTTAGCTGCAACGTCTTGACGTTAAAGTCTTGTCTCTTGTCACCTTGTCATCCACTTTGCAAGTGCGTGAACACTTACAGTGAGACAGAAAACTGAAATCAATCCAATAAATTAGCATATAAACACAGCCTGTGTCGTGATAAACCCTCAGTGTTTAGCTTACAGGATTCTTTGGCGTCCAGCCATATGGTTTGGCTCAGGTTTAGTTGTTTATGCCTATAAAAATGAAACTGAATCATCACACACTGGGACGCTTGGTGTGCACTTTTCTTAAGAAGTTCAACTAATTCACAGGTGTAACTGTGTGAACAGCAGGTTTTGCTGCAGGGTTCACTGGGTTCATTTCACACTTCTTGTTACACAAAGAATAATAAACACGAGGCACCCAACCCACATCTGACAGTACAGGTACAGTCCGTCTCTGTTGCTTTAATATCAAGTCCTTGATTTATATGGATGTTTGATTTAGAACTCTGTTGCTTTTAGCAACTAACCCAAGTGAGCGAGAAACACAAGGAAAACATGGCACCATTGGCCACGCCCTTATTCTGAAGAAGATATGATTGTGATCTTTGTTGGCATTAAACTAGACATAGAGAAAACCATGGGCTAAGATTACTTACTGTTGAAGTATAACTGGATGATGCAAATGGCAATAACGATTACCATTCAATGTGATAATCAGCTCCTTATTTTGCAGTTTATTTGTTTGAGATATAAAATATGGTCAAAAAATGGATGAAATAACAATTAAAGAAACACCCAAATATTTAGTTTGATATCAGAGAAGATGAATCCAACAAATAATTCACATTTCATGGGCTGAAACCATAATGGGTTTTTACTTTAATAATTATTTAGAACTTTTTCCTAATCATAATTGGCCAACTGAATGGTTCAACTGTTATATGGAGTTTATGCAAGGTGTCATCTAATTTTCTCCTCTTCAGGATGCAGTCCCTGATGCTCTTTGCAGTTTTGGAGGTCCAGGGGTTTTGACAAAACACTGCCTTTCTCTCCTGGAAGCTATTGAGGGACTGGGCCAGGCTGGCTGCGTGGGGCAGGAAGTGGAGGTGGTTGTCCAGAGAGTTTTCTCCATCCCGGTGCCTGACAGCTCTGCTTTGTCCATCCTCAAACCCAGAGTTCCCACCAGGTCTTCCTCGGATCCTCCTCCAGCAGAGAAAGGGAAAACCAGGTACTGTTGGACAAGATGATGATAATTGGTGGCCCACTGAGGACCTTGGTTTTGTACTTGAAGCCAAAAGAGACTGGGAAAAATGAATCACATGTTATCTCCTGTGTATGATTCTCTCCCACAATCTAAATGACTCTTTTTTGTAAAAGATTGCATGCTGGTTTCCCTGGTCTCGGGCCTTGCATGCTTCTCCTTGGTGGCAGAATGTGTGTCTCAGTGGTTTAGCTATTGTTCACAGAGCAGCAGGCCCCACAAAGTGCTCACTCTGTCTCCAGCCATATGGCATTGCTTGACAAAGGACACAAATACTTCTAATTGAATCCAGCCCCTCTGAGAGATTCTGGCGAAGTCTCAGGAAAGACAGCATGATGTTTTCAGAATCTCGTGCACCAGAAAACAGAGTTCAACCCGTGCCCACTCACAGTCCGCTGGGTAGAACAGCTCTTAAAGAAAACACTAGTATATTTTACTATGGATGTAAAAATGTCATTCCTCTCTGCCGCAGGATTGCAAAAATATTCATAGTTGTGTTGAATGGATGGATTTTAACTTTGGTTAGTTAACCTGAAGTTGGAGACTGGGCCTTGCTTTTCATCGATTAATCGATCCGTCAATCAAGCTTCAGAAAATTGTTAGCTATTTCGACAACCAATTTATCATATAAAACGTCTTAAACATTTCCAAATAATTGCTAATTGTAGCTTCTCAGATGTGAGGAGTTTAGGTTTGGGTTGTAAACTGAATGAGTTGGTTGAAACAAACGAGATATGAAGTCTCTTAAAACTGTTTTTTGATATTTTATAGATAAACTGAAGAACCAAAAAATGAATCAGTAATCTGAGAATAAAGGTTGGATGCAGCCCTAGAAATGGACTATTATTTCTGTTTTGTTTTGTTTATTTATTTTATTTTTATTTTCACTCCACTTGGTGGCAGTGCAACAAGCTGTAAACAAAACACTGAGACATTAACTTATAAAGTTGTTATGATGAATTTCTTAGCCAACAGTTGCCTATTTATGTATTTAAAACACAGGGAGTTACATTAGTGTTTGTTTTTGTAGGCGTACTTTGGGCCAGCTGATAAATAAAATTTCCAAAATTTACTCTCTCGCCACTAAGTGGTCCAACATGGCCGCCAGCTAGTCGCTAAAAGTGCCGGTCTACAGTGTAGCGCCGGCAGGTTGTGTACTAAAAGATGCTAATTGTTCTGTTTAGTTGGATGATAATAATCTGTGGTTTTGTCTCTTGACACCGTTCCCATTATATGTTGTAATTGTTTCCATTGCAAACATAGTATTTTTTAGCACAGTCATATATTTCTTATTATCAGTCTTATCTTGATAAAAGCAAGTGCCTATTGTATCCAGTACGAGCTGTTCAGTGTCCTCTGTTGTTGAAACGACTTAGAGGTTCACTCGAGTGGTCTTGTTATAGTTAATGAATCAGTGACTGTTCTATTTGAAGCATGTCCAGAAGTTGCCTGGCCCTCCCCGAGCTTGTTGTTTTTGTCCTTTTGCTGAGTAATAAAAGTAAAGTATTGGTTTCTCTGAGTGGAGGGGCCCGAGGGGCGACTCTGTGGTGAGGGGAGGGAGAGCCCTGGTCAGCTGACAAGCTAACTGACTAAATGAGCAGCAGTTGTAATATGACACTCGCTCCTGCCATGCTGCTTCTGCGGCTGGTAAACAAACACCGCCCTCTGACCGGAAACTCTCCCGCCCCTTTCCTCTGTTTCTCTCTTAACTTGACCGGATTCAGCAGGCTCGGTCGGTAGTGAAAGGATGGAGGTGGGGCAGAGGTTAGGAGGTGATCACGAGGGCTCATGTTCAAAATATCTGGGTGACCATCCCCACATCTTGTGACAAGTCAGAACATTGTCTTCTAGAAAGTCCTCAACTTTTACCACATGTCTGCTTTTCTACATTTTCTGTTCTTTTCTTTTTTTTACCATTTAGTTTTTTCTATAGTTTAGTGATTGATTAAAGTAACTAAATGCCTGATGTCTTATAACGTTTGTGCCTTTTCATGAGGTGCTTTAGTTTGAATTGCTGTGCAGAAATAACAACATTCGGAACAACAATGTTTTGCTTTAAGTACTTTTCCAGGATGCATGTCTGCTCTGTGGAGAGCAGGGTAGTTTACTTCGCAGCCCACTGGCCTCATTCTGTATAAAGACAAGGACAGTTTGTGCCTCTCATGTTGTTTCCCCAGCCTTTATGACTCACTCCCCTGGTCAGCATGCTCATTTGATCCTTTTGTTGTTTAGCCTCTGTGTTAACACACAGGGGAGTGAGGCCAGTATGATATTTATGCCTGAAGAAGATGTTAAGTTCCCGTAAATTCAGAGAAGAATAAACAAGAAGATTAACTGTTTGCAGGAAGTGAGGAGAGGCTAGTTGTGTTTTTTTTTTTGGTGGAGAAGGAACACAATGTGCTGCAAGGATCCTGTTACAACCGTGTTTATCGCTCTGCCTGCACTGATTGGTGGACAACGCATAGGAAGGAATCCCGCCTGTCCGCCCCCCACCAATGAGGCCTCTCTGCTGTATTCTCAATGTGCGGGTCGCTTACTTAGTGTGTTGCCAAGTAATGTTCATGTGCGTGGGCTTGCATGCGTACACGGTGTGACTGTGTGCGCGCGTGTGTGTGTGAAGGAGCGTGTGTGTATGTGTTTGCACAGACTCAGTGGATCGTAGTTCCTGGAAAGAAACCTGAGTTGCTGAGAATTTTCTGTGATCGCTCACAATAACAAATTCCTGAAAATGGTCTGTGACTAAAACTGGCCAATGGCAGAGGTTTTTTAGGAGTGAGGGGTCACTGTTTGAGGAAGTGGGGCTGTGAACGGCTAAAAGGAGGGGACTGCACAGAGCTGTGGTTGTTTATGTCAAGCTGGTACCACCACAAGTCTCATCGCCCTTTTCTTTTCTGTCTGTCAAGTGTCTTATCAGTTTTCACACCGAGCTTTTCTCAAGTTCCAACAAGCTCCACTTAAAGTGAAAGTGAATTTACACTAACAGTCAAAAGTTTAGAAGAAGTTTGGGAATTTTCATCCCTCCCTTTTTTTTTTCAAGTGAATATCTTTAAACAGCACAAACAATCATCTGTACATTAAAAAAAATCCCCCCAAACTGTAAAACCATTTATATTTCTTTATAAAAACAAGACTTTTCTGGGAATAAGAACTGGTTAACTGGTTAGATGAAATTACTTTACCCTTTGATGCATTATTAGGACAATACTGCACTGCAGGAAGTAGTAGGCTATTTCATATTGCAAAAAGGTGAGAGAAAGACAGACGGGTTGGCCAGGGCTCCGCCCAGATCAAAAAAGAGCATGATGGATAGCAGGGTTGTGAAGAAATCTTTTCTTTCTTTTTTTCCCTCTTGCTAAGTAGCAAATTATAGCATCAGTACAAAGCCACCAACCAAGTGTCAAACCTCCAAGCCAACATGGAAGTACCAAAAATGACACTACTTTAAATGGCCACTCGAGGCCAACTCCTAAAGTGAGTCAGTCCCCATAAACTCACATGCCACTATGAAGTCATCATGTTTGCTGCCTGGTACAAAAAAACAGTTTTGGTCTCAGCAGCTAATTTTCTCCTTCATGATGATGATGATCATCATCATCACCATCAACTTGTTTGGATCTCATTTAGGCTTAAAGCAGATATCAGCTTCACGGCCGTTTCGGCTAATGCTGCGTTCAAGGCAGGCTTTTGAAACCGTAAGTTACAGCTTCAAGTCACAACTACGACTTGGTAGCGTTCCAGGTAACCCGTAGCTCGTGTTTTTACCATCCTGTTGTCTGTGAAAGTTCCCTATAACGGCCACTCGTAACTTCAGACCCGTGAACTCGTACCAGATCGAACTGGTATGACTTCACAGGAAGGAAAAACACAAAGTACGAGTTTCTTTGAACGCACCATGAGTTAGCAGCCCCCGCCCTTGTCAGGCATCAATTGGTCCTCGTGCTACGTCACCACATTCACGCGCATCCCTTGGCTGCACACACAGCCCTTCATGCCGTTCTCTCTCCTCATTGGATAACACTTGTATCCCACAAGGAAAATTTTCTCCTCGGGTTACAGCAGAGCAGAGTGACGAAGAGACTCGTGTTTAGGCTGAAATACTTCATGTAAGTGATTGCTGACGGAAAATAGGACTATTTAGGACTTATATTAACAAAAACATTCCACTGATATCTGCTTTAAGGTTGAGCATACTTTAGGGTGGGGCCACTTTGAGTGACAGTCAAGTGAGTTTGCCACAAGTCGGCACGTACCGGACTCTCAGCTCCACAAGTGCGCTTCTTCTTTGCCCAATTTTTGAGTTGGCTCAGAGTTTGGCGGCATTGGGTACGTGCAAGATGGCGGTCCAATCCAACCTTTTAAAAACACTGTGGGTGATGTCACGGAGGCTACATCCAGTCTGTGGCTTCGTCTTTCACTTTCACACTTGTAATTTTGACCTTTTGTATTTTTCGGCAGATGAAGCAGATATGGTTGGTAGGTGGTGGCCGTCGGTTGCATGTGGTGACGTACCGGAGTCTCAGCTCCACGCGTACGATTCCCCTTTCGCCCATTTTTTGGCACAGAGTTGACTCAGTTTGGCGGCGTTGGTTACCGAGAAGAAGATGGCGACAGATAAGTGGCCCAATCTGACCTTTTAAAAACACTCATCAGAAACCTCTGGGTGATGTCATGGAGGCTACATCCAGTCTGTGGCTCCATCTTTCACTGTCACACTTGTAATTTTGTACTCTTGTATTTTTCGGCAGCTGCAGCAGATATGGTTGGTAGGTGGTGGCCGTCAGGTGCATGTGATGACCATCTTGGATTATGAATAGTTTTAGTCTTTGGACATGACTGTAGAAGTTGTTGATGGACTTCTTCTTCTTCTCGTTGTTATTGGTTACAATTTTTTTCTTTTTTTTCCTTTTTTTTCTTGCCTTTAATCGATAGCACAGTCGAGAGAGAGACAGGAAATGGGGAGGCAGAGAGGGGTAATAACATGCAGGAAAGGGCTGCCTGATGCGGGATTCGAACCGGGGCCGCCTGCAGTGAGGACTGTAGCCTCAACATGGGGCGGCTGCTCTACCAAGTGAGGTAAACGCCACCCCATTGGGTACAATTTCAAGTTTCAAGTTCATCAAAGGACTGTAGCTCACTCCTAGTGAAGTCTCGGGTGTTGTCTTTAAAGAATGTGAACACGTTTGACTTTGAAGAGTGACATTGTTTTGAGGCATCTGTTTTTACAACTTTTGTTACGATGTGTCAAAAAAAAAAAAAAGATTCACCGTCGATGTTTTATTTTTTATTATATATTTATTATTATTTTTATGTAAAAAACACCATTCATGTTAACGCGACCCTTTTACACTTTGAACTTTGCACTTGTGTTTACAGACCGTGCCTGAATGTTAAATGTTCCTCGTTGTTTTAATAAGGCGTTGTGTAGGTCTGATTTTGGATTGTGACCTAGGCAAACAACTGGGAATAATCTTGGCTGAAATGTCGGCCTACGCCACCAGAAGTCATGTCAGGAATGTTATTTAGATATCTATTTCCAGGTCTCTCAAAGCAAACACAGACAGACCCCATGTTTACCAACACATGACATTTATAGGCCTATCAGGTGGTTGAAAACAGTCTCAAAATGATCTCGGTGTCTGGGATATGCGCATGCACGCACATGCATGATGGGCACGCTGACGGTCCCCCTCCCTCTTCCCTGTTTATTTCTCCCTCCTCTTCTTCCCTGGACGTTGCTTGTCAAACCAGGGGATATGAACTCCACTGTTTACTCTCAGGGCTTGTACAGGGCCGTGTCTGGGCTTGACTGACTGAGATATTAGAGCCTATAGCAGTTGAAGCTGTGAGCGCTCTGGGAGCAGCAGGGTGAAGGAATACACTGCAGTTTACTGCCTCACAACTTTGTAGGCCAAAGGTCTTTTCTGTCAGCAGTAGCCTGTCAAACCAGCCGCTAGTGTTAACACTTCCAAATGTCATGACTAACCCATAACCCGTGTGTGTTGTTAGTGTGTCATTGGGTGCAAGTGTTTAAAAAAACAACAACAATAATACAGTAGAGTTAGAATAGCATTTTAAATTCAAATACTTGTAGTAACACATTCAAGGATCTCCTCATATATTTATTGTGTATTTTTTAATTGATTAATACTGTGTTACTCGTGAGGGTGCCTTAGAAAATGAATCTTATATACGCCAGAACAAAGGCAACATACAAAGCAAAAAGAAATGTAGTCAGCACAACAAATGTTTCAAGTTCCCCAAAAAACATACAGAGTCAGCTAACTTGTTTGCTGCGCAAATATATATATATTTAACTTTTAATCTGTATAATTATAACCTTTATTATTCAGTGGACTCTCAGGACTTGTCCAGTGATTAAAACCTTGTGGGTAAACTGTTGCTATTTAAAAATTTTCAGTGTATTTAAAGGTCATTATGCAGAATAGTACTATTTTTCTTTCGACAGAAATAATATTCCTACTTTTGTATGTTTGATAACAGAAGGTGCCGTATGAAAACTCATGATACCGTAAATAATGACTCTCAACCTTAAAGCTACCATAGGGGGTTTTTGACCACTCGTAGAGAGAGGGAACAGTCTTCCTACGTGAAGTGAGTAACAGTTTTGTTTGTATTGTGAACCTGCACAAAGACGGAGTTGTTAAAAGACCAGGAAAGACACAGCAAGACTACAAACTAGTAAACAAAGCAGTATTTAAAATAGTCAAAATATTGGTTTTAGCAAATGTTTCATTAGGAAGCAAAATCAACACTGTTGTTATGCCTCGAGGATACACACTTTGCACTTTGCTTAGAAATACGAAATGTAAACAGAAAATCTCATGATTAATAAATGATTAATAGATGCTAATCTTTGGAGTAATGTATCCAATCAGTCTAATTTTGTCTCTGCATGTGGTGTTTAATGATTTATTTCTGTGTGCGTGTGTGTTTATGTTTCCCCAGGCTGTGTGTTCTCGTCCAGGACAGTTGCGGCATGTTCAGCGTGGTCCAGCTGCACCTTCTGCCCTGCAAGGACGACCTCATCCACTACTGCCACGAGTGGCAGGGGAAGACTTGTGTGTTAAGAGGCATTAAAGTGGTGCAGCGGGTCACTCGAGAAAGGTGAGACCCCTCACAATCCTGTGTACTTATCCCTCCATGCTGAATGAGGATAGCTTTTCTCCTGCGCTTCAGTCCAGAGCCATAGGTAAACTTCAACCTGCGACAAATACCTAATCATGATACGGGTTTCTTCCATGTCACAGGTTATCTTATCTTGCCCTTTTGCCATCCAGGACAACAGCCCTGGGTAAATAACTGTGATAGAAACTAGCGTGTGGACCTCAAATGAAACCATCGCCCACATGTGGACTCTGCCTTTGGTGCCTTCTGTTGTGAATTTCAATTATCTTAAACCACAAGCAAATCACCCATTTTTATCCTTGAATGCCCCTCTGTAAACTTTACCAACCACACTGACAACACAATGAGAATTCAGTGTTTGCAGCTCATTATGCTGTCCTGCCAGCACTGCCACTGTGTTTACATGTAAAGTGATACCGAGGTGCAAGCTCTGTGTCCCTTGTGAGTTTCCATATTCAAGGTCCCAGATTAGAAGCAGTTAGAAGAAGAGCCATGGGAACATTTAGAAACAGGCTGGGGGCATGTTTACATCCTCAGTATTTTCAATGCTATAATGTCTCTGGAGGTTGTCTGTGGCCACGCTGTGATGGATGGACTATCTTCAGGGCTCACACATGGGCTGTCGCATTAGTTCAAGTGGAAAAACACGTGGACTTGGTTGGAGTAAACCAGACATTTTTCCCCAGTTTCTCAGAAACAACTGGACCTCTAAGCATATACTAATAATTCATACCTTAAACGGATAGTTTGACATTTTGGGAATTTTTATTTATTTGTTTTCCAGGCAAGAGTAAGATGAGAGGCTTGATACTACCACAGTGTCTGTTTGTCAAATATGAATCTACAGCCAGCAGAAGGCTAGCTCAGCTTAGCAGAAAGACTAAGGTAATAAAAAATAAAAAAACATTGTACATTGCCAAAAAAAAAAAGCAATGCAGTTAAATATTGTGACTTGATTGTTCATGACTGTCGTCATAACTTTCCAAAGAAGCGGATTAAAAATCCTGCCTAAATTGCTGTGCAGGTAGTTTGGTGTCACATGAGCCTCAAAAGTCAAAGCAAACTCCCTGGATTGCATTTCTTCCCGTGTACTTGAGGTAACATGACACAGACAGCACAGCTCCCTGAGGTTGCTTTTACATCAAATGCCTGTTGAAATTCCTTTATTGACCTCACACTCATAACAAGACTTGACAATGTCACTGCACCCAGCCAAGAAAATGGTAATACTAATTGATCTGAAGCAGATGAAGTGGATTTGAGGATTTCCTCAGAACAGAGCAAGAATCAGTGTCTTCCCCTGTTTCCAGTTTTTATGCTAAGCTAAGCTAACCGTCTGCGGACTGCAGCTTTGTGCAGATGATTTAAAAATTCAAATTCAAAAATCAAAACAAAAAAAAGGTGCAAAGATTGTACAGGGGGTTCATAACCAAAAGATACAGAAACATTACACAAGAAGAATCTTATAAAGAGCTATTGGTTATTAAAACTCGATCAGTTCATTAACTAAACAAAAATAAGACTACTAAATAAAACTTTCAAGTTAAAAATGTGAAACAAAACTCTCTGACTCCTCCTTCACAAATACTGGTGTTACTACTTTTCCCTCATCCCGTGCAGCTCACAGCTGAATATCTTTGTTTCTAAACAAAAGATTAGAAGCCACTCCGTAACTTGTTGGTAGTGTGCTCTGTCAACATTACTATTATGAGAAGGAGTGACTTTAACAGGAAGTTGCATACTCCTGGACATGTGCCAACTAAATAAAGATAAAATGTTGAACCTGTAAGGATGGCGGGTGAGACTTTAAGATAACTAACCAGCTTAAACTGCAGCTTAAAGCAGCAAAACTAAATGAACATAAACGTTCTTTAAGCAAGTGAACAAGCTCGGTGTCAAATCAAAATGCCTCGAGTGAGTGCTGTTAGTTTGTCGTTACTCATCCTCGAGCAGGCCTCACTGGACTTGAATGGTCTGCAGAACCGGTTCCACACAAAGAAACCCTGTGATTACAGGCTGACTAACAGGTTGTTAACCACTGGCTGATATGACAGCGCCCACATGGATGAATAAGTAACACTGGCTGGCCACCCTCAACTCAACAAGTCCTTAGTAGAAGAAACATACAATGAAACAGGAGATTGATGTTTCCTGTCAAGGTTGCACCAGTTTTGCTCTGTCCCTTCTCTAACGTTTGAATCCTTCTGACCAGTACCTGTTTGACGTGAATGTAATGCCTTGAGTGCCTGAGTATTATCTGTCATTACTGAGATTAAGGTTGTGTTGAGAGAAGCTAAATGTTATGAATCAAGCACTAGAGAAGCGGACGTTTGAAATCGCTTTTTTCCCCCCTCTCTAAATGTTGTTAGTTTTGTAGCACAATAATAATGTGATTTACACTGGGTGTGAACTCTTTTCCCACCCTTCAGAATCTCTGAACCTGCTTGTGAAAACAGTTTTTGTGTGTATCTGCTCTGCCAGTCCAAGCATGTTCTCTGTTAATTCTAGGTGACGTTAGTACGAGCTCTGTCTTAACAGATTCATGTTTCACTGGGAGTGAAACTGGCGGTAAACACTCGGTCTTCTCACTGAAGTCACTTATTCACCAGTTTCTCTTTATTCCCCACCCCCCATCCACTTTTTAGTGCCTTACTCTTTTGCCCATTTTTTTTGTTTCACTCTCAGGCGCACCAGGCTTTTCAGCCTGATCGACAGTCTGTGCCCTCAAGTGATGCCTGTCAAAGATCATGGAGACACTCCAGACATATCAAGTGTAAGTTCTGGCTACAGCAGATATTTGTGCTTTTCCCAAAGAGAGGCCTTGGTTTGGAAATATTCACATTTATAATATGACACTGATTCATGCTGATTTATTTTCTCGAGTAACTGTCACATGAAACATAATTTGGTCTATAAAATTTAAGAAAATCAAACTCATGATGAATTTATTAGCCCAACAGTTTGGTATTCAAATTCTTTTTGACTGATTGATGCGATACTGATTTGTGTGAGGGTTTTCTGTTCTTATACGACACTGTAAACCGAATGTCTTTGTTTTTTAGGTGGGACAGAACAAGTCATTTGAAAAGATGAGAAAAAGCTTGAGAAAATAATGACATCTTTGACCAAACTATTATTCATTTATCTTCTAAATGTATTTAGTTTATCATGTTTGTCAGAGAGAGAAAAAAGAAAAGCAAATCATGAATTTAGTATAGGAGATATTTTTCTATCACTTTGACTAATTGATCTCATAATCACATCAGATCTGACAGGAAAGTTGCTATATTCATTTCAATAAGGGTCACCACCAGTGTGCACAACGTAACAGTGTCTGGAACCAGGCCAACGTTGTGCCTATCTTACTTTTTATTTTAGTAGTGGAATAAATGCACCATTGCTGCAAATGCGCAAAGATAACAGGTAAAAAGTAAAGAGCTGGAAAGTGAGCTGGCCCTCAGACCTCAGTGTACTGCAACTTGCACAACACGTGCAAAAAAAACAGAACAATATACATGTGCAGCATTTGGGGAAAAGTGCTTAGATCTGCAGATTTTCAAAGCAGTTTTTTTTTAAAGAAGTGGAAAGTTTTTTGGCCCTGAGAACTCAATGCATTTTAAGAAAGCACATGCTAATAGTCAAATGAGGAAAATGTCTGAACCTGCAGAATTCAACATAAGCAGTGTAAAGAAACATGCTGCAAAATACAATTCCACATATATGGAGAAAACATGTTTGCAGGTTCTTTTAAGCTGCTGCATGTTGAGCTGAAGATCTGAGGCTGTTTGGCCGACAATGCAGTGATGCAAATGTTGGAATCGGTGTATTTATCTTAACAAAGTGTCCTTTGATTACAGGAGGGCAGACCTGCAGGTCCTGCTCTGAGTTTCTGCTACTTACTCTCAGGTCAGGAGAGCTCAGTCCAAACCACAGAGGAGCAGACTTTGTCCGCTCTGTACGTTCCCCCAAGTGGACAAACCTTACGAGACGTACTGCAGGTGAACAGTTTCTCACAGCACATGTACAAACTTAAAAAATGTGCTGCAGATTGAGATTGCTTATCTTCAGTGGTTCGATTTCAAACCGTTTATTTTTCTTTTTCAGATTGAGATGAAAACCTGCCGGTGCAGTTTTGTCGCCACAGTTTTACACAAAAGAATGCAGGTACTATCTTTCTGCCTTACACTGGATTTTATATGACTTTAGTCCAAATGAGCAGCAGAGTAAACATTGTTGGTTCAAATGATCTCAAAGGGATGGCTGCGGAGCCCCACAACACACAAACTGATAAAACCTCAGCTCTGACGTCGGCAGCTGCGTTCGTATCACTGTGTGTGTGACTATCTGTGTCAGGCCCGGGCGTTCTTTAACATTGATTGGTTCGACCTTTAAACTTTGACCAAGATGAGATAGCAGCTCAGAACAAACTGTTGGACTTTGCCACATGCTCACACCACTGAAACACAGTCACCCTCTTTAATGTTGTTGCACTGTAGTGAACCGGCATTGTGTGCGGCGCGTTGAATGAATGATCTCATCAGAGCTGTTTTCAGAAATGACAGCTCGCATCCCATTTGTGCTTTGTAAGCTTTTATTATGTAATGTTTCCTTTAAATTCTCCCTTTCTAGGTCAGGAGTGGTTTCTAAGTAATTCTCAAGTCATTGCCTGCCTTTCTTTTTCGTCTTCAGAGCACCGATTTAGGCCAGGGTGAGGTGTGGTTGGTGCTCACAGACCCCAGCCTTCAGGAGGAGCAGGCTGAACGACCATGCAGGCGAACAGTGGCCCTGTGTGTGAGCACTTCCTGTGTGCTCACTTCCTCTGTCCTCGAAGCACTACGCTCCCCCAGTGCATGCCGCATGTCGTTCAGAGATGCCATCAAAGAACATGGTAAATGGTGACCTGACATGCTATTTCTATTTTTATAGGGCTGTGTGCACTAGTCAGGTATAGGCCTGGGGCACATTGTACTTTATACCTCTACTCCCCAACATTTACTCCACTGCTGCATGCATCCAACAGCTGGGCTTAGTCACTTGCAGCTAAATAAAAGTGCCAAAATATAATCAGTAAAAGTTTGTGCAGTAAAATGCTCCCTTTGAGTGGTATGTTGCTTTATTATTTTGTGATACCTGGTGCATCAGGGTGTAAGCTGTATTTTACTGATGTAGCTGCTGAGGGTGGAGCTAGTTTGTAATATTGTAATACACAGTTCCTAACAGAGAGGTTGGGCCCCTCCAAATGGTCTCCAGTTATTTAGCTTTTTTTTTTTTTTTTTTTTTTAACTTTTCTCCAAGCTTTGTTTTCTTCTAGTGAAACATCGAATCATTTGAACTGAATTGAAATGAAACAATGTGAGAAGTGTGAGGGTTAGGTTAACACACAGAGAGGTCACACAGAAATACGATACAAAATGTAGTTAAACTCAGCATTGAGTTGTGTAAACAGAGCAGGCGTCAGTAGACTGTGCAAGGTGTGGACGGGTGTGAGCGTGGCGTGTTGCGTGGTGTGGCAAACCAGAAAGGATGTAAGTTTGTCTACCTGAAGGGGAAAAACAGAGCAGAACAAAAACGACAGAGTGAGGGGGCTGTTGGCAACATCTGAAACTTCAAATAGAAAAGTACCTCAAAGTTTGTACTGAAGTGCAGTACTTCAGGAAAATAACTTGCTTATGTTCCTTGGTAGTTGGCAGTTCAAAAGTTCACATAAAAAAAACATATGATAAACTTATACAATAAAGATTGAACCAGCATTTCACATCCGTCATAAAAAAGTCAGAAAGACATTTGAATGGAGCCTTTTGTCACGTCTCAGATGTTCCACCAAAGAGACATTTCTCTTCTAAACTTCTCACATGGTTTTGTTTAAAGAACACTTCAAGGCCCAAAGAGGTAAAATTATCCAATATTTGACGAATAAATCATAGACAAGAGAATACTCCAAAAATACGGATACACGTTTGTGTAGCTGAACTAATGTATTTTTCTTCTGTCCTACTACATTAATCATCACAACCCATCACATTTATTTGGAAAAGGCCGAGAAGCACTGGCTTAATCTCCCCAGCATTATATTAAGTATTAAAAACTAACTGCACCCCGGCCAGATACTACATTAAAATGCTGCTTTACACACTGATGCCTCAGTACTAATAATCAAATGTCATATCCAGTAATACATCACACACAGGGGTCTGTTTATCTTCAGGTACTTTAAAGTATATTTTGCTGAGTACTGTACATCTTGTACTTCAAGGGGAACTCCACTGATTTTACCCATCAGTATTTACAGGTGTTGGCAAGTTTTTGACACTAAGAGTAAGAGTAAGAAATTTCTAAGAAATTTGCTTCTTAGAAATGTTTTTTTTTTGTCTTGTATTGAAACTTGCCCAGTGGTACCCAGATATTTTCCATTAGTCATACAGTAGAAATACTCCAATACAAGTAAAAGTCAACATTTTACCTCTAAAAGAACTAATGATGCAGAATGATCACCTTTTAGTGTATTATCAACAGCAAAACTGACTCCACTCCTGACCAGTGTCACAAAAATGTTAAGTCATTATGAATCCTATCCATCCAATACAGTTTTGTTTGTTTTAGCTTATCTGAGCAATACAACTATAATGAAGTCAATGTTTAAGAACCAGTTGCACCAGTAGTCAGTGCACCTTTAATCTGCCACCTTTGATGGCAGATCTGATCCTCATGGGAAGTAGCGACACAGGTCAAAACAATGGAAAATTCCCCTCCTGCCAAGTTTCTTGAGACTGGGAGCTATCTTTTTGTAAAGTATTCGGTTATTGCAAATTTGGTTTCACGGTACCATCTGTAAATATCATCTTTCCCTCTCCACCTTTTGCACTCAAGCAGCCTCACATCAGTACACTCATCACACCTCACGGCTGGCACCAGATAGTCACCGTGGTGACTCTCAGTCCGCGCCAAACATGCTGGACCCCATGTGATCCAAACAAATTTATTTTTGTTTTCATCTGACCAAAGAGTGTGCTGCCAGCACTCATCAGGATTCTTTTCATGGCATTTGGCAACGTTTAATCTTGGAGTTTGGTGCCGTTTCTGTAATGGTTTTCTGCTTGGACCCCGTCTGTAGAGGTCGACTTCATCAACATCCTTCACACTGACCGGCCGCTGAAACACCTGCTCCCACACACTGTTTTTCAATGCAGGATTGTGTAGTAAACTGTATGTGGCCTATACTCCCTCACACCGCTGCTGCTCTGTTTCAGATTGTGTTCGCTTTGACGCTGATGATCTCGTACGCTCTCCCATATTCATAAAGTCTCACAGTCGGGTCTCTTACTTGCTCAGGAAGCTCCTCACCACATGGAGCCATGTTGCTGTAGACTCAACCCATGTCAAAACTGAGCAAGCCGCGATGTTCACAGTTAATTCCATAACCTTGTTTATGCAATCGATCTTAATTGTGAAATCACAAGTTAAGGGCGCTCTGATTGATTCAAATGATTTTCATAAAAAATAGATGATATTGGGGCATCGTTTAGCTCGGCTGGTAGAGCAGGCGCCCCATATGCAGAGGCAATAGTCCTCACTGCAGCCGGCCCTGTATCCTGACTCGGGCGACCCTTTGCTGCATGTCATTCCCCCTCTCTTTGCCTCCCCATTTCCACTACGACACTATCGATTAAAGGCAAAAAGCCCCAAAAATATACTTAAAGCCCCGGTACAGAGTTTTTAACTGGATACGCAAAAGTCTCTGGTTTCTGCTGATGTGTCTCTGTTACCTGCAACAGTAAATGAGCCCATCAGTGTGAAGATACGCTATTTCTAAGTAGTCTTAATTCTATACCTCTGGAAGGCATGGTCGGGTACAAATAGATACATTACCTCATCCATACGCACGCTGCAGATAGCTTTTTGTTTATGGTTTTCAAAGCAAATTCCGTCTTCTTTCCGACGTTTCCAAAACAAATCTACATGCGCCGGCCAGACAAACGTCTTCACAGTGGGAAATGCAGTCTTCATTCCGGCAAAACACCACCGCTTTCGTCCACAGGGGCCGCCAAAATCAATGCTATATGAAAAGTCTGTACAGGGGCTTTAAAAAAACAAAAGATGATATTTAGGTCAACAGTAATGCGTAGGGTTACCGATCGCCTGTGGTCAATACTTTTATTTTGAAGTGTGTGACACTCCACTATCCATAGCACCATTTGCAATACATGACATAAATGATCTGTATCAGATATGGATCGGCCAGTCACGCATGTAGATGACTGGTATCGGTGGCAGAAACAAAATAAAACATGATGATCACAGAATCCATAACGGGTTACACTCACTTTTATTGCATTGAGCTTGAACTCCAATTTGTAAAGCTATAGTGGAATCTAATATTAAGAAGAAAAAATTAAACATAGTTGAGTACAAATGCCTCAAATCCACTAAAGTGCAGTACTTGAGTGAATGGACTACATGAATGAAATGATCTGTGCTCCTTCCTCCACTTCTGAGTGAGGTCAGTGCTCTATATTGTTACTGTACTTTTCATCTAATTTAAATGTCAATGTGTAGGTGTCCTCCTGTGTGTGGAGCAGTCTGTTGTTGAGGTGTGCCCCGCTGAGCCTGAAGACCACCTCCGGTCCACAACCAGGCCAGACTCGCTCTCACAGTCGCTGACCGAGACTCAGGCCAAGACCCTGCCCCAACCTGTGACACTGGATCCGCTGAGCCTGGAGACCACACCCAACTCCCTCTGTACTCTCACAGGTCAGTTTCCCCCCCCCCTCTCTCTCACAGTTGTCCTGTGGTTTTCATGTAACTCGCCTCATATGAAGCGATTCCTGCAGAACATGCCCAGTGTTTTCTCAGGAGAAGAAAACCACTTGTTTTTTTCATATATAAGTTTACAGCTCAGCAAGAGGCCTTGATGTGGCTTCACTGCCTCTCTTTCTTCTGTTTCTTATTCTCTGTCCTCAGGCTGTCATTGTTTGAGACCTTACGGAATGAAAACACATGAAATATTGTTGCATTCATGTCAATTCCCATGTCAGTTTCGGTGAAATTAAGATGCCTGTCGCCTTTAAGTTTCGCTTGAGGCTGGCATGATCTTCCAGTAAGTCTCTTTTGCGTACAAGCAGTGTTGTTTCTTTACATTCTGTAAGCTTTTTTGGTGTTTGCTAACATTAAAATTGATTTTCCACAGCTTCATGTTGAAGAAAAGTAACATTTTGCAGTCTTTAATTAAGACCTGACTCAATGCATTTGCTGCTTATTATCTCATTTGCTCCAGACAACAGTTAAAAGGTCCTCATGACGTATGGATTTCTTTCTTAAAATTCTTTGAAGCTTTGCAATTATGTAAATATGGTGCAGAGAAGAGCAGTCTGTGTCAGATAATAATCTGCATCTGTCGACTTTGTGTCGCAGTTAAGGGCAAAGATCAAACTGTGAACCCTCTTGGTTCTGGCTCCTCTGGCTTGTACATGTTTGGTCAGGTGGCTGAAAAAAAATAAAACAAACATATTATCTTTTGCACTCGTGTGCAAATAGTGTCTTCTGGAAATTACCAGTGGAAAAAGCCTCAGAGCAGAAAGCACAACAACCTGATAATCGGTCTTAAATTCAGTATCTTATTTAAGGTCCAATATTTTGGGAGAGCGGCTCTGGTTGTCAAGTGACATGTTGTTCAGGCAAGGACACAAACATTGTCGCTACATTTATCACCGCAATCTCAGATAAAAATGAAAGAGATGTCTTTTTTTTTTATCTCTCACACCCCGTCAGAAACATAGACACACACACTGAAACCTATGCGTAGATCATTTATCTGTTTCTTCGAGTTAGTCTTCAACGTCAGTGTTTTTCCTTTGGCGTTCACTCGTCGAAAGCAGCACAAGGTGTACATAAATTGTGAAGAAAAATAAGCATATTTTCACTAAAAATAAAGTTAAGTCATTTAGGAAAGTTTGTATAGATGTTTCCCAGAGGTGATTTTTGTATATAAACTTTTTATTGACAGATTTATTTATAATTGTAGGCGTGATAGTTGGTGTGGATGAGAACACGGCTTATTCCTGGCCTGCCTGCAACCACTGTGGAAGTGACAACTTAGAGCTGTTAGCTGAGGGGCCGTAAGTTTTCAGAATTACTCACAATACCTTAAGATTAATCATTGCGTCAAATCTACACTTTGTATTTTGATGGTTTGTTTTCGTTTCACAGCCGAAGCTTCCGCTGTGTGTCTTGTAAATCGGCAGTGGACGAGCCAGACACAAAGATTCAACTGGAAGTGTTTCTGAGTTCTTCTTCATTAAGTGATTGCACTTTAAAGGTTAAGGTGAGAACACTGATTTGTTTGTTTTTTTACATTACACTCCAGCACCTTATGAACGTTGGAGAGATAATCAATTATCACTTTTGTTGAATTTTGTGTGAGATACATCTGAGTTGGATGAGAAGATTGACATCACTCATATCTGAACATTAAATACAAAGCTACTGCAAGAAGATAGTTAACTTAGCATAAAGACTGGGAAACATGGCTCTCTATGAAGGTAACAAAACCCACCTACCAGCATCTCTGGAGCCCTCTGTCTAACATATAATGGTTTATTTAATGTGACATTTTCAAAGGGGGTTGTATTGCACTATTTCTTAGCTAAGACCAGTGACTTCCTGCAGTCTGTTTCTTGAGGTGTTTGCGGCAGTGACATATTCTGAAACAAACGCCTGTTTCAGACTACTTTACATTTTCGTAGAGAGAGAGAGAGAGAGAGAGAGATAGATACAGGCCAACCGTTTCCCTGTTTTCAGAGTTTATGCTGAGCTAAGCTATCCACTAACCTATTCCTCACTCAAACTTACATAACATAAGGAAACAAGAGAAATGTTATTTTTTCTATATAGGAAGTATGACAGTATGAGGAGCAGTGGGTGGGAGGGTGGTGCAGAGAGTTGTTGAATTCTCTCCTGGACTCACTGATGAGACTTTTATTGACTTGTAAAGATAAATATCAACATTCAGCACATAAAAAAACTAAAGAATTCAAGTCCTTCACTGTAGGTGCGTCTGCATAATGCTCCTTTTTATTATTACAGAATACCTTGTGTGACATTGTAATCAGAAAACGTAACTGAGCCAAACTGATAAAATTATCAGCGTTTTTCTTATCAGCAATCTGATATGGTGACCCCCTCTATCAATCTGTTACTCACCAGAGAGCACAGTATGTTTGGTTCAGCATTAAAGCTTTATTACAGCATTAAGGCGATAATTAAATTGGCATTAATGGCTCCACACCTTCTGATCTCGCCGACAGCTGCAGAAGAAGACAATCATGTCCATTCTGAACACCACAGCACTGCAGGGTAATGAGGTAGGTGTGCTTTTATAAACTGTTACATAACACTGGGCTGAGCTTCTTTGTGTCTACAGTTTGTATCTCATTAAAGATATAAAAAAAAAATGATTGAAAACTAAACTGCAGTTTAATCAACGTTAAATGGTTGTTAGTTGTGGCCTTAAGTTGCAAAGAAGGGAGCAATGGTTTTACTCAGGGGAGCTCATGACAGCTGAATAAATTCCAAAATCAACAGAATTAATGCTGACCAATGTCGAGTGCAAAGGTCAGGGCCCTAAGTGCACTCATGTTTTTGCAACCACAGCAACTCCATTAGATTTGAATTGACTGATAAATACTTGGGCTTTTTTTTTTAATGAGCAGCTGCAATGGAATTAACTATTTGAAGTGGAGATACATTTCTTTTTCAGCCTGAACTGGTCCAAACAAGTTATAAATAAGGTGTGAACTGGTGTGCCTCGGCGTGCCAGGTGTGAGGTTTGTTTTTGATGGACCAAGTGTCTCAGTTCCCAGGTTACGATGTGGAGAATGTCCTGGGAAAAGAGGTGGGCCCCCTCGCCGTTTACGTCCGAGTCGTCACCAGGAAACCTGCCCCCTGGATTGGCCTGGAAGAAATCTGCCTCTAAAAGAAAAAAATCCGTCAGGGCAATTAGCTAATGATATCAATCCTGGCCCCAAGGATCCGCAGACACACCGAGGCCTTGGTCTGAGCCAGTTTAGCCTGCTCTCCTCCCCTCTGAAGGCCTCCCTGACAGCTTGTGGCTGTGCTGAAGTGAACCGGCTGCAAGAAGACAAGGTCTTGTTTGTGTTAATGATATGTGATCCTGTGCACCAGGAGTTGACAGCCCAAGGGTAGACCAGAGGCATGCAGTGTCTGTCAAAGCAGCCCACGTGGTTCATCAACTTGGATGTGACTTTCAGAGGAGAACTTTTTTTTAGTGTGAACACATTTGTAAATCTTTTTCCCCCCCAACAAGCTATCTACCTCTGTATTAAAGATTACTGACACTGTGTCAATAAATGTATTTTTGCTGACTCTACTTTCTATTTCCTGTTTCACTTCTGACTTCTTGTGAGAAAACACTCCAACTCTTCTGCAAGGACTTACTCACACACACCAGACAGTTTCTGCACCTTTTCCACGTTTTTATTGGAGATTCCATAAACAAAAATGGTTTTCAAGGTTTCATACAAACTATATAAAAGATCATGCTCTGGCTCTTATACAAAGTTTGGAATTATAAAACATGTACCATATCAGGTATAACATCATATCATATATAAATGCAGTGGTAGAATAATTTAATACAGATAAAAATCCCACAAAAAAATATGGCAGCAACATCATATATTTTCCAGTGCCATTATGGTAAGCTTAAAATACATCTGGTACAGATGGTAAAGAAAACGAAAGTCTCTTGAGGTATGTTTCCTAAATGCTCAGTTCATAGAAGAGTTCATTTGTCACCGGCTCTCTACACTCGTGGAGAGCGCGGCGAAGGAGGGGTTGGGTATCTGCTTGAAGAAATCTCTGAGGCCAGTGAGCTCTCTGGTTAGCTGCTCGATAGTTTTGTGGAGCCTGTCGTTTTCAGAGCCCAGTTCAAGCAGCTTCTGCTGCATATCCATGTTGCGCCTCTTGGCTTTATCCCTGCTTTTCCTCACTGCTATGTTATTCCTCTCTCGCCTCTGTCGGTACTCCATGCTGTACCTGTCCACCGACTTCTTGCCCTTCTCCTTCCCGACTTTCCTCGGGGAGGACTTGGCCGAGCTGGCGGCGGACACGGGCTCCGGGGTGGTGGGAGGTGTCGGCTGACCCGTGGTGAGGCTCACGGAGGTCTGGGCGCAGGTCTCGATCTGGGACGGGAGGGACGAGGACATGTCGCTGTCACTCCAGTCGGACTCTTGTTTGATGGGCGCGCTGAACGCCCCCCTCTCCAGCCCGCTGTCCGCCTTCCTCTGCTCCGCTGTGTACACGGCTGACAGCTGCTGATGTTGTTGCTGCTGCTGCTGCTGCTGCTGCTGCACGCCGCAGGCTTGCACCGAGCTCTGCATGTTGTAGAAATCCGCCTTCTCCTGCTTCACGGTGTTGAACAGGTCGAGGAAGAGCTCGTCGTTGCACAGCTCCAGGTTTGGCACGGCTGTCATCGACTCGATGTACTGGCTGAAGTCGATGGCGCTCTCGTCGTCGTACATGGCAGGGGCGGTGCTCAGCTCCACCATGGTGCCGTCCTCGCCCGCTCCGCCGTCGCTCCTGCTGCCCGGCTTGCACACCCCCTGCTGCGGGCCGCCCAGCTTGGTGCTCTCGTAGAAGTTAGCAGGCTCCATCGCCCAACTCATGTTGCATTGTGGGGACACGCAGTGGGAGTCCAGGCTGTATATGTCACACATGAACTCTGGTGGCTCGGTCCACGTGGGTTTAGGGAGAGAAATAAAGTAGTTTTTTCTCTTGTGACTCTTTGGATGTGACAGCTGTCTGCTGCACAGTGACCTGCAGTGGTTTCTCTTCCTCTGCAGGCGCCTCGCTCCCTCTGTGTAAAAAAACTTTCTTATTTGGCTTTTTATCCCTGGGCGCTGCCTGTCAGGCTCCTGTCACTAAGGATGCTCACACACTTCTTGTCACTCCTCTGAGGCATCGTTACTTTCGCAGACAGTTTTGTATCGTTTCCCCCGCTGACGTCACACGTGCCGCCCTCTCACGAGCCAGTCAACTCCAGACTGGGATCACGTGGTGTCCCCTAACTTCCCATTTGAGGAGAGAAGGGCGTGTTGCTCCTGCCACCCACTTTTTACTACGATTGTATGAATGGTTCAGAGTTGTTTACATACTGAAAGCTCCACTCTGGGCGTGTGGGATTAACTTGTATTTGAAGGTCTTTAAAAAACCTTGTTAAAATGCTTCACTACCAGTAAGTCCTGCATTAAAATGTTGTAGTACACAGGAAAAGTGCAGAAGTATGATCAGAAAACTGTACTTTAAGCATACAAGTAGGGTACCCACTATGCAGTAAGTGTCCTTTATGTTTTAGTAGTTCATAATAGTCAAGTACAGTTAATTATTGTGTCACGCACAAAGGCCGAGGCAGCGGTGATGCATTTGACACATGGATGGATCACTGAACAGGCTGGGCCTAGGGGATCCTAAGAGTCAGGGAACCCCTGGGGCTCAACCAGCCAAATGTCAATGACAAATAGACACAAAAACCTATCGGAGACACAAACTAACTGCAAAGAGATACAAACATTTTTTTGCAAAGAGACACTAAATGACCGCAAAAGAGATGCAAAACGAAATAATGCATAATGAGACGTGCTGAGATTTCTTGTAATCATTCATCCAGAGGAATCATGAATCAAGAAACTGATTTATTATTGTTGTTTTATTAACATGTAGCCTATGTGTCAGCCAACATGTAACTGGTCAATGTGGAGCTCATTATAACTCTGTTATGGTATTTTAATTCATAATGATCATCATATTTCATAAACTGATTACACTGATTTAAAATCTTATATTGAAAGGTCACATATGTGTCAGCAAAATGCAATGCACAAAACACAGTATCTTCATCTGCAATGTAAGGAAGGAAGCACAGAGTTCAAATACTCATACAAGTACCTCAGACTTATACCACAGAGCAAACCAACTGCACTGACTTTCCACTGCTGTTCTCACATGCTGCCATTCATTCATGAATTCAAGCTGCAAGTGCAAGTGGTGTCATGCTGATGGACGTCATGAGGAACTGTCACAGCGCTCTATCGGGAAATTCACTTATTACGTAACAGTGTCATGATTTTGTGTGTGACCCATAAAGGCCTGTTGCCTATAGCTGTGATGTACTGATTTCAAAATATGGTAAAGTGGTAAAATGCATTTATATAATTGATTAAAAATAATAATTTCAGAAGCAGAATCAGCTTTATTGGGCTTTTAGGTGTACTTTTGCTGCTTGTATATTCTTGTTATGGGTATTTTGAGCAGGTGAAATCGGTATTACAATCAATTTGTCAAATTTTAGTAGTGCTGGATGAAGTTTAAGATGCTTAACCCTGATAAAAGTAGCACACTGTGAACATACTCAATCAAGTAAAAGTTCTGCATTAGCAATGGTGCTTATCTTACAAAATGTATTTGAACTATCAAAAGTAAAAGGAGCCTACCCACAGTGAAGAAAAGGCCCATTTGAGTGACACTGATGTGTTATTGTATATTGCATGTATGTGCATGCTGTAATGTTTCTATTTGCAAGTGGTTTTATGTTTAATCCACAAAACAATGAAGTCTCACTATGTTTTATACATGCAAACTAACTAAAGGTGTTTATGTAATTAGCAAATGTAGTTTGATTAAAAGAAACAAAAACAATTTTAAATGTAATTTCACACTAACAGTGGAGAAAATATATAAGTTGACCTGAGATGGAAAGTGAATGTTATTCAAAACATATGTACTTCAGAAAAAGTAATTGAAGTAAATACTTTTAGTTACACTACAGAACACAGAGAACAAATTTACAAAGGGATGCAAAACCGGACATACAGTTACTCAGAGCTAAACAAACAAAAACTTAAACATTCAGTATCGCTTGAATATGGACAACAAACTACTTACAGGTGAAATTGTTGTGTACTTAGATCGAGGATTACAGGTTACTCTGTATAAATAGGTATACAGTCTGCTTATTATAGGATTTATTCATTGGCATATGAAAATGTATAAATACCATGGAATCTGTAGTTATTAACATCACTACACATTAATACACACTAATATTTGATCACATAGAGAGTAAATTCCATATTTTGTAATTTACTATGATGTTTCAGTGACAAATTGGAGGTCAGACAGTGAACTGAAAGTGGCTGATGACTTCCTACCGTAGTGAACAAGCTGCTGCTGCTGATATTTATGTTAAAGATCTTGTCTATAAAAAGCCATCTTACATGACACATGTCCTGACACTTCTGGGAAATGCTTCAATGTTTTTCCTCCTAGGAAGTGAGCTGTAGTACTTTTCCTCTTTCTCACTCCTGTCTGAAAGGGAAACTGCACCACCCTGTGGTCTTTGAACACACCTGCAGGATATAAACACACAGCATACGCCCTTTCATCAATATAGACAGCTGTATGCGTTCGACACCTTTTTTCCTCTTCAAAATCAATGAATTGAATAGAAAACTATTGCATATTGAGTATGCAATAGGCATCATTAAATAAACTCGAGGTTGACATTCCCTCAAACTGCAGCATTTTAGGTGCAGCAGGTTTAGTTACTTTTTAAATGTCCCAACACTGCCCACTTCTGGAGAGATACTTCTCCGCTGGTCAAATCCTAACCTTATTATGTTCATTGTTTATCGACATGATTGAAAATATATAAATATGATTATTACCGAGGTCATATTCACAGGCGGTGTTGTTATGATATGATGTTATTATATTAGAGAGGTCGCTACTGTTTTTTATTAATTTCTCAACCCTTTCCATTATTGTGATCATGAAAGTAGACTTTATGACTTTGTCATGTAGTTGAAGTAGTAGCTGTGTTGATTTGTCTTTATCTGAGTTTCTATGCTTGTAATAAAAAGCAAATTGCATATATATATATATTTTTTAATATTATTATTATTGTTATTATTATTATATTTATATTTTGTCTCTTTATTTTATTTTGTTCATTGTGGACAGTTTCAATAAAGAGAGAGAGAGAGGGGGGAAAAAAACGTAGTTGTCGGTGGACCAAACCAAATCAGTTCAGAGTAGCACAGGGTTTATCACAAGGCGCAGAAAACGCAGGTGGTTGTAATTTTATCATAATTGATAGGAAACTTTGTATTACTGGCTTAATTTAGGGTTAGGGTTAGTATTTTGTGTGTTAGGACGTTTCATCATGTTAAATTAAAGTCGCATCGGTAGAAACTCTACAATAACCCCCCTCTACAACAAATGAGTCGGCTGGCAGGAAACGCTCAATCCTGGCCTCTCATTGGTCCAAAGTTCCCCGCGAAAATGACGTCACCAGCAGTTTCGCGCCACATCTGCATCACTCGGACGTACATTGAAGAAGAGGTAAGAGCGAAGTTGATTTAGTTAATTTATGTCTCATAAAGCCGCAGATTATGTCGGTGTAATCAACATGTCGGACCTTAAACTTGTCTTCTCGGCTCTGTATCATCGTGTTTGTTGTTTTGTTGCTCACTCTGAGCTGTTAAATCAGGTCAAACAGTGCAGTTAGACTCAGCTCATTGTTTCCCTCTGCAGCCACATGTCAAATGGTGGGGGACTTATCGACAACTGAGTTAAGATTTCCAATAAAACTAACAAAAACACCTTGTTTATTAATTACACACGCAAATAAGTAGCGACAGGAAGTGCAAACATGAGTACTGTTAACTGTAGTTGTATTTTCAACAACTGAGCATTAATCTGCTGCAAACAGCAAATATGAAGTGAAAGAAAACTGCAGATTGCCAGTGTCCATGTTGTCGCAGTTTCAAATAAAATCACAACAGCAGGTAAAGTAAATGACTGAATACGACATTATGGTTCAACGTGGACTATTTATATCCATAACCTGCACCAGCCACTGGAAACCAGCACTTAGTTGACTAGTATTAAGTTAGTCATTATGCATCTTGGTGTGACTTTGGCACATTAATATAACTTATGGTAAATCACAATAAGCATGTAGTGTTGTTGGGAGGTTTTTGCCATGGGAGGCTAAACAGTGACTTTGTTTAAAAAAAATAAAAAACCTACAGGGAAAACTCAGTGTCTGCTCCTTGTAAAGTTACGGATAAGCTTGGTGTCCTCTCTGACCTGAGAGTCTGGGTGGTGGGAATGTTGCCACTTTAGTAGTTGGATAAGGGTGATATCTTTTTTTAGTAATTGTACTTTTTAAAATCAGTATTTCCATTTAATCTTTAGATTTCGCAGCAACAATGTCTTCACCAATGTCGACTCCTGGTGGCCGCAAACGCGGGAGGAACACAAACCCAGCCACACGTAAGTTTATTGTTTGTTTTTCTGTCTGAAATGAAACCTTTTCCTCCGTCAATCTCAACATTGCTCTCTGTTATTCTGTGTTTAACTTGTCCTCATGTCTGGTGTCCCCTCAGCCAGCAGCGAGGGCCCCACCTCACCCCCTTCTCAGAGGCGCAGAGGTCAGGACTCCTCCACCGGGGACCTGATGCCGATGCCCACCTCCCCAGCTACCGACGTGCTCAGTCCTGCGGCACCTCAGGACGCGTCTCTGTTCTCCAGTCCACGACCATCAGGTAATAAAGAGAAGAGCCCAGTTACACTTTGGTTTTCTTCATCCAGGGGAATTTTTAAATCATCTCTGTTGATGTAACCTTTTTTTTTTAACAGTCCTACCCAATGAAGTGGACATGAGCTCCCCTCTGATGTACGGGACCCCCAGCTCCAGGGTTGAAGGGACCCCTCGCAGTGGAGTTCGCGGCACCCCGGCCAGACAGCGCCCCGATCTGGGGTCCGTCAGGAAGGCTCCACAAGTCGATATGCACTCTGAGCCGGTCAGTAGCCGAGCCGAGACCCTTTATATGGATTAATACATTTGAAAGCTGCATCTATGAGGAGTTGTTAACTCGTAAATTAACAACCACAGTAACTCAATACTATTTGTTGTTTTGAATCAGCCGAGTGCTGATGGTGCAGTCGCCAGCGACACCAACGCAGGCCAGAGGCTGGTGATCTGGGGCACTGACGTCAACGTGGGGATGTGCAAGGAGAAGTTTCAGGTATGAAAATAGTCACATTCCAGGCTTTTATAAAGATTTTTTTTTCTTACTGCTCCTTGTTCGTTCCACAAGAGCTCAAGTTCCCATCTTTTGCTTCCAGAGGTTCCTGCAGAGGTTCATCGACCCGACTTCCCATGAAGATGAGAACGCCGGTTTGGACCTGAACGAGCCGCTGTACATGCAGAAGCTGGAAGAGGTAGAGTGCTGCTGACTCATGTTTATTTCATTGTGCTCTGATGATCTGTTAACACCAGTCAAAACACTGGTTTAATCAGGTAGTTTCCGTTGTTTGTTCTTTTTGGGCACTTATTCCTTTTGATGGATAAAGAACAAGCAGTAATCTAAGTTGATATAACTCATCTTTTCAACTGTTTTTTTTTTTTCTTTCCTTCTTTGTCCCACAGATCAGTGTTGTTGGCGATCCGGTGCTGAATGTGAATTGCCTGCATGTGCAGTCATTCGATGCAGAACTTTACAGGCAGCTCATCTGCTACCCACAGGTAAAGTTCTGCAAATTACAACCACACGGTATATTATGTCCTGTGTGTGTTAAGAGTCACTGAACAGTTTTGATACATAACATATATATGGAAGCATTTAGGATCATCACTCCCTGTATTTTTCTTTTGTTTTGTTGTTGAAGGCTCCTGTATTCATGTCCCAAATGTCTTATAAACCCATGAGGGCTGGGCACCTTTGCTGTATGACACTTTGACAATAAAAACAAACTAAATTAAACTACAGAAACACTTAACTGTAGTGTGGCCAAAAAACATTTGAAGCTATTTATCCTTGTCAAATACAAACCATCAGAGAACCCAGTCCTGAATTATCACTGTGGCGCTTTATCTGCAGGTTGTTGTAACCGTCTTTGTGCACTTTTGTAAAACTTTGAAATCAGTTTTTTTTTTCTAGTGTTTGTTGGCAGCATATTGATGCTAATGCTTGAGTCATTTATCTCCTCTGCAGGAAGTCATCCCCACCTTCGACATGGCAGTCAACGAGCTTTTCTTTGAGCGATTCCCAGATTCGATCCTGGAGTACCAGATCCAAGTCCGCCCCTACAACGCCCTGAAAACCAAAAACATGCGGAACCTGAACCCAGAAGGTGTGTGTGTATTCATTAATCCATCACCAGATGCTCTACAAAGTGAAATCGCACTCAATATTTAGTGTGGGCTTTCTGTCTGTGTTCCTCCTCGCTTTTGATAAAATGTGAGGTGTCGGCTTCAGACTAAAGCTTCTGTGTCGCCGTATGCGTTCCTCCCTCCTCAGACATCGATCAGCTGATCACCATCAGCGGCATGGTGATCCGCACCTCGCAGCTCATCCCCGAGATGCAGGAGGCTTTCTTCCAGTGCCAGGTGTGCGCCTTCACCACCCGCGTGGAGGTGGACCGTGGGCGCATCGCCGAGCCGGCTGTGTGTCGCCACTGCAACACCACCCACAGCCTGGCGCTCGTTCACAATCGCTCCGCCTTTTCAGACAAGCAGATGGTGAGAGTTGGTCCGGGCCAGACTGCCGACAGCGAACAACACCTGATCTCAGAATATGTCGGGTGGTAATTAGTGACGTGTTGTTTGCCGGGGGTCGTGACATCTGTTCACTTATTGATCTCTGATGTGCACAGGTCAAAATTCAGGAGTCTCCCGAGGACATGCCGGCCGGTCAGACGCCTCACACAACTATTGTCTATGCTCATAATGACCTGGTGGATAAAGTGCAGCCAGGAGACAGAATAAACATCACAGGTGAGCAATGTCTTCACATGACTTTTGTGATTGTCGAACCATCAAACGATTCATTAATTGAAACGTTGAGCTAGAAAAGAGGAGAAATGAAGTATACTCCTCTTTTTTTTTTTTTTTGAAAGAATTGATTATTAAAACAGTTGATAGTCAATGTCATGCCAATATTTTTTATCATCTCTGCTCCACCATAGTCAATAAAATGTCTTAAAGGGATAGTTCAACATTTTGGCAAATTGGCCCATTGCCATAATCCCTATAGTCATAGCAGTTGGTTTGTTACCTTTAAAGCAGAAGTAAGTGATATATTTGTGTTAATATAAGTCTTAAATTGTTCTATCTTCCGACAGAAATCACTTACATAGAGTGTTTGGTCTGAAACACGGGTCTGTCAGTCCCTCTGCTCTGCTCTGAGTCGAGGAGAAAACATTTATCGTATCCTACAGTTTTTATCCAATGAGGAGAGAGAACGGCATGCAGGGCTGTGTGTGCAGCCAAGGAACGCCGTGAATGTGGCGACGTAGGGACGAGGACTGTTATGGTGCGTTCAAGGAAACTCGTTTTTTTCTGACCTGTGAAGTCGTACCAGTTCGATCTGGTACATAGACTGTACAAAAAGACGTACTGGTACGATTTCACGGGTCGGAAGTTACGAGTGGCCGTTATAGTGACTTTCACCGGTAAAACAGGTCGGAAAAACACGAGTGGGTTGCCTGGAACGCTACAAAGTCGTAAGTTGTGACTTGAAGCTGTAATTTATGATTTCAAAAGCCTGCCTGGAACGCAGCATTAGCGAAAACGACCGGATCGCTTACTTCTGCTTTAATTGTCGGTGCAAGCTATTTTTAGAACGGCGGAGCAGAGCTGCAGGCTGCTCAGAGCTACGCTACGGAGGCTCATGGGATTTCTTGGTTTCCCTCATCAAATACACAATCCAAAAACTCCAAAACGCTCTGGTGGACAAGTTGTGACCTGCACATTCACCACGCTATGAGATAATAATGGAACGTTACGAGACAGAGTTGTTTTAGAGGGAAATACAGAGTCTGCTTGCTAAAAAACTGTCCCTGAACGCAACGCGCATCAGTGGTTTTGCATGAATTTACCTCTAAAACAACTCCGTCTCGTAACGTTCTGTTAAAGCAGAAGTAAGCGATCCGGTCGTTTTGGCTATCTTCTTGTCAGCCGATGGAGTTAGCAGCCCCCGCCCTCGTCATGGATCTGTTGGTCCTCGTCCCTACGTCACCACATTCACGCGCATCCCGTTCTCTCTCCTCATTGGATAAAGCTTGTAGGATACAAGGAAATATACAAGAAGTTTTCTCCTCGGCTTACAGCAGAGCAGAGTGACTGACAGACCTGTGTTTCGGACCAAACACTCTATGTAAGTGATTGCCGTCGGAAGATATAACTATTTAAGACTTATATTAACACAAATATTCCGCTTACTTCTGCTTTAATTATCTCATAGCGTGGTGAATGTGCAGGTCACAACTTGTCCACGACAGCGTTTTGGAGTTGTTGGATTGTGTATTTGATGAGTTTGATGAGGGAAACCAAGAAATTCAATGAGCCTCCGTAGCGTAGCTCTGAGCAGCTCGCGGCTCTGCTCCGCTGTTCTAAAAATAGCTTGCACCGACAATTAAAGGTAACGAACCTACTGCTATGACTATAGGGATTATGGTGATGGGCCAATTTGCCAAAATGTTGTCAGGGTCTTACAAAACCCAAATTTGACCTGTTAATGTCACTTCTTTTATCTGACCAACAGTTACTAATTCAAAAATAATTGTTTTACAGTTGTAGAGAGCAAAATTATTTCACACTACGTGCAAATGTCTGCTTATATTTTATTTCCAGTTTATGATCTATACAATTGTTTGATCATTTATTCCTTCAGTAGAGCTCTTTTTAAACAGAGATCCTGACAGCTCTCCAAATGTCCCTGCAGGTATCTACAGAGCAGTCCCCATGCGCGAGAACCCGCGCCAGAACAGCGTGAAGTCCGTCTACAAGACTCACATAGATGTCATCCACTTCCGCAAGACGGACGAGAAGCGCCTCCACGGTTTGGACGAGGACGCCGAGCAGAAGCTCTTCACCGAAGACCGAGTGCAAACCCTGAAGGAGCTGGCAGCCAAGCCCGACGTCTACGAACGCCTCTCCTCCGCCCTCGCGCCCAGCATCTACGAGCACGAGGACATCAAGAAGGTGTGTGTGTGTGTGTGTGTGTGTGTGTGTGTGAATGGAGGCGAGCCAAATATCTGAGCGCTAACCTGCGCAAGCACACGGGAACCACAACCCACACTCTGTCACACTGATGATGGTGGTGGTGGTGGTGGTGGTGCCAGTAAACTCTGAATGTAGTGCCAAATATGCAGTTTACATGAAGACAATAGAAATATGACCTAATCGACACAGCAGGTATCTTCATATATTCCAACAAGAACAAAAATCAGTGCAGTTAATATCTGCTCTGTTCATAAGGATGAGTTAGTTTCAGGGCTCTGGCTTGATGGACCAATTAGATGTCATGTTATTAATGTTGTAGGTTACACTTGTGTTTTCTGCAGGTGAAATAGAAATCTTGTTAATGACACTTTTATTCAGATTTAAGATATTGAGATGCACAGAAATAAACACTAATTTATACTATATATTCTACATATATTCTACTTATATTTTGCCAATGTGTTCATTTCAACCAAAAATCTGGCACCTCCCTGTCTAGTTTTATTTAAGGTCTGAGGACACATCAAGCAGGCAACATGAGAACAGCTGCACCCGTAGACCTGCTGGAAGACAAACGAGAAAAAACTAAATTAAAAACATTCCTACTTTTGATAAGTCAAATTGTTGCTGGTTAGAAAAAAGCCAATGTTCTGCAGCCTTAAAAACATAAATATTAAAGTTGATGTTCTGATTCTGCCTGGACTTGTCACAGTTTGGACATCGTATTGATGCTGTACTGAATTTGCACCATTGATCTAATCCAGCGGCGTGATATGACATCGTCTGACAGCAGCTTTCTATCTGTTCCTCACAGGGCATCTTGCTGCAGCTGTTTGGCGGCACCCGTAAAGACTTCAGTCAGACGGGCCGTGGTAACTTCCGCGCGGAGGTGAACATCCTGCTCTGCGGAGACCCCGGCACCAGCAAGTCCCAGCTGCTGCAGTACGTCTTCAACCTGGTGCCCCGAGGCCAGTACACGTCGGGAAAGGGCTCCAGCGCCGTGGGTCTCACCGCCTACGTGATGAAGGACCCGGAGACCAAGCAGCTGGTCCTGCAGACCGGAGCTCTCGTGCTGAGCGACAACGGCATCTGCTGCATCGACGAGTTTGACAAGATGAGTGACGGCACGCGCTCGGTGCTGCACGAGGTCATGGAGCAGCAGACCCTCTCCATCGCCAAGGTACGGCCGACAAAGCCGCAAACACCTGCGGACTGAAAACTCTTTGATTGTGCAGGAAAACTGAGGATGTGACTTGTTTCTGTTCTTCCGCAGGCTGGAATCATTTGCCAACTGAACGCCAGGACGGCCGTGCTGGCCGCCGCCAACCCCATCGAATCTCAGTGGAACCCCAAGAAGACCACCATCGAGAACATCCAGCTGCCTCACACTCTGCTGTCCAGGTGAATATCATCAAGCACCTGACAGAAGGCGGTTTAAAATGCTGTTTGAGGACATGGGTCATTTCCAACAAATACACAGCGCCGCAGGAAGAACGAGCGAAACAGGTTTTATTTTATTAGAGCAGTGCGACGAGTCTGAGGCTGTTCCTCATACGTTTTTTTATTCAGGATTTTTGATGTAAAATAAAATCTAAGACCTTTTAGATGCTGCTCTCTATCACAGTATCTAAAGTTAGTCAGTGTGTTGTTCAGCTTCACGTCCATTTGTGTTATGGAGCCGGTGTAATATATTCACAGTGAATTCAATATGTGATTTTTAAAAGTAGTTTCACCACATTAAACCACATGAATTGTAACCCGGACCTAGTTAGCTTTGATAAGGCCAAGGTGTTATCACTTCCCTTCCTCCACTGTAATTTAAGACTTTGGGAGATGACAATTAACAATTATTTTTAGTATATCTTTCGTCACACCTAAAGTCAAATTTTTAAGCAAGTACTATGTATAATTGGTTCTCTGGCTTTAGAAACCACAGAGTCATTGTTACCTTCAGAATTGGACGCTCTTGTTTAGATCTTACAAATTTGACCTCCAATCTAAATTAGTTTTTTATATTTCAGTTTCTTACCTGTGTTTCTCAGTCGTCATGTCACCGACTTTTAATGTTAACGTTTTCGTGCTCCTCCAGATTCGATCTCATTTTCCTGATGCTGGATCCTCAAGACGAGGCGTACGACCGCAGGCTGGCCCACCACCTGGTGTCGCTGTACTACCAGAGTGAGGAGCAGATTGAGGAGGAGTTCCTCGACATGGCTGTGCTGAAGGACTTCATTGCATATGCTCGCACATACATTAATCCAAGACTGAGTGAGGAAGCCGGCCAGGCCCTCATAGAGGTTTGTTTGCTTTGACCTATTTCAGAATCCACGGACACTACAACCATAAAACTGTCAAACCAATGTGGTTAATACCATACCTGTCAGCCCGAAGTGTGCTATCAGCCCCTCTGACCTTGTCCGTGTCGGTCCTCAGGCCTACGTGGACATGAGGAAGATAGGCAGCGGTCGGGGCATGGTGTCCGCCTACCCCAGACAGCTCGAGTCCCTGATCCGCCTGTCGGAGGCCCACGCTAAAGTGCGCTTCTCCGAGAAGGTGGAGACCATCGACGTGGAGGAGGCCAAGAGGCTGCACCGCGAGGCCCTCAAACAGTCGGCCACGGACCCCAGGACGGGATTTGTTGACATCTCAATTATCACCACAGGTATGTGGGGGCTGGATGTTATTAACCAGCTGTTGTGATGTAGCAGCTCCACATGTGTAATCGACCGACTGAATCAAACCTTATTATAATCTTGAGTATGTGGTTGACTTATGAACAAAATGCCTGTAACAGTAATGAACTCACCTCACAAATGTCTGCTCATTAGCTTAGAACTGTAGCCGGAGAATGCCACCCTACAGGCCCCTGGAGGGTTTTTTGGCATTCCCCTTCACATTGTTTTGGATTTATATGTTATATCTTTTTTTAACTTTGATATGTGAAAATAAACAAACAAACAAACTTAGAAATAAACCGTTTCTGACTGGAGATGCAACTCAAGCTCTAATGCATTGATGACTGATCACAGGTATGAGTGCCACTGCCCGCAAGCGTAAGGAGGAGGTGGCCCAGGCCCTCAAGAAACTGATCCAGGCCAAAGGAAAGACTCCGGCCATGAAGTACATGCAGCTGCTGGACGAGCTCAGAGGACAGTCTGAAACTGTGAGTGCTTATTTTTGATTTTCATCGAGCTGCGTCGTTCATATTGATGCACAAGTATCAGAAAAATGTAATTTCCGACTTCCAGTTCCAGTTCTGTTAGAACAGCATGCCCCTCCAGACTAATTTGTCAGAGCAGAGTTGTTATAATTTCTTTTCCATGTCAATAATGAAAAGATTAAATTGAGCTCTGACTACAATGTCGGTAATAAATGAAAAGAGGTTATGAAACTATTTTGTGATTTAACTTTTCAACAAAAAATAAGTTTCTTCAATTATTATACGCACTCTGTTTCCATCATCAACGCCACCACTTCCTGTAATGACTCGGTTGTTCGTGGCTGTTTTTCAGGCGATCACTAAGGAGCTGTTTGACGAGGCGCTGCGAGCCCTGGCTGATGAGGATTACTTGACGGTTACTGGAAAGACCGTCCGTCTCTTGGCCTAAGGCACACCCTGCAATTATGTACAGTCCTTCATTTAAAATCCTATCCTGTGTCGGCCCATTTTTCTCATGCTGTATAAAAAAAAAAACAAGTGTTTGTATAATTGAACTACCATGTGTTTTGTGGCCCTTATTAGATGTTTGAATATCCTGGATATTTTGGACATGTGATTCAGAGTTACCGGATGACTCATTCAAACTCAAGTGTCCTGTTATTATGGAAAAAGAAGAAGAGAGAAGGAAACAACACGTGTACGGGCAATTAATGGAGTTTAATATTTAAAAAGTGTTTGTACTTGTGTTTCATGCTCTTTATGTTTTGTGCTGTGATGGCAAAAAGCTCTTTTCCTCTGTCTTGTACATTGTAATCACAGTTTCTCTGGGTTTTTTTTTTTTGATGTTTTAAAGCAAGCATAAAAGTTACAATATGTTTTTCTGTCAGATTTCTAGATGCTCTTTAAGATTAAGTACTATCACCAGTTGTCCTTGTAGCTTGCATTGACTTTGTTAATAGAGAGAAAATAAAATGTTGCTCTTTCACAAGGTGCTTGGAAATGAAAAATTCCAGTCTTCTCTTGAAAGTCAAATTTCTGTGCTTTCTCTGGCAATATGACATATAATGTTCACCACCAGGTTATTTCAGTTACCTATTGAAGCTATACATGGTAAAACATTTAACCAAATGTGTTTACAACTGCACCCTTTCATCAACCGTAAATATTTTAGATGACAAATTTTCCACACGTTATCTTTAAATTCAGCCTAATATTTTAGTATTTCTGGAGATTGGCCTAGAAATACAGACCTCCCTCCTCTTCTTCCTACTTCACCACCTGTTAAGCGTGGGGGTCATGTAGCAGCCAGTGGCACAAGTAACGCTGCACAGATGGAGGGAAGAATGGATCTCACTACACATCCGTCAGTCAAGTAAAAGTGAAAGGAGATCGGTGTCTACAACAGCACAGTGATGCAAAGTCCAGCTCAAAATCCACTGAGACTTATTTCAACAAACACAAGCTGGAGAGTTTGAGGTGGCCCTGGTAGCCCGCTGACCTGTACAACATCATGCTTTGCATACAAGACCACCTAAAAATATCTCTGAACCTGATCTGCAAGGAAGAGTGGGACTATTTTTAGTCACTACTATTAGACTATTATAATTATTGCCATTACAGGAGGGGCTATAGGGGTATAGTCACATAACTCTGGTGGTCCCTTCCCTCCATTGGCTCCCTGTTAGATTTCAAATTGATTTTAAATGTTTATGACAGAATTTTAAAGCCTTAAAAATGGCTCCGCCCGAAATTACATCTGTGATCCGTTGACAGCACGGTATGTGCCCTGCCGAGGGTGGAGATCTGTGCATAGAGGCCTGCTGGTCACCCCAAAGTCAGAGCTTGTGTCTAATGGTGCAATTACTGTAACTCATAACTAATTTCAAATCTTTTAATCTATTTTTTTAATTATTATTTATTTATATTATTTCTGACTTTTTTTGTGTAATGTTGATTAGAGATGTTTTATATTCTTTTGTCACATACTTTTAAAGATATTCACTTTGAATTCCTTATAGCCTATTACTGAGATGAACTTTAAGAAAAGTGCTCATTATTATTTATAAGAAGAAGACAACAAACATGTGATTTACCTGGGTTTTCCTACACAAAAGTAAATAAAATGTGTTAACATTTAACGTCTTCTCTGACAGTGCACAGTGTGTGAACCGGGCGGCTCGAGCTCGCAGTGCGGCGATCTGCCGGTGGTTTTTAACGGCTGTGACGTCACACCTGTGTGTGCATCTGGACTCGGCTGAAGAAGAAGATGGCGGCCTCCTCAGGTTTGTGTGGCTCCAGACTAAAACATTTTACAGGGACACAAAGTGCGGGAGAAGGCGGGGGGGTCTACTCGTTGACACCTCGGCCAGCAAACGCTCCTATTTACCCACTGAACACTTTTACTGAATTGTTCCGATTTGTATTTTGGTTGTTCATGTCTCCTCTCGTGTTCAGCGGTGGGGTTCGCGGGTGCCGTCTATTTCATGGAGCTAGCCTATAAAGCTAAAGTGAGGCGTTGTAAAATAGCCTTCCCCGTGAGTTAGCTGAAATAGCTAAAAGCTATTTCCCCCCCGAAATGGGCGTTAGTATCGCTAATGTCGACTTTATTTGTTACAAAGAGACCCCAACAGTTGCTATAATACAATACGGAAGTTTAGCAACGTGCATAAGTTTGTAATAATTCATCAAACCGCAGACCTCAGAAATGCTATCGTTGCTAACAGCGACTAGAATGTTCCAACACGGAACACGGACCCTGCTGCGTCCGGGGAGCGAGCCCCTTCATCGGAGAAACACACTCGTGTCTGTACACTGTGCCGTGTGCTCCGTTGTCATTAAGATGCATTCATCCAACAGTGATATATGTAATATAATATGCGGGTTTTGATGGCTTCTCACTGACAACACGACGTGACGGTGACGGAAATGTTTCATTGCAGCCCCCTCCTCGCTGCCCCCGTTAGCGCTCCACATGCTAACGTTACTGTCGATGTGTAACTGGACTTCGAGTCTGGCACCAGTAGGAGTGAATTCAGGAGATAGCTTAGCTTCTTTTAGGCAGCGAGGCAGATGTTTATCATTGCAGGCAGGGCGGGGAGCGGAGGGACGCACCAGATTGATTTAACGTTGCAGCTACTGGTTTTCAGCACATAGTCGGAGCCCGTGCCTGCGTTAGCGTTCAAGCAGGAAGCGTGGTTTTCAAAACTTAGCGAAATAAAATACGTATCACAGAAAGCCAATTTTTCTTTATATCTACACGTTTTATGACATCACATGGTCAAAAATGATGTCGAACCGCGTGAGTTTAGCAATACAACATGGTGAGGTTGCTACAAAGTAGATAAACAGGGAAGTGCTGAAATCATAATCGAAACTACCCCAGGGCGAGTTGGAGCGACCTGGTGCGGATTCATTTTTAACCCAACAAGGTGTAAGTTACTGGTGATATAGATAACACGAGCTGAAAGGAGGCCCGACGATAAAATGACAAGCAAAACACATGAAGCATTTGACATCTTGTGATTCTCGCTTTACAAGAATTTGGAGCTGAGTGAATCTAAAATTGTACATCCAATTTATTTTTTGTTCTGCCATAATCCAAATTAGTGCCCTTTTGTGTAATATCTTGGCAGTTTTCTGTAGTGGTCATAGTTGTTAGTCCCTTTAGATCTTAATTTTCAATGTTTTAATGGAAGAACCACATGGCACATGTTTTAGATCGTAATAGTGAGGACCCAAAGAGAAACTACAAACATCATAGGGGAAAAAATAAAGTTATACAATAATGAATACTCATATTGAAGGAATTCAAATTATTCTTGATGATCTATCTGCCATCATGTAGGGCAGCAGTTGTCTATACCAAGCACATTTTTGCCCACGTTGCCATCTACATATTAGGTCTTTAATTCCTCAAGTGTGCACCCTATGGAATTTATACTTGCATGATACAGTCCTACATTCAAGCTCAATTTATGAGATAATTGAGCCAGAACCAATTTCCTAGATAGTGGCAAATTTAAAAAGCCAGATAAAAATGTATTTGTTTTTTAAACTGGTAACATGAACACCTCATGTGATCTGTCTTAAAATGTCATTTTTGAGCTGCTCTGATTTGACTACATAACACTCACAGCAGCAGTAATAGTAAACTTGGCAGAGGTGCAGCAAAAATAAAATATGGTAGGACACATGATGCTCCAGTATATAAAAAGCCTATACTTAAAATGAAGTCATATGTGGTGTGGACAAGAGTATTATTTTTTATTGAGAGTGAGGAGTTGTCGTCACAGCTCAGAGCCCTAATACATCCATGTCAGAGCCCCGCCCCCCTTCTCCGCCATGATGGAAGGATTCCGGTGGCAAAAGCCTTACTAGTCTATGGGCAAAACAAAATCGTCTACTCCGTAATTTACTGTTTTACAATGCCGGAAATCACTGCTGTGTTAAAAACTGCTCCAGTGATTTACTTTCTCCTTATTCTTTCTAGTAATTTGTTGATCTGTTGGCGCAAAAAAGAGCTAGAATTTAGTCCGTCTCTGTGATGTTCTGATGTGTTGCCCCTGGCAACCGATAGCGTCTCCTTCCATCATGGCCGACCATCGGCACGTGACTCCTCACTCTCAATAGGGGTGCACCGAAAGGCATTTTTTTGGCCGAAGCCGAATACCGAATAAAATCAAAACGCTTGGCCGAATAACCGAATAATACCGAATACTGAAAGTGGTTATAACGTTTTTAAATAAAATATTTTTTTAAACTTAATTTTCAAAGAAAGTAAATGTTTATTGACTATTCTGACAGTTTTTGAATATTCCAGTTGCCGTTGCTCATCAAAAAAGCACAAGAAGTTAAGTGTCTTTTCAAACAGTGGTTCCTAACCTTTCTTGGTCAGATTTTTTTTAATTCATCAATTAGGCTGCTAGACATTTCAGGCGACCTCATTTGAATTTCAGGCGACCCCAAGGTTGGGAAACACTGTTTTAAAAGACGTCGGCCACGGACGGAGTTGGCGACATGCTGGGACGAGGAGCTTTCATTTTAACTGCTGCAGCCGTCTCTCCCTTTCGTAGCCTACTCAGCATGTTGTTTGGTTTTTAAATGATTCCTACAGGAACGGTCCCCTCACTCAGTCCTCTCAGTGGCCGTGTCTCCGCCGCAGACAGGACGCACCGAGCTCTTGGAGCGACGTGCAACGGTGCGCGCGGTCGCTGTGCAGCTTCCCCCCACTGCTCTTGTTGCTGTTGTTTTTCTAACAGTAGGAGTCACCTACTAATAAAGCTCCATGAGGTTTAAGCTGCCGTTTCCATCGTCGCGCGATCGCGTATTTATCAGACTTTTTTTTTTTTTAATATTCGGCCTTGCTTTGCGCTCATTCCACCGAAGGCCGAATGTTGCTTTTTTTTGCAATATTCGGCCGAATATATTCGGTTACCGAATAATCGGTGCACCCCTAATTTTTTACAATATTATTTACATTTGAAACTCAACTCAAGATATTTTTATTTGATTTAATATTCTTTTAAGTCGATCATCAAGCATCAATGCTGAACATTTGTAGTTTTCCCACTTGTCTCATGATCACCACATTATCTTTTGATGGTTGTGGATTAATTGTCCACAACCATTTCCACTATTTTCTGACACTCTAGTCGACCAAAAAATGAATCTGCCAGATGAGAAAATAGGCAGCTGTGTAATTAGTTTCTTGCCCCTTGCTGCACTACAGTTTCTTCCGACTTAAGAGCCGACAAGCAGCTCAGTAGCATGGTGGTGAGCTCAAAAGTCTCAATGAGACTGGTCCCAACAGTGATGCTAAAGAGAAAATCTCAATATGCTCTTGTGAGTAAAAGCCTTTTTAAGAAAATATGTATTCATGTACCATTGAAGAGTCAATACTCGATTGTGGTCACTGCACACCAGATGTGAAATATTGATTTTACTAAAGGGATGGAGATGTTTGAGTGTGATGAATGTTGCCTGTAATTGGGGAACGTGAAATTAATGCTTCAGTGACCAGGGATAAATTTGAATGTTTTCACTGTGTCCTCTGCCTCAGGCCCCGTATATACGTACCCGGTTATTTTTAAAAACGGAGACATTAACCATCGTTTGCACCCTCCGTTTACACGCAAACGGAGAAAACGCCCCTGAAAACGATGCTTTTTAAAAACTCCGGCCAGGGTGGAGATTTTGGAAAACTCAGTTTTCACGTTTGCATGTAAACAGAGAAAAACGGAGATTTGGGTAGCCGACGTCAGACTCTGGCGTCTAACCGTAACCATATTACATAACTTAATAAAATAAATAAATAATAATAATGATAAAATTTAATGCAGACTGATGTGTTCATTGTAAAATATTTGTTTATTGATGTACCTAACGTTAAATGGGGTGATTTCTGTACAGAGTCCCGAGGCTGTGCTGCTCTTCTGTCTAAGGCTGCCACAAACGATATTTTGATAGTCGACTAGTCACCGACTATTTTTTTCGATTAGTCGACTAATCGGATCATACGTAAATTGAATGTAAAACATACAGCTTATCGCACCAGCATGCAGCTGCTCTTATATAACCATCATTAGCTTTCAGCTTGAAGTGTTTTAGGTATATGCTAACTAAAAATAAAGACAATTAAGATGATAGTTCATTAAACTTTTAATGAAATATGCAGCTTTAACTGTAGCATAAAGTGCAAACAGCTGAGTAAAATAAGGATAAGGCACTGGCCTAAACAACACCAAAATAAATACTTTAAGGTTTTTTAGGTTTTTCTTTCCTTCATTTGTCTCTGGCATTAAACATACATTTAAATAAAATGAGGTAGACTGAAATTAAGGAATTATTCACAATAATAAAGTTTTGGTAGGCCTATCATTCAAATATAACTTGTGCTCAGTGTAAAGAATAGTCGTTCTGTTAAAAAAAATCGAATAGTTTATAAGATAATCGTCTTGTCTGAAAAAATGTAGGATTTGTTCCCTTTTTACTGTCACAGAAGGAGAAACATGGAAAGACTCCACCAGAAAGTTCTGTGTGAAACTGTCAAATGAAAACAAGTGAAACTGAGGTGCAGCTCAAACTCTGCAAGGTGCGGACTGTGATGAGAAGCTACCGGAAAATATTGACGTAGTTTTACGCCGGGAGAGAAGACTTCCTCGTTAAGATGAGCGCTCATTACGTGACGAGGACCACTGTGACCAGACGCGGTAACGTTCCAATATAAGTCCGCGATTTTATTTTTAAATGACGAACGGCTGTTTTTCAGTCCGTGATTTAAAACGATGGACCGGCGGAACCGCTCCTAGTATCACTTCTCATTTAAAATGACAGACGAGAGAGAGAGGAGCGGCGGCGGCGGGGTGAGTGGGGGCTACACCGGTGCCGTGCGTTCGTGCGTGTTTTAAAAAAACAACGACGCATCGACTATTAAATTAGTTGTCGACGATTTTAATAGTCGACGTAGTCGTGACTAGTCGACTAATCGTGGCAGCCCTACTTCTGTCCAGTACTTTTTACAGTCTATGGTCCAGTAACAGTTAACACACATGAAGCTTCACTTTTCATTCAAACAAACTGCTACTGCCACAATTGTTAGAATTCATCAATGAGACCAACATTTATCTCCTAAAAAATAATTTAACTAGCCGGTGGTAAACCTCTAAAAACCTGCGGGTAAGTTAATTAGCAATAGTTTTGTCCCACGGGAGGACGACAGAGGCTGGCCTGATCTGAATGATGTTATTATCAACTCAGCTTTTATGACATCGGTCATAAGACCACTGGATCATTTGTTGAAAAATCATCAGCGCTGTGCGCCCATGTGCTCCAAATCTTATGACTGTTTTCCAGACGGCTGTCAAGAGTAGCATCAGATGCCATATCTTCAGGAAATGTCTTGTGGACAAGGTGTTGATTAGATGCAGTTTCACAATGGCTAGATGATGACGCGCTGCATGCTGCAGCCGCGTGTGTGTCGCGCTTCCATGGAGATTTCTCATAACAACCAGTCCTGTCTTGCCCACACTTCACACTCCTTATATTTCATACATGCCTTACATTTATATGGTAAGAGAGACAAATGTGTTTCTGTGTCAGATGTAACCTCCGAGTACCAACAGTGGCAAAGTGCTCGGGTAATGATTTGGCTTGGGCCAATATTCAGTGTTAGTTACTAATAGTTTTGCACAATCTGACCCTCTGCCTCAATTTCACATGTTTTTGTTTATTGTGCATTGTAACTTGGGATGTGATATAGGAAACTTTGAACTGCTAACTGTTAGTGACAGCATCGGCAGCACTTAAACATACCATAATACCATGTAGTAATCATGTATGATTTTATTGTTTGATGCTGGTTTACTGTATTGATTAATCATTGTGTTGATTCATTTATTTACCTTTGTCCATAAAATTTGGATATTTTCAGTAGTTACTTTAAAAAAAAAAGAAGTTTTGTCCAAATCCTGTTTGAACCAGTACCATCAAATTTGTTCCAACTAATTGCAAATTAGTATTCATTAATTTTCCACCCTCCGGGCCAGTTGATTAAAAAAAAATCTTTTGTCCATCATGATGTACCTTTTTGTTCATTTTTTTTGTTCCCAAAAGCAGGATGGTGTGGTTATAGTGTCTCCTTTTCCTTTTCCGTAAAGAGGGAACATACCAACCAGTAATAGTTTCTGAACAACAGTAGACGTCTATTGAACAGAGGACCAAGATATGTTGTGTTAGGCTTGGGCTACACAGCCAATACTTTGTCTTGCCATGGAATTTGCTGACGCAAGAAAAATATAGAATATCATCAGTCATATCTATAAAAATTAAAGTAATTCAATCAAATTTGAATTGTAACTCAAACTTGGAAAAATTTGGGTTGTTCTAAAACATTTGACCAATAGCATATTACTAGGCTTTGGCAACACAGCGAGTACTTGTTGGTACAATCAGTTTATTGTTATTTCTATTCTTTCCATGGAATTTGCTGAGAAAGATATCACCAGACATATTGTTAAAATAATTTGTGCAATTTATATTCTGCTCTTGTTCTTTTAGGAGTTAAAGTTCCACGCAATTTTCGCTTGTTGGAGGAGCTTGAAGAGGGGCAAAAGGGCGAAGGTGACGGCACAGTCAGCTGGGGCCTCGAGGATGACGAAGACATGACTCTCACACGGTGGACAGGCATGATCATTGGACCAGCAAGAGTAAGCAGAACGGACTCAGCATGCACATTGTCCTCCCACCACTACAGACACAGAGCACGAGCCAATAGTTAACGGAGCTGGTGCAACTAATGTAAATGTGCTCTCTGTCTCTCTTCTCGTTTGTTTTTCAGACCAATTATGAAAACAGGATATACAGTCTGAAAGTGGAATGTGGACCTAGATACCCAGAGACAGCCCCGACTGTTAGATTTGTAACAAAAATTAGCATGAATGGGATAAATAATTCCAACGGGACGGTAAGTGACATCACAGTATCTGACAAGGTTATATATGGGTGTCGAGTTGAGAAATTGTTTTGCGTTGCAGTTTTTCCGATGCTCAGATGTGATGCATGCAATCACTCACTGTCAGCAGTCCTGTCACAATGACTGATGTGGTGTTTTTTCTCTCTCTCTCTCTTTTGTGCCTTTGTCTCACAGGTGGATTCACGTAGCATACCAATATTAGCAAAATGGCAGAATTCTTATAGCATTAAAATTGTTCTTCAAGAATTAAGGCGTCTAATGATGTCCAAAGAAAATATGAAGCTTCCACAACCACCAGAAGGACAAACCTACAGCACTTAATCGTAATGGATTGTGTCGACCCTCTGTCTTAAACCTTACTCTCTTAGAAATATTGTGTAAAATCATCAAGAGGCTCACTTCGCACATCAACAATATCGTCTGCAAGAGCAAGATTGGACTTTCTTATTACATAGCTCATTCAAAAGAAAAAAAATGTCCCTGCAGTTAAGCACTGAATAGATAGTTAAAAGACTACAAGACCACAGTTACCCGCCTTTAATAAAGTTACTTTGACAATGACTTTTATGTTCGACCTGTTCCAGCTTGAGTGGGCTTGAAGAAGGAAGCATGACACCACGCAGAGGCTGTACCAGAGTCCCAATAGTTTTATGTTCAAATGACTGATCACTGAAGCAAAATGGCAAGATGTGTGTACGAAGGCATGTTCTGTAACTAATACCTAGTCGAAGAGAAGCCACATTTTTGAGTTGTTAGTCAAATTTAGCAGGTTCATTGAAATATCATGCAGATTGCTGAATATTGAACTGTGGCTGTAGTCTAAAAGTAGTGTCACAAGGTAAGAAAGATTTTTTTTATAAATATATATATATATATATATATATCTGTATTTGACACGATACCAACATGTTTCTGTTCTGCAGCTCTTTGACATGTAACAGACGTTGAAGCCTGTTCTGTTCTGAAACCCTTGCATTTAACTTCTAGTGAAAATGGCAGGTGTATGAACTTGTGATTTTCTGAAATTAAAATCACTGTCTGCGACAAAAAATACCAAAAAATATCCACTCCAGAGGTTGAACTTTATTTGACTCCCCAGCTTGCACCGACAGTTGCCAGTTTTCCCACCAGAGGGCCTTAGCTGACAAGTCAACCACTGTTGGCAACTGAACACAACACACAAGTCATGCATTACACTGTGAGTAAGCGGCTCTAGCTGTCCCTGTTGAGCCATGTAATGGAATCCAGGTTAATGAAACGACCGAGCGACACCACACTGATATTTGATATGAGACTTTTGCACATCAGAATAATATAATGAAAATGCTATTTATTTTACATCTTAATTGTCTTTTAGTTGCATAATTATTAAATGAGCAAGTCAGTTTCACTGTGATCGATAGGCCATCCAGATCTTGTTGCTTGGTGCACTAATTCTTGTTATGGTCTGCACACAGCACACAGTCTGGATGTAGACATTCAGCGTGGCAGTGAGAGGGAAGGCTACTGTTCCCTCTGAGAATGTGACCTTTTGTGGTTTTTCAGCTGTCTGATTATTCATAAAGTTTAATTAACCAAATGGGTATTTTAAGAGCATTCACTACAGATGGCGTAGTCTTCTGTCTTCGGTACACTCAGTTTGTTTATCATTTTAAGATAATTGTGTATTGCTGAACATTAAGCCACTGAAGCATTTAAAAAAAAAAAAAAAATTAGCTTTGTTTTCAAGGAGAAATGAGCAAGAGCTCATTCTTTGTTCTGGTGAGAGTAGATGGTTGTGGGGGAGTGGGTTAATGGTGCCTTTTTGGGGGGGATTTCCTTGCAATTTCCATTCCCATTTTCCACTGGCACCACAGTCATGGACTTATTATGGAGAAATTAATATTTGATGGTTCAGTCACAACGTCTCATCAGTCAAACCATTCAGTCGACAGATTGATCCAATATTGTGAATACCATAATGATGGATGATGAGTCTTGACAGCTACAGGCCCCTCTTTGCAAGCAAATGCAGCTCCTGATCAATCTGCGTCCTCAAAAACCTTCCAAGGCTCCAGCATGGTGTGTGTGTGTGTATCTGTGTGCATGTGACATCTAAAAGTGATGAACTGTGGTGGCTACTGCATTCGACCTGTGTGACCTTTTGGACCATGCATCTCCCTCGCCCCCATCGCAGCAGAGCCCATGCAGCTCCGGGCACAGCTTGTTTTGTCTCTGGGCTGGGATGTGCATAACTCTGCTGGCCACATTGTGACCCGCACTGTAACGCTGTCACAGCCGCATGGAAAGAGCTCAGCACTGGTGGTGATGCAAAACATATCCCCCTCTGGAAGAAACTGACTTTTCCTTTACAAGGGTCACATACTGTATCTGGATTTATATATGTATAAAGGACACCATAGAAGAAACCACAGAAGCCACATTGTTGCAGTGTTTGTATAAGGAAATAATTACAAATTCAGTTTAACAAAAAACAAGTGATAAAGCAACACATATCCAAAAAGGAAACACACTTTCTAAACTGTTGAACATTTGCATATCAAACGTCACAGTTTTTAACGATTTCTATTTTCAAGCTGCATTTGCATAGTGCGAGCTTTGATCTGTGTTTTGGTTGCACTGTTGCAGCTTCACTGCTTCTAAAGCCCGATCCTCTTGTCCCCTAGAGGGCGCTCCATGCTCATGTATGTCCTTGGCACTTGCTCTGTGAAGGGGCTTCTGTTTGGAGGACATGACTTGTCTGTAAAGGCAGTGCCACTGTGATGCTCCCAGGCTCCATTTGTGCATGCTGTCATTATTCTTTAGAAAAGTGACGTGTTTTGCAGTTGGCTGCAGGGAAGTACAGCCCGGCACTTTGTAGGCTAGTGTGCAAAGCCTCCTATCTGTTGTCCCTGTGTGTCCTTCTGAGGCATGTTGAGGTTGTGCACATTAACAGAAAACCAGTTTGTACAATCAAGGCTTTAGATTTTGGAAGATTCAACGAGCGAGATTTGTTATTACAATTTGTGTGCATGCATGTGTGCGTGGGTGTGAGATGAGTCAGTGTTTGCTGCGGAGGATGACCTCGCTCTTCCTCAGTCTGTGAGATAAGATTTGACTTTGTAGATGTGACAGTTAGTATATGGGCCTAGGTTCCATCAGCTATACTCTCCTTGCTTGTCGTTTTGTTTGTTTTTTCCCCCCCTCCACTCCTCTCGGATGTCATGAATATGAAATCAGAAGTGGCTTGTGTTGCAGCCAGTTCACTCAGCAGCACAGTCATCCCCAAATATAAAAGACACAGCCCCAGGTTACAAAGGCTCATTCGTTTATTCACCGCATGTACTTCCAGAGCAGTCTTCTCTCAACCTTTTGCTCATCGTGGTTACACTTTTCTGAGAATCTCATTTAAATGGAAGTAGGAAATCCTTACTTGACTATTTAACCTCCAGCCCCATCAGACTAATCTAAATTTCAAACTCAGGCACCTGCACAAAAGCGCCAGCTGAAGCCGCAGTGGAAGCACTCGCTGATCTTATTACACTTGTACCACCCATTCTATTTTTTTTTTCTTTTATAAGGTGCCATCTGGTCTAAAATAAAAGAGTTATATTGCTTTGGGTTGGAAGGGACTGAAGACAGAAAGCCGGAGAGAGCTGCTCAGTGATCTAAGATGGGAAGGAATGTGGTTAGGAGGACATACGTCTCGTCTGCTGGCAGACTGCTGGAACCAGGCCTCTGCTCCCAGAGCTCTCACCTTTTGCCCCGAGGGTCTAGAAGGTCACGTCTTGCGTCTGTTGATACTGTAAAAAGCTTTGTCTTCTTTATGGCCGCTGAGGGGAGAATGTGTCTGTCTTCCTGAGAAACTCCATTTGTTCCCATTCTCCAAGTCCTTGTCATAACTTGTGTTTGGACTTTTAAAGAGAAGAGAGCTCATATGATCTGAGGCTTTGGGCGGAAAACCTCCCGAAAATTATTGCAGTTTTAAGTTCTTTTGCCATCCACCAAAATGTCAAGGATGATGAAACAAAATCCAAGACTTATCTCCACCATTGTCCTTGAAGTGAAGATAATAGTTGAGGTGAGAGTGTGACCTCAAACTACCCATAAACCACCATGAAAAACACAGAACTAAGTTTTATCCATGAAATTCCTTTCAAGTCCAACAAAACAAACTGTAATTGGGATTACACTGTTTAGATATTGTCTTCTTCCAAATGAATAGTATTAGCCTATATAATTAACAGTAAGTAACAAATTTAGTAGGTATTGTAATGTAATCAAAACTCCAAAAGTCCAAATTGGCCACAATATTATGACAGGCTTACATTTGAACAGTTTTGACAGTTTCCTATAAACCTTCAATATTCAACATGCAATGAAACATAGTCCCTTGTACCACTGAACCTTAGAAAACAAGTTCCCATAATACATTTTAACCTAAGCAACACTAGCGCTATAGCAGGCAGGACGAAGGTGGGCTTTCTCTCTTTCTCATGGGTTCTGCTGTTGTTATAAATATTATTAGTTGCTGTCATATGGTGCTATCCATCATTGATCATCTACGGAGCTGTTTCCCACCATGTCCGCACTGGACCCTTCCTGAGAGACCTCTTTTGTTTTTAAGTCTGCGCTCATTGATTTTCTTGCTCACTTGGCACCAGTGCAACAAACTGTAAGCAAAACATTGACATATGATTTCCTTCTAAAGCTAATGTCGCAAAAAATAAAACCTTTTAAAATAAATGTGTATTTACACAATCAGAAACATCAGCATTAATGAGGAGTGGTGTTTTCCAGCAGCCTAGTGATTTTTTAATCCAATATTCACTCTGTTTTATCTCTAGATTTGGTCGCCTCCAACTCCTGAGGGAAATAAAGTATCTGGCTCTTGAGATGCTCCACTATGTTCACCAGTTTCTCACTAACATCTTTTTTTTGGGCACAGGCCAGCTAGTTTACAATACATCAGAGCTGCATTCAACGGAAACAGAGAGTAGGTGTGTAACATGAAACCAAAACAAGCTAAAAGAGGCTAACTACAGAATTGAGCTATTATTTCACAGAAGGCTTCATAGTTATTTGGCCAAATGATAAAAAAAAATCTGTGGTAGAACAACTTTAAGTGTTTTTCCCAGACCTACTACAAACCCTGAGAAGATTGACTAACTCAGAAAAGTGATTTGGCCAGCAGCCCTTAACTTCCCCTATCACTTAAAATATCTTATTTTGTCAAACTCAAACCTTGCTTTTTTGTGTATTTTTTTCTAGCTTAAAAAAGTATCCTCAAGAGGCACAGGATGAGACACTGTGGTGTTTTTATTGTTCATGTATTATTAAAAAAGAAAATCAGCAACAATAACATTGTTTGCTTAAGCTAATTACCCACACAGACAGTTTTTTTGTGGGGGGCTTGGAAAACAGTGTGTGTGAGTGTTTAAGTGTCGTATTTACAGTGAGATAAATGAATGGCCTCCTCTCTCGCTGTGAGAAAAGAGACAGATTGGAACCACATGTCTGTTGCACTGCTGACTCTCTGGGCTATTGACATGCACTTCACAGAGCCATCCACATTCGGATACGCCGCTGCAGCGAGCGCTTGAGGTCATTTTTATGCTCACTGATGTTGAGAGACTATAGCACTCGTTGTACGACAGTCTGGAGTTATAGGAAGGCTTTGATTTGAATCTGCTGTCAGCATACAGTATGATGTATGGATCGCACTATCTGGAACATGAATTTAAGAGCCGGCATGTTGCTTGTAACTGCACAGCCTCATCTTGGGTTAAAGTGACACAGAACAGGGCTTCTTACAAAATGTTGCAAGAAAAAAAAAAAAAAAAAACAGCAAGGAAAAAAAAAAAATCCCAACTCGTCTGTCTGTGTACTCACTGCATTCCGGGTTATTTATACAGAGTGAAAAAACTGTGTAGACTTCATGTCTCTACTTGGTGAGAACTATTAAATTACATGTGGATGTTTTTAATTACTTCACATAAATGTTGGAGCACAACACTTCTCCAGTGTTTGGAGGAAGGGGGGTTGAATGAGGGGGGTGTCTATAATGTCTCACATGTTAAGAGAAGCACTGGCTTGCACTTAATCATGGTGGTCCCTGTGTGATTCTGGCGTTGGAAATGTGGCTTTGTGAGAGAAAAGTGAGCATTCCTTCTGCTGGCGCAAGGGAGAGGAAATGGGTAATAAAACCAGGAAAAAAAAAAGCCTCGGCGGCATGCTGGAGCCAGTGATTCTGGGATCCACTTAATTGCTCTTAAATGAAAAAGATTTTTGGCTTCCCATTTGCTGTGTTTAAAGAAAAGTCAAGTCAAATCCCACATGTATACCAGCCAAGCGGTGACTTCTCATCCAGCAGTATGAGCACTAATCCCTCTCTTTCAGTGGTGCCATCGGTAATATTAATATTAATATTGAGAAAGCTGCTGTTCACAGGCAGCAAACGCCAGAGGAGGCAGAAATTCAGCTCCTTTTGCTTATTTACTGAGGCCGTGGAAGTCACTGGGGAAAGAGAATATCAATACTAGTTTGTTGAATGTTTTATCTCTGGTTTTTTAGGCCTCTTCCTCACAAATATGACAAAAAACCCTTTGCTTTCAAATTATTAATGGCATTGCTGTTTTGTCTTGTTTTAAACCCCTCTCATAGCTGTAAATAGTCATGATCAGTGGTAGAGGAAGTATGCAGGTAGGTGTATATAGACTGTTGGATCAGATTCTTTGTTGTAGCAGGTCAAGTTGAAGCTATACCTCCTCATATGCTGCTGTGTAGTTTACTCAGGAAATCAGCTTGATATTTTATTAAATGGTTGTTTAATTTGCATGTTAAGCCTTATTTGTAAAGGAAATAGGATATGTGTGTATGAATAACCAGTGCTTATATTCCAAAACTAACTTTGATTTTTCATCATGTCATTTTTTGTGACCTCCTATTGAATAAACCATTTTAGCAAGTCTTTTCCATGTTGCCATCATTGGCCATTTTTGTCTCGGAGTGTGATGGCCGGGTGTGAAGATGCCACTCAGGGAACCATTAAGGCCTGAAGGGCCATGCTAAGCTGTCATGTCGTGTCATCCGTTCCTTTTGTACTCATTAATTGTTGAAAGAAGTGTGTCACATCCTGTCAGGCCGACTGCTGGTGTCCCTCTGGTCACCCCTCAGTGCCCAGTGCCCGCTGATGCTATTGTGGCAGCGGTGGCTGCAGAGGAGAGGAGCGCCGGGCCCTGCAGGATGTGAGACAATACTGGGAAGGAAGAGGAGGGAATCCCGGAGCTGTGTGCAGAAGCCAGGTCAGCCGAGTGTCTCTGAGAGCTTTCCCCTGTGACCCCCCCCCCACCTCCCCTCTCCCCCTTCCCCTGAGGATAGACTTTGTCATTCTCTCACCTTCATATGCGAGGGGAATGAGAATAATGTTTTCTTTGCTCCTCTTCATTTGAGAAGTGAGACCTTATATGTTCCCTGTTTTAGTATTAAAAGTAAATATGAATAGTTGAATGGTTAACAACACAATCTAACACACTTAAATGCATCTTCTGAAGATATAAGGCCAATTTTTAACGTTTTGTTGACCATTAAATGAGGACAAACGAGCCAAAGGATAATTTATTACTCGGAATAAATGTGCTATCTTCAATATTTACCACTAATGATAAGTTATTGTTATTTTCATCCATACTGTCCATACTGTGACTTAGTGACAAGCTAGCAAAGATATGCAGAGCTATCAGATATTTTGTCATGAAATTTCAAAGTACGAATGTTACAGCCAATGAAACTGCAAACATCGGAGTTATGCTAATTAGCTATTAAGCAACTACATGGAAATGGTTCATCAGCAACCTGTTGCAGCTAGAGAGCAAACCTTAGCTAGGTAGCCTACCTTTAAGGCAGTGTAATTTCAGCATAGTAGCAAATACTTAAGCACGCAATTTTGTACATTAGTGATCAATCTAATGATTAAAAGTTAGGGCTGTGAAGATAAATAGAAGCATCAAAAGTTAAACCAGGAACGTGAACATTTTCCATGGGAAATGGCAAGTGAAAAGAAGAACTCACTTGTTGTTAGTTAACAGCCAAGCCTTGACCTATTAAGAGATGAAATATAATCCAAATGAAAGATTTTATGATGGCGTTGTGAGCTCAGTAAGCCGCTTGACTGTTGAAAAGAACCCAGACCCCGTGTGTTCATATTAAAGTAAAAGCAATTACATAAGATTTTCAGCATGTTTCCACAAGCAGTTTCACCACATATAACACAGCTGCAGGACACTAGCAGTGACCATTTCTGTCTGACTTTAAGGCAGGCCATCACGGCCGCTGTGTTATTATGGCTCACTGCACATGAATCAATGCTCAAGCAGTGATAGACTACACGGCACGGATGGAGAATTAATGAAGAAGAATCTGCGGTGTCGGGATGCGGTCGCAATTTGCTCCTGCTGAGTGGCTGAAATGCAGTCACACAATAAAAAATTGCAAGACCAACCTTTTAAGGTTCTGCCTCTGGCCACTTTAAAACGTGTCTCTCAACCACAAAAGATGATGCACTGGGTTGCACTACAGACAAGCGGGGGAGCAAAAAAGATGTCCAAATATTTCCATGGCTCCTGTGGCCTTCTGCTTGCATAGTCCTGGCATGAGCTCATCGGTGTGCGGCTAGTTTGTGCTCCCTCAGCACTGTTCTTTCCCAGTCTGTAAGTATCAATGTCGACACTAACTAGGCATTGACAAAGGCCTCTGAGCTCCCTTTCCCACTACCCACTAGACTGTGGCTCCACTTGGTATTGAGGGTAGAGGTTTTCATAAATGCAGATTATATCTTTGTGTCACCTAATACTGAAGAAAGTGCAGGTCATGCTCTCATGTTTGACTTCATATCTGGATATCTTTCCTCTGTACAGTGGTCATCCTTAGGCAGGAGTCTGGATGATAGCACCATTCATCATCAGTTGTAATAAGGTATGCATTCCTTGTGGTCTGTAATGTCTTTTTAAGTGAGCGTACTGTATGAAACAGTTATTTCTTTAATTCCCCCTCAGTAGTTATTTTTGTAAGCCTGGATCCAAATGGAAAAAGTCGTCGCAAAATGTTGAGAGGACCCTCTTTTGAGGGATAAGCATTCTTTTCAACTGCAGTTCAAATCTCCCAAAGAGTGACTCTCTTGTGGTATTTAACCAGCGAATAAAATGACATGAAATGTATTCCTGATAATGCAAACATCGGGAACAGAGGAGCCAGAAATAACTCTCCCAGGCAAGATGTGGAAGAGATTAAGGCTGAACCAACGAAATAAGCGAGTGGAGGCGGGAGGTTGGAAAATGAGATGGGGGAGGAGGGAAAGAGGAGAAGTAAGAGGTGGTGAGGAGATTGGTGTCTGTGTGTGTGTGTGTGTGTGTGTGTGTGTGTGTGTGTGTGTGTGTGTGTGTGCGTGTGTGTGCGTGCGTGCGTGTGTGGAGGGGGGAGACTCGGTCCATAGAGGGTTTGGAGGGTGAGTCGCGAGGCGAGAACTTAGCTGAGAGGGGGGTGGCCCTGTGAAAAGGAACTCATAAAAGTCACATTTGTTGGTGATGCATGAGGAAGTGAAGCCAGCTTTGGCACATGTGTCTGTGGTGCTAAATTAACTGTTAACACAAATAATCAAAGTGCAGGGCCCATTGAGCGCTGGCGCCAGTGAAATGAGGGGGAGAGGCTGGCTTGCTTCTCTCTGAGAAGTTGCAGCAGGCTAGTAGTAAGCTAGCAGGTGGAGGTCTACCAGGGGCTTTCACAGGATGGAAGTGCTTACAAAACAGGCTGACCAGCCCACTGACAGAGGAAAGCACCGCCGCACTCCTGCTTTCCAGCTATTGTGTGGGAGCATGCTTCTCCTTTTAGATCTTTCTTTGTAAAGCGTGACATCTCAGGGTACTGAAGGACATGGCACCAGCAATTACCTCCATGACTGGCTGGTGGTAATTAAAATGCCACTACTGTGTCCTTGAGAGTTTCTTTTTATTATTATTCCAGGCTTTCTGGGCCACAAACAGGAGGTCCAAACAACTGGACTTCCACTTTACAAGAGCAGGCCTTGTTGTGATAACACAAAGTCATGTGGCCACAGAGCAGCTCCCCTGGGCAAAGATTATCTCCTTACTACTGATACTGGTGAGCTTTTACGAGAATCCACAAACCTAATGGTTTGAGAAAGCAAAATAAAATATAATTTTATCCTTGCTGGAACAAGTAGTTGTCTCTTTGGATTAGCAGAGTCATTGACGGCTATTAAAACAATTCAGTAAACGTTTTTCATTGGATTTTCTACTCTCATAATCCTAATGGCGATGTTCTGTTACTACTGAACTGAGTTAAAGAAACAGTTAACAAGTGGACCACAGTGTTTCCGATAAAGAAACTTTATCCACCGGTTTCTAATGTGAACTATCTTTGGGAGGCTGTGCAATGATGTATTTGACATCCAACAATTGAGCAGTGTTTCCTTACTTTTTCAGCAACAGAATGAGCACATAGTGTTTTGTCAATGAAGTTAAAACAACAATAGAAACATTCAGTCCACCGAGGGCAGTGATGTGTGTGATTGTGACATCACAAAATTACACAAGTCCTGACGAAAACAGACAATATATGTTTCTTTGTGGATTGAGCAGTTTAATAGTAGTTTTTATATATGATGTAGACCTATCGCAGAATAAACAACGATATGGTATCTCACTTCTACAATGTGGGACCTTTAAATTGTTTCCACTTAAGGATTTTCTCGGTTTCATTACAGCCTTGAAAAATCGAATCCTGGCTCAACTGTGTAAATATTTTGTATTTAAAAGTGCAGAATAAATTAAATTTATCACTATTATTATTATTATTATTATTATTATTGCAATATCTGAGCTACTAAACATTACAGCTGTTGTTCCTAAGTAGTTTATTACCCCCTGAAGCCAAAGTTGAATACTCAAAGAAATATGCTAACTTGTGTTTTTGTGAAGATAAAATAAAAGATTAACAGTAACACACATGCATGTTTGTTTAAAATACAGCTGGATCCAGTTAGCTTAGCATGAAGTCTAATGGAATCAGTCCAATGGCAGCAAAATCCATAAAAATGACAAATTCAAGTTTTTACACTTAGTTTTTTTCAATGATTAAACAAACAAAATGGTTGGTCGATTTTTGTCTAACAATCAGACAGAGCCAGATTGTTGTAGCTGTGTAACTGTTTTCAGTTTTAATGCTATGCTAAACTAGCCAGATGTTGGCAGTGGCAAAGAAACAAAGCAAAAGAAAAGAGAAAACATTAGTCATTTTGAGTGACCAATGTCTGTTCTTTGTTTTCTTGCAAATGTTTGAGACTCCTCAGATATATTCTGCGATCTCAGGATGTTGAATGTATCCCTTTTTAACATCTATATACTTTTTTCCCCCTTCATTTGATCTACTTGCCTTGTGCCAGTTTTGTGGGGATTCAATTATGGATTTTCACCGAACACCGTACAAACATTTTTGTGTGTGTGACAAATCTTTCATTCTCAGAGTTATAACTATGTTCGATGAACATCAGTTGGGGGCAAGAGCAAATGAACAAAAACAATTTAAAGTTATACTATTAAAAAAAAAAAGCAACATTGAACTGTAAGTAAACAGATCCATATAGTTTCTGTTTGAGAAACCAATTCACACAATATCTTTGACGCCTCTATGCAAGATTAAACAAATGAGCAGCGCTTGACTTTGAGATCAAAGAGTAATCTTTGTCTTTACAAGACCATTTCAGCTCCAGTTTTCCTCTTGCCAGAAACAGTCAAGTCATGAGGGTAAAATAAATACAACAATTTGGAAAAAGTAATACCCTGCAGCTTTGTGACATCAGCACAAAAGAAGCATGGCCCCTGATGCTCCCCACTTCCCATGCAGCCCACAACTGGGCCGTAGACCGAGGTTGCCTGGCGCCACAGTCATCATGTGTGTCAGTCACTTGCAAAACTCACTGTTTTCCTTAGAGGATGAGCTAAGCTCCTCCTTTAGCCCTAACGATTTATTTTAGACTCCAGCGTCCAGAGACCCCCTTTCTTGAAATCCCAGTTTATCTTGGCCATGTTGTTTCAATGTGAACCAATCAGCTTAGCCTCCAGTGGAATGTCCCCTGAGACTTGCCTCGGTTTCCCAATAGGCCCATTCATTTTGAGGACACAAGTTTAACATCTGGTTTGTATTAACGCTCCCTACAATAGCTCTCATCTTGGGCTCAGTCGCACAGGAGGGACAGGAGGGCAACCAGTCCTTGCAGCAATATTATGTGATAGCAGGACAGAGAAACAATATGCTTCCTTTTTAGTAAAGTTGCTCATGAGATAAAAATCTCATAAAGCAATTGTTTGACATCTTTGGAAAACTGTTTACACACTTCTTTCCAAGACTGTAGCACGCTTATGTCTGTACAATGAAAATGTTGCTGGACCCAGTTGTCAGTTAGCTTAGCTTAGCAAGACTGGAGACAGAGGGAAAATATGGCTCAGTCGAAAGGTGACAAAATGTGAACACGTAATAATGTGTTAATTAGTCAGTTTTAAAGGTGCAAGTGGGCAGATTGTGCTGACTTGGGACTGAAACAGGATTGCCATTTCCCTCTGTTTCCAGTCCTGATTGGTAGCAATCCCTCGGAAAGAGAGCAAATAAAAACATTCTCCAAAATATTTCAAAAACCAAAAGTCCCATAACAACAAATTACTGTTTTTATTTTAAATTACTGTCCAAGACAGTGGCGCCGGCAGGATTATATTTCATGCTACACACAAGAACCACCTGTCTGCTCGTAGGCTACCTTCAGGTTTCCCTGCAAAGGCACATACTGAATCGTAGGCTACAAGTTTGTGCAGATGAGAGATCGATTCATGTCTTTTAGCACTTAAATCATGACACAACACACCATAAAACTGTGAATAGCCTAACACATGCATTTGAAAGATTAACCAACAGCCAGATAAATAATAGGCACTAAACTATTAAATATCCCCAAGAAACATGCAGTAAAAGTCGACATTAAGCAATGGATTGACTCATTCAGCATCATCGTCATCATCATAAGAACATGTTGCCTTAATTTGCTGGTAAAGATAGAAATAACTAAACACAACATAATGACAAAAAGCAAGCTGTGACAATAAACAATCAAAAAGCCACATGAGACATAAAGTACAATAGTGATTCTGCCTCTTCTGTTTCTGAACGTTACATCAAACTCTTGCAAAACAGCCAATGTGCTAACTCCAATATTATGATGGATGTGCTCCACATCTGAGGTGTCAACACCAGTGCCATAAACTCCCCCTCTTTCTCCCGTTCTTCTCTCCAATCTATCTCATACATTAAAAAAATAAGTCAGGATCTCCTGTTGCCCCCATTTTATTTTCCACATGTTCAATAATACAAACACAATCATGAGCACAGAGTGTCAGCACAGTGCGCCCAGGATTAAGGCTGCCGACAGCACCACTGGACCAGGAGACAGTACAGCACATAATCCCCAGTGCAACAACAAACTGATATTACATTTGTTTGGTTTTTTTTGTATGGATAACGCAAACAAAAATATAATTAGTTTGCTTCTTGAGGGTTAGACGTGTTTGTAGGTTGATGGTAGCCAGATTGGCTCTTGTCTGAAGCTCCCTCTGTTTCCAGTTCAACTCTCAGAGAGAAATGAAATACACATAGGCTATTTGCCCAAAATGTTGAACTGCTGTAATAAAATCACTTATTTCCATGTTCATGTCAGAACCTATCCACTAACCTGTGGTTGGTGTGTAGCTGCCGCACACAGTTGGATGTCTTATGCTTAGTTTGGTTGACCTCCAAATGTGTAAAATGTGTGGGTTTGGTGTGACTGAAGAGTGCTGCGTGGACAAATCTGTGTGATACCGGACAAGAACACTTAAATACTCTGGTAATGAGCCTCCGTGTACCGAGTGTATCCAGATGTACAGTAGTGGGGGGTTTGTCCTCTGTGAGAACACACTGAACCAGCAGGTGCACGTCTCAGGTAAAAGGCGGCTGCTCCCGGCTCCTGATAACGCACCATTTTTCCCTCTCTCTGCCTCCTCCCCACCCCGAGTGTGTCCTTCTCCCTCTCTTCCTTTATCATTTGTGCCACCCTGGAGTGCAGAGCATTGAGGTGTCTGCCAGAAATGCATGCCAAATGAAGAGCACAGAGGGGAAGCAGGCGAGGGCTCTTTAAGTCTCTTATCTGGGTGTTACTGAAATTTTCTTTAAATAAGTAATTCATTTTAGTCAACCTTCAATTAGGCTGCCTATAGAGAGAGTGTAGTCCCACACTTTTACTCACTTGTATCTGTATCTCAAGTATCTGAAACAGAAGAACTGCCACTACTTTAAACATTGTTTTCGCAGCAAATTGCATCTCGGTCTGGTGGAGTTCCTTTTCAATTTAATGGAGCATTTAAAATTATGAAAATATGAAAATGAATTACAGTCGTGTTATCTATTGTTTTCACTGCCCAAATTGCTTTCTTGGTATTCATAAAGTAACTGAAGCGTATCGATTTTGGTTTCACAGATGCACTGCAACTCTGAACTGATCTAGACATTACCCGAAGGAGCTGAGTGAGAATGCACATGTCCGAATCAGATGGACAGAAGGAGACTTTACCCGGCTGCCAGTTTTGTAGTATAAAGCCTGTGTAATGTCTCTGATTGAGGTGAGGTCACGTGTGACTAGAGCAGGTCATTATTTTTTGGAGAATTCACGCTAAGGGAGTGGGCGTGTGGACAGTATTTCTATATACAACTGGTGCGGAACGCTGTTTTCAACCAGGAAGTATTACTGGCAAAACAGTGTGTGGCTCGGTGAAGATGAAATGTTAGGTAGCTACATAAAGAGTGCAAAGAAAACTTCTAACTGGAGATTTGGGAACTTCTATCCCCAAGGGCCAATGCCAAAATCACTAGACAAATTGGACAAGCAGCTTACAGCTTGTTGTTTCTTCTGCTGTGATCTCAGAACTTTTCTAAGTTAATCTAAACAGTTGGCTAGCTAACTGTACAAATGTTTGGCTTATCTTCGGCTAACAGTTCTGTTAGTGGTAGTTTGAGCTAATTGCTAACAGCAACAAAGCCAATATGTTGTTTTCAAGCAGATATGTTAACCATTAGTTTAGCATGTTAGCATGACAACATTTGCCTTTAGCTCCAAACAGAATACTGTTGAGACAGATGGAAATATTATTGTTTTTGCTGGTAGCTGATCATAAAACCAAAGTTTTTTTTTTTTTTTTTTTTGCATGGTTATTCTGACCTGTACCAAATCTCATCCACAATATTGAGATATTTTCAGTCTGGACTAAAGTGTCAAACCGTTGACAAAAACTCATAGAGCCGCTCCTCTAACATCTGGACTTCCTCTTTATTGTCTTCCTACAGTAGTATATGAGGTCACTAATCACAAGCAGTAACGTTATGTCAGACTTCATATCAAATCCTGGCCCTTCTCAGCCTGTGGCATCCCTCTGAAGCCCAAACATTTTGACCTTTGACCCCCTGGGAGGTTTAGTTTACAGCCAGAGTTAACAGTGCTGATAGCATGCTGAGAACCTGCCCATTTGATCCAGGAGACTGCTTGCCCAGGGCTGTTTTACAACCAGTGTCATCCTGTAGATTATCTAAAAAAATTCATTTATAATCCTTTAGATAACCAGTACCTGTTTTTTTCCCTATTGCCTTAGTCTTTTCCTGAACTAGATTTTTTGAAACCCACATAAAATGCATATTAAATGGTCTGGCTTGGTCCCAGAGTCATGATTACAGTTAAGTGTGGTAGGTAATCTTGCAGTTCTGGGACACTGCAAGATTGTGCAATGTTGGACTCACAAGAGAGGATTTATAAACATGACAAGTCACTTTCTGTTTTTTTTTTCTTTTTTCTTTTACATAAGACAGGACAGACTCTGCTCTGTGATGTCTTCCTATAAAGGTTCCTACTGTCAGCGTGGTGTAGATGATTATTAGCGGTAATAAATAAATGACCTGATACCTTACAACACTTTTTTTGTAGAGGTTAGTTTATCTAGTTAGTTTGATACTACTTGACCAGACACATTTCAAAAGAGTTTAAAAATTACACAATGACTTATTAATGGTCAATAGGCTACATTATTTTTAATGTTTTATACACCACTTAAAAGACATCAATAAAAACAAAATTTATGAAAAATCGAATTTTCCCAATAGCTGATTCTTATTTTTTCAGTTTGGCCACAATGTAATATAAATGGTGCTCCATAAAAAAATGTAATAGCTTTCTCACTGTCTCACTTGCACTAAAACGATCAGGTCTACTGATAAAAATGTTGATAAAGTAATTAAATACTTTAAAAAACAATACTCCATCCAGTCTGCAGCTGTGAAGGCTGTAAATTGCTTTATTAGAAAGTGGTAAGGGGTAAATACCCATCAAAGGAGTTTTTCACAACTTGGAAAATCAAAACTTGATAAATGCAGTAAATTATTTATTACCTATAAATAAAGGCATTTGTTATAACTTATAAATACCTTATAAAAATGTCTTATTGGTTCCAAAATTTTACTAGCTCTGCTCAAAACTGCATGTTGCACTCTTCATGGGCAGATTACTCTATATTCATGGATGGGGTAACAACAATAAGTCTGTTTTACTCACATACAGTATGTATACTTGTCATTAGCCTACTGCGAATCCTCAGGCTGCCGTAACTTCTTATTTTTTCATTTTAGTTCAGGATGAAAATCTGCAAAGGTAATACATCACATTTATTTGTCAGGGTAGTGTTATTGTTGTGGGGTAATGCAGTGCAGACTTCTCAAACCAAAACAGGCTTTGTTTGCCTAAGTTGTTTGGACAAACAAAAGGCAAGTATGGATGTTGTGAGACAGATAATCTGAAATTGGAAGCTTCGTTCATAATGAAGTTTGTTGTTCAGCAGTTGACTCAGAGGTCTTGGATATCAGTGCTCTCCAACAGTACACAACACACCATACTGACACAGACACACAAAAGAAACATGCTCACAACTGCATTACAATGCAACAATTACCCATGGTGTTTAAAAGAAAATAACTAAAACTACAATAAATGTTCCCCTGAAAAAGTGTTTTTTTATTTTATTTTATTTCATTCACTGTTTTAAAACAATAATCCATTAGCTGTAGTCAGCAGCTGGACAGCAACTGGACCTGCTGTGAATTGGCAGAATTATGCAAAACCACCAGGGTGACCTTTTTAGTAAAACTGAGAGGCAGCTTATTAAGGATGTAAAAAGGTCAGTAAAAGTTGCATGAACTACTTTGTTACATGAGCCTACATCTCCTGCAGTGCAAAAAGGAGGAGGCGACTGACATGTAATATACAAGTCAGACCTTAACACAATATGAGACTTGTAAGTTATGTCGCCACTCTCAAGCCACGAAGCTTGCTGAATTCATCTTTGTTTTAGATTTTCCTACGACATAGATAATTATCAAAATACATTTCTCATTTTGGCAGCCAGAGCACTTTTAAAAACATGAAATACATTTGAGTGCAACAGCATGATGTAACTTTCTTTTGATGGATGAATGGAAGTAAATGGGGAATCCATCTTATCAGCTACTAAATCAACAACATATTTGATCAAAGGCCAGTTCTGGTATCTGTCTGTCCCCTCAGAGTTGAAGCTTCAGCCCTAAACAGTTAAAACTTGATATCAAATTTCTTTCTTGACAATTTTCATCCCCTTAATTAAGATGAAAAACCATCTTGGCTGGGGCCGATGTGATGTGATGTGGTGCAGCGGTACTTCTGAGTGAGTCTTGCTTCATAGACCATCTGTCTTATTGATGCCCCAAAATATCTAAGCCCTCAATTTGATGTCACAAATTTAAAATTGAGGGCACAACAGATAGGTGTTATTTCAACATGACATATTGCCTACAAAATGGTAGCAATTGAATTTCTTTTTTAACATATTGGGCAGTTATTTTTTTTAGGTCAAGATCCCCTTAAGGCCGGACTGGAAACCATTTCTTTTGAAAGTACACAGCTACATCAGCTGTTCTCAAATATAATGAAATGGATAAAACTGGACTGAAAGCAGTGATAAGAAAATTCAAATAAGTTTGTTGAACTTTCTGATGAAGGTATTGCTCCTGTTAGTTGCAATGAGATTTTCCCTTTAACTGTCCCTGTACACAAACTTGTGCTGACAGATTGTATCAGACAGCCTGGGCTATACTGTATAACTTGGGACACTTACACTCGGTCATGTTCAAATTTAATCTCTGTATTTAATGGTGCGTGCATGAGATTCACATTCTTTTCATTTCTGTCGCTGAGGAAAATAAGCACATTTCTTGAACCAAACCAGCACTCTGGCACTGTCAACTTCACAGTCCACATTTCTCAATGATTAGTCGGGGGGAAATCATGGACCACAAGTTGAATTTTCAAGAAAAAAAAAAAAAAATCAACCATACAGATGAACTGGATAATAACAAAATTTCAAAACCAAATTGATTTAGATCCTACTGCATCTGATGCAGATGTAATTTACAACCAGTAGGTTTCTGATGTGTGGCTTGAAAGCATACACAATGTAGCTCAGGGCAGTACTTCAGGCATAGTTGATTATTAGTAAATTGCTGTCTGATACCTTAAATGTACAGGCCCCAACTAGGTTTTGTGAGGCAACCACACGAAATTGCAATTTGTAGACTGCTTCATCCTGGGAAATATTGATATGTTTTGGTTAAAAAGGGGTGGTAGCACTATAAATCTAAGTTTATTTTGTGTCCCAGCTCCAACAAACAGTTTTTGAGTCCATAATGTCTGCTTTCAGTGGTGCAGCTCCACAAAATATCAAATTAAGCCATCGACGATAAGCACTATGGCCATCTGGTTTTTGGATTTGGAAGTGAGTGGTCCATATCTACAAATGCCCATCATTACTTAAACATGCTTTCATATGAATTATGCTTTAATGCATGACATGAAATTACCAAGATTATTGAACTGATATTTAGCAGCAACATTGCATAATGTCTTTGATGCTGACTTTTGGTGGTGCCAAATAAAACGATTATTGTCGATAAACAAAAAACAAAACAAAAACAAAAAAACACACCAAATCTAATGGAACACCATAAAGAGAAAATAACGGCGCCTTTCTGATCAAACAATGCTTTGTGAGAATGAAGCTAATAAGCTCTAAGTGTCCATTAAGAGGGCTCCACATGAACTACCTCATCCCAGACTCTTTTACCACACGTTTATTTCCCAATTAGCAGTAATCCTGTGAATGGCTGGCAGAGGATCTTGCTAGCTTCTCTGAAACAGGCTACAATTAGATGCATTGTATTGAATTAGCATTGTGGAGCCTGAAGTCGCGCTCATGTGAGGGCCAGTGTTTTATTTGTCACCTGGGAGCGCTGCTCTGAGGCCAGGTCACTGCTCCGCACAGCAGGGACCCTGTAAATCGCCTGTTGCTGCCGCCGAGGCTGACCTGCAACAGGGCTGCCATTCAACCATCTTGTGAGGAATGTCTCCTGCAGCAGTGGGGGGGGTTGAACGGAAGTTAGATGTGGTTTAAAGGGAACAGACGGATGAACCGTGTGCGGACAGTGTTTCCTTTGAAAAGCCATTCAAAGAATCCTTTGACAGAGACCACATCAGCTGATTACACGTCCTTTGACTCTTTTCTCTGGTGTCTTATGTGCTGAAACACTAAAACCTCTGGCACTGCAGTTTATTACTCTATGGTCAGCTTTAGTTGGTCCTATGATGCAATGATTAAACTGTATATAGCCTATATTTATCACATGCTATTCTTTCACACAGTTTTTGCCTATGCAAGATTATACCTCTAACTCACTACCTCCTTTTATTTGATTTAGTAAACTACTGTGAATACTAAATTACCAGTTCAGATTATACACATAAAATCATGATCATCAATGAGATGTTTTGAACAGGAATCTTATTAAAACAGTTTATTGAAAAACTATTTATTTTTTTTATCTTGGCCAGCTACACTTTTGTTAGATGTATTTTTTGCCTTCTTGTATTCATTGACAGTGACAGTGACAAGATAGCAGGCCAGTGTGAGAGAGGGGATGACATGCAGCACAGAGCTCATCCACCTCTGCTGTAAGGATTTAGCCTTAACACAGGGTACGCATGCTTAGGGTAGCTACAGGTGCATGAATAAAATCATCTTAATTGCATATAATTTAATTGTAAAACACATTGGAACAGCTATAGAATCCAAAAGTACTTTTGTAATTTCCAAATAAGAATACTTTATAAGAATGTATTCTTTAATAAGACTATGTAAGACTACAATACTGTAAGTTTTACTTTTGGGTAACCCTTTAATTTACAGGCAACTAATTACGTGATAATGTCAAGAAATAGCCAAGAAATAACAAGTAATTGCGTCATAATATCTAGAAATAGCCTAGAAATAACAGTCAATTTAACGTGTTAAAAACCTAGCCTATTTTCTAGGCCTTTTCTCGAAAATTGCATATCCATAATAAAAATGAGTATATCTCTGCAACCACAAGGTCTATTTGAATACTTTTGGTGTCATAGTAAAGGGAAAAAAATGAGAAATTGCTGAGATGTGTAAATTTCAGCATATGTGTTACTGGTGAAGAGTAAATGAAGATGACACACAGCAAAAATTAAATAAATTTAATGTTCGCCTAAAAAAAAGGTAGCAGGTTGTTGTATGTGGTGCTCAAAAAGGTTCCGCTGCTCCTAAAGCCCGCCCGGACCGATTTAGATGTAACATCGGTCAAAGTTCAACAGGAACAGTGTGGATTTACCCCATGGATCTATTACATCCCTGATTTACCCATAAAAGAAACTTTTCACGGCAAAACAGCAAAGGTAAGAGGACATTTACAACCATGCTTTGGCCAAGCAGTGTCTGTGTTTGCTCGACTTTGCTCGTTGTTGGCGTCTCTCTGCTTCTCTCTCTGCCATGCTGCTGTGTAGCTTCTGTACAGTCTATGCTTCTGTGTAGCCGCGGGCGCTATGTATCGTTTCAATCTTTGTAGCCGGCTCTTTCAGATGAGCGGTAGCTGATGTGTTTTGCATAACGTAGAAGTATACGAGCCAGAAATGTGGCGACTGGGTCCACATGGAGGAGCTTCATGAAGTTTGATGTTTAGTTGTTTATTTGAGTAGTGTTTGGGCTGTGTTTGGGTCAAGGCTGTGGACCAGCTTCTGCTGTTTAATTTGACATATAATATGATAATTTGACATATAATATGATTAGGCCTATATTCTTTAATAAGTGGTGGCTCTGTGATTGTTCTGCATGTCTTCAAGTTCTCCATATGGGGGACTTTGGTTTTAGTAATGTCGAGAAACATAGCAACAACTTAGGCTACTTACAACAACTTAAAGCAGAAGTAAGTGATATATTTGTGTTACTATAAGTCTTAAATAGTTATATCTTCCGACAGCAATCACTTACATAGAGTGTTTGGACTGAAACACGGGTCTCTCAGTCCCTCTGCTCTGCTCTGAGCCGAGGAGAAAACATTTATCGTATCCTACAGTTTTAATCCAATGAGGAGAGAGAACGGCATGCAGGGCTGTGTGTGCAGCCAAGGAACGCCGTGAATGTGGCGACGTAGGGACGAGGACTGTTATGGTGCGTTCAAGGAAACTCGTATTTTTCCGACCGTGAAGTCGTACCAGTTCGATCTGGTACGAGTTCATCGGTCGGAAGTTACGAGTGGCCGTTATAGTGACTTTCACCGGTAAAACAGGTCGGAAAAACACGAGTGGGTTGCCTGAAACGCTACAAAGTCGTAAGTTGTGACTTGAAGCTGTAATTTACGATTTCAAAAGCCTGCCTGGAACGCAGCATTAGCGAAAACGACCGGACCACTTACTTCTGCTTTAACAACGACAACAACTTAAAAGAAAATGTGGGTACAAATCCTGCCATTGGCCCCCTAGTCCAGGTCAAATTCACCTCCTTGTTCACTTCCCCGGCCTGTCCCCTGCTTCACTACAGGAATACTTGGATCACATATGCAATCACTCAATTAACACTTTCAGTTTTTTCTGTGCCATTCTAATGACGTTGCTCACCTTGGCATGTGCTAATGTTCCCACCAAAACAAGCTCCCCTTCAACCCTGTATCAGCTGGGCTCATTGCCACCAAAGGCAATTGTGACTGCTTTAAAGAAGTGCAAACGAGCCAGTGTGCGTTTCTCCTATAGCAGAAAGATAATGGATACAGCCAGATTGCTCTGTAGTGCTGACACTGCACTGTAGAGGTAGGTCTGTCTATGTGAGAGTGGGTCACTGCTACAGACTTGCTGAAAGCCACAACTTTATGAAAGAAATTAAGAACATTATAAATAAAAACTAATATTTTTTGTGTTAAAATACTCAGTCAGTACTAACATTTGCTAGATAATTTTTTTTATCTTCCATAACTATGTTTGAGCTTAGAGCAAGACAGGTGAAGCTATTTCACCCCTAAACCAAATCCAACTCAGGAGAAAAATGTAGTATATGTATTTTTTTCTTCACTTTTTTGATCAGAAAGAAAGTATCCGTTTACACATGTATGATGTACAATATACAGATTGAACACTTCAGCCTGTCCATAGATGAGTCAATTAGTGATTCAGTGCGTCTGTAAGTGCTTTACGTTTTATGTTATTATGTATGATAATATTTAAGTTGTTAAGAATAATATAGTGCTCATAGAAACATTATGATGACACCTCATTAAGACTTGGAGTAAACATTACCAGTGTTTCTACATTAAACATAATTGTTCAACACAGGAGTCAGGAGAAGGAAAATTCTGAGGTGATTAAAGGGGTCAGTCGGGATTTCTGGATGAAGATGGAAAAATGGCGCGAGGCACTCAGACTCGCTCTCCGCAGCCAAAAGCACCACGACTTGTGCGTCATCAAATTGCCATGAGTGTTGCCAGTCTCAATTGTAGGGTAACATAATGAGTGTGCTTTGCTGTAATAGCGAATAATTGCAATTCTAATGGCATGGCATATTTGTCTTCAGCTCTGTATAGTTTCATCATACCTCCCACTGTTTTTTTTCTTTTCTTTTTCTGTTTATTGCAGCTTATCAGTAACCTTTCAGCCCACTGAAACAATCATTCTAGAGGACTGTATTCACATGAGACAGAAAGTGTCACAAAACATCACAGTAGTTGCATGAGCCTGTGATTACATTCATCCTCCTGCAGAACCACTATCATCGGCCTCACCCTCCTTTATTCAAGTATGAATGATGAGAGAAACACTTAGCCAGAGTTTCTCAGTCAGTTGGTGCTTTACTGCAGCTAGCTGTGACAGTGAGTAGCCAGTCGCTGGAGCGCAATTAGCTGCAGCAGCGGGGGGCCGATCTTAACAATGCTGTTGTTTTCCTTTCGCCATTGTGGTTCAGTTTTACAGCCATCCTGAGTGCACATTTTCACCTCTGTTTTGCATTTATAAGGCACATAGTTGGCAGAGACAAAGTGATGTAAGGAGTAAAAAAAAAAAAAAAAAAAGAAATAGAATATCTCTCACATTTATTTCTTAGCGGTCTGGCTGTTGGCAGTGTTTGTCACCTTCAGGAAGAAAAAATATTGTACTTGTAGTTTGCATTGCTGGGAGAACTACTATATAATGAGCTCAACTAAAAAATTTCCAATGCAGTCAGGTGCAGGACATGAACACATACATACTTGAGCAACCTGCCGTAAGCAGCTAGAAGTGTAATGAAACGGCATGCTGAGGGGACCGGTGCCAGCTTGTGGTTAGACCTGTGAGTGTGCGTTGCCGGATAGAATTGGCGCAGTCAGGGCTGAGAGTTGAAAGGGCGAGGGAGGTGGTGGTGGTGGCAGCCGGAGTGGAGCAGTCAAGGATAGACCTCCTGTGTTTGTGGAGGGAGGGAGGCCGGCCAGCTCGGGTTCTGGGGGGGGGGGGGGACTGTGGGGCTCGTGGGTAGGTTTGGGTGGGAGGGGGTGCGGTGGTGGTGGTGGGCAGGAGGGTTTTCTAACGTAGAGACTGTAACTCATTGTAGCCTGACTCCGCTGGCTTGGGTGGCAAAGATCGTGAAGTCCTGGACATTCATCAACCTGCCGAGGAGGGCCGACTGACTGGAGCCAGGGCCTGTTTTCTTCCCCCCTTCTTCTCCCTCTCACCATGTCAATGGGATCCAGTGCGACTGTGCCGAGGCAGCCGCCCCGAGGAGACAGACCCGGGTCAGTGCAAATAATCAGGCCTCTGACGCCTTGCCTCGTTACTGGGCAGGGAGGAGGAGGGGAGGGGGCAGGCAATGTCGAGCATGAGGGGGATCCCAGAGGAAACCAGTGACAGGGGGTCGGGCAGTTGGTCTGTCTTTCAACGAGGGAAAGGTCACGATATGGGCACACATACAAGAGGATATCAACATAAACACTCATTTAGCGTTTAGTGTTGGCTTTAGTTGTAGACTCTTGATGGAATTAGTTTGAGTTTGGGGATGTATTGTTGGATCTAATGATCTTTCCTTTCACACAGCAATACATCCCTTGCCTGAGGTCTCTGTCATACACATGCATACATGCAGAAACCCAATTAGTAACCTGGTTACCTCTTCGGCAGAGGTCTACCGGGGGAAATCAGTTTTTATCTTACATTCCAATTATGGACACCACGTTTCCTGTGTACATAATGTTTTAGATATCGGGTTGCCACAGAAGGTCATCCATAATGATACCCATACACGATACAACAACAAGAATGATTATTTGATGTTGCACTCTCAGCGATGGGTCTAATAAATTCTTGGTCACACTCTGCCACACAAAGTAGAGCCTATAGCCTCGATGTGCAATACGACCCTGTTTCCTAGAAATTATTTTTATGTGCAACTAATTTGCAGCAGCAAATATATTTGGGAAAAGATGTAACTGCCACCCAATTATGTTTACCATTGCTATAATGAATGTTGTTAATTGATGTTTTCGTCAAGTCGCAAAAATGTACTGATACTGCATCAGTAAAATGTTCACTGAAAATATCCAATTCACAGCGTTATTAAACTTTTATTGGTGATGATCAGATCACAACATTTGGTGAAGGTAAAGAGAACCTGTGGTCTGGTTTAGTGTGGGAAAAAAAATCCCAGCGGTTTTCAAATATTTACTTTCAATCCTTAACAACGATCTTTTCTTAAACCTCAACCCGTGTGCTTTTGTCTCTCTGGAAACAAATTGAGATGATACATCTCTGATGACGCATCATTTCCCTTTCATGTTATTATTTGGGCATATCTCTGTGAGAAAAGACTTATAAAAACATTTTTTAGTTTATACAAGTTACATCTATCTTCTAAATGGATGCCAAGATTTGACTCTTTGGCTTCTTTAGTGTCATATTTTGACTGGTTGCTGTGTGGACGTGGCAGTGACCCACGTCCACAGTGGTCAAATGATGGGATCTTGGTCATAAATTCCTGATTGGCTGTTGGTGGACAGTTCTGGCAGACTTTCTAAAAAAAACAATGTTTTTGATTCACAAAAATGAAAATTTCAACACACTTCAGGGATGGTCCAACATCACACTGTGTAAACAGGCCTTTACCCTTTTACTTAAGTGCATGTAAACACCCTGTTGTAAAACAGCTCTTAACCAGGTGTCACTTTAAACAAAGAAGTGACTGGTTACTCACTTAACCCCTTAGTTATCTGCAGCTTTCTCATGCCTCAGACTGTTCAGTGAGACAGAAACATGGATGACCTTTAATAACATCAGATGGGAGGAAACCACATTGAGGACGGAGTTAAAACATTAGTCTGGACATGAGGGCTTCACTCTGTAAGTCATCAGCAGCTTTCCTATGACTTGCTCCCAGTGATAATGGCGCTGAGTCAGGGCCTGAGCTCCAAGCATGGGAAAATGTAAAGGCAGGAATGTGCGGGGGAAACGCTGTCTGCTCTGATGACACTCCAGAGTCTGCTCTGTGTCCTCTCCGCAAAAAAAAAAAAAAAAAGCCATGTCTTTACTTTGACTCAGGCCTCATGTATTTATTTACATTACCTGAGTGATGCTGTAATGTTGCTAATGACGTCTATTGTCTGTATTTATATTCCCGTTCATTCCCGGTTACCAGCACTAACTCCTAGTAACCAGTAGCTGCTCTATAAACCTTCTTTGTTGTTGTCTGGGGTCCTGTTTTATTTCAAGGCCTGTTGAATCGCCGTGTTTTCCCGTTTTTATGAACTTGTATCGTTTTTATCCGCAAGGAGCTGGATGATTTGATTTAAAGCATGGTGAAATACCCCGACTGTGACCTGCTTCCACACTCATGTCTCCTTTTTCAGCAGCAGATAAATTTCTCTGCGAAAGTCATCATTTATTCTCGCGTCGACGTCATTCTCCTCTCCTCATTTGCCGTCCCGCCGCTGAGCCAACTGAGCTCATTATCCCTTTGGATGAGAATATTCTGACATTCGCCACACCTTTTGACAGTGTCTGTCCCTCGCTACTCATCAGTTTCAGTTTTGAATTCTCACTTCCAAATATCCTCCCTTGCTCTCCCTATTTTTTTTCTTCTCTCCCCTGCAATTCCCCCCCCCCCCCACCACCCCCTACCCCCACCACCTCTACCTCCCCCAGGACCTCATGGGAGCTCAGCAGTACAAATTTCCGTTTATACCAGTGGCTGGGGCTGACGACACCGCAGCACTCTACCCCACAGATTGACGAGCCCTCAGATGCCGATTTACTGTACATGGCAGCCACTCTGGAGCCGCCGCACATCTGGAGTGGAGTACGCTTACTGAAAAACAGGGGCCAACCTTGGCCCAAACAAGTGTAGCAGTGCAAAACCGATGAAAGGCAGCCCCCCCCCCCTCCTCCCTCCTTCCTTCACACACACATCCTCAAAACCTTCTCTCCCCTCTCCAGAGCCCAGATCTCCTAAGCTATTACAAAGACCTTGGAAGGGCTGGATTCTGTAAACAAAAACTTGAGAGAGGCATTAAGAGACATGCTGGAGCTAATGATGTGATAGTGGTGGGAATGTCTTCACCGGAGCTGCTGAAATCTCCACTTTGAAAATGTGCGCCGTGTGTGTGTGTGTGTGTGTGTGTGTCCCAGTATCAATTCTTGGAAAAACAGTGAGTGCACCAGCTTTGACAAAGTCTGCAGCAGGAAAACTCCCCAAAGTTACAACTAGAAGAAACAGAGGGGGAGATTTGAATTATACATAATATATGTGACATGTTTGTTTTCTTTATATTTCCAGAGAAGTTTTTTTTTTTTTTTTTTTTTTTGGCTCGTTGCTGCGACTAAAAATGCCAATGTTAAAAAAAGGATTAAAGAATGTAAAGAGATAAATAATTAGATGCTTTGCAGATTTGAAATGATTTCACAAACTGATGTGGCATCCAAAAACAACATAGGAGGAAAGCAGTTGGCTTCCTGTAGGAACCTCATATTTTGTAATCTGGTCTTTTGCAATTTACAGCTGACATTGTTCCCCAGTAGAAGGAGAGGTTTCATAAAGCTGGGACCAAGCCAAGTCAGGAAAAAGACACTGAAATATGTCAAAACATCACTCGGCACAAAGGAGAAGTCAAGTTTGCAACTGGTTGCTTTTTTTCTTTTTCTTTCTTTTTTTTTTTACACAGACAATTATATAGATATCTCCTTTCACAACATGAAGTTAAATTTATTAAATCTCCAGATTCAGAACCCAAATTTTCTAGGTTATTGTTATGCTACACTACAGTATATTCCTCTGTCTATAAAACCTTAAAACAGGCTGTGTTCCTCTCTCCAAATGTGCTCTACATCCTGCTTGTATTACTCTCAGATCTGGTTGTTACTGAGCTCAAACCACAGAGACAGCGTCAGGAGTCTCTCCTGCTCACCATATTGAAAGTGTGTTACTGTGTGTTTGAGAGCGTGTCGGAGCGTCTGTGCGCCTGTGCGTCTGCGTGTCTGTGTGTGTGCGAGGTAAAAAGTGTCAAGGAATTCATTGTCTGTTCTCCACCTGTTATTATTCTGGTCCCAATCAACCTGCTAGCCAGTCTGGAGCCAGTGGCCATCTGGAAACACTGCTCTGTTTATAAACTTGGCAAGGATCAGCACTCCGGGGCTCTGACCTCCCACACAAATCTGGAAACAATTAGAGCAAGACAGTCTGGCTGATTACTGCAAAAGGGCCCAGCGTGGATCCCACTGACGGCTGTGGGGACGCCAGACCCTTGTTAGAGAAAATGCGAACTCAGTGCTACACGAAAACCCTCACACCATTATCAAACACACACACACACACACATACACACACTTACGCTTTCAGGATTATGTAGCTTTTCATCTAGAGCCTCTATTTTTGTATTTATGACCTTCTCTTTTGTTCTCACAGACGGATGGACACGCACAACCACCCACAAGCACAAACAAACACAATTTATTGATCTTTTTGCTTTGTTCACAGAATGACTTGCACCTCGCTTTTATTTAAGGAAACCGGCTCCCATAACCTCTGTCCACATGTTGACTCATGCTCATGAAAACTGCCAACGCAAAATCTAATTTTAGAAATGACTTTGAAAAATCCCCCCCAAAAAAGCAATAAAAGGAAAAGGAAAAAATCTTTAGATAATCTTTGGATAATGTTTAACCTTTTTTTTTTTTTTTTTTTTTTTAACCTTTTCTTAGTTGCCATTAGTAACATTGAAAAACATCAGCCCCATTACACACACACACACACACACACACACACACACACACACACACACACACACACACACATGAACTGAACCTGTGTAATACCAAGATACTTGAGAGCATGGGAATCAAAGGCCGCCCCAGTCAGTGACAGCTCATAAGGGGTTTCCTTTGCGAAAAAACAGGGGTGACATGGAGGTCACATCAGATCACGACGTTATCGATTAGATGTCTACAGTGCTTGCGTCCCTTCAGCTGCCATAAAATCAGTACAGAGATTGTCCTTACATGGGACTTTGTGACTCATAACTGATGAACAAGTGTTTGTGTTTATAGCCACAAACATTTGATTAAAGTTTAATTAAATGGATTCATTTAATTAGTATTAATTTCAGCATAATCTATGCATATTTTAGCAAACAAAAACCCCAGAGCTAATTTTTAAAACTGTGTCCTCATTGTGATGTTGTAAACTGATGTCTGTGCAGTGATCCAGGGTCAATATTAGTAAATTACCTCCAAAGATTAATTAACTGTGCCCCATTTCCTCCTGTTGGAAAGGTCTTCATTTCTCACTCAGTATTCACACCAACATAAAAGACCCCCAAAAAGCCTGATTGTGCTGGGATTTGATTATAAATACCCAACACACATTCATCACTGGCAAATATCAAAGCCATACATCAAGAAATGAAAACTTACATGATTCACTATTTGTTGATGGTGTTTGTTCACCGGTTTCTGTCTCACTGATTACTTGCAGTTTCCACGTTATCAATAACATATATTTTTCCATTAGAACAACTCCCACAAATGAAGAATCCTCTATATGTAATATTGAGTCTAAAGTATTGTCCCCTCTCTTGCTTTTGGAGATCCAGTAATTAGGAGGATAATGAATCAAGATGATAATAATGATGCTGAATAATTGCTCTCCCCATTTCTCTTTCCCTCCCTCATTTTCTCCTTCTTGGTCCCCTTCTTCTCTCTCTCTCTCTCTCTCTCTCTCTCTCTCTCTCTCTCTCTCTCTCTCTCTCTCTCTCTCTCTCTCTCTCTCTCTCTCTCTCTCTCTCTCACACATTCAATCTTTTACAGGGATTTATGGTATTCTGTTGCACAGAGCATGTGAATAAAGCAGGAGGGGCTGCTTTTAATAAGCAAAGATTATAGGAAATGGGCCCAAAGCCCAATAGAACATTTCCAGCTGGAAGTACAGCCTCTGTGCTTAGCAGGAGTGCAGCTCAGCAGCTATAGTTTAACAAGGAAGGAGATGGAGATTGAATGCAGATACTACATTACATGGTACTTTCCTATTTCTGTTTCATTACTTATGTTGTTGGCTGAGTTGCTCCTGTGCTCCCAGCGGTGGAAGATGTACTCAGAATCTTGACTTGCGTTAAAGTACCAGCACACTCATTTCATAATGCTTTGTTACGAGTAACAGTTTAGCATTAAAGACATACATGCATATATTATCAGCATATACTGTATATACTTAAAATGTCAGAGTAAAAGTACCTGTTCTGCAGTAAAACGGCCCCTGTGACTATGACTCAATGTGAATTGAGCTAGAGGTGGAGCTAATATATCCAGTTACATATTTTAGTTCAGTGGTTCCCAGAGCAGGGATCAGGCCTCCACAAAGAGTCATAAGATACATCTGAGGGACTGTGAGATGAGAGTGTTTTGATTTTTTTTTGTATAAAATGTGGGATTTAAAGTGATTGCGACCAGAGGAATTAATTCCAATCCACCTATCACGTATTATTAATGAAAATCAGCCAATAATGGTCGGCAGCCTGGCCGATTGGTGCCCCTGCACTCAAAATGTACATGAACACAATGTCAGAGCAGCAGTATAGCTATTGAACTACAATCCTAACAATAACTACATGTGACACATCGCGGCTTAAAGGTCAGAGGGAGAAGCTCAAGTTTTCATGAGCAGTTTTAATAATGTCAAGTGACTTATGAATCACTGTCACTTTGATAACGTGACATGGATTCAAAAGACAGCAAGAACTCGGTGAATCACTGCAGTGCTGCAATAAGCACTTCCTCAAACCCTCAAAACCCCTGAACATCTATGGAATCTATAGTCGTTATTAGCTATCAATTATTCCCACTCGGTCATATGTGTCCTCTAAAATTAGACGCCATAACACTGCTGCATCACGTGCTCAGCTCATGTTGACCCTTCCCCTTTTTGGAAACTTCAAATGTGGAACAGAAAAAGAGTGAAAACAGGATCCTGATCGGGCAGCGTCTGGTGCCGGGAGCTGGTGTATTTTTGACGTAGCAGAGGAAGAGCGAGGGCAGTGTCCTTCCTGGTTTTCTACAGCTTCCTGTACAAACTGGAATTTGATTCAGAGCCACTTGTTACATTCACTCCCAATGCCATTGTTTCACTGGCCATTGATCTTTGGCGATTTGTTTCAGCAGACAGCCCGGACCTGCCTTTAATTAAACGCAGTTACTCAATACTGTGACTAAGTGCAGTTTTTAGGAACTTGGCTTTTTCTTGAGCACATGTCGTGCTACTTTACACTTCTACATTACCACATTTCAGAGGAAAACATTACATTTGTGTCATAGTTACAGTTAAGTTGTTATGGAAAGGCTGTGTACACTCACACAGGTGTTTCCAATTACTCCTGCTGAACAGACTTCACTTCCAGTCAGGTGTTTCTGTGGTACAGTGATGCTGGGAATAGACTGATGTCACCCAGCTCTATCAACTAATAAGGATGATAACAGGGTTACATGATTTCGTACATTAGATTTGGACACATATGTGAAAATGACCATATTACAGTTGTATGCCCACTCTACTCAGACTAGTTACATTCTGTCATAATGTGAAGTCTTGGTTAATGTCTAAAAGGTTTTATCTGAGGTCATCAGGACCCTGATCTTTGACCTTTGATCATCAAAATCTAATCAGTTTGTCCTTGATTCTACTCAGACATTTGTGTAAATGAAGAATTTCCCTTTGTGTTAGGGAGATATTGTGTTCACAAGCCAAAACAGTATTTTGTGAGGTGGCCATGCCCTTAAACTTTGACCTCTGATAATCAAAATCTAATCAATTCCCCCCTTTAGGTTCTTTGTGCCAAACTTGATAAGGTGTCTAGGTGTTCCTGAGGTAGCCTATTGTGTCCACGAGAATGGGACAGACATATGGACGGGCTGACAGGCAAAAAACCCAAAAACAACAAACCTCTGGCTCCGGCCATCGCCGCCATGGAGGCATGAAAAGTCTGTGGCTCCAGGTTCGCCATGTCTGATAAACTGACTCAAGTGATTCAACTTGAGTTCAACCCTGTCTGATCGTAATGAGTAACTGAAAACATGTGTCCCTCAAATTAACTAACTTGACAGAGTTGTTGAGTTAGTATCACCTGTGGATGAAGACAAAGTTTAAAAAAAGAATTTACTCGCTGCTGTCTTGTTGCATTGACGATATCTCAAATTCTGTCGAACTGATTTAGATATTTAACTGTACATCCAGCTCCTGTGATAACTGCTATATCTGTTCTACATAAGTGTAAATCCTTGAATATTTTACTCTTATTTATGATTAGTTTGTGATCAATGTATATTTATTACCCATGTCAGACCTGTGACTAATTTTTCAGGGAAGTTTTGTTGAATGGAAACATGGCCTTCATTAGTAACACTTTGTTTTTGTCGATAATAAGCAACATCCACAGGATTCAGACCTTTTCGCAACAACATGTGGCTCTGACCAAACAAATACCTTTGTGTGCATGAGTATAAACAACACATGCTCATTAGGATGAATAAACACACCTGTCTGTTTGGGCCCAGGTGTTCCCTGCAGGTGATGGTGCACTGCAGCTCTGCTCCAGCTGGTGGCAACAGGCCCTTATTTCATCAGGTGCTACAAAACCTTGCACTCCTATGCACTGCAGGTCTCAGTGATAATATGATGCTATTTAGCCGGTTACAGGCAGTAGGCTATGATAAACAGCTGTGCTCCAAAAGTCTCCCATTAGAGAGGAAATGTTAAATACAAGAGTCTCAGATCTCCTCAATTCTGCATTATGTAGCTGTTAATAGTTTTGTACATCTAATCTAGTGGAGACATGACTCATACTTGTAATACATTATCTGAGGTCGCTGTTGTTCAATTAAAGATTTTAACACTTATCCCAATGCAGATCAGATGAAATAATCAAAATGTTGTTGTTGTTTTTTAAAGAGCATGAGAATATAACTCTATGCATGTGATGGAATATGTGAAAAAGAACAAAAGAAACACAGTTTCAACAGGGCAGATAAAAGATGCTGCAACACAGAAGTGTTTTACATAGGCTAGAGAAAAGCAGTGAGGCAGACACACAAACACAGCGAGGAGGACCACGGTAGCGAAATATGCTTGTTATCAAGTCAAGTTGAAAAGGATTCAGCAGAGCATGCTGAGCTAATACATGTGAATGGAAATGAGTTCTGTTATGTCCAGTGCAATCCTGTAGGTGGAGTGGATCCTCCTTCCTGTATGTTCCCACCAAGCACGGTGCATGTTCATCAGTTCACCATCTAAAACACACTGATCTGTCCGCCTGTAATCACCAGTCGTCTTCTTTATTGCCTGGGAATATTGAGCACTACACGGTCACACTAGCGAGTCTGCTTGATTAATGTTTCAATTAAAGAAAGGCAAGGGGAAAAGGTTAGTGAGTAGATGCAGGGAGTGGGTATTATTATTGGGAACATTTTCTTTTTGATTATCTTGGATGGGAGTTCGGGAAAGTTCCTCTCATAGCTCAAGCAACCCCTGGACAGCTGGAATGAGAGTGGAAAAAAGAGCATAGTTAAAAGAGAGGGAATAAATATTAGAAAAGTGGGGACTGTACAGGAGCTATGAAATAGAACATTTATGGGATTAAATGTTTAAACTCAGATGTGGGTAAAATACAGTTTTGGTTTAGGGCTGAGTTTGTATTTTTTAAGGCTATTTTAGGGTTTTCTGCAGTGAGCCAGCTGGCGGTGGACACTGTGGAGGAAGCAGGTGTTCCAGATTTGAGTGGCAGGTGGTGATCTATGCAGATCTATGCAGCCAGAGTGAGCCACCAGATAAATCCATAATTTCTTATTACAGCAAGCTTGAATCCAAAAAGACCATCTGAAGAGCCTGTTTTATTTTGTACCACGTATGAATAGAGCATATAAATATATTTATGTTAGATATGAGTCATTGAAAATGGGGCAAACTGTTGCATTATGTTTTTTAGGCTACTGAAAGGAATAATTTGCTTGTTTGAGAACAGAATTAGGAAATTCATAGCTACCACTCTCATGTTTTGCCAGGAGAGTTATCTTGGCACTAATTTGCATTGGACTAATTTTACAAGTTGGGGTTTTACAAAATGACCATTTTATCTCATATTCAGGCGTTTTCATGTTTTTATTTTTTGTGAACAGAAATTGTTTCTGCTTTTCTAAGAGTTCGATTAGAAGATTGATGCATTCATATCATTGTGCTAAATAAGAGGCAGCTGGGTTAGCTTAGCTTAACATCAAGAAGACTGGACACAGTAAACAGCTACCCTGCATGGCTCTCTTCAGATGCTAAAGCTCACTAAATAAGAGGTAATGTAGCCTATTGCTTTGTTCATCTGTACAAAAAGCAAATTATTAAAAAATAGTGAGGGGCTTGCTGCCTCCACCTGCCTTTGTTTTAGGCTAACTCAGGGCTAGTGTTCACCTTATAACAGCTATGCTAAGCTAACTAATTACCAGCGGTTACAAAAATGAAATACATACTGTAGCACCCAAATTGAGATTTTACCTGTTTTTACTCTGTTTTTTTTAAACGACTAAACAACCCAAACATAGTGTATTGCCAGGTGAGCATTATAGATGCTAGCAGGTGATTTTGTTTTAACTCAAGGCAGCAAGGCTAACAGTCCCAGCATAGATAGGCTATATTCTTTACACTAAGTTAAGATAATGGTGGCTGTATTATTCATATTTACTGTATAGCCTAGATGTGAGAGGGGTATTAGGCCTACTAGGCGGCACTTTTTCCCCCTAACATGCTAAGTAATGCTTGAAAGCATGGACAAACCTCAAAGAACATCCGGTCCCTTACATTAGCAGGTGAAGCCCATTTTCCATTTCCACCCTACAAATTAAAGCGGACAATCAGGACACATAATCCCTGTTTGGGAAATCAATCCCAGCCTTGTCCTGAAGCTGTGATCTCTGAACACTAGCTCTGAAAGTATTTACTAAAACAGTGGTGGCTCCAGGCTGCGTGTTTTAACTTGCAATCTATGCTCAGATTCACAGCTCGCAGCCCAGGAATGCAGGGCTTTTCTACTTGCTTGGGGTGGTGCTGTCGCTCCCGCTGTCAGTCTATCATTATTCCAGAGATGACACAAACATACACACACACACATGCATGCACACACACGCACACACAAATCTGTACACAAATATTGCAAGGTATCATATCGTATACTGCGGACTGAAAGATTTAGCCCAGTTTGAGCGCAAACAAGCTTCACAACATGATGGTATGGAATGAGAGTGTTCTGAGCTTACATGAATTATGGATGACTACGAACAGTGTGTCAACATTCATTCATTGTACTTTCGGACCACACCAAAGAGTTTTCATCGAAATGTTAGCTGTGCTCCACTACACACAAAAACACTTCTACATTCACACGCACAGGGAGAGAGAGGATGCATTAAGATGATGATCACACCTGTACTCTGTATCTCAGAAGCTCCAGTGATCAATGAGACTATGAGATGAAAAGGAGAGGGGAGAGGATTCTCTCTACGCGGTACAGAAAGTGACTCCAATCAATTTGAGGAGAGATACACACTGCTCTGCCAAAAATGTAGAGTATTGCATCCTCGCCTCAAATGACAACTGATCTTTCTTAGAAGCTCAGAAAAGAAAATGGACTTTTCAGCAGCTCCTCTGAAAAGTTTATATCCCTGACCAAATAGTGTGGACATAAAGAGCTGTGTTAGCCTACCACACTGTAATAAGACCCTATTTATAAATGGGTCATAAGCTATAATTAACAGATTTATTAAATGCCACCAAAACATTTACTGATACTTAATAGATCAATTATAATCTGAAAGAATAGCTTTCATCATTCATTTTGGAAACCCTGCAATGGCTTGTTTGAGAGCTACCCTTTGGAAAATATAGCTGCAGGACATCTGGACCAAAATCCATCTATTAAATTGCTTATTAGCATTTACAGCTGTAGACCTGATTGATTGCAAGACCCTTAACTAATGATTTATTAACATTTACAACTGACTGGCCAACTTTTGCTGATCGCATTAGCACCTGGTATTATTATATTACAAAGTGAAAATACAAAACCCTTGGTACTAATCAATATTTTACTCACACCGTAACATTATCATAAAAAAACAATTTTTTTAAAGGGCACTTTTTTATTAACATTTCACATTTATTAGGATGTTTCTCTCTCATTTGGACCTTTTATATATTCACTTTTGCATGCATATCAACAGATCAGTCAAACCAAATATTTATACCTTTCTAAGTCTGCACTTGTATTATAAATCACTTTATGATTTAGATGCCCTCCAGCTCCTCTCCAGAAGTGGTCAAGCAGTCCATTAGGAGGTTTCCCAATGAGTTGAAGAGCTAGACAAGCAGCATCTTGCTGGTGGAAGATTTTCATGACAACATAGGAACCCAAAAATTGTTAATAGTTCTTGTAAGTAAAGCAAAGTAAAGTAAAGCTTAGGTGCCAGTGAGGTACAAAATATTAATAAAGCCGATACTTACATCTTATTTACCCTTTCTAATCTTTCCTTATCAGGCAGTACTAGTATCTGCTGTTTACTATATAAAGTGTGAGCATGAGTTTGCACTGACATGATCGCTCTGACAGATTTTGAATGCTGCTGGGTGCATTAAGCTGACAGGCTAACACTGTGTCTCCTTCCTGGACAGGTAATCCACGTTACAGGTCACCATGCCTGGATATCTCAGGGGGAAATCTGTATTGTCTCTGTTCTTGGTGCATTATCATCTTGAGGTGAGAGACCCAGTATACTGGATGACCCCATAGTTCTTCACAGAGAGGTCACACATGGACAAGGTAATTTCTTTCTTTTTTTACTAATGGAAATGTATATATTTAGAAGTGATAGACTATTCAGCCTTTATGCAAATATTCCAACCAAACACAAACAAATCCTTTTCTTAAAAATTCATCACGTTTCCCCCGACTTGAGTAAATAAACACTTTTGTTGTGTAAGGAAAGCAGTGAGGTGGTTGTGCGAGCGATGACCCCTCAACCTGTGCCTTTGGGCTCTTCATAGAGGAACTTCCTGTTGTTTTCTTAGTTACACGGGTTGAAAACTCTGAATGGCTTTGGAAAAGCCGTCTTCCAGTCTTAGCCCTGGGCTATGATTGTAGAAGAACAGATAGCTGTAGGCAGTGTGAAGATGCTTTAAAGATAAGAGCTACTTGAACCTGTCCTCATCAGGACTCGGAACATCCACTATGTCTTAATAGAAAACTAAGTGGATGTCATATCGTGTGTTTAAGATAATCACGGTCTACAGTTCTGCATGAAATTACTCTTTGACTGCATTAAAAATGACAAAGTTTAATAGCATGTGAGTTTCTGTCTGAGTGAACACTGGTCAACTTGTGAGGGATATTTTATACACCTTGGTAAATACATTTTTGGCAGCTCATTTTCAGTTTAAACTTCCTCTATTTGTGCAGGTATATTTCCCAGTAGTGAGAGCTCCTAAGTCCACCATGCAAGTACATGTCTCAGGAGATTGAGTGACATCCCCTGCTTTTAAGAGGATTTTATTTTGTGAAGCCAGGGAGATGGACCGTGGCGCTAATCTATTCTGACACTGCCATGCTGGTGGATCTCCTATTCATTCAGGCAAAGCAAACAAAAGAAGGAAGGCAGATCGTTTTGCTTACTCTGCCCACATTGTTAAAAACCTCCACTCCTTCAGGTGTCCACACCGATAATAGCAGCTAAACTTTGTGATTTTATACCCGTATCATCACATTTGCTCCATCCGCTGTTGAGAATAACATTAAAAAAATTCCAGTAGCATCCTGTGGTGTCCATACTTTAATTACCTGCTAATAAACTGCTCCTAAGGCGGCTTAAAGAGGGCTTTAAGAGGTGTATTTAAATTCCTGTGACTCCATGTTGGTGGGCATTGACGTGATCTTCGATTCACCAAACCAGCATGAGGGCTAAAAAATCTTTCGTATCATCTCACTCACAGCTTTTTTCTCCCCTCCTTTTTTTTTTTTTTTTTTTTTTAAAACACAGGCTGAAACAGGCTCTGGATTTTAAATTTCATAGCTCAGATCAAACTGCAAACATCCTGACATGGAATTTTGATAAGTTCTGGTAAACACCACCATAGTGAGGAAGCCCATGTGCAAGTGTGCTTCAGAAATACGTTTTCAACAACAAAATGTTTTCGGCAAGTGTAGCACACAGCATCGCACCTCACTCCCAAAATGTTCATACAGAATTGTTTCATTTGGGGTTTTTTTCTTTCTTTTTTTCCTCACTTACTTTGACTATACTGTGCTGATGATTACTGCTGCACCGTGATGACAAGAATCCCACCTGACATGGCCAGACTTGCAAGCTTACATTCGTCTGTGATTTGCTGTACTGTGTAGGCAGCTACAGGTGCCTCTGTGGCGTAAACACAGGAGAAGCAGATTTTTAATAAGTCCATCCTTGAACACTGGGGCAGAGCGATGGATACAGTCAGTGCTTAATGAACAGAGAGATTTGATTTTACTAGAAATACAGCACCATTTCTGAGCAACTCATGAGTGGAAAACGAGAATCTTCCACCGTAAAGCCTCCTAAGTGCCATAATTATTATATACCCCTTTAAACACTGGCTTTAGGATTAGTCCACTCCCATAAAAACTAACACTTTGAATTTTAAATATAACCACTGAGCACTGTGAATGATATATGCCTTTATTTAAAGTCTGCAAATACTTTTAGAGCTTTTTTTTTAAAGGGTGGAACATAAAAGAGTGAATCCTTGAGATTGTAATTGCTGTTATGATGTATTATCTTCCACATTAGCCTCCATGACAAGCATCACAACAATCCTATAATTTTATGTCGGAGCCCAGGGATTTTCCAGTTCCTCCATCAACTCTTTAGAAGTGCAAGTCATAGTGTGCGGATCTGGTTAGCTTTTCACAGCAGGGTGGTGACTGAGTCCTCCAACTTGTCCTGACAACTCGGCAGGTTGGGTACTTCTCAATAGAAACACCTCGGCAGCGTCACGTCTGCTACCTGCACCTGCCACAGGCAAGTGCTTCTGCCTTACAAAGGCATAACTTAATGCCGGAGCAGGTCCCAGCCTGCATCCTTCCCCCCCCGCATCCTCTTACTCAGCCCTGCCTTGTTCTCGCTGCCTTTTTGTCAGACCACAAGGACGGCAGGAAAAAGTGGCTACTTGACCTTCTTCGGTCTTTTTCTTTGCCATGACTTTCACATGAGAGGGTAACATTTACCCTGGAAGAGCTGTTGGATGGTTTCCAGCATAAAGAATCTGCTGGAGAACTTAAATCCTTCTCCCAGCAGATGGTATGGCTCGCAAAATGAGTATAGTGCTGACAGTCCTGTTTACAAGCAGCTCACAATGTTTCTTGAATATTAGCATATCCAATTTATTTTCTATATGGCCTTGTGTCCACTGGTCAGGTGGGGATTGCAAAGTGTTATTAAAGGCGTCTTCTTTCAGAGATGCTCCAGTATCTCTCCGCAATATCACCATCACTGCCGCTGCACAGGAATGTCAGATTTCCATAGTTTAGACCACTGCAAAATGAAAGCACTTGAGCAACAGTGAATCAGTGAGACAAAAGTCAAAACATGATCCCTCTGTGCTCATGATAACCCCCTGATGCATGCCCAAACACATATTATTTTGAATTCCTTCTCCTTTATCTCCATCTTCCTCTGCATCTGCTGCCAATTACATCATCATAATGCTCAAGTTCCTGTTTCCTCCCTCTCTTGAATGGCTGATCACCCCTCAGTGGCAGCCGAACAGACCCACCAAGGCATAAATTTAGAAGGTGCACGTATTACTGAGCGCCTGAACAGATGAAGGGGAGTTATTAATGTCAGGGAGATACAGTATGTATTAGAGAAAGAGAGTATTATTCTGCTCCGGAGGGTGGAATTAAATTCATTATCAGGAACCAGTTAAAATGTATGTCTCCAAGGCACTTCATATGTACAGGTGGTGGACAATTAACAGATACACCTTCAAATAAAATCCAGACTTGGTTTGTCTTTTTAAGGCTAACAAGGTTTTTGTTGACACTGTGCTGCTGTAATGATTAAAATCTGACAATGAAGTCAATTTGACTATGAAATTGATTTATTGAGCCACTGCAGCTTCAGTGATTCATACGCAACAAATTTAATCATTAATCAATTGTTATGTTGTCTTTTTTAAAGGAAATGTGTCAATATGTTTGGTTCTAAAAGATGTTGATGTGTTAGACTGTTGGGTTAGGACACTGCTTGGCTTTGGAAAATTGTGATTTGCAGTTTCAATTAATCTCTCACATATCTTGGACCAAATAAATTGGTTAATGGAGAATAAAATTGCAGCTTAATTGATAATGAACGGAATAATTGGTTGCAACTCTAATTATGTTGAAGATCCTGAATTCACTTTAACGTGCACACTGTAATCTTTGTAATGTACGATTAAAATATATAACATATGACGTCATATCGCATCTAGATGCAAATCAATATGTAATAGACTTGCCATTATGTAGACTGGCGGTCTATTATCTGAGATAGTTTAGTATTGATGTGTTTAAGGCTCTTAACTTAGACAATTTTAATGTTTTAATAGTCTCTGTATTAACCTACGTATAATTTAACAGTGTCCTATGAGTGGTTTATAAATCATGTCATGTAGAGATGTTTTTTCTCTGGACATCCAGTTATAGTTATAGTTTCTGCTGTTGAATTGGATTTTTACTAATTTATAAGGTAATTGTTATTTTGTCCACCCACAGCCATTGCAGTCTGCTGAAGGCAATATCCAGACTGAGTAACAGTGCTAGGCCCAGTTGAGGGGTTGAAGCTGAATTAATGTATGTATTGAAAAATTCCCTTTGATAATGGCTAGCACTCGATATTTCACCACTCGGTCCGTTACTTTAATGTAGTTCTCACTCTAAAATCTACTTTGAATGATGGACAGGGATATAGGTCAATAAGATGAACACATGGTTGTTCTCCTCTAACTGTGCTCCATGAAAAAGCCAAGTCATTTGTCATTGATTTTCCCCCTGTCTTTCCTTAAGATTACTTTCCCTTTGCTCCTCCACAACTCCTAATACCTCTGGGAGTGCGCAGAAAAAGAGGGCAGCTACACCTGCGGCTGCTGAACAAGTGTATCACTGTCTGGGCGCTCTGTCCTGGCTTGTCGACCCTCTCACCTGGAATGTGCCGATGAGACAATCAGGTGCAACAGGCGCGTGGCAGCATGCTGCAGGGAGAGATAACCTGCTCTCAGACGCCAAGCAAAAGAGTCGAGAAGGACTTTCCACCCCCCGTGGTCGACACCTCTCCAAAACCTTGAGACACGCCGGTGCAGAGAGAGCCGTGTGACACATGGTGGCTGATTTCTAAACAGCTCCTCTCTAGGAGTAATGTCTGTAGATTCATCATCGTGTAGGCTTGTTTGACTATCCCAGCGTGACTCACTCATGGGGTGGAGTACTGTGAGATTTTGTTTAGCCTGAGGGGGAGAAAATTTCATTTCTATCAAGAAAAAGGTCATGAGCAATGTTCCTGCTTCACAGGAAATGCATCAACGCACATAATTGGATAACCTATCAGTTTTGGGGGCACCATGATTGAAGCGACACTATTTGCCAGTGATATTTGGTCAGCTGGATTGGAAGTGAATGAAAAATGATGAACGCTGAGTAGCTCTTCACCTGCACAGGACCAACTGTAGCTGTACCATTAATCTTTTATTAGCGCTTGGGTGCAAAATAAGATATAGAGTTTTGTTAAGCTTTAGATACCAGCAGTATTGTGGTATATTTATGCATTAGCTGCTCAAAATCTAATTATCTGTGTGGTTTCCAACTAAAAATAACACTGCTACATCAATGTTATTTTCACTGGCTGCCTCATGATACGATTTTTCTAAGTGATACAAATAACCACACAACCTCTAAACTGTTTAATTTTTAGAGAGTTATGAGCTTCCTCTCCAGTCACACACACACACAGACACATACACACACACATGCACATACACAGTCTCGGGTCAGAATGTGGTTATATGCTTTTTTTTTTTTTCAAATGCAAGACATCATAACCCTTCACTACTTGTAAATTTAGATTAATGGTCTGATAACAACAGGTCGCGCATGTATTATCTCGAGGGCTTTTTGTTAAGCTGCGTGATTTTGTTCCCCTCTGAAGGGAATATTATTTACCGCTGAAACCCAAGCAAGACGTTTTGAGGAGAAAACGACCCCTCTCAAGTGTTCATTTTTCCAGAATGTGTGTGTTTTTGTTGTCTAGGTTTTCCTTGGTGGCAGTGAACAAAGCGTTCTACTGTGGAGCAGTTTCAGCAATCGCAGACACAGTGTCTGTACAGGGAGTTCCTGTCCCTGGCCCAAACCCACAGACCAACAGCAAAGAAGGACAAGGTCAACCATTGCCTCTGCTTTCTCTTGGCATCAAGGCAGAAGAGCTTTACCTCACCCTCAAGTTGTATTCCTGCAGGCTCCATGTCGATGAGAGACGAAGAGTATTTTACAGCAGAACTTCACAGGAAAATGAGGTCACATCTGTTAATTGTTTCTTTTTAATTGAATGAATCAATGAGGTGGGAGTGCAACAGGCAAAAATGGGGAAAGCGAGTGGGGGGAGGAGTGTTGGCTTCACATGTCAACATGCTAGTTGACATGACAGTTGAGAGCCTATAGTACTAGCATAATTCAAAGAGGTTTGCAATAGGCCACATGCACACTAATATGGTGGTTTTCAGAAGAAATTTAGGAATAATCAGTGGAAATCAGGGCGTAAGAAACATGGAAAAGTGAAAAATGGGAAGTAAAATTGGAAAACAACAGTTTTTCAAGATATTTGGGGGGCTTTTCATGCCTTTATTATGACAGGCATAGTGAGAGAGAGACATGAAATCAGGAGGGAGACAGAGGGTGGGGGGGTTGACATGCAGCAAAGGGCCACAAGCTAGATTTGAACCCTGGCTGTTGCAGTCAGGACAAAGCCTTTGTGGTCTCTACAGGCTGAGCCGCTGGAGCACCCCCGTGAAATAACCATTTTAGCTTAATCTTAGAAATGATCTCTACAATCACACCTGGAAATGCAAAAGTAACACATCACATACACTGGTTCATGCACAAGTCGGTGTAAACATGGTTTGTCAGTGACACTCAGTGATACACACTAGTTTTGTTGTCCATGTTACTTTCACCACTGGTAGTCGAAGCTGATAAGACGCAATCAGGGAGTGACAGTGTGTGTCCAAATCATTATTTCCAAAGGTCCCACAATGCTACAATGCAAACCCAGAGTTTTCTAACTGAAATGGAGCCAGAAATGTTCCCAAAAGTGTCAGTTTTCGGACGTCAGGCGTAAAAGTAGCAGAAGTGGTTGTAGTGTGTATGTTAGAGTTCAATAGCATTTAAAGATGTACATTTATCTGCATTTTTACCAAGAGATGAGAGGACTGATACCATCTGTGTGAAAGCTGGCAGCACTGGCAACATGCAGGGGGATCTGTGAAACAATCCCAGCAGCATCTCTATAGCTCACAATTAATACATTACACTGTATCCAGTTTGTTTAATCCGCACAAACTCTATGAAGAGTGTGAGGGTTTGGAAGCAGCACAGCCACACAGTCAATACACAGAGCCAACATAACTGGCATCTGGATTCATGTTTATCATGCAGACATGAGAGCGATATCAATCTTCCCATTCAGCTCTCAGCAACAAAGAGAATAAGCGGATTTCCCAAAATGTCAAACTATTCCTTCAACTTTAGAGAGACGCATTGAAGCTCCTGCTGTGTCAGGCCATGCCTTGTACAAACTACAGCTTTATGTATTCCCTGTGGAGCCTCCTCCCACTGCTTCTCTGTCACAGTCAGCCATGTTTTTGATCCATCTCCCCCCGCTGATCATAAAAAGAAGATTTTGCTTCATTAGCTGAGGGGGGCCCCGGAAAAAACAAAGATTGAAAAGGTGCAGAACTAAGAGGATCCATCATGGCAATTTAAGTGACCCACAGGTACGATAGGGAGCCTGCTTGTGAAATATTTTACAGTCCACATTGGTTTAACTCTTTGCTTGGTTGACCAGAGATTACGAGAAAATTATCAGAGGCTGGAATTCCAGACTGTGCTGCACATGATAAGAGAAGCTCAGCAGTTGTAGAAGATAAAAGCAGAGACACTCACCAATGAAAACACCACAAGTCTTATCAGATTGCAATAGACTTTGTAGATCCTCACTAATCTGTGTGTGTACTTGCTTTGAAAAAGCTTTCGCTGTCACATTAACTCTCAGCCATATGTGATTCCTCACCTTGGTCTATGTGGAAATTCACATCGTTGTTTAATTTGTGGACTAAATCTTCTTTTTTTTTTATTTGTGTGTATTGATTTACATTTGTTGAAATTAGTTGTGTGCTTCAGTGCTGTTCAAAGCAGATGGGCAATTACTCTTTTACAAGCGAGAACATCTATTAAATTTGTATAGCAGTCAAGTTTAACTGCAGCAAGTTGAAAGAGAGAGTGACAACATGAACATCCTTTGGATTTCTCTTTTAAAATGCGCCTCTTCAAAAAGTAGCAGTCTACACAGAGAACACAGGATTTCATAACATCGCCCTGTAATACGCTCAAATGATGCACATGATTATAAACATACACCTCACAGAATATTACAGACGATGCAAGACTTGTTTTTTGTGCTATTACTTTGACAGGGAGCTTACACATCGTCCCTGACAACTGCGCCAGGCCTGCAGGGGGATGTCTGGCCTTTTGCAAAGCACCAATCTCCAACGTCATTTTAGTTCCAGATTGCAGAGTCCGTGCTCCGGTATCTGCAAGGCTGGCTCACTACAAGGCTTCGGCAGTATTATGTCGAATCTGACCTTTGGCTTTCATGCTAATATTGACATCATGATTGTGTTTGTAGTGGGAGAAAGAAGATGGTAGGACAGGATATATAACTAAAGCATCATCATGTGTTGTGATAGTTAAACCTGACAGCCTGATATATAAATCTTGTTTTCTGTCTTTTTTCCCCCCCAAAGTAATCGGAAGGCTCACAAAGTTAATTAGTATTCTAAGAGCTACTAAAACCATGTTTTGGCCACTGGGCAGGTTGAAGGGAGGGAAATCTCATTATCAAACTCTCACCAGTGAGCTTGAGCTGTGCACAACCACTGTTTTTGAAATGACTCTGAAAGATTTAGGCGTGTTTCTGAAGCCCTTATTAAAATTGCAGCTGCTGAAATGTTACTAGCAATGCAGCAAAAACCAGCATCTCATCCTAATATATTATTTTGCAGATTGAGGATGTTTCTGATGGGCAGTTTGAACTCCAGATTTGACTGACATGTTATGAAACGACACTGCATAAAGGATTAAAGCAGCCTACATGTCTGGTGGTGAAATTCGACTTCTCACTGTCAGTAAACACCATGAAAAGACCAAAATCTGTCAGATTTGAGTTTTTAACAGGACCCAAAATACAGACAACAACAATACACCACAATAAATATATTTATTTACTTGCAGGGAAAACTGAGGACGAAACAAAGGGCATGGACACAGGGCCGTACAATGCAGATGAACCGACAAAGGACAATGGGAAAACACTGAGGTTAAATACACGAGGAAACGAGACACAGGTGGCGCAATCAAGAGCAGGTGAGGCGCATGAGGTAATCACAGGAGGGAAAGCACAGGAAGACAAGACAGGAACTTCAAAATAAAACAGGAACTAAATAGGGAATGAGATAAAAACCATGACAGAAACCAATAACAAACTGATTCCAACAAACATCACCTGTGTTTTCAAAGTTTATTTTGCAGTGTTTAAAAGATGTTGAGTTACGTCTGTACTCAATACAGCACACTGTATATCGATCCCACATTCACAATACTGCTGCTGTAAATATTTAAAAACATGCCAAATGTGTATCAGTCCACAGGTGAAACTATAATCCCCATAAATCCACCTTTCACTCATTTTTTGAGCTGTGTTTCTAAAACTTCACTCACTTTTCAGGGAATACCTAAGTCTGTTTTGTTTTAAAGAAAGCATGCATTCATAAATATATTCATGAATTTTATGTATCTGAATTTAAAGATTTATGTCTTCTGTAAGAACCAGTAGGCCTTGGGCTTAGTTGAAAAATGGGAAAGTATTAAGAGACACTACTGCACTATACGACTCTGGTCTTGTCATGGGATTTGTAGACAGTAACAGAAATATTTACTGTTATTGAATATTGCCACTCTTATCCTTTAACTTAATCGTTTTGGGAAATAAGCGTATTTTCTTTGTCGCCAAGAGTTAGCTGAGCGCAACAAAGAAATACACACAGCACATAACGGTCTGTAAAACCTACATGAAATCATCCAGATTTTATTTTCTACAGGTTAAATAAAAAAGATGCAGCAAACAGTATGTAGTTATTAGAATGCTTTCAAATGTTTTATAAGTTGGTCCTACCTTTGGACACAGCAAGGTTAGCTTTTACTAAGCTAAGCTAACAAGCTGTTGTGTCATATTTTTCATATGGACAATGAAACAGACTATTTTTCATTTTTAGTCAGTGGGTCTTTATCAACCCCCAGAAACAAAGTGAATAGAGAATGTGTTACTATGAATTAACATGCTAAAATAACAACTTAAACATACTTTCCCTTTGAATTATGCAACAAAAATTGTGCTTACAAATTGCACTGCTTAGCTAAACTAGTCTTGGATGTGACACCCCGCAGAGAAAAAAGCACAACGGGCCTGTGCTTCTCGATAACAAATTATAGGACATTATTGGCCATGGTCTTCTTTTAACACATCATGCCCATGCAAGCAGACCCCCTTTGGGAGCTCTCCTTGTCTACACCACATCCTAGTGAGTAAGAGCAGCTCCAGACACTGATGAACTCCAAGGCCCTGCCTACTTCTCCACACCTACCCCACCGTGTCATCACGGTCAGGGCTACTCGCTGAGCCGTAATTACCTCAGGCTGACACACACAACAAGGGAGATGCCTTCAAGTAAACACAGTCCAGATTCTGGCCAAGCTTACTTCAAAGCTGGAGCATGCTGATAACAAAGCAGACCCTGGAGAGTCGTGCTCTCCCCTCCCGCGGAGAGGGTGGCCGGGGCTCACATCAGGGGGGGTGGTGGTGGTGGTGGTGGTGGTAGGGGGGTGTAGTGGCAGTGGTGTGAGAGAGAGGGAGAGGAGGTGTGAAGTGGCTTTTGACAGCACAGCACCTGCTGCGTCTTCGCAAGCAGGCAGCTCCACGCCATTTGTCTTTGCTGACCAGTTAGCATAGAGCTGAAGGGGGTTAGGGGTTGTTCAACCAGGGGGCATGTTGATAGGGAAGGCCGGTGGTGTTGAGAGAGGTAGGGGGGATGTTGCTGTGTGATCTGACACACCTTCTGTCATCCCAGTGGAACATTCCAGCTGTATGTGGCAACTAACACTACTGTTGTGGGATGATGACGTGTCCGCCCCTACAGGCCCTTGATTCATATCCACTGCCGTGCTCGGCGGCATGTCTCATACTGACGCTATCATCACTGATCTCAAGCCAGTGGTTTTTTCTGTGTCGCCTCAATCACAGAGGCCTGAATTAGTGCTAATCTAAACGTCATTAGCATTATCTCCTAACACAATCCAAATGCTGCTTGTTGCCTTTAAAGTTGATCCCACATCAGTCAGTGTCTTCGTGGTCTTATCAGCTGTGGGTTTTCTCTGCGGTTCATGACACAGTTGGATCAGGTCTCCTGTGATCAGTCCACTGGAATGAAGGCATCGGTGCAGACCAAGCAATCTCCGAAAATACTCAAAGGCTGCGGTGAAGGCAAAGGAATGAACCAATGACAAGACAATATTTATGACAGGGAAGACTGTGACCACTAGTCTGGAAACACAAACAATCTGTTTCATGAAGGGGGATTGTAATATTGATGCAGTGTTTATAAGACTCAAAATTGTGAAATGCCGCTCCATGCAAGTGTTCAGCTGGCTGCTATGTTGTGTTTGAAATCTTAGAGAGCTGAAATATTTCCAACTCCTCTTGAAAAACAGGAAAATAGGAAGAGCAAGTTGTGTTCAACATAAATAAAAACAGGCAGTCCCTGAGGAGGTTTCACTTCACTGTGGACAGCTCTGTTGGATCCAGCTGTAAACATTGTTTCTGTCTGTTATGTCCCACTGATCACAGAGAAATCTTGCATAACCTGTTAAACTGTATCACCTCTGTAGATCCATTATTCTATATCCTATCACCTCCATTGTTACTTTTCAGAAACTGCACAAAAGCAGATAGGCTACACAACTATCAGTGTAAGTAAAAGTAAAATCAAAATACAGGCAGACCTCATGCTCTGTTATTTGGAATCACAGACAATTATAAAGGATATCCAACAACAGAATAATTTATTGCATGATGAACTTTTTTCCTTTAACGTTGGCCCTGGTTCAACTACTTGGCTTCTTGGCTCTTAAGGCTGAATAAGTAGCTCAACTGGAAACTGAAACTGAGAGAAATCAGGAAATCCAATGCTGATATGCCCATTTGATTCTGCTGCGGGGGTTAGTACTCCTCTTGAAAGCATAAATATCACAAATCAAGAATATGAGAATCCAGCCGTCAAAGCCTCACAGTGTTAAGAAATGGATGTGTTGAATATGACTATATTTTATGTTAGTTTGTCCATATAGCCTTGATATTTTTGTTGTACAGAGAGATATTTTAGCCTTAATGTAGAGACAGTCTGGGAGTTTCATGGTAATGTATTACAGGACCTTAACAAATATTGAATGGGCTTTTTGTACATTTATCATTTCATTTCAGGGTTAAGATTCTCCCTACCCAGATTTCTATGGCCAATTTTCTCCCTCTTTAAAAAAAAAAAAAAAAAAAAAATCATCATAATCTTCTTTCTTACTAATTACTGGTTCATAATTTTTCCTCTTGGTGTCATGAGATCATTCAGATAAAACAATCTCAGAGGGAAGAGTATTTTTTTCACAACCGGTTGACATAGAAGATGTGAAGAGTAAGTACGGATCAGTTTGTTTTAAGACATAAAGAGCAAATATCAAAATCTTTAATAGGATTCAATTTCAAAGTAGTTAATTCAGCATATTTTACCACCAAGTGAAAATTTTATGTTGAGCACTTTTCACTGCTCGGCTTCGGTGTTACATTGCACAACATCTTACAGGTGTTGCTGTATTTCTAGTTATGACATTTTAATGTAATACAGCTGCTGTGATTTATGACTGGGGTATGTATTATTCATCAGCAAAGGTACAGATTATCTACATAACTTTTTTTTATATATCCACTGAGATCCTTGCCGAGCAAAGGAGTCCTGCCCATCCCCAGAGAAGCTTCTCTGGAGGTTCACGTCCTGTTGAGGCTTGTCAGTAGAGTACAATACCCAGAGTCTGAATAATGTGGCCGGGAGCTAGTTTATTCAAGCACCTTTTGTTTGCGCTCCATACTCACCTTTTCCCTCCACTGATGATCAGATAACCACTAGACAGAGGGAAGAAAAAACAGGCCATCTCTAGAGATGCCCTAGCTGCCAGTGGCTTTTTGCAGAATGTGTCACAGTGGATATTGTAGACTGATTTCATAGCATGTCATGGTTTGAGGCGAACATGCACCATCTAAGAAATCCCAAAATATTCCTCAAAGCAACATATTCAAGTCTTAAATGTGATGTGGATGGCGCCTAATACCACTCAGAGGCCCGATGTCATGCCAAACTATGAGGCGGGCCCCTAGAGTATTCAGTTTCACTATTTACCCATAAGTTAAGGGAGGTCATGCAGTAATGTGTGTGTCCCCGAACAGCTGCTCTTTGATGTCAGTACCTGAAACTCAACAGGCATACACAAGGTCCTATGACAAGCACTCACAACTGTGATCCAGTGTTTTTGAAATGCACATATTTGTTTGAAATTCAGATGACAAGTTTGATACCACTCTTCTACTCAATCTGACCACTAAATATAAGGCCTAGCTAAGTTTAGCAGGGGGAAACTTTGAGTTTGGCTCTGGCTAAATCCACCTACAGTAGCACCTACAGACCCATGGATTCATGGTTGGACCTGTTCATTCATTCACCTGTGCATTAGAGTTGTAAGTGAGTCCATTAGGTGGGGCTACACAAGGTGAATGAAGGTTACTAATAAGGTAACTTAATGGCGATTTTCCAACATTTGGTGCTGACTCAACTTGACTCAACTTGGTTTTGGTGACAGTACTCTTTCTCACCTGCAGCTTGTATATCCTCATTGTGGGGATGTTACTATAGTGATGTTGCACACCTTCTATGACATCATCTTTAATGCAGACATATGAACAGAGCAAAGTCTGCACCTGTGGGTTTCCTTACCGAGAGTGTAGTACCATGATGAGCAGTGTGAAAAATAGTGAGTTTGTTTCAACTGTAGAGGAAATTCTCTCTGACCAACCTTTTGCTATCCCCTCAGCTTTCTGCATGGAAAACTGCAGATTTGAATTGAGTTTGCCACACATGGTAGAAAATGACAAGAAGATAACCCTCCTGCCTCACCACACATTTATATTGTATCATTCTTATCATCTAAATCTTGGCAAGGAGGAGGAAATAAATATTAAATTATTCCTCCGGAAAAAAAAACACAAGAATATCACACCCCATTTTATTTATTGCATTTTTAAATCATTTAGTAGCCTCTTGCTCCATTTTTAATACATCTTGAATAAGTGGTAGTAGGCTAAGCGTCAAATCAAGATCCTCTGTGTTGTAAACAGCATCTCTGTTGTGTTTTGCTGTTTTGTTGATGCTGTTCATGCTGTTGCTGTGGTGGAGAGTAAAACCACTTAGAAACGGCTGGTGGCCAGACAGCTCTCCCCACCCCTGATTCATCATAATTAGGTCACCGGCTCGGTCTACTGGCCTCTCAGGGTTCATCTCACACTCATACTGTCACATACACATGTGCAGCACCGACACAGCTCAGGGATAATCAGTGATTGCAAATAATGCACCATGATGAACGGGCAGAAGTCTTCATTTTATTTACCTGCAATCTCTTTTTAACCCAATGCACATCTTTGTATTGTCTGGTGAATCCATCTTCAGAGAGTGAAATTAATTAAAGATAATAGCTTTTACCTCACACCACCTCATCAGTGGGCATGAAAACATTCTTTACATTCAGAATTCATAATGGCTTGAGAAACAAAACACACATTGAGATGCACTGTGCTTCACACAATCAGTAAACACAGTGAGGATATTAATCTGAATAAATAACTTTGGACACAGCTGTACAATTAGAAGGCAAATCTAATTTCCGCAACGGTTGTTTGGTCTTTTAAAGTCTGGAGCATTCTGTTTTGTAATTTCTCCTCCTTATCTGGATATGAACGTTACGCAGCCACAATTGTGATTGGACCCAAACAGCTGGTAAATATGCAACGGGCTTAGACATGCCCACTGTTAATTTGTTCCTCAGAGCAGAGTTGATTGTAAAATTGTATAATCACCTCTAAAAGCTGAAATCCAGAGTAAGGGGCTGGATGCAGACTGTGCCCAGACTGTGCAACACACAAGCTGGATGAAAATGCCTTAAATATCCCAGGGGCCAAGCAAACAATGTGTGCAACATGTACCAACTCTGCTTTTTTAAAAGCTCTGATGCTTGTTTTTCATATTCCTCTATTCTCAGTATTGTTTTGTTCTCTTTTTCTTTTTGCATCACTGTCTTTTGCTGATCCCCTGACTTTTTTTTTTCTAATTTGGTAAAAAAAAGAAAGGTAATTTGGTGAAAGACAAAGAAAGTGCTGGTGCCTAAAACTCATTATGATAACCAATTACTGACGACCTACCATCTTGTTTGAACACAGACAGTAGCTATATATGAAACTCCAGAGGGATCAATTTACTTCTAACTTCTGATGGCTGTCAAAACATCCCCTGAATGAGGCAAACCAACTTTTGTGTTGTCTCACTAAATGAGGAAAATATTAATATTTCATGTTTTTTGAAAATGCTGCTGCTGAAAATAACAATCAAAACAGTCTTTGTGAATACAAAATGAAATACTTCACGGGTGATCTATTTATGAAGATAAGGTAGAACAGGTGGTATGAAAATTAAAAATGATGGTGCAACAGGGATAAGAAATAAAACTAAACCAAAAAATATATGTAAAATTACACATCTTTGGTCAATATATTTCCTTTTCTAAAAGTTTTACAGGTCAGGCAAAGAAAACTTCTCACTTTTCATTGACACTGGAGTACAAACCCGGACTTTTCAAGTTAATCGCTTTGAAAATATTTCCTGTGGTTGTGTGTGTTGACATAGAGGATAGACAGATTAGAATTTGTTTGAATGAGGATGTGACCTTGCTGGATTATCAATGGATCTTGATTGAAATTGTAGTAAATCAAAAAATAACATAGGTACATCTGACAAAGAAGATGCTCTGAAACAAGGTCCTCTGCATGGACCTTGTGGTGAGGCTGTTTTATTTTCAATCTCAACTTTACACCATCATCAATGAGAAGCCTTTAAAGTGCTAAAAAATACATTTGAACATCTGTAATTCCATGACACCTGAGCCAAGTCCACCTGATGAAGATCATGTTATAAAACTGAAAGCATCAGAATGGGATTGTTTTTAAACTACTACGTCCAAACTACCAACTCAGAGTTTGTAGAGATGCTAGAGGCACTGAAGCAGTTGAGTCAATTTGACCATTAATTGGAAATGTTGACAACATAGCAACAAATTATAATTTATGACCCAGAGGGGGAAAAAAAGAGTCGGCCCAAAAATTGAGCCCTGAGGATCTCCAGATGTTATGTTCGCCCAGGTAAAAAGTGAGAGTTTCCACTGGTGAAATAAAAGTTTCTGTGTGAGAGGAGGAGATGAATCAGTGAAGCGAAGGGCAGGTAATACCACCCAGCGCTCATGGCTTTCAAATTCAAATTGGATGATCAACAGTGTCAAAGGCAGCTCTGAGGCCTAAAAGGATTAAAAACGAGCAATTTGCTGCATTTGCTTCTCAAAGAATGTCATCATCATTATTCGAATTAAAAGCAGATTCTCCCCACTTAGTGTGACAGCAGCTTCACATGAAAACCACAGGTCTCCAGCACCACTTTGTGAAGTTGACAACCATTCAGAGGTCCCTGTCAGAATAGTATTTGTACATCTGACGATCGTCCAGCATCACCTTGTCCTGAAACACAGCAGAGAGGACTCTGTGAAAATATCATTCATCTGAACAGACTCTCGTCCTCGGGCAAAGAGACTCAACTCTGGACAACTTCACTGAAATGAACTGACGTCTGTGTCATCAGCAGCAAATAATGTGGTAATATGGTGGTAACATTTTTCAAGGTTCACATGCACAGGTCTGACGTTAAAGGTTATATTGAATTCAGATAGAAAAGGCTTGAACCCCAAGATTAATCACAACTGAAAAACAAAAGATAGAAATAAAGTCAAAATAGTCAGACAACACTTTAACTTTCCAAATTTCAAACAAATAACAGGAAATAACCTAACCATAACCCTTTAATTTGTGTTCATTTGATATTTGCCAGCAACTATATATAGACAGTTAACAAATTATCAATAAAACAGTATTATATTATTGTAATTAATATTTCCATGAAATTTTCTGAGGCTAACAAAGAGCTATAAGTGAAAGCTAGATTTCTTTCTTGGATCTTACTATGAAATGAAAAGTGTTCATTTTTGATCATACTTATTTGTTATTCCACATGTAAGTAAATTAGAGAGTGTCATGATGGAAAAACTTTTGAAACACTTTTGATTTAATTGATGTTTGAATCAGCCTTTGATGTATTTTATTGCAAATCAATTAACAGATTTAAAACAAATGTGGATTTTAGACTCTGGTACTTATATCAATACAGAAATGTTACATTCTCAGCTACTATGTGTTATATTTGTGTTCAACTATTTGTTAAATGTTTACAAATAGTAAAACATATATGAGGTTTAGAGTGAAAAACTTCCATAAAATAGACAACTTTCAACCCATCTAATCATCCGTGGCCACAAAGGATCACGTTGTTTACACAGAAGATGTTTTACAGCTGTGGTCATGGGGTTTAGTGGGTTGAACATTAAGGAGGAAATACAATCAAGTAAATATGATCACAGGATCCTTTGACAGCTGACCCCTGCACAACAAGAATGCAACGAAAAGAGACCACAAAGCTATTGATTAAGACAACACAGCCTCGTCTGTCTCTGCTGGACCCTTCACTTCAGCGTTGTTAATCACACACCGCAAAAAATCTTTTCTGACCTACATGGGGAGTCGGACATCATTATATATGACTGTAGTCTGCCATACATCAAACAGGCGGACAGTACCTTATTTCTTCCTTAATGCAATTTTTAAAAAGTCGTTAAACAACAGTTTTCAGCTTTTAAATGAACCATTTTGCTTTAATTAGATAAATACGTAAGACTAGAAGAGGCACAACAAAACTTCAAATGAATTCATCTTCCCTGGTGATTGAATTATACTTCCTCAGTCTGCACGAATCCAATTTATCAACAAATAGAGCGCCGATGCAATGGACGCCACACAATTAGAGGCAAACAGTATTATCTGGAGAATATGCACCTCCAGCTGAAAAGCAGCACCATCCTAACTAGCTACCCAGTCAGTTGAAGAGAAAAAAAGAAATGAAATGAAATGAAAGTGAATAGTCTTTAACAAGATGCAGGAACTCAATAAACAGGGAAACATTCCTCCAGGCAGTCGGACTAAAGGGGAATATACAATCATCTCCATTCTGATGTGGTGGGGTTAGGGAGGAGGGCAGGGGATCACTTCCCAGCTTGGACAATCATACCTCAGAGGACACCCTTAACTTTATTTGTTCCACTTGATGACCGTAAAGGAATCATACTCCCTGATTCACCATAAAGTCAGCAGCTCTCTGAGAGTCCCGCTTTGCTGCAGATCTACCACGCTGCTCTCTGAGGCTGTTCTGGATTTTCATTTCACCCTGGGGGCACTTCTATGTGCACAGTGAGGACATTTATTTTACATGTGATATAATGTGCATGATAAAAATGAAGAGTAATATGAATACAGGCTATAATGACGGTGAGAAATCACATCAAATTAAATGAACGGACAGCTTGAGGACGACGGCAGAAATATCCTACTTTGTTCTAAAGCTGCAAAAGTCGCCAATTAATCAATTATCTGATTGACAGAAAACTTTTGGCAACCATTTGGATTATCAATTAATTGTTTTTATCCCTTAGTCAAACAAAAATACAAAACATTCCCCAATTCCAGCTTCACAAACGTGAGAATTTGATCCTATCATATTCTCATATGAGATTAAATAAAATATGTTTGTCTGATGATCCAATGAAATAAGCTCTTTGAATACATTGCCTTGGGCTAAGTAGAAATTATTAAAAGTATAAAATATAATAAAATACAATTTTACAATATTTTAAAGACAAAATTGAATGATTTCCTCAAGATGACTGCAGCCCTGATTTTCAGCATATATGATAATCAACTAAATTCATTGCTCAGATATAATCATTGAAGTTGGCTTTTGGGAAAGAACAAGTCTCATTTCATCTTATCTCCACAATAGTTCAGTAAAAGTGAGATTTTTTTCATACATTAACTGCAAAAACACCCAGAGGACATTTTACCTGCACTTGGCATTCATGGATAGACACACCAGTGCGACTATTAACAGCCTCCACACCTAACAAATATTAGATCTCACATTCTTTAACACGTACTCTAATAGCCATATGCTTTAAAACAAACGAGTTGCTGCTCCCTCGCCTCCCCTTCTCCTCCTACTATCATCACAATGGCTGAATCAAATATTCATGTTGGAGGGGAAAGCATTTAACACGTTGTTGTTATCTGAGAAATCAGTCATGCAGTTAATTGTTGTTGTAACAGGGAAATCTTGCAAGATTATGAAGCTAATTGGCATTATGCATTCATGTCTTCTTGCCTCTCTGACATCAGCATGATAAAATGTTGCCTATGGAAGGAGAGATATTAGATTCTCCAAACAATAGTGAGGACACACAGCTCCAGTATCTCGGCAGTATTAGAGTTTAGAGTGCCCTCGTGATGGCACTTTCCTTTTATGAGGCAAATGATCTGAGTAACATGGACCTGCTGCTCGCAACATTTCCACACTGGGTCGGAGCAGAGGCTCTCTACAGTATCAGTAGCTGTAGCTGTGATTTGTATCCTCCTGGTTGCACCTGCTTTTCAGCCAGGTTGAAGCGCCCTGGAGCCACCTGGCCCAAACCAAAGCGCCGCGGTGAGCACCTGGAATACCTTGACGATGACTCACATTGAGGAAAATCTACCTACAGGGGAGTTCAGCCCCTCGCAGCCAGAAAAACAAGTGTCTGTTTGTCAGATCACATCTTTCAGGTCAGCAGCTCTTGGGCATTATAGGGCAAATGGGAACACACTCTGGGGTCTGTTAGAAAGAGTTTAACTTTGACTGTATCCCCCAAGGCGCTGCACTTTTTGTTTTCAGTTCTCTATCCGCTACAAGTAGACAGCATATGGTAAAAGACAACAAAATGTAGCTTGAGGAAGTCTATTTAATCCATGATGGCAACCATCCCAGAATTCAAGGAGGTTGTCAAAGCAAATGCAAATGAGGGCTTTTTGAGAAAACATATTAAAAATCTTGATATCCGAGTGCCCTCTGCCCCGGCACTGATTGTCGTGATTGAGCGGGACGATAAGAGAGAGACAATATTCCTCAGGTTAATTTGATGACATGAGTTGCGAAATTAGAATGACTTTGAATTAGAGCTACGCCCTCACATTTTAAACTTTACACACACTTGGGTAAAGAAAGAGTCATGTGCCCTCAAAGGGTCTAACAAGTGAGTGCAGATCAATATAGCTAGTATGTGTTAAATTTCAAGATTGTTTGATGTCTGGACAGGTTCACAGGGAACAGGTTGAGGCCTGATTCAGAGCTGAGTCACCTCTCCTCTCTTCTTATTTGTTTTTTCTTTCATTTTTTTTTCTTTTTTGCACCATCCCCATAACATGAGATGGTGCAAACTGGATTAAATATCATACACATCTGTGGAGGGTTATTCTGTTTGAAGCTTGTGACAATTAGTGAATCTTGCTGAGCCCTGCTGAAAGAACCAATAGCTCAGCAACAGCAGCAGAGAGAGAGAGAAGACTTCACAAATGAGAACGCACCCCAAAAATTATACAAAATGTCATGAAACTTTATTTTTCAAAGTGTCATGAGAAATATGAAAATATCAAAATCATTCAGCATCACAGTTTTCACTGTTAGTATACAATCATGTCAGTCACGCTTACATTCAATATATAAAAATATAAAAAGAAACTGTTGTTCAAAAATACATATTATTGCCAAGTAAAACTGAGGCACTTGAGAAAACTTGTATTGCTATTTGAGTGCTGGCAAACCTGCTTCTAATGACTGTGCAAAAGTTATAATAATTTCTCCCTAAAAACTAAGTTTGCACTTGTTCCCTAAGTAACAATGGCTTCAGTATTCCTCTGGTTATATTTATTCTGTCATTCATAATGCGCCCTTTGGTATCGTTTGTGTGGTTTGTATAAAAAAAAAAAAGTAAAAAAAAAAAAGTGGGAGGACTGCAAAATGACCATTCAGAGACATTGGTACAAACACTGAAGATAACATTGTGAAGGCATATAAAACATTCTAGACATGCAGAAAAGTGCATGAATAGCACAGGTAGGTGAGTACATGGTTTGACAAAGCTCGACAATGATTGCAATCACAGAAACACTGCTTGAGACGAGAAGCACGTGAGCACAGAGCTATTTCGCACTTTGAAATGAAATAGACCGGTGGTAGAAAAAAATAATAATAATAGAAGTCTGTACGTTAGGGATCAACCCCCCCCCCCCCTCCTCCTCTCTCTCTTTTAGGATGTGATTCCCTGACAGTTCTCCATGGGCTTGGAAAAATAAAGCAATGGAGGGTAGGTGGGTTTTCTTTCTGCTGGTGGAAAAGTATCCCAGTTCAGTTCAGTGTGCTACACAACAACCAGATTCCTCATGCTTGTGCAGAAGAGACATCCTGGAGAAAGTTTTGGAGCAGTTCTTGCATTGGTATTTTTTCACATCCGAATGGGTCTGTAGGTGCGCCCTGAGATTGGACCTGTCTGCAAACGCCCTGTTGCAGTGAGGGCAGGAGAACGGCTTCTCTCCTGTCAAGAAATGAGAAGGGAGACATCGTCAGTGATTGTGCACAAACATTATCTCAATACAAATATTCACAGAGGCATGGTGGCCTGTTGTGTATTTAGCCTGTTTTTTTTCTTTTCTTTTTTCTCTTGTAACCCATTCTTTGGCAGAAGGCGACTGTGCTGAGTATATTCTCTTGCTGACATGACATTTGTCAAAAAAAAAAAAAAAAGGAGGCAATATTTTTTGCTTTGCAACACAAGCAAGAGTAAACCTAGAGGAAGTAATATCAGTCTGAGTTTTTCACAACACCAACTTGCTTTACCCTCTCTACAGAACAGCTGTAAGCTCTGTAACAGCTCCTACTGTAGCTGCACAGGCTATTAAATTATGCATTAGGCTGAACCTGTACCTGTGAAAGCTCACAACAACTTAACTGCCTCCTCACACATGGAGGCCCCTCTCTTGTCCTCCACCACCCCCTCCTCCCGAGTCACTCACCGGTGTGCGTCCTGATGTGTCCTTGGAGCAGCCACGGTCTGGAGAAAGCTTTCCCGCATATTTTGCAAACACAAGGCAAGGTGTGAGTCCTGATGTGCATTTTGAGAGCTCCGAGGCTAACATACTCCTTCTCGCAGTATTTACAGCTGAAGGATTTCCTCGTTTGGGCGTCGCAGTGCAGCTGTTTATGCTTGAGCAGTCCAGAGTACGTGGAGTAGGACTTGCTACACAAACTACATTGGAATTTCTCAGCCTCCACTCCGTGAGGGTCTGTCAGCTTGGGCAGCAACTGCTCGTCCTCATCACTCCTCGGGCTTTCAGAGCCGCTGTGGTCTTTAGAGGAGGTGTCGGAGAGCGATGAGGGGTATCCAGAGATGGGGGAGAGGTCACTGGGGAGCGGAGACAGCGGCAAGTTGCTGGTAGTCCACACTGTGATGGGGCTGTAGGCTGCCGGGCTCAGGATCTCCGGCTGGGGGATGACAGGCAGGGGAAGGCCCTTGTAGATGTGCGGCGTGAAGAACACTAGAATAGAAAAGGCAAAGTTAAAGTCAAGCGAAAGTGATCGGATGCTGACGAGCGCAGAAAGTGGGCGAAGAAGCTTTTAAAATGTCAACTCCTGCGAAGTAAAAAAAAGAAAAGAAAAAAAAGGAGACAAACTCTATGTATCAACTTGATATCATGTCAGAAACAACTTCTGCAAATCAAAGTTACACTTTGTCCTCAACTTTGAAAAAACTTTACCTGTTGGACTTTCCAATTCACTATAATTTGGCTTCTTTGCGGAGTTTATGTGTTTCTTGACCAGGAAGGAGCGTGGCATCTTGGAAAACAAATGGACAACTTTGGCAAACTTTTTTTTTCTTTCTCTTTGTTCTTGTTAAAAAAAAAATACAGCGGTGAACTTCAGTTTAGTGTGTGAAGACGGAAATCCTTATTGCTTAAGTCCAGTGGAGTGTCATGATGCAGCGCTGCGCTCTTGGAAACAGCGCACTGAGTAGCTGTAGAGCTGTAAATACTCCCTATCAGGTGCATGGGAGGAGCCATTCGCTGCCATTTACATACTGGGAGCTCAAACCAATTACATCTCGCCTTTACCACACAAGCTTTAAAAAATGTGCTCTTTGCCTACAGGAGGGTGTGACCTCCCGAGGGGCTGGGTTATTGCACCGTTCACTTTAGTTAGACAGGTGCCTTGTGCTACACTTGTGGGTGTCTCGGGGATGTGAGTGTGCAAGTGTAGGCACCATGGCACCATGCAGTTGCCATTGGTTGTTACCCAGATTGACAGCAAAAGCAGCAGAGTAGAGCTGTTTTTTTTTCTTCCTTTTTCTTTGTATATTCCTTCAACCTCAGACATATCATGAAAGAATAAAGTGTTAGAGGAAAAAAAAAAGAAGAAGACACGCCTGCAGGGAGAGGTAGACAGGATTGTTTAAAATGCCATTGCTAATGTAATCATAGCACTGTGTGCACTGTGTTACTGATGACTGTTGTGTTATAAACCTCTGGGGACTTGATTATCCTGCATGGGTGGCACATTTGAATTGGAGAATACTCCCACCACCACCAGCAGCAGCCTTAATGATGATAATGATAATGACTGGAAGACGGAAGATTTGTCGTCTACGTGTTTAGATATTTTCACCCCCACATCCACTGAGGTGACAAATCTGTGGCTCCATGATAAATTGACAAAGCAGCCACACGGAGCAAAACTGCACTGTGCTGCATCCACATTGACATTCTGTGCTTGGCCAAACGGATGGCCCTTTCCTAATGCAGTTGTGTGTGGAGAAAGCCACACATTTCCTTGCCAATAATGCAATAAGGCATTCCTCCTTGAAATGTAAATTTAAGTGTAGTTCCCTCTCAAGGTCAGACATGATATCATAATCAAATTTACCCCCCTTTGCTGCTGCTGCTGCTTCTGCTGCTTCTGCTGCTGCTGCTGCTGAACTGGATGAGGAGTGGCAAACTTAGCAGTCTACGCCCCCTTGTGTTCAACTGGGCTCCTCTGAGAGAGAGAGAGAGAGAGAGAGGCGTGAGTTGTGTATCCAGAAGTAACAAGGCAGAGAGTTAAAAAACAAAAACACACACAAAGGCAAAGGCTTAGCTATGGTGATATTGAAAAGCAGCTCCTAGAGCAGTTTGATTGGCTAGGTCAGCAGATATGAAAATCTCTGTCTGGGGCAAGCCTTAAGTTAATTGTGAACCGCTTATCTTATCTAGAAAACATAATTGCAGATCATGAATAGTTTCCCTTTGTGCCCGCTTGGATTATAAAAGGAAGGGAAGGTTATCTGCGCATAATAACTCCCGGCTACTGTCACACATTTAGTGCTCCATATGGCAAGCAGGGGTGGCTGAGGGATGATGGTGATCCAGTGGAAAACACTGTGCACCATAAAAGATACTGAAATCGGTGTCACCCACCAGTAAAAGCCATAAAGAGGAGAGACCGTGCACCAGGTGAAAATGTCATCTTTCAGATTTCATGCTTCTGTCTGTTCAGAGCATGTGGATGGGGGTGGTGGGGTGTAGTAAAAGCAAAGCAAATTATATCACACAGTGTGATTAGTTAGCAGGAAGGAAGCTGTGTATTCGTGGCTCTGCAGGATGGTGCAACACCAGGAAAAATGTGCTCAATTAAACATGACCAGGCTTTTGACTCTGGTCAAGCACAGGTAACCTTAGTTGTCTTTAAGCAGCAGCAGCATCTGTTGAACACAACATGCAGGTGTCACGGAGGCTCCCTTCAAATCCAGATTTTGGAGAATTTGTTGAAATCAAACTTGCACATTGGCCATTATTCACTGACTTTTAAAACACCTTGAACAAACATTGTTTAAGGGATAGTTAAACATTTTGGCATATTGGCCCATTGCCATAATCCCTATAGTCTTGTCTTTAATTGTCGGTGCAAGCTATTTTTAGAACGGCGGAGCAGAGCCGCAAGCTCCAACAACTCCAAAACGCTCTGGTGGACAAGTTGTGACCTGCAGATTCACCACGCTATGAGATAATAACGGAACGTTACGAGACAGAGTTGTTTTAGAGGTATATTCATGCAAAACTGCTGATGCGTGTTCCCATCGGGGGCAGTTTTTCATCAAGCAGTCTCTGCATTTGCCTCGAAAACAGCTCTGCCTTGTAACGTTCTGTTATTATCTCATAGCGTGGTGAATGTGCAGGTCACAATTTGTCCACCAGAGCGTTTTGGAGTTGTTGGATTGTGTATTTGATGAGTTTGATGAGGGAAACCAAGAAATCCCATGAGCCTCCATAGCATAGCCCTGAACAGCTCGCGGTTCGGCTCCGCTGTTCTAACAATAGCTTGCACCGACAATTAAAGGTAACAAACCTACTGCGACTATAGGGATTATGGCAATGGGCCAATGTGCAAAAATGTTGAACTATCCCTTTCAAGTTGCAGTACTGACTAATGAACAACTTGGATGAAAACTGTCTCATATTTATACTGTATATATATTTTTCCTTTGTTGTAGTTGCATTTCTATCCCTAATTTGTTTTTGTTTTGTAATCCCATTTATCTTGTCTTGAGTTTTAGGCGCAGTCTTTGTATAAGCTTTTTGCTTCCAACTTCCTCTGCACAGTCTTTTGTTTACTTTAAATCATGTATATTAGAGTATAGGGAAGTGTTGCGCACATGTGAATGTCTTTATGTACATATATTATCTTTTGTAATAAATGCATTCTTAATGTGCAAAACAACAAAATAAATGTAGAGCAGGGATACAGTAAATACAGAGAGGCCACAAAGTTACTTGGCATCTGACAGTAACATTAAATATTCATGACTAAATAGCAACAATCACAGTGGAAGTTTTAGAAAACAAACATCCTTGGGTAATCTCTGCTTTGACTGCTGTGACAGGGCTGTGTGGGTGTGCGCTTTGATCAGATTTGATTGACAGTGGCCTGAAAACATGCGCGGTTACTGCCATCAGATTGTGGTTCAAGTCCTCACTGACGCACTGAAATATGCAAGATCACCTTTTCACAACTGAGCCCTGCCCACATCAAACTGACCACAGTGCTGCTGCCTTTTGGGCGAGGGCGCAGCACACAGAGCACAGGCACCATTTGAATTGGTATTAACACTTGATAATCAAGGCACAGCAGGTGGCAGAGATGCTCAGTGTTTATAGAGACATTGCTGTTGCTTTCCCATCTAGACTCACCCACTACAAGCCATACTAAATATGTATTCATCAGTCTGTATTGTTTGCATTGCCGCTGGTACACTGGGTATTTTGTGCCACCTACTTGTTGCACAGAGCTGTCAATCCTGCGTTGGTTTTGTGTGTCACATTGAAATAGTGTGAAAAGCATGTTGAACTGGAACAATCAGGTCTCGTCAGAGTCTGTTCCCCTGAGATGTCTGGTTAGGGTTATGATGAGGTAAAGCACTGCAAAAGACGACTGCTTGGATTTAGGCAAAACGTTCTACGTTCTGGTAGATATTTTTCATTCATGTATGATCACCTGGAATGAAGAATCATTGTGTTTTCTATAACTTATAGTGAACCTTTCATATCGACATAGGGGCGGGTCTCCCTCCATTTTTTTTACAGGGTGGACAAGCCAACACTGACTCTAGTGAGAGCAGTGTGCATTTATATCTCACTTGAGCACCACATTATGTTCCTCTGCACGCCTGGAAAAGGAGGCATGAAGGAAGGGGGATTGAGTTGGTTGCAATTTGCAACCCCAAGATATCTCAAAATCCTACACACTGTCTGGTACTTTAAGGGAAATGGGAAATTATTATTGATGGGGAAATAGTCTTCACCACATCACCGGCACAGTGCCAGTCCAGTTTTGTGGTTGGAATCTCTCCACTGTTTATCACCAAAATAATTCTCACTTTGTGAGATTTTTTTGTTTGTTTTTTTGTTGACCCCCCAATTCAAAAAATACACTTTTAGCAGGGATCAGTAGGCTTTCATCAGTGCCAGCTCTCCTCTCTGCATGGAGCTCATTGACATTGCTCTTATGCAAAGAAACAGGGGCCTGGGAATTGCTAGGGCATTAATAGTGACTCAGCAACCCGTGTGATTGAATTAATACATCTGATAATGGAACAAGGAATCTTTCATTGATGTTGACAAATAAATTGTATTTATTGCAGATCGGTTGTATCATGGCCGGTATCTGATCATTAATGGACTCACTGATCTTGATCTAGCGTATCAGTATCAGATTGGGGCATCGCTGAGTCAGAGACAAGGTTGAGGGTGCAGTAAGGTCAAATGTGAAGCTATATAAAAGCCATTAGCTGTCTGTTAGCTTTGGTTTGCTAATAGGTCACAGCTAAGCCTTCAGGAACAGGGTAGGAAGCCTCGCACTCTTGTAAGACACTTACAGAGGTTGCTGTAGTAAGTGTGAGATGTGATGTCACTGAGCACTTCCATTCATCATCTCTGAAAGACACCACCCGCCTCGCTGTGGAGAACCAAGGCCATCAGGTCAAAACTGGTCCAGGGTTGCAGGAGGGTTTTTTTTATTTTTTATTTTTTTTTTTACCTTTACTATACCAACCTTTCAAAATAAAAGACTCTATTATGTCTTGAATTGCACACTCACACAGTTTATGAATAAGCACCGCCTGCAACATGCTGCTGAGCTTGGTGGGCAAACATGAAAACGTCAGAGGAGTCAGCTTGCATCATTTGGCGAGAGAGGGGTGTGGGTGTGGGGGTGGGGGGTGCAGCCGAATCTTTCAGCTGGCATGATGACAGCATGGAAAATTAGGTGCACCTGGTCAGCCTGCTCAGCTGCTCAGGCGAGGGCCCTCAGGGGAGAGAGTGCAGATACTACTCAGTGACTGAACGCATATGTAGCCTACACTGTGCGTGTGTTCATTGACAACACAAACTGAGTCATGAAAGGTCTGGCTGAGCAACACCGAGCAGATCCACCCATGCTTTTTCTTTTTTCTTTTATATGCCACTTAGCACAGAAAGTTGCAGACACACAACCACACACATTGGCTTTCAGAGTAAAATTAACTCTCCCATTACTGTAGGTTGAGTGCCATGAGATATTCTTTATGCATTTGTCTTTTAGGCTACAACACACACACACACACACACACACACACACACACACACACACACACACACACACACACACACACACACACACACACACACACACACACACACACAGGACCGCAGTGCAAGCAAATGTAATTGGCGGAGAAAGGAAATTAAAAAAAAAAAAAAAAAGCTTTGTGAGATGTTAGTGCGTGTTTAGTACGGGTGGGACAGATGTGGGACGGAGCCGCGCGGACGTCCCCGTGAACAGCAACAAAGTAGAGCCATGTAATATTAATGGAGCCGGAGTTGTGCGGGTGCCTTGGGTAAACGAAGTCGATTGACGCGCGCGTTAAACCAGCCGCATGTGATTTCCAGCTTCAGTCATTTTGGCAGCGCGATGCGAGGGGGAGAGAGAGAGACGGACACGGAGCTGTGAAACCGGACCCTCTGCCAGAGATGTCGACGGACAGGAATCCCTGAAACCGCCGCTGCCCAGGAAATATGGACAGATCTGGTTTTGTGTGCGAGTGCGGGCTGTTTTTCTGTCGGTTTTTGCACATTGCTACAGTGTTAGTGGACCAGGATGCCGTGTGGGCGATGCTGCCACAAGGGATACATTGTGATTTCGCAGAGATGTTTTAGCAACCGTTGCATAAATTAAAAGAAAAAGAATAAAACAAAAAAACAGACAAGCCGGCACATGAAGGATTGGAGTCCAAAGGGATCTAATAAGACATCACCACCTGTTACTAGAAAAATCAGGTAAGCCTCACAGACCTTTATTCGCTCTACGGTACCTCCTAATACAGTGCATGATGGACGTAGGTAGTTAATTATTATGCCAAACACCCATGAAACGAAACATTAATCCATTTGAAATGTACTTTTTGAGATGCAATCTGCTTTAATGCTGCGCACCAAGAATTTATGTCCCAACCACCTATATGATCAGATGGCTGATAAAGCATCGCACCCCTCTGATAGTCACATTTGTGTGGTGCACTGAGCTGAACAGTTTACTTATGATGGGCCTCATGATGATACACGTTTATGTTTTAATGTATGGTGTGCAGGAGCGGGCAGGGAGGATATGTGGGCTTGCTTCTTGCAGGAACCTTTTCCATTGCCTCAGTGCAGGTACATATAAGCATCAACCCGCAGTTCCTCCAGCCAGTGCAGTGGCAGCAGACCTCTTTTTTTTTTATCCACAGAGCTATTCAGCAGCGTTAAAGTATACTCCCTCTTTCTCTCTGCCTCTCTCTCTGTGTCTCTCTCTCTTTGCACTGGATGCCAATAATCGAAAAACATTCAAGAATAGGCCATTTTATAGCTCAAACGTCACTGAACTATTCACAAATCGCTCATCAGTCCTGCCCCCTTGTTTCTGGATCCTCAGCATCAACGTCCATCAGAGATAAACCTGAGGAGTATTTCAGCTGCTGCTGCTGCTGCTGCTGCTGCTTGTCCTGTGTTTTTTATTAGCTTTGCAGAAAGCTCCTGAATCTTCTACTGTTTCACTTAATTTATGTTGCTTCTCTCACGTCCCAGTGTGGCAGGGTGCTTATAAGGCAAGCTTGTTTCTCTCTCTCTCTGTCTCTTATTGTGGGCTACATGATGCAGTTTGTTTCTAAGAAACCCACTGAGATGCAGAAATCAGACTTCACAATAATGATCCCAGGTCTAACCTCTCGGCACAGGAGACTCTGTGCTCATGCAGGCATATTGAGCTGAGTCGAGCTGGTCCATTCCCTGGTCATAGGTCATAGCAATCTGTTTGATGTACTGGAGGTCGCACTTCCTACTGAGGCAGAGACGTTGACATGTCATTGACGATTTTATGCGCTCGCACATGCATCCCCTTCCCTCCCCTGTTTCTGCTTAAAGTCCTAAATCACAGAGCAGTTTGGCCAGATGACAGAGGGACAGTGACAGAGGAGCAGGCCTGGGCGAAATGGTGTCAGTCACATGATCTGGTCAGTATGAGAGCGAGGGACAACTTGTTTGAGTCCTTCACACTGTGTTGCAGTCTGGATTGGCTGATAATTGAACAGGGGGATGACTTACTTCAAAGTTTTATCATCATGATCTAAAGCACTGTGGCATCATAGTCTGGAAACAAAGTCAGCACTGCACAACATGGAGTTCCTCTGCACTTTATCTTCCCTACTTAGCTAATCGATAATCTGCTGTTTCTCCTGCAGCTGAATCCCAGCATCAGTTGTTTAATAAAAAATCCAGACTGGTTAAGATGTCTTGAAATGTGTAAGTGGGATGAGGTGTCCTACAACATCTCTTGAAGCAGTGATTGTACATATTAGCATGAATAATGTATGTTAGCACATTCAAAGTGCTGTTACACCCAGCATCACGCAGCAGCTTGATATGTAATAGAGTTGTTCTGAATAATCAAGGATTACACTTTCAATACTTGGAGTGAGGCATAATTTCATTTTTTAATACCATGTGGCTCTATTCAGTGATTTTGACCATAAAAAGGAGTGCTGTGCTGGGAATGATGCACAAAATAAACGTGACAGCAGTGGCAGTTAGAGACAAATTAAGAAGTAGCAATAGCAAAAGGGAAAGGAAAGAGTAAAACCTGAGACATATACATGCAGCGTTTTGTGTTTTCAAGAAAAGAAACAAGTTGGAACCTGAAAATAGAGCAATCCTGTAACATATTCCTGCAGCAATTGTACTGTCTAAAGGGCAGCTGGGAGAGAGAGCCTCCAGTATGTCACTGTAAGGTTGGACATCTTCATTACAATCTAGCCCCAGAGCTTGACAACAGAGAGGAAAATGCATCGCACCTGATGTTTCTGTGGGGTTTTTATAGCAACTGTTTGGTCGACCATCCATACAAACTGCTCCAGATGTTGAATTCACAGAGGAGAAGCCATATGCTTTCGTTGCAGCGTGATGTACGAGCTGCACAAATAAAAGCAACTGTAGATAGTTCTCTCCGAGAGGGTGCAAGAGAAATATATTAGTCGTCTGTGCCATGAAGTCACTGTCATGCAACAAGAAAACCATTAGTCTGGTCTGAGACTGATGGCTAATGAAGCGAATGCACACCAAACTCTTGTGGCAGGGAAGATAGAAGACACAACTCTCATTTATATGCGCCTCATATACCAGCCCATCTGATTTAGAGGTTCAGGACTGCAACACAGACCAACGCACTGAAAGCTACACGTCGGTGATAACTTCCATAAGAAAAGCAATAAGGGGTTAGATTATACATAATGGTTTATGATGCTAACAGGCTGCTTAACATACAAGTAAAAATAACACCCTCATAGATAACATCTGTACCTCCAGTGCTGTATTTCTGTTGAGGACAAGCAGTATTTTCCTTTATGCTTTACAACCTGTAAGTAGCCCAGGCTGGACAATTTTAGGTCACAACTGATTAATGTGGACAGTCTGCTTATTCGTTAAGCACTGCTGCCTTGACAGCACACTATACAGTAGCAGCTCAACCTTGATGGAAGACAGTCTCGTGGACGGTGTGTTGCATTGCTGTGTCTCTTTGGAGCATTTGAAATTCACTCAACCATTAACTTCACACTTGTCATGTTTTGCTTATGACAGCAAAACAAACTATGTTGGTATCATAGTTTCTGTTGACTGTAACAGCTGTAACACGGGCTGCATTGACTCATTTTTCAAGTTAAACATGAATACCAAATATTCCCTGTTTTCAGCTCCTCAAGCGTGAGGATTTTATATCACGGTAAATCTAATGTTTTTTCACAGAGTTAACAATTTATTGATCCATCCACAGATGAATCAATAATTAAAACAGTCATGAGTCACAGTCCTACATTTTACAGCTGGAAATGACCCTGAGGGAACCATGCAATTCTTCCAGGAAATGAAAAAAAGAGAAAACTTCCTAAACTGGTGCTTTTAACTACAATACAATTTACAACCTTTAGGGTTTATGATCTACAGAACTCAGTTTATCTCCCTAAGATAGCAATTTGTTTCATGTCACCCAGTTTGAATTCATAAATAATTTTCCAAAGCTATTGAGGGATAGTTCTATATTTCCCTGCTTTATATTTAGTAAGGGAGCAGATGTGCCCCTCGAATGTGTATAGCTTTATTTCAATGTAGCCTAGCCTTCAGCGATATGCTGAGCTTTTTAATCCTTTCATGTACTCCACTCACAGCGTGGGGCCATTTCCAGGCCTGTGAGCTTTTTTCCCGGAGGGCTGCTCAGGCCTCATTGGTTCAAACGACAAAAAAAGCCTATATGCATACGTTTACAGTATGTCACATGCACTCATTCATATATAGTACATTTACAAGAATGCTAAAATTCAATAAAGGCCATGTGCTCATTTGCTGAGGCTAATTAAGACCCCCATGTAAGATAACATGCTTGACTTGCCCAATCCATTCATCCACCGGCAATGCACCATAATATCATTTGTGGAAAGGAAAAAGAAAGATTACAATCCAATTAAGGAACCTGTCAGTAGTGAACAGGCTGCAGGATCAGTTTCTTCTAGCTATAGTTTATTATGTCTATTTCTGCTCCCTGATATCTAGTGATATAACAGGGAACCAGTTTGTGAAATGATTCTTACTGATTTAAGTTGGCACCCAGCTGATATCTGGTGGCTCCCCATTGCCAAAACCCATACATCATAGTCAGGAGGGTCAGGAGCTCAGTCTATAAATGTGTCCATCACTAATTTACTCCTCTGCCTATCATTCACGAGCATCTGGCATGGAGAGCGCCACTGGCTGTTACCGGAGCCGCAGTCGTTGACTTACGAGGTAATGAAAGACTTATTTTTTTTGACAAATGCTCTAAAAGAATTGAAAACACGATGAGATGCTCTTTTCCATTTTGCCAGGATGATCGATCTTGAACATAATCTGAAAGAAAAGAGGGCGAAGTAGCACCTCCAGCAGCACCACAGCACAGGCCCTGTTGAATACAAGATGTGCTCTGTAAATACAGTACCGTTCAAACAGCTGCCTCTTGATATGAGTGCATTCACCCACTATCGTTTGGTTTATTAATGTGTTGCTAATTGTCAGGTGAAGAGGAACCTGCAGACCTCACAGGTTACAACACTATTCTTTAGATTTAAACCATGGAGACCTGAAAATACTAGTAGACAGAAAATAAATCTGCAACAAGTTTAATGATCGCTTGATTTTTAAAATCAAATACCCCACTTTATAGAATAGATATATAGAAATGTGCAATGACAATAAAGCATCTTACTTTTACTCTTTTCTGATATATCGAACAAGAAAATGTTTTTTAGACCAAAAATTTGAAAATTCACTGGTTTCAGCTTCGCATGTGTGAATACTTCCTCTGCTTTTTCTTGGACGTCTTCTTCAGTGGAGCTCATGTGGAAACTCTTGATGACTATTTTCCAAAATGTGTGACATTTCACAGACCAATAATTTAACATTGTCATTGTGGAAATAATTGGCAGATTCACAGATTGTGAAATTGATCATTAGTTGCAGATGGCTACTAATCACAAGTCACTGAGGAATGAAATGTTGCATATGTAAATAGTCTTTTGTCCTCTATGATAGCAAATTACACATGCACTTTAGACTCTGAGAGATGTGGTCAGTGTTGCTGATATTTTTTGACCATAATGGTTTGATCATTCCAATTGTAATTGTCAATTGCAGGCTTTAAACCAAGCTGCAAAGAGAAAGATGTTTATTCTTTTCCCATGGCCAAAAACAGATTATAGCACCCACACTGAAATCAAGCTCAGTTCCAGCCCATACCTATAGGCTACTACACACCTACTAACCAGCCACACAAGCTGTAAGCATTAAAAAGTATTGAGACGACTATTGTATGACATCATCATGTGAAGAATACAAACAATACTAACGTTGTTTTTCTCTCAAGGCAATAATTGTGATAATTGCAGCCTCCGCACCAACTCTGTAACACTGTTTCAACAAAAAAAGCTTTATGAAAGTAGGGTTTTATGGAAACCTGTTTTTATTAGACAGCATCAGTAAAGTTAATACCTGACACTGTTGTAATGATAAGCAGGCTTTATATGAACACATTACATCTCACTGGCATGTATTTTGTATTACCAGAGGTTACAATGCAAGAACTGAATAACCCGAACATAAAAATACAAACACCTCACAAAGAAAACCGAATTACAAGCAAGCTTTATTTATATAGCACATTTTATTCCATGTGGAAGCACAATGTGCTTTACAGAACATTCCACATGGCAGTTATAGTCAATAAAAACAGTAATGGGCCACCAAAAATCAAGATTAATAAAAAAAAAATTAAATAAAAATAAAACACAGTTAAAACAATAAAACACAGTAACAATAAAAACAAAAAATTAAATTAAAGTAAAAGTAAAATAAAATAAAAACACAGTTAAAACAATCAAAGCGTAAAGGCACAGCTAAAAAGGAATGTTTTCAGATCTTTCTTAAAAGATAATAATGTTGGGGCGGTGCGTGGCGCAGTGGTTAAAGCGGCCGCCCCATGTAGAGGCTGCGGTCCTCCTGCATGTCATTCCCCCTCTCTCTGCCTCCCCCTTCCTGTCTATCTCACTGTGTGCTGTCAAGTAAAGGCAAAAAAGCCCAAAAAATATACTTAAAAAAAAAAAAAAAGATAATAATGTTGGGGCGCATCTGATGTGCGACGGTAGGCTTTTCCATAATCTTGGGGCATAGTAACTAAAGGCAGCCTCACCAGTTTTCATGCTGACCCTGGGAACAGTCAGAAGGCCTGCTGCTGATGGCCTAAGGGTCCAGGGTCTACCTGCCTCATAATATGAAAGCATGTCTGACAGATACTGAGGTGTCAGATCACGCAGGGCCTTAAAAATCAGGGTTAACATTTTTAAATCAATTCAAAAATTTACTGGGAGCCAGTGTAAAGACCTGAGAATGGATCATACTTTTTCTCGTTAAAACTCGAGCAGCTGCATTTTGAAGCAGCTGCAGTCGAGCGATGTGCTTTTGTGGTATCCCAGTGAGCAATGCATTACAGTAGTCTAGTCGATTTGATATAAAAGCATGGATGAGTTAACCCAAACCCGAATAACCCAAACATAAAAATACCGAGAACACAGCACTGTGATAATTGATCATGTAAAAATTCAAATTGCTGTCGAGTGATAACAAAATAGATTTCTTTGCAAAATAAGTGATCGGAATAATTTCTGTGCATTTTCTGTATCGACAAAGGAAGAGACTAGATAAGGCAATGACAGAGGGACAAGAGAAATGTCATTTTGTTTAATAATTTAAAATTGGCAAATCTGTTAAATTTAGTTGTGTGTGTAATACTGTTGAGGCAGAGTAGGACTTATTTGGGCTGCCATAATGCCTGATCAACATGGTCACTGGCCAACTTAGAAAGCTGCACTCCCAGGCACCATATGTTCCAGGTCGGAGAACAAGTCAACATACAGTAAGTGAAAACCATCTCAATTTTCCTGTAGTAAAACTACATTTGCTGGAGCTCTCTGCAGACAGCTGCTCCACCTGCATGTACAAACGGCCATTCATCATCCTGTGTGGGCCACAGCTGTCCTCAGATCTAAGAGATGGAGATGTCAAGTTACAATCTCCACATCAACCAGGCACTCTCACTCTGCTCCTCTCGCTCTATTTCCTGCCATTGTGTCAAAGACAAGAGCATTATATGAAGGAAAAAAAAACACTGCTTGGCAAATTGGCAGGACTGAAAATATCTGATGGGGTAGTTGTAAAGGGAGTTACGCTGACTCGACTTAAAAGGCACAAAAGGTTCGGCTAATTTAATCTTCGGATTCTTATGAAAAAAAAAGAAAGAGTGCTCGCGTCTTCTGACAGGATGTTCAGGAGGGCACCTGCAAAGACAAAGCGCTCATCTCAGACCTGCAGACACATTTTTCAGCTGACCACGTGAACACATTCATTTTTAAAGAAGGTCCACAAATGATGTCAGGATTTTCTTTTACATCCATTAAACAGAGCTGGCTCGACTCCGACACAGACAGCTCACAGTGTAGGCGCAGTTGGAGACAAAAACTCTGATTGTGTCTCTCAAATTGAATTTCCAAAGTCAATAAAGCTCAAATAACAAATCTATGAAACAAACACACCTTGATATACATTGCAAAACCTTTTAATATGTTAAAAATACAATGCACATAGGCTAAAGAATATGACTATAGTCATATTTACATTACCCACATATTACTATATTGAACTCAGGCTGCAGCTAAAGATGATTTTCATTACTGCTTTTATTGATTTATCAGTTAACCTATTTGCTGGATCTATGAAATGGTATAAAATTGTGAAATATGCCCCTCATGTTTCCAGAGCCTAACGCACCTTTACAAAAATCCAAACATAGCCTACTTGATTTGCAATCAAGTAGCCTAAAACAAAGAGAAGCTGGGAGTCAATGTCATGCTACAATTTTGAGGAAACATTAGTTGTAAAATCATCCCCAAACTTAATTCTTGAACTCACTTAGAGCTGACTCCATGAGCAGTGGAAAGTAATGCCATTGTTAATGTTAATGTTAATGTTACTGTCTGCCACATTTTTCTTCTGCTGATGTTAGCATGCTAACAAGCTGCAGATTCATTTGACTATTAGCCTACAAAATTAGCAGCACAATTTCTGTCTACTAGCCTACTACCCTCATCGTACAATTAATATTACTAAAGTGTTTTTAGTGAGCCTAAACCTAGCCAAAACAAATGTGGTCTAATGAATATAATTTCACCAATTCAGCCCCAAATTTTCAAACATCTCTTTGTAAAATGCAGCACAGTCAAACAGCACTGTGACACTGTTTCAACAAAAAAAAAGCTTAATGAAAGTAGGATTTTCTTCAAACCTGTTTTTATTAAACTGCATAAGTTAAGCTAATACCTGACACTGTTGTAATGATTAGCAGGCTGAACACATTACATCTCACTGGTAGCCTATGTATTTTGTATTACCAGAGGTTACAATGCAAGAACTGAATAAACCGAACATAAAAATACAAAGAACACCGCACAAAGAAAACCGAGTTGAAACCTTGACTTGAAGGTCAAAGTTTTCTCTTTTTTTTTTGTTTAATTTCGACTATTTTCATGGATCTTTAATTTTTTGAAGATGCGGTGAATCCTTTATTTTTGTTGCTTTCTCCCCTCTAGCGCTCAGACAAATACATTTGCAAGTCTCATTAGGGGTAGTCTTTCCATACAATCACAAGTTGCTGATTTAAGTATGAAATGTAGCTTGAAATGCATATAGGCTGTAGTTTTTTTTTTTGTAATCCTGTAAAACAATGATCATAGTAGCAACACTGCGGCTGAACAAGGAGGTGCCGTGGGAGCCAACAATGCATACTAACGAGCAGGATTTCTCGAGGGTATGCTGTTGGAACTTAATAAACACTTTTGAGAGTCATTTGTGCTTGGCATACAGAAATCCAAGAAAATTGAAGAAAATGAGTTAATTGCATTTTGGCATTCGTGCACATGAATCCACAGGTTTATTTTTATTTATTTTTTTCATTTAGTGAAGCATTCAAGAGGATCCTCTATCATTGACTGAGAGATGGGATTTTTTGAGTTTTCTTTTCAATCCCTCCTTTTGTTTCGTCCCCGTCCCCCCCCCCCTCTTTGTACTGCTGCTTATTTGAGAAATAAATATGTGAATTGCTTCTGACTCAACAGCCCACATACATGCAGCAGTTATATTGACATCACACTTATCTGTGTTGCTGGCAACTGTAGATTGCATCTTTTCAGCCACAGACAGAGGCATTTAACAAACAATATCCAGCTTTGTTTCTCAGCTTCATTTGAAGACTTTGTTTTTTCTTTCTCTCTGTCTCTTTTTTGCTTCTTCTCTCCAGTTCTTATCAGATCACAGCAGCTACTCACCTGCAAGTGGGTTTAGTATCAGTATGATACCTTAGCCACATCCTCCTGTTACTGCAGCACAGCCACCAATTAAGCACCGCCAGGACTGAAACCTCCCTGCACGATAGCCCCATCCTACTCCTCGGCATCAGCTCCACAGGGAATAATCTTGCAACACCTACAGCCATCCAGGAGAGGTGACAGCATCGCTCAAAGTCTTTGACAGCTATGATTTGGGGAGGCCCTCTGCTACAGCTCAGACCAGGGATCAACTCACTGCTCGATGGCTAGACCTCACCATATGAAGAGCTGGGGGCCTTTCTGCTGAGGTAAGTCTCCCACTGCCTCTGCAGCACAGGCTCTGTTGAACCATTTTTTTTGTTCTGCACTTGTTTTGTCGAGTCAAGTGGCAGTCACGTCTGATTAAAAGTGAGTGGAACTGGTTTATGTAAATGAGGCGCTCACGCAACATTCCTGGAGACTACTGTACTTGTATATCTGTCTGTATAGAGAAAATCAGGTGTTTAAAAAGGACGGGGTATTTATTAGTAGTGTCACGCCTTTATTTTCTAAGCACAGTACCTCTCAGGTTATGGTGCTTTTATTGTGGTGTTTTCTCCTGCTGTGGTTCAGTTTTATGCTCTCTCAGACGCGGCATTGGTTGCACTTACACAGTTCATTTCTGGGAGCACTGGATTTGATATTGAAACATTTGTAAGGACACCTGGGTTCTCACCTTTTTCTAATGAATTATTCATTAGCACTTAATGGTCTCTGGTTTGCTCCCAAGATTGCTCAATAGGGATTTTATTTTATTTTTTAAAATTTTTGCACAGTTGCGTTTGAAAGAGGCACATTTCAATGAAACATCTACTCTGTCGTTGAAGTTCTAGATGAGAAAGGCAGGACTATAATGAAAGTAGGCGTGCTGCTAACAATGCTGTTTTAAATTGACTGCAGTTTGCTGCAGCAAGTCAGTCATGTCATTAAGCATTTGCCTCCACACTGTCTAACTCAATCTTGTTTCTTTTTTTCTTCTCCTTTGCAGTATCCCTCACTGTATTGTAGCACATGGATTTCAAGACTTCAAATGAAGAGGTTGGTAGAATTCAATCATTGTAACAGTCTGACAGGGAATTGACTATGATTATGGAAACTGTTTGACATTTCCAAACGCTGGAAAGCAACATTTAGCACCACAGCACATCTGAAGGCGTGTGGCTACAGCAGTACTCAAGTCCATCATACACATGCATACTCAGTGGGTCCCCCTTTCCTTTTAATGTATGCATTGTCACACCTGTACAAATAACTGATTCACTCTGGCTGTTAACATTAGCAGGCCATGTTGAATAGCAATAGTAAAATCATTCATGAACACTTCTAGCAATCTGCTTTCCCTCTGATTCTTTCCCCTCTCGCTGTTTTTTGTTTCTTCTTTGATTTTACTTTAATTTTTAAAATGACATGTACAGCTTTACACATTCACCTAGGGTCCTCAATTAGCTCGGAGACATATTTAAGGCGGAGTTGGACTGAACCACATGTCGAGCCTCTAATTTTAATACATGCAGAGCTCAGTGGCACCCCTCCTCCGAATCCCTACTCAGATACATCAATCATCTTGCTCTGGGCTCTGACACTGAGTCACTGTCTTACTGTATGTCATAAAAAATAAAACATCCAAAGATAAGTTCAGTTGAAGCATGATCCCAACAGGTACTGGCCCAGTCTAGTAAAACTTATAGTAAGAAACAACGAGTCTGCTGTCTGTCTAGATATAGGGTGAGATGTTAAATAGTAGTCTTGCTGTGCACGTCCACACACGCTGGCTAAGGTTTGTTTGTGAGCACAACAGCAAAACTGATCAAAACACAACAGTAATCTGGTCATACTGCAAAACCTACTTCACATTTCAAGCATCTCAAAATTATTTAATATTGTGTAATACTCATTCTAGAGGAGCGGCTGTTGTGATACAGGGAATTTATTGTCACATTTATTCAACCTGTCATAACTTACTTATAATTCTTCAACATTCATTTCAAAATTGAATTAAAAACAAACAAACTACTTTCAGGCTTTTTTGGGGCCTTCCCCCATATTGTGGTTTGGTGAAGTCCATTGTTACTCTGTAAAAGGTCATGTGCACCCTATCAGGTTGGAGGTGATGATTGGGATGATAATGGACGTGTTCGGGGGGAGAGAGTGATAGTGCAACATCAGAGATAAGGCTAATTACACACAATGGAAACACAACAACAGGTCCAACAACGCTCGACCACGTGAGACACTGTCTGACCCGTCTTCCCACAGTTATGGCACTACTGCCCTCATTTTGCTCAGCTAATGACTCTCGCACACACATTACTTCAAATAATGTGAATTAATGCCCCCCTCTCCCCTCGTGTCATTCCTCACGCTGCAGCTGCAAGCGAAGGCTCATTTCTTCACATTCCTCATTACAGGGGTATGCTTCATAAACTGACTTTGATTCAAGTTTGACCCGCGGTTGAGATCTCTCTCTGCGTGAACAGCAGCCGCGCAGCCGGCTGTCTGCTTAACTGATGATCGGCGTGTCCCAGGTGACAAGGATGCTGACAGTGGTGGCTTCTTCTTTTTTATTCTTTATTAGCAGTCTTGTCAGGTGAAGGTGCTTCTTTTTATTTAGACCTTTTTAAGTCAAGGACAGGACAGGCATTGCAATTAAGCGGGTGGGGGGGGGTTTGGGAGGGAGGAGGATATGCAGAATGCAAATTTATGCGGATTAGCATGTTTTAAATGGATCATTGGAAACACACACAGTCTTCACACTTGCTTGTATAAAAGCAGAGAAATTCAAATGTAGAGGGCGAGCATGATTCTAGCCACTTAATTTCACAGCTTCTTAATTTGTCATCATCATCATCATCATCATCAGCCTTACACATGGAATAAGTAGCCTAGGTTCTTTTCTCTCTCAGAGTGCACGCAGGGGAACAAAGTGTTGACTCACAAAAGCTGCCTCTCACACACCCTTCTCATTATTTAATAACACAAACAGTTTTCATATGTTTTTTTCCTTTCTTCTTGTCTAAATATGTGTTTATTACTAATAGTGTTGATTATTGTTATTTGTTCCAACATTAGACATAACAAGCAAAGTAATAAAAAAAGAAAATAACAGACACCACCAAAACTGTACTCTAATTTCCATGTTCATCCTGCAGCGAGCGCTCTCAATGACATTTCATTTCATGGCCAGTTAATTTAGTCACGGTGAGATGATGAATGAATTTATCTCTCTGACTGTTCGCAGACAAAGACTGGGATTTATTTGATGCAAGAAGGTAATGAGGAGCCGTTTAATATTCGACTACACTTGGCCAAAGATATTCTGACCATTCAAGAACAAGATGTCATCTGTGTGACAGGAGAGCCCTTTTATTCAAGTGTAAGTAACACCTCTTACAATTACTGAATGCTGCTTCACCTTCATACAGTAGCATGCACTGTGCACAGCAAAGGTTACAGCACAGCGATACCGAGAACACCGTGAATGTCAGCTAATGAAAAATCTGCATCAGTTAATCTATTGCTCATAAATCAAATGTGGCTATTAAATAGTGATTCACCCGCGGGATCATGATGTATAGTCTTTTACATTTTACATTCCAAAGAAAGAGTTCAGTTCCCAGCACAAAATGCGTTGAAAATACATTTCAATCACAGTCCTTTGACAGCCTCGCAATATGTCACAACGTCTTTACAGCAGATTGACAGGCTGCCACAATCCATCCAAAAAACATGTGAAATCGCAAACACCTGAGGCAAATTCAGCATCAAAATCTATTAAGAAACATTCCCACAATAAGACAATGTTACACAAATCCATAGAATACAACAGAGAAAAAAGAGACAATATTATATTAAGATAGAATAAAAAGGTGATGGGACAACAACCAGCCCCAATCTTATTTCCAGACTTTGACATCGCAGTGAGATGTGAGACGTGAGATGTGAAATGTGGATTGGCCTGATCCTCCCTCCTCCTGTCTCAGTTTCACTTTCACCTCCAGCTTTTTTCAATTCCAATTTCTCTCTAACATCCTATGGATTTGGACAGACTGTGTCAGGTTTTACGGTTGTTTCCTCCCCAACTACTGACACTTTAATTGTCTCATGTGTTCTTACAGTAACTCAACACTTCTCTGATTGGTTGTTGCAGCCTGTGGCTCTCAAACAAGAAGATGTTGTTCCGCATCATGAATTTGATGCCTGCGAACGTCGATAATGTTGCATTTTCTGTACATTTAGTGCTGAGACTGTGTGAGAATCCAACATGTTCTTTGGCAGGGTTTCATTTTTGTGTTTGTTAGTTTCAAACCATTGTCTCACACAGCTTTTCTTGGATGGGTTTTAATATTGTTAGTGGCAATGCTCAGTTGCAATGAAGAATTTGATGACATTTAAACATACTCTATAAAGAGATGTGCGCAATATTACATTTTCAACATCAGTAATTGGCAAGGTTTTGACATCAAAGTGATGGGCTCAACTGTGAAACAACTACATGTTGATCATAATTATTAATTTCTACAACCAGCATATAAAGAATGGCAACATATTTAGATTATATCATCATATGTTTCCACTGAGCATCTAAAGATACTGTTAAATATTGACTGCTTCCTATGTATTATTGAAAAAATAAGCTGTTGCACAGTGATTCCTTTAAATGTGCTGCACTCCACAGAAACAAATAAGCATAGTATGTTGCATCATTTAATCAGCAGTGTTGTTTTGTGATAAATAAATTCTAGTTTAGAGACAAACAGTTGCCCCCATTTGTTCTGTTGTGTGAGCTCCCACAGGTTCATCAGCCTGAGCTCATTTGTTGGCTGTAACTGAATCTCTTCCAGGAGAGGACTGTAACGATCAGGAGGCAGACGATTGGAGGGTTTGGCCTGAGCATCAAGGTAATTTAGATCCTGGCTGATTAGACCACTCCTCCTGAGCTCTTTAAATTAAGCCTGAACAAGTGTTATTGATCATTTTCTTGTAAAACGGCAACAGTAACGTTAGCAGAGGGTCCCACTGAAAATTGAGTTGATCTTGAGTGTCTTTGCCTAATTTTGTGCTTCTGATACCTTTGTAATTCAATTTGATTTAATTTGTCTCCTTAGGGTGGCGCAGAGCATAAAATCCCTGTTGTTATATCAAAAATATCAAAAGAGCAAAAAGGTATATTATTATTCTGGAAAACATTGCACAGCTACTGACATTTGTTATATGCTAGTTTATTTTTTTTTTACCAAAGTGATTTTCCTGTTTCCAGCTGAACTCTCAGGGCTGCTTTTCATCGGAGACGGCATCCTTCAGGTAAAAATACCAGAATTCACATTAAAGCCTGTCTACACAACTCGTTCTATACACTGCGCAAAGTAACATGGACTGATTCTTCAATAATTCATGTGCCACATTCACAAAACTGTGTTCGAAGATTATACATCCCCATAGCTAAATGTCACATCCCAAATCTTCCATTTGTTATATGAATGTCACCAAAAAAAAAAAAAAAAAAAAGAAAAGAAAAAGAAAATCTCCCACATCTCATCTCAGTCAGCTCGTACGATGCAGAAGCAACAAGCCAGCCAAAGATATTCAGCATTCATGGCAACCATGGACATGACTCTCTTGTTTACAGTTTTCAACGCAGATGCCATAACAGTTATTGTGCTTGCTTCATTAATCATTTTGAAGACAGAGCTACAGTGATGTGGTGCCAGCCGTATTATTTAGGGTAACCCTGTTACTGTTGTTTCTAGATAAATGGAATAAACGTAAGAAGCTATCGCCACGAGGAAGTGGTAAGCTGTCAGCTCATATCTCACATTCTCTTACACAGCAACAGCTCTTTCAGCAGCTTATCTTGTCTCACTTTATGATTTGTATCTTTTCGACATGTAAAGCCCAAAAAAAATTTTTTTTTCTGTTTCATCCCTTCGTAAATGTGACTGTAAAAAATGTGTGTGAGGAGCATAAAACTTCCAGTCTGTTTAAATCCCTTATCTTGGATTTCCATTCTTAGCTAGACATTGGCACACCATGTTTCATCACAGCAAGCCATCAGCAGAGACGCCTCACAGTTTACAGCTTCCTGCAGTAAAAATATTCTCTTGTTTTTACCTTCCAGGTCCAGGTTTTGAGAAACGCTGGTGAAGAAGTGACTCTTACCGTCTCTTTCTTAAAGAAGACTCCGGCCTTTTTGAAACTGCCCCTGTGTGAGGACTGCACATGTAAGAGTCCTCACACACACACACACACGCACACACTCTCTCTCTCTCTCTCTCTCTCTCTCTCTCTCTCTCTCTCTCTCTCTCTCTCTCTCTTTAATTAAAGTATATAATCACCTTTACTGCTGTGCAGAATAATCAACCAAGAGTATTTATAGCTGGTATTATTTTCTGTCTGGGCCTGGTTGTCCTGGTGACAATAAACCGGAGCCTGAAAATCCAAGTATAAAAAAACATAGATTCAGCTGCTCTCTTTTTGACTTGCTTGTCTTGACAAGCACTACTGTAAATAAACATGCTACTTTACTATAGAGATGATAGGACACATCTTGAGCTCCACAAAAGATGCTAAAGACTAAACAGAGAGAATTGACATCGCTCATTGTGGTGCAATTGATTGCTCTCACATAGGAAAGCTTCAGCCCGTCATCAGACATGAAAGCTTTTATGAAAATCCTTTCATATGCGTATGTAGGCCAGGTTGACTGGCCAATCAACCAGTCAACTGAATGGAAGCTGGCTGAGAGAACAAAGTAATCCATTTTTGTTGAGAGCTCTGATTCACTGGGGTTGGAAACCTTGAAATAGATAGAGGTGTCGCACTGAGTTTCAAGTGTGGTGATGATTTTCTTTTGTGTACTCCTGTTGCACTTTCAGGCATTCCCAGTGACCAGAGTAGTGGGACGTCCTCCCCTCTGTGCGACAGCGGGCTGCACTTGAACTATCATCCTAATAACACGGTACTTTTTCGTTATTATCCTCATGTGATTGACTGATTCTATAACTGACCCTTTGTAGTCGTGCAGCGGCCAGAAAGTTGTTTCCATACAGCTGTCACTGCCGGCTGATAACCGGGATGCTCTATCTTTATCCTTTGAGGAGGGTGATTCAGCTTCTCTGCGCCGCTATAGGCCGGTGTCTGTGCACCTGCAGCAACAGCAGCAGTAGCAGCAGGACTCGAGCTCTTGACATGTCAATTGTTTGAAATGCGCAAGGTGGGAAACGACAAGCAGCTCCTAAATTGTGTTTCACACTTCATGCAGGACACGCTGTCCTGTTCGTCCTGGCCCACGTCCCCGGGGCTTCGCTGGGAGAAGAGATGGGTGGATCTGCGCCTTATTCCGCTGCTACACTCACGCCTGTCACAGTATATCCCGGGCTCTGACGTCTGCAGGTGAGCAGCGGGGACTTCATCTCGAAGGGTCGTGGGATCTGTTCTCACTCGCAGAGCTGGTGCCATCTTCTTACATTTTAAGTGCTCGGGTGTTTACTAATGGAGCAGAAAATATGTTTCTGCAACACATTAAGTCATCTGCAGTAAACTTTACTCACACCATGTCTGTGCCTCTGCCATGCTGCAGAACAGAACTATTGAACAGTGGATGAATGACGTAATAAGCCATTAAGCTATCAATAAATACATTTCCATTTTTCTACACTGTGGATGATTCCAACAGCAATCTTTTGGATTGATTCTTAATGAAGCACCCTCGTGGTTTGGCATGTTTTAGCATATTAGCTGAAAAATGCATACGTTTTTAGATCGATCATCCTTATTGCAGGATTTTTTTTAAATCTTATTTTACAGAAGAATAAAGATTAATTTGTCCGACTTGACCGAGTTGTGAGTGTGCTCCCAAAAATCTGTTGATACATTTGAAGGAATATTCATTATTTATTTATTTTCCTTGAATGAAAAAGATCCCTCTTTCATCTGTGCATAGTGCCAATGCTAGCAGCCAGTTAGCTTGCTTAGCTTAGCACAAAGATTAGAAACAGTCAGCCTGGCTCTGTCAAGAATACACCAACCTGCACATGTGAAGCTCACTAATTCACAGCTATGTGATAAATTAATGAAAAATGCATTAATATTTGGACTCAAATGCAGTGCAGTGCTGAGATGTTGGAGATATGTGGATATCAAATGACAGATTTAATTCCTCACAAAAAGAGAATTATCCAATACTCTTTTTAATTTTCAATTATCGTCTATAATAAAAAATGTTGTTATATTTAAATGGCAGGTTGTGTGTCTGATAAATAAATTCATAAATACTTGCACAAAAATGTGGTAGCCTACGGTGCTGATATGCTGCAGAGTTTGGGATGAACTGTAAACTGAAATCTCAAATATGCATATTTTTTTATTCTTTCAGGAAAAATGCTTTCCAGGTCATAGCTGTGGACGGAGTTTGCAGTGGGGTTATACAGTTTCCTGCAGCTGAAGACTGTCTGGACTGGCTTCAGGCAATAGCAGGCAACATTTCCAGTCTCACCAAGCACAATGTGAGTAAGAGGCAATAATGCTTGTTGGGGCTGCAGCCTCATTCAGTCACCCATGTAAACCAATAAGACGTTGGGTTAGGTGTTAATGCAACAGACTTTCAATTTGTGGATTGTCTAACAGTCTCTTTGCAAATGTCATGGCATTAAATAGACACACACTAATGCCTTTTCAGCCCGAGGTCACAATAACAGAAAGCGCACTGTACTACACTTACAGTACTCCCCCCAGCTATGCCCGTGCACTTGTGTAATCTATAATGCATCATAATATATTATAAAATAATGATAGCAGGAGGCAGCAAGAAATAAAGAAATAATGAAGCTGTATTCTTTGTCTTATTGAGAACATATTTTTCCAGCTCCATCGCAGCTGATGTGGAAATAAAAAGAAAGGAAGTGTGTCTCTGTTTCCAGACGGGCGGTGATGCTCAGCAGGGGGGGTCAAATACAAATGCTGCTAACAAGCTTCATCATGTGTGGCAGCTCATACAGAAGCTGACAAAAAAAAATGTCTAATTTTGACAACATGCAGTAAACTATAATTTCATATTTCTAGAGAGCGCCAGTCAAGCCGTCGTCAAGGAAAATGTAACTAGACACTAGCGCCGAGTCCCCACATGACATGAACACAACATGGAGGGAGCGGCAGTGAAAAATAGGGATTTGTAATTATCCTGTGTCCACTGGCGTAGATGTGTGTGTGTGTGTGTGTTTGAGCGATGGCCCGTGTGTGTGAGGGGCTCTGGAGAATAATGGAACCCTGGTTAATTGGAGTGGACGAAGTGAGGGACGTACTTAACATAACACCGATGACTCACTGCCAGCGAGGCCTCAACAATACAGAGTGTATTTCTCACTCTGGCCTTGGCATTCACTGAGGTGTGCGAGTGAGCTTGTAATGTGGCTACATGTAGGAAGTACAGATCTGCTGAGAGAACAAACAGTTAAATATAAATATACGTGTGCATGTTTCTGACATTAATTATTAGTAAGTGTTGACATTGGTCAATTTTTTAATGGCAACAGCTGTTATTTTTAAAGAGAGTAATGGTTATTATCACCTGAATGTAATGCTTTAATGTTCAAAGGCAGCTCCAAATAGACTTCTAAGGAATGAACAGAAAAAAGTAAAAGAAACGGCAAAAGAGCTGCTTTACTTGAATCCTAGTGTATAGTGACTCTACAGAGTTATATTCTAATGGCCTAAATTGAAGTTTTTAAACCTTATATTTTTACATCCTATTTACTTAATTTGAAGTTTTTCAGTTATGCACCCAACCCATTTTTTATTTCTGCATTGTTCTGTGCATATTTACTGTGCATATGTTTTTGTTTTTCTTCCGAACCAGCAATTGACCTTTAGAGGCAAATAAAGTGATTGGCTGATTGATTGATTATGTTGCAGATGAGTCCATGAAAGGCCTTAAAAAGACAAATAGAGATCTATTTGGAAGTTTTATGTTTATATCAAATTTTTACCTTTTGTTTTAAAGGTCAGATAAATATTCATAGATGGACCTTTTTTTAAATTAGTTTAATGGGACCAACTTATTAAACAGGACACATTGCAAATGAGATGCAAAGCAGTGGACAAATATAGCACCAACATCTGAAAATATTTTGAAATGAAGGACCCAGGAAAGAGCAGGGTCAACCTTTTGCTTGCAGAAACGTGTCAGTCTCTCGTGGTTTGCTGTCAGACACTTGAACCGAACCGTTTGTAGTCAAACATTGCTCCATTCGTCATGAAAAAGTGCCTCCAGTAGTCTGAGCAGTGATGGAGGAGGGGATCCGCTCGGCTCTCTGCGCTCCACAAACCCCCCATAAAGGTTCAGTGATGTTCAGGTCTGGTGAGTGGGGACGCCATCCTGATGTTCATGAAACTACCTTTGAATTTGTTTAGCGATGCATTCGAAGGCATTATGTGAACATTATGAAGCGTGTGTTTGCTCCATTGGTCCTAATGGCTCCCACTAGTCGGCTACACAGCAGAGCAGCAGAAAAAGTGAGCTGAAGGTTTCTTTTGGTTTTTCTCCAAATGTGACTGTGCATCAGATCAGAGCTAAGAAACCCCATTGAAGTTTGACTCATAGCTCATGACTCGAGTCTTTCTTGTTTAAACATAATGCTTCCTCTGACAGGTTAGGTTATGTGTCTCTGTGCCTTGGCTGTGAATACAACTTGTGTCTGAATTGCAGCTCAGATTTAAGTTTCTAACAAAGGTCAGGCTGAAGAGCTTCTGCTCAGACTGTGCTGATTCACTTCTGTGGTAATTTACCAGTGCTGTTTCTCAGTGGCCTTTAGCAGCTTCACTGTTAAATGTCTGTCTACACCCCACTGACCTGTGATCTCTGCTCATCTTTGTTCGGTTATATTTGGCATGCACCATAATTATTTTTCAAACAACTCACCTCCACATTTTAAATAATTTAACATTTTCTAGATTGGCGCTCTTTCCATTAGTGTTTCATGACTCATTTGGCCTTTCTGGTCCGTGGTTAGTTGTTATATTAGTTGTCTTCTCAGATGCTGGGTGGAAGTAAAGTTTGAACAAATAGTCTTACTTTAGGAACTTAAACTTTCCTAAAGTAAAATACTTGTATGAAAGATCCTGCCAGAATAAGAATGCTTTTGATAAACCCACTACATTATTTACTTTCTGGATTAGTTAACAAGAACAGTGCACATTAATAAAGTGTTGAGATTAAAATTGGAAAGGTAGTGAAGAACTGTGGAGAATAAAATAGAATAGTAATGTTAGTAAAGGCATTATACAAGACATCAATCTGCTACATTGTCAGGTATTAATTAAAAGTTGTAAATGTCAATGCTTGTTTGAAATGACACAGCTACTGGAGAAAACAACCAGCAGCTGTACAGTGATTATCTGACAATGATATTCTCGCTGAAATAATCGAGACAATTCTCCAGTTTCTGTTTCTAAAACTCTTTTGATTATGTTTCTCCAAAGTGCTTTGTGGCTTTTATGTGCTACTGAGATGTTTGTATTCTAAGTAAAGACTGCATGTTATAAACTCGCCTCATCTTGAATGTTAATCTGCAATAAACCTAGTAAAAGAGGTAACAGTACTGTATCTATCCTCAATCTTAAAGGGATAGTTCACCCTAGAATGATATTTCGCTCATTATCTACTCACCCTCATGTTGACTAAGGGCTGGAAGAATTATCAGAGTCCACCGTCCCTTCTCTGAGTTACAGGGGGTCTTGGAGTCGCAGTGCATTTCAATGCAACGGTTGCAAAGGGACACCGGAGCTCTTCGTAAAAAAACACACACAAAAAAACATCCAAATACCTCCATGATGCTCGTATGTAATGTCCGTCTTGTGCTGAAGCCCCAAATTGCGTAATTGTCCCGAAAAAAAAAAATAAGTCTATATTTTAAGCTTGTTTGTAGCGGAAGCTTCTCGAAGCTCCTCTTCCTGGTCCGTCCAAATCTCGCGTGATTTGCGCCGGCGTCAGTGCGGTTACTGCGAATCACGCGTTTTTTCACGCGTTTTTTCGGGACAATTACGCAATTTGGGGCTTCAGCACAAGACGGACATTACATACGAGCATCATGGAGGTATTTGGATGTTTTTTTGTGTGTGTTTTTTTACGAAGAGCTCCGGTGTCCCTTTGCAACCGTTGCATTGAAATGCACTGCGACTCCAAGACCCCCTGTAACTCAGAGAAGGGACGGTGGACTCTGATAATTCTTCCAGCCCTTAGTCAACATGAGGGTGAGTAGATAATGAGCGAAATATCATTCTAGGGTGAACTATCCCTTTAATGCCGGTTCTTCATGCTCTGGCAAATAAAATTGCAAAGTAGAAATGAAAACAAAACATACAGAAAGGTGTATCTATCATAATGTAACAATATTAATATTCTCCTCAAATGTCCATTTCAACTCAAGGATGAATTGCTCAGATTTTAGTGAACAGAGGTCAAAGGTCAAGGTCACTGTGACCCTGCATCCTTGGGAATCCAATATATCAGAAACACTCATTGGGGATTTCATTACATTTGGCAATAACATTCACTTGGACCCAAGAATGAGGTGATTAGAATTTGGTCCAGGTTTTTGGCCATATCTCACAAATTCATGAGCGTATTATGACCCAATTTAACAAAAAATGTTTAATAGGATAATATTATGAAGTGATACATTTTTATATCCAAATGGTCAGAGATCAACTTTGCTGTGACATCATAATGCTCCACAAAAACACCTCTGGATGTTATTCAGCACTGGAAGTCAGGAGGGAGATTGTGACCACTTTCCTGCAACTTGGCTGCAGCACACAGCTCTGAGTTGGTAGTTCAAGACGAAGTCTGTCTTAGATGAATTGTCAGTCACCTATATCAGCGGAAACATGTTGGGAAAAATATACACTTCTGTCAAATGTGGATTCTAAAAAAATCCCTTATTTTTGTTACTATCCTCCTTGCAGCTCAACACTATATGTGTGGAAACATGAAGAAGGAAGGTTTTCATTAAAAAGACCACAGCTTTAGCTTCTTTGGTAACTTTTGATTTGACTATAGCTCTGACCCTTGAAGCCTCATACAGGCTTTAGATCTTCACCTGTGCTGCTCTGGCCTCCAGGTTGTGGAACATCTTTCCTCTGGAGGTCAGGTGGCAAATTATTTGTTTGAAGCACACTGTAACCCTAATTTTGAAAAGCGCTATATAAATAAAACCTTACTAATGACGGGATATTTTAATAGTCACTATAAACAGAAAGAAGTCTCTGTATAAACAGAGAGACGCTGCGTGTTTCTATCCTTAGGACCATACCATTTATGGTGCCGTATTTAAATGGAGTGAAAAGAGCATGAAATGCCATAGATTAGAAATATAAAGTCTCCCAGAGTCAAAACACAGCGATTCAGTGGGTGGTTCTCAAGTACTTCTCACCTATAGACTCAGTCAAAGTTTCCCACTGTGTGTTATGAAATAGACTGAGAGATGTGTGAGTGAACCCCTCAGCCTGATTTATGTGTGGGGTGGTTTAGACCTGCAGTCGCTGTGACTGGCCTCAACAAACCCTCAGCTGAGTGTGAACAAAACCACCATCAGTGCTGCCGCTGTATATCCGAGCCCAGCTCACATCTTGACAGTTATCTGGCTGTTTCCCCCTCACTTCCTCCGCTGCAAAAGGAAACATCCTGTTTTCTCCCTTGACATGAACTTCAGTAACTTTTCACAATGAGCAGCTGCGACTTGTTCCTATGCCTCTAAAAGGAGGACAGGATCAGGCCTGGATGGCTTAATTTGGTGCTCGTCTCCTAAGAAAGAGTTACATTGATGGTATAGCATGGATTAGGAGCGAGTGATACCTGTGATCTGAGGAGAATGTTTTAATTTAAAGCCTGACTGCTCTCTCAGTAGTTTCCCTGCTTTTATTACCACAGAGAGAATGGATTTTTTTTTTTATGGATTTTTTTTTTTATTTTTAGGAAGAGCCTCTGGTCCTTGTGGAAATGACTCTATCTCATTTTGTAATTTGCATGCCTTGAATAAATGAAGTTTCTCTAACAACATCCCTTCAGTGCTATGGCTAATATGTTAGCATGTATGCTAGTTTATTTCTTCCTAGACTCTGATTGTGAGTCCCTGAAGGGTCCTCCAGATGTTAAAAATTCTGCCGGTAATTGGTTTCCTGCTTGTTATCATGGAGATGTTTTGATGATTTACTTGATGTTTTGTTACATTTAACAGGTGAAGAAGATTAACCGAAATTTTCCAGTAAACCAGCAGGTAAGACATTTTCTTCATGCAGCAGCTGGACTCCTGCTCTGTGTTTTGATTTTTGTTGATTTTGATTAGTTAATTTGTGCATTTTACATTTAATGTAACAATCAGAAGTAAATCTAACCAGGCCACTCAGTCAGTCAGAGAAAGGACACATAAGGCTCCATCTTGCCAACTATTGCAACACAGACAGAGTGTTTGCATCATTAAAGACCATCCACTGAGAGATGATCAGAAAACAACTTAAGTGTCTTCAGTCAGTTAAGGCTCGTTGTCATCTTTCAGTTCAAACATGGGAAGCAGATGCGACGGTGGGATACTTTCTGTCTTACTTATTTATTCTGGTTTCTGCTTCACGAAAATGTGTGAATTCACTTGACAATTCATTTAAGAAATTTAACTGCATGAGATGTGACGACTTGTCCCAAATCTTTCACTCGCTTGTTTTGCAAATCCATCAAATAAAAAAATAAAAACAGAAAAAACAAGCAAACATTTTACTTGGGCTGCAATCTCCCTGACTTTAATGAGTAGCGATGGTGTGAAACACTTGATGTCTTAAATCATGCCTCAGAACATCTGTAGCAGAGGCTTTGCTTTCTGTCTCTTCGTCTCCCTGTTGGTCTAACCTCTTTTTTTTCTCTTGGAAACTTTATACCTTTTGCTTTTGTGTGAGAGACGGTGATATGACGTCATGTACACACACTGTTACATGCTTATGGCTTCTCCACCTTCAGTGAACCTCCCACAACTCACATTTAATACATAAATAAATTGCTTATAACTCTGTGACCTTGCTCTGAGCACATAAAGAACATTATAAGTGTCGACACACTGCTGTCCAAACACAAGTCTTTGTTAACGCTGCAGCTGTAATCTTATTTAATGTTATGTCATAACACACATGAACAGACATCATTGCATCATTAACAGTTTATTACACAGCGGAGGGTCTAAAACACTTTGGATATATTTAGACCACACTAAGACATATTGAGATTAAAGGTTAATCTCTATTTTAAACAGTTTAAACAGTCCAAGAGCTTTCAGATTAATGTAATGACCTTGAGTTTTCTTAGCTCTCACAGAAAGTAAAAAAAAAAGTGTTTTATAAATAAATAAATAAATAGGCCTACTTCAGAAAAATACAGATACAAATATATACTGTTATTTGTGCATCAGTTAAAGATGAACACTTACACAATACAATACTAATGACACCATTCTTCTTGTCAACCATCAGAGATTCGGCTTACTTTTTAATTTGTGGCAGCCATATCTTAAAAACCAATGAACAGGACTCCATCATTGGATCTTCACAAGATTTTTGTGCAATAAAGAACCTCGATTCATCAAGTTTATCTGGTTACCTTTAACTAGGTATCTTAAATGAATTTGATAAATGGTTAGATCAGCAATGATCCAGAAAGTAAAAGTTGAAAAAGAAAACAACAGATAATAGACTGGACCCCACTGAAAAAATGGGCTAAGTTAGCAAATTAAGCCTTTAAACTACTTATCAATTGATTTGACATCGAATTTGAAATGTTACATCGCAATATAAAATGAGCACAATAAAAGAATTTATCAATTTTACTCACCACCCCTTGATAGGCTACCTCTTGTTAAATTCCTCGACTCCTGTTGTCCATGTCTGTTTTGTTTTATCTTCTGACAGATTATATACATGGGCTGGGTGGATGAGAAGGAGCAGGACTCTGTTCAGGACCGAATGTATTCACCAAAGTTCCTCGCTTTGAGGGGTTCCTCACTCTTCAAGTTTTCAGCACCTCCTGTAAGTTTTGACTCCGGGTTTATTTGTCTTAAACCAGCCACTTCAACCCACCAAACTTCTGTGTTTAAATTAATGTTGCTCAACTCCACGGGAGGTTTTTCATTTGATGTTAATGTATTGTTGAGGGAGAAAATGCTTCCCTGCTGGAAAAAAAGGGAAGCAGTTCAGTCATAATCATTTGTGTTGCATTGATCTTTCTGTTGATTGATGATGATCATTAAATCTGTTTACATTCTGCTAGCCACTTAAGTGATTATGACAAGAGGGATAAGCTGTCGATGGTACTGGAGATGGGAAAAGATTGATAGATAACTGAAAATTGCCTGCTCAACTTGACTGCGCTGATATAAATGGAATATGCTAATGTGAGTGGATGGTGGGATATGGGAGCTTCCTTGTTCAGATGTCGAGACAAGCTTATTTATTATTGAAGATTAGTTTGAGGAATATATCCCCTCAAGTGACTACACAAGCCCCGCCCCTAGATAGTGACCCAACACAACTTAGCAACCATAACAAGGCACTAAGCTTCAGATGAGATAACAGCGACAGTTGTCTAAAGAGTTCGAATGGTAGATTTTTTTCTTTTAGAATAAAAAATTTCCAAAGCAAATGAGTGATGAATGGATTAGCCTCCCCAGTTAATTAGCTTACCACTATACTGTAGGGTTAGGGCATGTCATTGGCTAACTATAGCCTACTACATAATTAATTATTATAAATTGCGATTTCATCCGTTACGCTATTGTAGAATATATTAGGCCTATAGCTCTGACCTATGAACACACTTTTCCTCAGTCTTCTTCTACGTGCCAATCAGAGTTTTAGCATTAGCATACACTAGTTAGCTAAAACTACAGCTGCAATAGCTATGTATAACTATCCACAAAAAGATGAGTATAGTTTAAATTGTAGTTTAAGTCTGTTGTTACACAGTTATTTAAAGGAGTGCAGGGCCTCGCAAATGCTAAACTACAGTGTCATTAACCACCTATTTACAAACATATTTTCAGGTGACAACATGGGACTGGACCAGAGCAGAGAAAAGCTTTACAGTGTATGAAATAATGTGCAAGATTTTAAAGGTAAGGCCCCTTTCATTCATTCATTCATTCATTCATTCATTCATTCATTCATTCATTCATTCATTCATTCATTCATTTGTTCATTCATTCATTCGTTCATTCATTCGTGGCATTCATTCATGGCATTCAGAGATCAAAGGCCCACGCTGTAGACACTAACAGAATACAAAGCAGCAAACAGAATCTGATCTGAAGGCTGCACTTACATAACTCACTTAGTTACTTGCGTGTGCTCTTCAATCCCACAGAGACGCTCAAGGTTCAGATTGCTTTGTTGAGTCTCTGCAGATTCGAGGTCACTTTGAATTTGATTGCGCAAATTTTTTTGCAATTCATTATGCAGAAACTCATTATAGGTAATTTAATTTATACAGACATATGAAATCAGACATATTAAATGAGGTAGGCTATCGGTTGACCCTCGCTGCCATACCTATTACACTGTTATACATAATGGTATTAAATGATACATTAGAGTGAAACACTCTCTGTTTCAGCTTTTACTCACCTATTACTTAAACGCAAGTGTGGAGGATAGAGACAAAAACAATTGCTGCTCTTACACCTAGAGTCTGCAAACCTCCCGTTACCTTGCATTGCTGTTACTCGTCTTATCTCCACATCACTCTGCTCATCTGTACCTGATCAGCATGGCAGCCGTACTGTCTTATCTTAGGATAATGACCTTCTGGACAAGAGGAAGCATTGCTTCAGCGTCCAGACAGAGAGCGGGGAGGACATATTCTTCAGTGTCGAGCTGGAGTGCGAGCTGCTGATCTGGGAAAAGGCTTTTCAGATGGCCACCTTCCTGGAGGTGGAAAGGATACAGGTCAGCACCTGAACAGCAGGCAACGTGCAGGGAATTGTGATGATTTTAATCTTGCACCAGGTTCCAGCTCAGTCGTTTCAGTACAAAGATTGATAATGCTTATATGACATTTTCACAGGAGTAAAAAGAGACTTTTGTGTCCTTGTGGGTAACGTCTTGTTCTCCTATTCTGTAGAGTAAAACCTATGCCTGTATCATGGAGAGCCACCTTATGGGACTTACTATTGACTTCAGCATGGGCTTTGTGTGCTTTGATGCAGCTTCAAAGGTGAGTGTAGGACAGTCCTTTCATCACCAATAAGAACTGGAGAAAGGAAAACAGAGCCTTTCAGTTGGAGTTCAGATTGTACACAGTGTGATGAAACTAATCATGATGCCTCAGTTTCCCTTTTTCTTTTTTTGGTGCTGCTAACTTATTCTGCAGTGTGTGCATTTTGGGAGTATGAGCACATTTGTTTTGACGGCTGGTTCCCCCCAGCTCAAACCTCTCACTTCTGCCTGCAGTTCATTTTGGCCTTTCCCCAAGTCTGAGAACCATGCAGACTACTCCACTCACTGGTGCACATTATGTGGCTGAGCAGGACACGAGCGTTGCCATATTGTTCTCTAAGATTTTGGCCCTAATTCCTGCAATGTGAAGCAACAATGTCCCCCAAGGACGATAAAAATGTTGCCAGCATATTGTTTACAGAGTAAAACACGCAAAACACAATCCATATGTAAACTACAATCACTGACAATACACGGGGTGGGATTACTGCATAATTAAAAGCTGCTATTGGCAAATTTGAAAACCCATGTTAGAATTAGTTTTAATCGAAAACAGCACAAATAAAACTCTGTACAACGAGTTGAGCTGTATTCTGCTGGCTCAGGATCCAGTGACATGTTCCACAGCTCTAGTTTTTTTGTGCCTGCAATAGCTACTCAAAGCACTCCATTTTAAAATTAATCTTAATCAGAACTTGTAGCACGTATAAAACAAGGCTGACAGAACAAAGGTCTCTACTACACAATGATTTATAAAGGTGCACAGAAGCAACCTGCGAGAAAGTGTGAATGCAGCTTCAGTGCTCCAAAACCTGATGGATGGATGGAGCACTTAGTATCATCTATTAAATAAAAGGCATAAAATGTAAAGACAACACGTACAACATCGGCATCACAAATGAGGACTGTGCATAGAGCAATTGAGCTGTCAAGACTCAGAGGGTACATGCACTGGTGGCAAGTGCTGACACTTTTAGAGTCAGCTGTTAAAGTAATAAAGCTAAAGTGTAAGAAAAACTAGAGAAACAGTGACCAAACATAGAAAAAAGGTTAATGTGAGTATTGCTCTTTAACAGGGGCATCAAAAATACTCTATAACATCTTCGTAGGAAAGTTCTTTCTCTGATCTTTACAACAAAAAATAAATGCACCAGATGAGCCAAATGTACAAATCACCAGTGCATGCCTGAGGCGGAAATACTTGTTGAAAGAGTAGATCGATTAATTTGAAAAACATAAAAAATATAGCAGTCACGATTTGGAAGAAAAGAAATGCGATAAAGGATTTTTTGTGGTAAAACTATGAATACAAAAAACAGACTGAACAAAATGTCATTGCAACTATATACTCTTCTATGTTATTAAGAGTTTCAAATGACATTTAGTTTAAAATCTATTTAAATTAAAAACATTTGAAACCTACTGTTGATGTCGATGAACGAGCACTTTCACTTCACAATCACATAACAACAATAAAGCAACAAAAATGAAGCCGAGCAAAGCTCATGAGAATGTCTCTGTACCAGGAAATGGAGTCTGATATAATCCTCCACATGCTACAGATATAATATCAAGTGGCTGTGACTGACATGAAAGAGATGGAAATATCATCACCTCTCTCAAGGTTAACAAGAGTCAGACAGGTTTTTAAAGGCAGAGCAGATGAGGTGACACTCTTCCTGTTCCACTCTGATATCGCTTCACGAAACATCTGAACTCATTTAAGGTGATTTTTTGCCAAGTTAGAAATATCACAGTCAAGTTTCATTTATTCAGACTGTTTACTTAAGTTAATATCAAACTGTGAAAGCACTACATCACAGTCCTGTATTTAAACCCTTATTTCTGAGGTTAAAGTACTTGAGTACTTGATTAGCAAATTTGCTTTAGTTTAAGTACCAAAATGAGCAGAAATATGTTTTATTTTACTTTACGTTTGAAGTGTTTATACTGTAGCAACTTGGGTTAGAGTCTGCAGAAATGCATCATATTCTTTAAGATTGTCACGTGTATGTTCTGTTGTGTGGTGAGAATCACTTATCAATCATAGATTAAATTAATTACTCATCTTAAAAAGCAAAATCATTTTATCATTTTTTTCAAGTATGAAAAACACCAACATCACCAGCTTTGGAGATGCGTTGGTTTTCAATGGCCAGGAAGAGTTAGGAACACTGAAAGGGGACTACAAAGTAATTCTCTATTTACGGTAATCTAGTGAAGTATAAAGTATAAAGTAACAGATAATGTAAATACTCCAGTAAAGCAAATACTAAGTAATAATAAATGTACTTAATTACATTCCATTACTGCTAATTAATCAGGTTGGTGTTACAGTGATTATTACAGCACAGCATTGTAATGAACAGATACTCATGTGAAAAGAGTGGCCAGCTGTCGACCTAAGGAGTCAGGCTGGAAACTGACTGTCGCTTGGCTCACTGCTCAGCTTTTGTTTATTCAGTTCAACACTAATTGAATCACAGAAGCTCTGCTATTTCAGGTAAAATTGCTGTGGCTTGTTAAATTTCCCAGTGGCGAAAGTAACAAGTTTATATCTCACAGCAACCGGTAGATGGTTGATCTGCTGACGTGCCCCATTTCTCACCGGATCCATGTGGATTTTTACATGAATTATTCATGGAACAGAGACACAAGGAGGGATTCACAGATTAGATTGGCATAAATAAGGACATATAGTTGTACTTTTGTAGTTTGGTTGACCCATATAATCGCTGTAATTCCTACATTTCAGGCGGTACTGTGGAGATACAAGTTCTCCCAACTAAAGGGATCATCTGATGATGGAAAGAGCAAGATCAAGTTTTTATTCCAAAATCAAGACTCCAAATCTATTGAAGCAAAGGTAAGGAACTTTGAGAGATGAAAGAAAATTAATGTTAATGTTAATGTTACAGAAATGATAAAAAAGGTTTCTTCTTTTCCAGGAGTTGGAGTTCTCAAACCTCTTCGCCGTGCTTCATTGTATTCACGCTTTTTTTGCTGCCAAAGTTGCTTGCCTGGACCCCATGTTTGTGGAGAGCCACGGCAGCGCGACTACCACAGGGATTGCTTCTCTCTCCAGTATCTCATGTAATTCACAGACACCGAAGCTCAAATACGCCACTTGACAGGCACTGCCCTCTCCAGACCCCTTTCAAAAAGACACCGCACTTAGTCGTGAACGTGGCCTAAACTGATGGATGGGAGAAGTGGAAAATGTTCAGACTCTGACATTATGGAGGACAGCTGTATACGGAGGAGCTCTTAGGGGATCATCTCTGAAGAAGCATCAGATTCCTATGATTTCTTGGAATCGTTGTGAACTTAAAGACAAACCTCTTCTTTGAATAACTTCACAGAAACACTCTGTGAACATGAAATGTGTAATTCAACAATGTTTTTAAGTGAATTTGTCCTTCTCTTGATCCTCAGACATCCTTATAATCGACACGACACAACGAAAAATGGAGTTCTTTTCCCAGGGTAGTCCGCTTTTCTATGTCATTTTACTGATGATATGGGGTTTAAGAAAAACAGATTTTTGCCCTTTTTTCCCACATCAGACAACACATCATCTGCAGCTTTGCGAGGATATTTCTTGGACAATGGATATATATTTCATTTTTGTTTGTTCTCCAGGTGAAAACTTTTTGCCTGCGTATATAATTCAATTAGCAGTGAAATTTCTTTTCCACTGGAGTGTGACGAGGCCAGCTAAAAGCTAAATGGCAACATCAGTCTGATCTTGCAACACAGAAACACTTTTGTTTTGATTGGATTTAATTACTTATTAATTTGCTGGAGCATTAGTGGAGGAAATGAATGGTTTCAGACAGGCATGTGTGCGAATATACTCAGTAACCTCATTTCTTTTTCTCTGTATTCGATGTACACCCGTGTTTGAGGTCAGGATATAGCTGTTTCCCGGATAACCGGATAGGACGGCTTTGTGAAAGTGCAGCTCTGATATGGATAAGGAACGATGGACTTTGATAATCAGGGTCACCGTCCACACAACCATAATCTGACAAAAAAAACCTTTAAACATGATTAGAAACATCTTCCATAATGTTTTTCCCCTATCAAAACTTGATTATGTAAATAAACACTGACATTCAAATGAACTCAAAGAATTATGAATTATGGCGAGCAATTACTTGTAGGGATTACTGCATTTGTTAATTTGATGTGCACCAGAGATGACTAGGTAGATAGTGCATAACCTTGTACTCTCTTCATTATTTACTCTATGGACCAATTTAGGAGAATAAAATCAGCATTGGTGTATTTTTGGAATATTATTATTTTTTTCCTTTTTTCTTTTACTTCAGCTTGTAAATATAAGAAGAAAACTTTACATTTACAAATGAGAAAAACACACCATGAGGAAAGTAGAAAGAAAAAAAAGTAGCATCATGGCCTCTAAAGGTTTGAGATGCCCCTTTAAACTTCACTAAACTGTTTATAAATACAAGAGAGTGACGGCTAAACTATCATATTCAGAAAGAGTTCAGGTCAATTAGCGCAATTAGTCATGCTCTTACCTTCCATTTACAAAGTAGGATCCAAACACAAGAGGCCCATGGCTCAGTAAACTCTAGAGGATAGTAAATTAAATGGGGTCAGTAAAGTGCTTCGTACAGTGCGGGCTTGTTAAGCTGATGTGAGTGTCTGAGGGAAACTAATGGTGGTGCAGTCTATGCAAAGAAAGTCTGAGAGATGCTTTTGTGCTTTAAAATTATCTTGGTCGCATATACCCTTATAACACAGGATCTAGAGAGTGAGGTTTATTTTATTTTTTGCAGATGTTTTATTAACAAATATGCTGTGTGATAAATTAATAAATAAGACCTTTTATAACATGTTTCACTCGTGGCTGGTTTTTATTTCTCACAACATCTGGATGTTCTGCTTCTTGTGTTCTCAGAGGGGTGGTAAGATTTCTCTACTTAGTGTTCATGATCCTATTTTGAGAAACTTATTTTGCACTTGACCTCATTTAAAGCCTAAATTACTCTTATATCAGTCATGTAAATATGATTTGACAGCTAGCAGTTAGCTTAGCTGCGTTCACAATGGGCCTATCACTAATTAACACAATTGTGGTCTCCTGTTTCAGCTTAGCTGTTTCCTGTCTTTACTCTAAGATAAAATAATATTAGATAAGATAACTCAACCCAAAACCGTGGTTTCATTCACAATTAATGCACAGAAGTGATTAGAATGAAAATAAGTTAGGATTTGATTTTCATCTAACGCTTGGCACGAAAACTGATAAAGGTGTTTGACTATTTTTCTTCAATGACATGTAAGCAGGAACTTCATACATGTATGTGCTTTTACTACTATATTTTGAGACACAGCATTTGTTGGCCTGCTTTATACAGGCATATTTATATTATGGTTTCAGTTTCCTCAGTGACTATTTCAGATATGATATTTGCACATTTTATTAAACAAGTGTTTTTGGTGAAAAGGTCCATAATTAAAAAAGAAAAAATAACTTGAACACACAGTGAACTAATAACTTCAGGGTTTCTAAGTGCACTTAGACATAAGTGACGTCAAGTATCTGTCAAATTGCACTTATTGTTTATAAGTGCAGTACAATTAATACAAAGTACACGACTAATATGTCAGAAACACAGACCATTCATGATTAAGTGCAGCAATCGTAAGTACTTGTGATTTTGAGGAGGGTGCTGCTTTGGCTGTGGTGAAGTCTGAGAAACGTTCCTGAGCATGGTTCACTTATTGTAGCGTGGGCTTGGAAACCTGCAGCTGATGAAAGATGCTGCTGATCCGCTTTACTGGGAATCGCTGCATCCAGACGTTCTGGAGCTGGACCCATACTAGAGTCTAGAAGTTGGGATATCTCAGCCTCAGCTGTTTCTGTTTTCACCATTCTTCTTTTATCTGTCTTTCATCAGTCCCCTGAGATTATGGAAATGCAGCACTGAGTCTCTGAAGTATCCTTTTAAGTTCAGGGTATTCCAGGGTCTGAAACAGTAGCTTCCCAGACATATTCAAGCATGTGAAAATATTTTTCATGCAAGGAAACCTTATTTTACATGCAAAAATGCATCTTGAACCACAATTTCACACAACATAGAATATACAACATCGTACATTCAGACTGTGGAATAATATGATTTGAAGAATCTTAAAAGCTACTTGAAAGGAAATGAAAAATGGGAGACAGTATGTTAACTGAATGTTAAAGAGATATTATAGATCTGAAACACGTACACCCTTGGGTTTTATTGCGGATAAAAACCCGTCTACTTGTTTCTGGTTGTCATCTGTGCATGTTAACACTGCACCATGTCAAAGAGATGTAATTGAAGTTTATCTGTTGATCATGCAGAATGAGCCTAACTTTAAAAGTTATGGATCTGCTGAGACAGCAAAAGCAGCGTCTGAAAATTAGTCAAATTAACCCAACATAAAAATAAAAAAGGAAATTGGCACTGATGAGGGTGTTTTATAGCGTTCCAGGTTTGAATCCATCATGGGACTTTCGTCTCGTAAATCCTCACTCTGCTCTAGTATTTGAGGTCACGGTGGCAGTAGATATCACATAGGCACCTTTACTGTTTCCACATGGCATTTGTCACAAAGACTCATCTGACTCCTTGACCGATGAACAAACTCATAATGGGACATAAAAAAATGAGCGGTTACAATGATTAGAAGAGGCATGATGTGGTTGTGACCTTTATTTTTGTGCCAAACATTTACGGAGAAACAACACATTTTCAAATGAACTGCACACACTATGAGAAATCAACCTAAGCCCGATAAAAAAAAAGGAACAGAACAGTTTTGGCTCTCAACAAATTAACTTAACTTAAGCACAGAGCAGAACTGGTTATGACTTTACCGGGTGCCATTTCTGTGGTCGAATTAAATGAAATCACAGCAGTCCCATTAACTTTGGTGCAAGGCGTGACCTGAGAGTCGAGGTTGTAGGTCCCCTGCTTTCAATTCTTAATGTCCTCTCTAATTAGCTATTACATTTTAGATAATGGTATATCAACTGTTTCATGCCTGTAATTGGTTATGTGAACTTTAATGGATACTATGCAAATCAAATGGGACTATGTTTTTATTGGTAATTATGTGATGAGAAATAATTCCATTATTGCTTAGTTGCAAAGCTTTCTGATGAATGAATGTTAAAAAAAGAGGAAAAAAAACCTTACTGAAAATAAATGTTACCTCTTCACACACAAAAACTACTAATAGAATAATCAGCCCGTTTTCAAACAAAATATTTTTTCAATACACCAGAACAAAATGAAGACCTATAGCACTAATATATCTTATCTATTTAACAGACAGCAGTGGAGTTTTGATCTACAGAGTTCCCAGTGTCAAGATACAGTACAGCAAGAGGGCGCTACAACAAACCGAATGCAAATAAAACTGTATGCAGAATCATATGATAACAATACATATATATCACTTTTATTGTATAGAATTATATCAACAACATTCAACTCAGCTTTTGGAATACTAAATTATGCATTCAAAGTAAGATGAAGGAAATTTTCAAAGTCTGTGATGGTAAAGCATGACGAAAAAGTGTGACATCTATCAGTGATGTGCTGTTTTCTTTTTTGTTTCGTTTTTTTTTTTTTTTTTTTTTTTTTAAATTGCCACTGTGGAATGTTTTTTTTTTTTTGTAGAAATATAACATTGCTTGGGTTCAATTTACTGTACTGTGCCAGAAAAACTCACAGAAATCCTAATGTGATGGGGTACGTTGGCACTTAAAGCCATCACTATCAGGGACGTTCTGCAAGCAAGTTGTACTTTGATTTAACAGGATTTACATTTACAGCAAGTTCAGTCCACAGTACAAACTAAGCCACAAAAATGGCACCTTTTTTTTTTTTTTTTTTTCCAAAAGTTTAGTTTTTCTCTGCTTGAGGACTACAGATTAAGGTGCTTTGTTGGGCTGGACTCTTCTACAGCCCAGGATACGAAAAGGCTTCAAAATCCTCAGCGATTCTGATTTTGCATTGGTGTCGATTTAAAAAAGAAAAGAAAAATTAAAGAAACAGAATTTGAGATTTGTCTCAAGGCCATCTAATTGATTAATTGCCATTAAATCCTTTTTTTTCCTATTGTCAAAACATTTCCTAACTTGATCACTTGGGACATCACCTCCAGTGACCAATCGTAAAATGTGAAGCAAAGTCAGGAACACCCAAGACATATACAGTAAATTCATGCATGTACTCAATGACATCTCCCCGTTAGCAGCTCCCTCTAGAAAAAAAAAGAAAAAAAGCTGAAAACACCTGACATCAGTTTCAGCATTATTTCAAACCTCTGATATGATTATGGAAATGAATGTATTATTTTCATTGACAATGGAAAGGAGACCATGGAGAAGAGAGGGCCTACAACACCTTATCTAATCAAGTAGGATGTCAGCTACTCATATGCAAAGTGAGAAAACTCAAGCACCCTGTAGAAAAAGTTACATCAAAAGGGGCCCTGTAGAAAAAATGATGAACCACTCTGGTCTCTCAATGCTCTGTTGAAATAGGAAGGTAAAAACACGTTGACCTAAAACCAAATATCCAGAAGAGTAATGAGCCAGTCATGATTATACAAGAACATCTTAGTCTCTAAACTCAAAATGGGAGGATGTGGCCTTATTCGCCTTTCAGTGTCTTTTGCTGCTTTCAGCATCATTAATTCTCCAGACACTGGGAGTTAAAGCTTCTAAAAAAGGTGCAATAAAAGTCTTCATCTTAGCATGATGATCATATTTTAACAAATATAGTAAGAACTTTGTTGTTGTTTTTTAATACAATTTTTAATCTGCACACTTCTGCAGAAATTTTGACATATTCTGATAAAATCTGAATCACAAAACGGGTTTCGGAAACTACTTTCATTTTGAATACTTTTTTACATTGTTTTTTGTTTTTGTTTTTTTGATATACAAATCAAAAGAAAATGTCAACAAAAGCTAACAAATCATGACAATCATAACATTATTATCCAATATTATCTATGACGTCTCTTTCCGTTACAGTTTCGCCATCAAGATTCAATGGAAATAATGCTACATTTGTACTGAAAAGGGTGAAGAAAAGCATTTCAGCAGGAGCCTCACCCATAATGATCGAGGGAATCAGTCATTTCTCTCTGTAATACAGCAAATATGCTTTCAGAGACTCAGGCAGCGGCAAAGCCATTATTTGTTCTCTCAACATGTTCACTTGCTTGAGGATTTCTATGTCTCCAATGTCTCTTTCCTCCTCCTCCTCCACTTCCTTGTGTTCCTCTTCAGGGTGCTCCTCCTCCTCGCTCTCCACCATTTGGGGGATCAGCTGGTTGCCTACAAAAACGTAGGTGTTGATGCGTCGCCGCCGGCAGCGTCTGCGTTTGCGCTTCTGGGGGACTCTTTGCACCGTCCCCTTCCCCTGACTGTCCTCGTTGGCCAGGTTTCTGAGAGTGCGACGTATGTAGATCCGAGACAGATCCTGAAGGCTGCGGACAGTCACTGGGGCTGAGGACAAACAGAGATGACACAGTCCTTCAGGGCAATGCACCACAAAAAATAAATAAAATAAAAGGAATAATCCATACAACTGCACCAGTCCTTCAACTAGGTCAGCATAAACAAGTGAGGCTGTCAAAGAGAAAAGTGTGTCTCAATATATCATAGAAAGGAAATAACTGGCTTTATGAAGCAGCTGCAGGCCAAACTTCATATAGTCAAAGCAGATATTGCTTTAGGAATCATCTCGTCACATCACCTTGAATGGACTGCTTCACTTTAAAAGATTTCCTGCTTTACAGTGCAGTTAAGGCGGATAAAGCAAAATGATTGAAAGAGTTTTTTTCTCTTTTCGACGATGCTTGGTTGAGGCTGGGTAACTTACGCAGCTGGACAGCATCAGGCTTCTCTCCATCAGCTCTGCTCTGCTGGACCAAGGGGGCAAAGGACACCGCCAAGATGTTTTTGCTCTCCCATGTGCACTGACCAGTCCGGGTTATCTGGGTCAGCTGCATAAAGAGACAAAACCTCAACTCAACACTGAGCACTTCTAAAATATGAAATACTGTTTAACCCAAGGGAACAAGGGCTAAGCTCAACCACTATAGCTCAGCAAGGTAACATATTAAGGTGTGTGAATGTTATTTAATGAGTAAATATTGTTTTTAATTTAACTCCCTTTGGGTGATAATAAATTATTTATTGCTCTGGAGCTTTTTGCTGGTGTGCGGATTTTTCTCTTTTTCATCATTGACCTTTTTTTGTCCAGCACCCAGCGTCAGTTTTTGGGATGTGCGTGCTTTGTCTATACTTTCAATACATATTGTTTTTACACAGAAATAATTGCTGCTGTGTGTTTTTTTGTCTATTGTTGACACCTGTAGAGATCAAAATGGTATATGTATGTACCTTCAGTATGTCACCTGCATACTAATGATTCTCAATGTTGATCACTAAAGGTGTCAATAATAAACAACAAAACTATAGCAGCAGTTAAAACTGTATTTGCTCATTAAATAACACTCACACACCTAAGAATGTTACTTCATACTCATAATGTTGGGCAGATCTATGCACATTGAGAAATGTAAAACATGCCCCTGGAGAAAAAATGTACCCTTCTTTATATCTGTATATATTCCATCACATCAAATAGGTACATCAAACATTCACTTCGTCTTTGCACTTGCTCTGTATGTGAACAAATGGAAATTTATATTATAAGATAGGGTAATTCATGGGAAAAAAATCTATTGAAAATGTGTTAATGAGAAGAATATATACAGACAGAAGTAGCAGTTTTTACCTGACAAATCAAAGTACTTTGTTCCACTACTGCAAAAACCACACAAAGTTTCATCTGTTCTCTCACAGAGATTAACATCTCTCTTTCAAGAGGAAATAAAAAACATGATAAGACACCTGACAAAACACAAACGCCCACACACAGCATCAGAAACAATCACAGACATCTCTTTAAAAAGGTCCAGATTTGAAAGTTTATGTTCATCCAAAAGGGTGAGACTCTGAAGTTTCCATTTCTATCCTCTTGTGTGTGTTTTATGTTTTGTGATGTGCTATGTGACTCATTCTCTTATATTCAGATGATTAATTTGCAGCACTGGCTTTTTTACTACAGGAGATATTAATGGAGCAGCTTCAATGTTATGAGCAGTTCAGAAATGTCTCTGATGGCAGTGATTAATCAGTTATCGAATAACTTTAGCAATTAATTTGTCAATTAACTAATTGTTGCAGTTTCAGTATGCAGGCTTTTGTCATATTGTTAATCCCTCACTGACACATCATCGAAACTCAAGCCCTGAAGTGACACACTTACAGAGCCATTTGTACCAGCTGATACTGTCTTAAAGTGAGGTTCGTCCATTCACAGCCATCTTTAATGTACTGCACACCCAGGGGAGCTCTTCATTCAGCACTAAAACACCCACCATCTCTATGCAATTACTCTTTTTTTTGTCTCAATATAGCCTCAATATAGGTGTTCACATTTTCCTGCTTAAACCAGGCAAATGTACAATTGTACTGTATTGAAAGCGACATGCTGGCTAAGGCTAACAGTAGCTCCTGAGCAGATGCAAGGTGCTCCTCTCCTGTTTATGTTTCTAAAGACGTGTGCCAGCATAAACGTACAGCGGCAGTATGGTAACAATGACGTGTGTGTCATGCGATTTGTCATATGGACATATAACATGAGTGCAAACAGGGAGAGTTTACACATTTCAAAGCTTGTTTCTTATTGTTGCCTCCACACATTAGCCTCTGACTTTGAAGATAATCAATGACACGGTGCGTTAACATTTTCAAAAGCATCTGTTCTCTCCCCAAACCACAATGTAATGTTTCATTTTGGTCGACTCTGGAGAGTCATTTCAAAAAGGCTCTGGTGGAGATGGAAGTGGAGAACGTCAGCTGGGTGCTGATGAAAGCCCACAACAAAGGGAACATGATGTGTTTCGAGAATCATTTGCATTAGTGTAGACATGGGCTGTCTACATGTCTGTGGATATGGGCTGTAAGCACTCTTTAGATTTTACCAAGATCCATGATCAAAATGATATTTAATTACATTCGCCACCATGACTCATAAGTGTGCAGGCTGTTTTTGTTCTTATTAGTGCCGTTCACTTTCTTGAAAAACGCAGTATATCATCTGATTGATATTTTTAAGTACATTGTACTCCAGTGGATTCGGGCCTTTGGTAAACATCAAAACCTTTGGTTACAATTTCTACTCTAATCCAGGCTTTGCTTTAATTCAGCTTCTTTCTTTCTTCCTTTAAATATCTTAGATTGCCCGTAACCCCTGACCATGCCTCAGTCAAAAGCTTTACCCCCCCTAGCGGGGAAAGGTTCCTGTCAACTATTTCTTCCACCAGCATCCCAAAATATCTTGAATGCCCTCTTACATGGCCCACACTCTGTCCACACTCACCACGAATTCACAATTTTAAATAAAATATGTACTTATATAGCCCTTCCTCTGCTCCTTACCCAGCTGCTCAAATCCAGGGGCAGTTGTGGCTCAATAATGCATGTGAAAGTTGCATAACCAGCCTTGTAGGTCAAAGCTATTTTACCTTGTTTTCCCTCATGTGTTAGCATTTTGAACAGCAATCAGGGCGTGTTGATTCTGCATCATTCTGGTGGCTTTCCACTTACCTGATCCTCTATAGGCATCACCAGAATGCCTCCAATTTTGAGCAGTACTTTCATGTAATTTTCATGGTCCTTCTGCACCCCGGCGCCACAATAAATGCGGTCGTATTGATGACTGTCTGTTGAGATTTCAAGGCAATTCCCCACCACAAAGATTGGTTCACAGAACTCAAACCTGTGAAAAAATAATAACACGTAAAGTGAATAAAAGACGGTGAACAACCACGGAAAACACATTTTTCTTTCTTTCGGGCTCATCATCATGTTTGTAACTGTGACAGAATCATGCAAAAAACATTGAGTTGAATTGGAGATATTTCAATGCATCTACTTTGCAAAACTTGAAGTGCAAAGCAGCAAAACTGGCAAACTGTTAGTAGTGCTGGGGTTTGAATTCTTCCACTTCTGGTTGAAAAAGATGATGATTGATTGATTGATTGATTGATTGATTGATTGATTGATTGATTGATTTTATTTAATTCATGCTTGCAGTGAAGCAAGGGCTCCACTGAAAAACTGCAGAACTTTACAAAAAGCAAAACAAACATTTAAAAATAAGCTACATACAAACAAACTCCAGTGGCCCTATCTCTGTCTGAAGATTTTTAAAAATATCTGCTAACCAGCACTTAGAAAGCTCAATAATTAACAAGATATGTCTTGCCTGTTTAATCTGTACAAACGTGTAAAAGTCCAAGTTGGAAACCTGTAAGCTACGCTAAATCGCTGCTGGCAGTAGACTTACATTTAATGGTCAAATGTGAGGAAGAAATCTACTTTCTCATCTGACTCTTGACTCAGATGTGATTGGTAACATGTCTAATCCTTTAACAAGAAATGAATGTGTTCACTCTTCTGGTTCCAGTCGTCTCACCTTTACTTCTACATTTTCATCTAAGTCTAGAGAGAGCGTATTCCCCAAAGCATGTACTCACTTATCAAAGCTGTCGCTATTCTTTATGAAATCATCCAGCTTCTCTCTGGCATATTCAACCACGTCCTTATGGAGCTCAACTCCATGGTTCACACCAAATGGTCCTTTGGGAAAAAAGAAGTTGTGTATCATATATCATAAAACAGCATTACCTACTACCTATTATGATATGATGTGGAGCAGAATAATTACTTGCTTGATTGACAGACAGATAATTACGTGGCAACTTCATCAGTCATTTTTCTAGTGAAATGCAAATAACATGATCTGATTTACTGCTGTTGTATCTTTTATGTAATAGTAAACATAATATTTTGAGGTTTTGCACTGTTGCTATTTGTAGGTGGCCCCTTTGGTTTCAGGAAGTTGTGATAGGAAAATTATACTATTTCTTTTGAAATTTGATGGAACACATGACTAGTTTATGAATCAAGTAAATAACTGATAATTGTTTTGTTTTTTTAAATTGGTAAATTAGTAAGGTAGGTAGATTAGTTTATACAACATTTGAGAACATCTCCCACATCTGGAAAAAGAAGCAGTTGTGGAGAAAGGCTTACCAATGATAAGGCCAACCATTGTGCTCAGGTAGCCAGTTCCACTGCCCAGATTGAGGAAAGAAAGTCCTGGCTGCAGTTTGAGGGCCTCCATCACCTCAGAGTATATGCATGGAGCAGACAGGTGTATGTTGCCATGCTTCCACGCCAAGTCTTTGTAAGCACTGTCCCGGTAGCCGTCCAGGTAGTAGTCACCGCGGTCTATGGCCCGAAAAGCCTGTTCAACTTTTTCTGTGCGAATATACTGAGCTTCTTTCAGATTATCAATGAGGTCGTCGTTGTCCTCCCCAGCACTCACGGCTCCCCCCATGGTGAAAAGAGAAGAGACACAACACAAGGGGGCGAAGTCGGACTCAGGACGAGCGGTCCCTCCTCACAGTGGCATGAAGATGAATGGCTGGCTGAAGGATCCGGCCGCTGTGACTCCTCAAGCGTCACTTCAGACGACAGACATGTCCAAGTAGCAAATGACCTGAGAAAAATCAAATCAACATGTTAAGGTGTTACACTTACTAAAGAATATGTCTCTGCGAGTAGAGTGCAGATTTAAGATGCTGATATAAAGAAAGATTTATTAATAATGCCCCACAAGTGGGACCGACTTTAGATGAAAAATTAACATCTGTGAGCGAAACAGATTAAAGAATCAATGACATATTATGCTACAGTTTTCTTTTCCTAATTAGTTCCCCTCAGGATTAAGTTGATGTTTTGAAATGCATTAGCAATGTGCCAAACGAAATCACTTCTCTTTATTTATGAAAATGTTGATGTATTCATCAAACTGGTATGTTTGAAAACAGCCCAATAATACAACATCAATGAATTTAAATAACATTGTTTGTGGCCTTAATAAGGCAGCACATCATTTTCTTCTTTTTTTTTTTCTATCAGCATAAATTGTGTTGTGTGACACGAGGAGAAGCACAGGTGCACTTGAAATCTCTCATTATATCTGCACTGTATGTAGATTATGTGAGTTCCAGGACTCCAGTATTACACACTGGGCCGTTAATATAATTAGTTACACCTGTGATCCTCCTGCAGTGACGTGTCAATATATCGGCCATGAAAAAGCTCCATTCATCACATTAACAAAGTAGTAGTAGTAGAAGTATGAATCATTTTTATGTGTCACATTATCTCCAGTTCTAACAAATGAGTGTAACGTGCTGCATATGTAATGCTTTGAGAACCTACAAGATAATTTATCTGCTTTTTGTTAGCATTGTATTTATTGTTTCAAGTCAGGAGTTAGTTTCTACACTGTTGTCCGGACAAAACAAGCAACGTTAAGGTGTGGAGCTGCCTGAGCTTTCCTGACATTTAAGTGTAAACAATTTTAAAAGGCAGGTGAATGATAATTATTCTGACTATAACAATAAATAAGAAATACCTGCAGTTCTAATATTTTATTAATAGACTGAATTCACCGACTGCCTCAGACACTGTCACAACCAAATCCCGGTGTAAAGCTGACACTGTCGGCCTAAGTGTCTCAGTTTTTACGTCAGTGGAGTCTGCTGTCCACAGGGTGAGGGTGGGGTTGTGTAATATAAAGCTGACATCAGGGGTGAGGACTGAAATATGGATGAAATCATCTATCATAGCACACAGAGTTTTGTTTTACAGTATTAATACACATTGTGTTGTTGTGACATGTTTAAGTTGATGGAAAATCTAGAGAGAAACAGTTGGATGAAACAACCAGACAGGGAATTACCAACAATATTATTATACGTTGCTTCTACTCATAGATTGGAGGGACTTTGTTGCTGCCCTATGCGCCATCTGGTGTAATGGGGATAAGAAAGAGCTACTCATAGATTAACCGCACAATCACTTATTTAAATCTCATTCACCTGGAAATATAAAAAAGGAGCATCTAGGGCATAGGGCCTACACTACTACAGTTCATTGGGTACACCTGGCTAAAATTAGAGCAGTGTAACACAACAGTGGGGCAATAACTCGTAGCCTACTATCATTTTGTTTGTTGAAACCAAGACTTTCTGATCATTTCCAAAGCTGTAGGTTTTTTTTCCTGGTGACACTTAACTCCACATCATCTCACCAAGAGCTGTCTCTACTATTTAGTCTTTCCTCACTGACATAATGAGTTTCTGATAGGAAACTCCTCTCACAGAACATTAAACTCATTCTAATCACGTCCTGATGAAGCTTTCATGTCGATACAAGAACCAGCGTATTAACTAGAAAAAAGGCCCGTGTGGAGTCCTGTTTTCTGAGGCAACACTAAAGTTTAGTGTTGCAGTGCACTGCAGTGTTTCCTCTAAAGAACATTATAACCTTTGAGAGGGTGGGATCTATTGCATCTGTCTTAGCAACTCTAGCCATCTCATAACATACATGTCTTTTAAATGCCAACTTGCCTTTTTTCTCTTGTAAAAGCAGTAAATACTTTCTGCACACCACACGTGAAACAATCTGAGAAGGTAAAACGACTTTTTGGTCTCACATCTAATTGCTACACTGAGGCCATAACCTGTAATGAGGGGTCACAAAAAAAGAAAGATAGTTTCCTTTTAAGAGGTCACAAACCAAAAAGGAAAGCTCTGGGATGTGTTTTTGAAAAAAATATGCCCTTATCCCTGGATCTTTGACAGTTACTTAGATAAAAAATATGAGCTACTAGCTTTACTGTGTAATACTTCTTTATAAAAGCACCACATTGTGACACTTAAGAGGTATTTAAACGTTTTATAAATACTCTGATAACAATAATATCCCACACTGCCAAAGGGTGAATGGGTATACTGAAGCTGAGGGAGACAAGTCTTGAAATCGCTCTCTGCCTCCTCAGCATCTCCACATCTGACTCAGCTAATAAAGATTAAATTCAGAGGTGACTTTGTAGTGGGAGGCCTGGTAAGGTAATTTTCCATTGGCTGTTTCTCGCAGGCAAAAAGAGCCATTGATTCGCTCACCATCGCTGATTGTACAGCAGTGTATTTTTTATCCCAGTTTTTCCCCTCGTCCTCTCTGTAATGCATAGTCCTTTGAATCGCCTGCAGTTGAAAGAAAATCCAGGAAAATGGGTCAGCAGAGGTATTCTATAGTCAAATTGCTTTCGGGAACTGCCATGCAGTCTTAGCAGTGATAACCCAGTCTTGAAACAGGTCATTATTCATCCAGTCCTTTAAGACAAATCAAGAAAGGCCGGATAGGTAATAGCATGTGGTGCAGCAGTGAAGCTAGTCTCAAACTGGAAGAATTGGTCTCTTTGTAAACAGGAATCCACTGGTAAACACACACACACAGGAAGTCCTGGGGTGACCCCCGGGGAGTATGGAAAGTGCGTGGATGCCATTTCATCTCATGACGGGCTACCGTGACCCGTTTACAGCCACCTGACTAAACCGAGCAGGATGACGAAACTAGAGACAGATCCTCCAGCAACACGAGAACAACTCTGGTGCTGTAACTAAATACCGAAGGCCTGTCTAGGCAGCACACCCAAGACGTGTACACATACACAGTGTGGTAAAGTGATAATCATCACGGCTAGCTGCATTTACTCTGCACATTTTATCAGACAATTTGTAGCGCTGCTAGCAGGGTGGAAATTATACTCATACCTATGTGGCAAAAGCATTTTTCCAATATAACGTGTATTAGTAGAAAATAATCACGTGTGAAAAAAACTCAACTCTTCACAGTCACATACTTCATTTTTGCTATCGAGGGGATACAGGATTAATTTGTGATGCTGCTCTGGCAGATTTAGGCATTCGTAATCACTGACTTGTTTCAAGCAACAATAACTGTCTGTGAGATATAAACACTCAGTGGCCACTTATACCTGCATAGTTTATAATATAATCCAATACAAGTGCTCTGCAATGAAGTCTAGGTACACTATTCTGTTTTTATCGACACTGTCACAGAGGTTTTAATTAAATTCTTGTTGTTCGTTCTGGACTTCATCACTTTCCGGTGTGTTTCTATTATTCTGCCAAACAACAGTAGCTTTTACTTAGTGATGAACACATACATAGTTCATGCGGCACATTCTAGCAACATGAGCAATAAACCTCGCAAAGGTAGACTTTAGGACACCTAAAGTACTTAATATAGTGGTCACTTGTGATTAATAATGTTCTTATCTTTTAATTCTAACTTGCATACAAATCTTGCCTAATGTATATTTCTTGGAGGCTGTGTGTGAATGTTTTGCCACATTTTTATAGCGGCAGAACATGTGAGCATGTAAAGTTCACATTGAAGGATGAGGCCGAATTTGCACTGACATTCACTCTGCGAGGAAAAAACATAGCTCCGCTCATAAATTTAAAATTGGGGAACTGAGGGGGCCTACAGGGGAGGTCCATCCAAAACGCCACTGCAGTGTGTGGCACCAAAAAAAAATGTATGTGGCTTTTCTGCTGAAGAGATAGTTGGGACAGGCGATGACAGAACTACTGCAGTACTAACCTCCCAGTGTTGTAAAACCCTGTCTGTGAGTTAAACAAACCATTTTGGCATCTAATAAACTTTTTAAACACATAATCCTTTCTGCCAACTTGACTTCCAGTGTCTCACTGGTATAAGAAACAACATCTCTCTATAAACACAACCCACCGGCCTCCCATACTATCTAAAAGCAGACAGAAAAACTTGAAAAGGTTTAATTAATTAGATCTGGCTGTACAAAAACAAATTCTGCGACAAATGTGTCAGTGAAACCAAATGTATTATTAATTCAACATGTGCAAACCCAGTTTGTTCTACAAATGCAAATTTCATAGAGGAGCTCATGTTACCTGAGAGGAATATGTTATTGAAGTCATGTATGCCAGAATATTTCTGTGTGCAAAGACTGTGACTAAAAGGTAGTGCGCCGCATTCCTCTCCAGACTGAGTGGAATGAAAATGATGAAGCACCTGTAGACTGTAATTCATTTCAACACAACCATCCTGTAATAAATATTACCTTTGTGAAGCTCATGCTAATTTATAGCCACGGTAATGGTACTACTGTATGTGTAGCAATGTTAGTCAGTCAGTTGGTCTATTAGTGCTAATGAATTTGATGATTGCCTCATCTGGTTGATGAAGTCTCATCCGCCTCGTCTTTCCTAAAGCATAAAATATATGAAATTTTTTTTTTGATTTTACTTAAAGGTGGAAGACTATACTATACTATTTTCTGCATATATTCATGCCCCTCAAAGGAGTAATCTGTCTGTATTTTGTTGACCTACTGACCTCATCAAGGCAAACTCTTACTACACTTCATCTCTCATTACATACTCTTAGCCACTGCAGCCACTTAATACGGTCAAAAAGGGGGAAAAAAAAAAATGTAATTGTTTTGACCCCATGACCTTGGGCCCATTTTCCTGCTTCTGTATTAAAGGTTAAGGTAACAAGCATGTCTGTATCTTCTGACACAACAGAAGAAAGCATGTCATGATAAATAAACATGAGGCTCACGCATAACCTCCATTTACATCTCTACTTTGTCAATTCAGCCATTTACTTTGTTATAATTTTTTTTTTTGTCTGTATAATGTGTTCACAAGATTCATTTCTGTTAAAAATATATTTGCCACGTTAATGAGTGTGTCTCCCTTTGCAGTTAAACAGTTTTGGAGCATGTTATTGAAAGTATTTCATCAGTAAAGGAAACTATATTGAGTTGTTCAGCATAATGAACCTTATTTTAACATCTTCCTTAGATGAGAACGTAGGAAAGAGCTGAATATCTAAACTTTTTCATGCTCAGCGGGAGATAAACCCTCCTGATTTAGGCGACAATAAGGCTTTCTATCTGACTCCATCCTCAAGCTAGTGGTAATGATCTTGTGGTGCCTTCAGACTTAATTACAACTGTATCTGCATCACTCTTTATTTATGCAAATGTGACCACCAGACCCTGTGTTAATTAGCCAGAAACAGCCGAGAGATGCGACAGTTAAGGCCTGTGTTGTGCCAGGCTGACAACAACAACAGGCCCCACTTCTGCAGTTCTCTGCGTCTCTTATGCTCCTCTGGGTTCTCTTAGTTTTACTCCTGCTGTCTCTGTGTATCCAAGGAGGCATCGTACAGGTTTGGATTATGATTATAATTTTGGCTCAAATTAAAACATTTGAAACTCAAGCAATGACGTTTTACCGTTAGATTGCGTCATCTGGATAAAACTAAGAGTTTGTATCACGCCATTGATTTTCTACACAGTCACGCCGCCTCCGAGGATCACTTGGAAACTGTAAATAGTTTATCCATCTTTTATCTTATCTGATGTGTGATGAGAATGTCACAGTGCTGCCAGCAAGGAAACAGACTAACTGCTCTCAAGTTGGGTCACAGAGATGTTTGTGCAACTAGGGCTGAAACTGGGTTTTTTTTATTACCTGATCTACTGAAAATAAATTATTAACAACTCATAATTACCTAATCATTAAAATGCCTTCTTTTTTAACAAAAACATAATTGGTTTCAGAGTCCTTAATGTGAATATTTTCTGTATAATAATACAAAACACCATCCTGGGAACTGTGAAATTATAAGTGATATTTTCTATTATTGTCTGACATTATAATTAAGTATCATTTGCAAAAATAACTGGTAGATTTTTGGGTATTTTCAGAAAGCATGTTCAGAAATGATTTTAGCTTTTCCCTTGTTCTGTCCTCTATGACAGTAAACTGAGCATTATTGGGTTTTGGACTATCAATTTGGATTTTGAAAGAATTTAGAGACCAAACACAAAATTAATCGAAATTAATCATCTGGTGGTAAACATTAGTTGCAACAGCATCTATGTTGTGTAGGCTAATGAAGAAACCAAGAGCTTGTTATTCTGTTAACAGCTCCTCTGCTTTAAAGCATATGTTATTAAAAAAAAACAACGGACTGTCACTTTTGCTCCAGCAGAGTCAGTCAAACTTTTCATGTATGTCAAACCAATAGTTTGAGTTCACTCACCTTACAGTTGAAAATTAAACCTCTATTAGTTGGGTCAAGTAGCCTAGATACATGTGCTGTAAAAGGTAGTGCCTTATTTTCAGTTATGTCAGTTAGGCTATATTAATTAATGCTGATGTTAATCATATTAGTAGCTGTCACTTAAAACTGTGGTGTTTCTTGCTTTCAGCACAACAGGTAATGCTCACAGATCAAAACTTATGAGTTGTGTTTTTTTAATATAGGCTATATTATTCATTAGTGACAAGAGCTTAATAATTTCACAAGATCAAACAGATGATTTTGATTTCATTAGATGCCATGTGAGCAACCCGACTGTACCAAAACATTAGGAACACCTTCAGAAACAGTGTTTCTTCCCATCACACAGGTGTTTCTAATTTTCTGATCACTCACAGATGTTTCTTGATTCCCCACAACTGACACCTGATGAAGCCAATCAACTGCCTACCTGGTCACGTGCTGCAGTTGCCACACAGACGGCAGCCTGTCAGCCAATCAGAGGCCGGGACACTTTCCTCGCACTGCGTGTGACGACGGAGCAAAACAACAACAGTGTTTTTCATGAAACGTTGTCAAGCGTTAATAATCACGGCTGCTCCTTAATCCCGACCGTGCACATCTGCGAGAAACACACAGTCAAGCAACTCAATACAACACATGACAAACACTGAGAAGAGGCTGTTTGTGTATGTGTGTCTGTGTGTATACGTGTGTGGGTTTGTGTATTCATGCAGCTTTTGTTCTCCACCAAAAACGCAGTTGCCGTCCAGAGCTTGCTCTCTCTGCAGTGCGATTAACCTCAATCTTTTAGCAGCGACTGGCTAAACCGGTTTGTGGAGGAGAAGAAGAAGAAGAAGAGGCTCAATATCACCGCTGCAGCTTTTATGAGCCAGTCCCACCAAAACAAAAACAACCACGAGAAAGGACAGCGTTCATTTCTCGCTGCCTCTTCCGCCTGATGTAACTTAAGTCTCTGTTTGAACAGCCTGCATAACACACACGCATTAAAATGAGGGACACGGTGTGTTTATATAATTTTTTTAAAAGTCTGAATTTTGCAAACGTAAATTATAATCAGGCGATAAACACTAGGAGCCGTGCTGCTGCTGCTGCTGCTGCTGCTGCTGCTGTTGTTGTTGTTGTTGTCGGGCTCATCGGAGCTAAAGTTAACCCGGCTAACGCTAGCTGTAGTGGGCCCGAGTGCGCCATCATCAAAACAAGAGACAAAGCAGGTTAGGTAAGCCCGTCTCTTCGTGCTGCTTATGCACAGACAGCCAACACACAACACGCACACTTTGTCCTGTCACATTAACACTAAACTAACTCAACTACCACCACGCAGCCACGACGGCGGCTCTGGCTCCCGGACCCGCACACAAGCTGCAGTTAGCGGAGGAGAAATTAAAGGTACTCACTCACTCACTCACAGTCAGACGCTGTGGCGCATTAACTCAACTCCGCGCTGTCTGTCTGTGTGTGCACTGCGACGGTCACTGACAGTCACCCAGAGACGTGGGCAGCCCGGAGGACTAGTTAACGGAGCTAACCAGCTGCTGGTCTGGTCGGTTTGCCGAGAGCGACTAAGTTAAAGGACGAGCTGCTGCTGTGTCGAAGCGGACGAAGAAAGAAACAGCTGAGGAGAGGATGTAAACACAGGTCACGTGGTCTTTTCAATGTTGTCGATAGAGGGAAGCACTGTTGCTTCACATCTATCTATCTATCTATCTATCTATCTATCTATCTATCTATCTATCTATCTATCTATCTATCTATCTATCTATCTATCTATCTATCTATCAGCAATAATAATATAATAATATTTTAATTTATGTTAAAAATCAAATATTCATAGTTTGCAGGTTCCTGTTTGTTTGCTCTGAGTGTTCCCCCCCCTGCTTTTTCTGATATGTCTGATATGATGTAACCATAATATTTCTGGGTTATAGGTTGGCCGGATTAAACAAGGTAGCCTATCTGAAGACATCATGGACACGTGTAACAGGTATTTTTCCATTCTTTTTTACAGACCAAACATCTGGGAAGTATTTATCAGATCAGAGCTAAATAGATAGTTAGGTTGCTTGAGAATTTCCATTTCTTTGCTTGTTTCCACTACTATATCAGAGAGAAATTTAGCATTTATCTATTTATCTCAAAGCCATAGTGTGAAACTACATCCCAGGTTAAGATGATATATTTCACATTTCAAACTTTAAAGCAGTCATATCGAGATGTTTGCCTAAAAAATAGTCTTAAGGGAGAATGCTATTATACTTTGGATATGAGCCTATTTTTTTATAACCACTATCACAGTATCACACAGCAGCATGTCTCTTTTTACCATAGCATTTTGTATTTTCTAGTAGTTTTCAGGCAGTTATAGTCAGGAGTGGTCAAAAATATGTCCTACACCACACCGCACCAGTTACTGTGAACACATGTTGACAGGTTTCAAAACTGACTAATGAAATTAATGTAAAAGTTTAGACAACAAGGCCCTATTCTCTTTAATCTTGGGTTAGCTGCGCAGTCCAAATGCTGTCATCTAATACAAAAAATAACAAACTATTAAGCTAGAATCACTTTCACTACAGTTTGAATGCACTTGTCGCTCAAATGATCCAAAATTAAATAAACCATATTTAACATTGACCTCTGTTGATCTAAACTGGTCTCTGGCAGCTAAACCGATGAACATCCTAATTACAGATGAGCGTTAACCAAGAAAACCATATGAATAACAGAACATGAAAGGGCTAATAAGGCTGTGATGATAGCGTGGCTCATTTTCATTGCCTTTGACAAGAGAAGTGATTCCTTGGAAGCTTCTCCCACCCTGTGACCTTGCACAGTTCCCCTGAGGAAAGGCCTAAATTTGTCCTGCAGTTGGTCTACTCTGGAAATTATATTATTATATCAGGTTTAATAAGGAGGCGGTCATGGTCAGCTCAGCAGCAGACAGGTCTGGGTCAGTCTGATTTCACTAAACCAGGTTTTTGTCGTCCTGCAGCTCACACACAGCCACAGTATCAGGCCTCACTTCACCTCATCTTTTGCTATGACCTTAGATGACTTACATGTTCATGGGGTGAAGATTTTGTTTGCTAAATATGAAAAAATCTTTGTCCTGTTTATTGAGTTGTTTTAGAGACACAGTTGTTTACAAAACTGATGTTCTGTATTTTAACTCATATTTAACACAGATTAAATCATTTCTTTGTTTTCTCCAACCCAAACTTTTTCTACTGAATGCTCAGAGTGAGCAGCTGCCCAAGTGTCTGGTAGAAAAAGTAAGTTTATCAATCCATCAACATCATATCAGGATGTGCTGATTTTCACTTTGTGGCTAAGCTTCCTTTTTTTGTGGTGTTAGGTGCTGTTCTGCTGCACATTGTCATCTGAGGTGAAGCATTTGTTTACTTCCTCAGAGGGTGGCTTTAATTGTCTTAACACTGAGAGGTATTGAGCCCTCCTCACATGAACACAAACTATTAAAAGCGCAAAATACACAAGGATGTAGAGTGTTTAATTTGGGTTCATTCAAGTCTCTCTGGTAATTGAATACCTACTCAGAGAGGATCATTAGTCATGTCACTCATGGCCTGAAGAGGCCTGACTAATGATTCAAACAAGATCAGCATCTCCAAGTCTGACCTGCTTTTAGCATCATGATTAGTATGTGACACATGAAACCAGGGCCAGAGCCAGGATCTTAGACCTGCAGAGGTCGGGAGTCTCACACCCACTGAGAAAGTTTTAGCCAGCCACAAAAAAAATTATTATTCATTGAATTGTTCAGTTTTAGGTAAACAAAAAAATGGCTCTATCTTCCTACGCGATAGTCTGTGTTCTAAAGTCATTTATGTTGGAGAAAGAGTTTATTTCCTTTAGATTATTAATTATATATATTTTTTGGAGGGGAAAAGTCAAATTTAAACATAGTTAATCTAAAACTATCACAGCTTTGAAAACATATCACATATAGCTCTTCCTCAGATCATTATACCACTGAATACTGAGGAAGGAGTCCTCGCATTGGGCTGTCATAAAAGCACATACAGCAAAAAAAATAACACTAGATCATGTAAACACAGGATCCTTAGGTCACACATGCTTGCTATGTTTTTCCTCGAAACCAAACAATTTCATGCCAACTGCTTAATGAGATGAATATAAAACTGACAGTTTACCTAAGCAGGGTTAGCTGAAGTCATATCCCAGCATGAATGTTGTGTATGTGTGTGTGTGGCCATCAAGTACTATACTTTCTTGATCGTCCACGTTGTACATACACACAGCGTGTACATTATAGGAAGACAGGGTCGTATGTCACGTGACAGGAAATGTGTTTGTGGTGCCCTGAGCGGCCTCTTGTGCTGAAGGATGTGTTGTTACTACACTATTTGAACTGCAGTTTAGTTTCGCTGCATGATGATGATACTGTATGTGTAAATAAACTATATGTGTAAACATGTACTTCCGTAACTTGCACCATAATCTATGATACACTGTGAGGCTGCAACTACCAGTTATTTTTAATAATTGTTCAAAATTGATTTCTCAAATGATCAAATTTAGGGTCCAAGGTGACATCTTTAGACAACGTGTTTTATTTAAGTGCCTTAAATCTCTGACAATGATAGGCCCAGGAAAAACATGTTTATTAAGGAGGTTGGTCGATTATTGGTTTAATTTCTAATTCATTTAACAATGTGTTTGAGGACAAAAGCATAAGAGGAGAGTTTAAACCATGGTATTGGTAATCTTCTAGGTTTGTTTGTTTGTTTGTTTGTTTGTTTTCTGAAAAGCTTGATAGCAGGTTGGTTTTTAGTAGATAAGAGAGAATACCATGTGACATGGGCTGTTTCATTTCACAAAACTTCATTTTTGTTTGTTGGATATCACCGCTTTTACAGCAATCTAATTTAAAAACTGAGACAGAAGTGGAGCAATAAGTTGATGAACTGATTAGACAAATGGCAGAAACTATTTTTAATGTTTTAATGAAAAATATTTGGAGTTAATATTTATCAGTAACTGATGCTAGCTTCTGAGAGGTGAGGATTTGCTGCTGTTGTTCAACATGTAACAGGTAAACTAATCATTGTTGGGCTTTGGACTGTTCACACATCACAATGGGCTTTTATAGACCACATGATCAATGAACTTATTCATAAAATATTTGCAGCCTTAAACTGAGTGCACTATTTTTTTTTTTTTTTTAATTTAGGCTATTTTAAGTCATTTAGGGGGAATTGTTCGTTTTTGTGAATGGGGATGACATATAGCAAATGTATGAAGCTGGACTTCCATTGTATCTATGTCTTTATTTTACTTTGTCAACCCATATAATATTAAACATTATGCATGTGAACACACTGACCACTCCCTGTTGTTTTAGATGTAGTACCTCACATTCACCACTAGGTGGTGCTAATGCCTAAGGAAAGCAGCACTACCTTTGACTTCTGAGGTAACTGGGTTCATGTTTGACTGACGGGGGACTTGAGCTTTGAGAAACCACAAAACCATTTGAAAAGTTTATTTCTACCATACACAAACTGTACAACACAGCGCATATCTGTTTATTATGAAATAGTAAAAGTAATAGGAAGTTTCAATTTACAAACTACTTCAACTGAAAAAAGCATTACATTTTAATGTAAAAGAAAAGAAATACAATACAATTTCATATCATACTAATATCGGTCCACAAAAAAGCATTTCACATTACAAAACATCAAATACTAACAGGGAAAAATAAATATTATTCACAAAACTTCCTGAGCAAACGATGTGTGGTATAGGAATTAAATATACGAAATTATAAATAAAGGATTGTTAGGTTTAAAGAATGTGATTCAATTTTTTTTAAAAGATTAAAATTCTTTAAAATGTATTGAGTATTTGGATAAAATAGGGTCTTATTTTTTTCTGTAATTTGGCTCTTTTGCTGTTACATTTGTTTCTTCGCAATGTCCTAGGCTACATGTCTTTGACTTCTTTTTGCAGAAATGAAAAATGTATTGCTCAAATGAATTACTGTTACTTATTTATTTTCTCTTTCTTTTCTTGGGATTAGCCTCATGTTAAATTGAGACATGTATAGTTTGGTTATAAGACTACAGTGTCCCATTTCTCTCTTTTTGTTGAAGTCAAGGGCAGTGTGGTGGAATCTAAAAATACAAAATAATCAAAATATAAAAGTGCAATTGATGCAAACAAACAACTGATTAGGCAACAACTATCATTTGTCTATGTTTTCATTTCTTTTTTTCTTTTCCTTTTTTTTTGTATTTTTTTGTTTGTTTTGCATTTAATGATCAAAACGGAAATGCGAGTTGTAGTGGTAGTCAGCTCGGTTTTTAAATAGCTACTATTCAAATCTGCCCCAAGCGTTACAAGAATATTCAAACTGTAAGACTGGTTGAAATGTTAAGGCTTGTAAAGCAGTGTAAGATAGAACAGAAGAAGATGTTTTTTGTTGTTGTAATACACTCCTTTCTTTCTCCCCTCTCCATGCTAGCAAAAGTTTAAATAAACACCAGACTTTTCGATCTCAGTCATGATATTTCAAAACCTGACTCTGAGATTACAGCTACTGAGACAACGGTATTTAAACAGTCATCAGGAACATTTTCCTCCTATGAAAATAATTGTACTGTATAATAAATTAGACACCATCCACATAATACTGTCCTACCACAAAACATAGTACTTGTATATTTTTATGGATTCATATACATTTAGGCACATACTATATGCACACTCCAAAGTGTGTGCACAGAAGGCAGTTTAATATCTATATTTTAAAAAAGAAAGACATCTTGACAAAGTGGATTCTTGATTTTTGTTGCACTCTTCTTGTGGCACACTATGCAAAGCAGAGTTGGACATTCAGTTCACCGAGTGATGTTGCATTTTTTTCTTTTTTTTTGCTCAGTGTCACCTCCTGGTTGCATTCAACTGTTATTGGTTAAGAAGAAAAAGGTACAGTACAGTTGCATTGCATTTTTTTGATCTCAGTGTTCACTATGTCTTACCATACATTCAGTTTCCAATAAAGAAAGCAAAAGCAATGCTTAAAAATATCGATGCTTAATCGTTTTAGTAAGTTTTTACTTTGAAGGGAGATCCAACTTATGGTCTAATAATAATAATATAAGTTTTTCAACACTAGATGGCAAAAGTATGCCATGAAATTGGAATGTGCTTCTATGTAATTTACAATGTGCAGAAAGTCAAACAGATTTCTCAGATATTAAGCATTTACAATTCCAGAAATAAATAAAAATCAAGGAAATAAATACACTGATGAACAAATATAATAATAAATAGCAATAATATAAGAATGACATGAACACATACAGATTAAAATCAAGCAAACCATACAAAATAATTAAGTGCAAGAGGGGTAAAAATCTCACCAGGATAAACATATCAAGTGAATGCAGAAACAGCAAAAGCATTACAAGTCCGGCTGGTAATTTTCTCAGTGCAGTGTATTTACCGGGAAATGCCAAACACATTTCCAAAAGCCTTGTCTTATACATGCAGCCAAGCCAGCACTCTTCAGTAAAATAGAGCTATCTAGTGCCATTATCCCAAGTCAAAGAAACCTCTTGGTAGCTTAAACATGGATGCCCTTAATAGCCTGTTTGATATTATCCAAGAGGGCCTTGCACTCTGGAGAGTATTCATGCTCCGAGTTGTTGTACATATCAGTTAATGTGTTCACATAGGCTTCAAAATTATGCTCACTGATGGGTCCCTGCAACAAAAACATGTGGAACTATTAGTGAAAGCAGCACAGAAGAAATGGCAATATATATACTGTATATATATATATATATTTATAGAAAATGACATCTTTCCAGGACAGGTTATATATAATAAGTTGTGGTGGGGTCTGTGGTCAAGGCTTACTGTACCATTTGAGGCAGCTGAATGTCTGTTAGACTGTTAATGAGAGCTTGGCTAAGGCAAGCAAGCTCCTTCAGAAGGCTGTCGTTGTGCTGTTCGATCATCTTGTTCTCCTCTTCAATTGTCTTCAGGTTACATTCCATAGACGAGATCTGCTTTCGGGTACAAAGGAAAAAAAAAATCATCAAATTCAGCGAGCAAAGATCTCCAGCTGGTGTCCATAAAAACCAACTCGTGAGAGTAAATATTTACCTGGGTTTGGAGTTGCATCATATCTGCTTCTATCTTCATATTGGATTCATTCAATTCCTTTATTTCATGATCCAAATGTTGAATATCTTCTTTGTTTTCAACGCCTGAGTTAAAACAGATCTCTTTTATTATGTTCAAACGATAAATACTGATACTTTTTTTTGTAAGCATTGCTACACCACACAGCATGTCAAGAGTAGCTTACCACTGCTGGCCTTCAGTTTGATAGTCATCATCTCCTCTTCAGAGTGTTTTTTCTTGATGCCCTGTGCGTTCAGTGGGCAACCCGACAAGCTAGTTCAGCAGGTCACAAATGACAATGTTAGGAGCGAGAACATCCTCAAACTTAAACATCTACAGATACTGTGAATGGGAGTGCAAACGGTGCCCATTGTACAGTAAGAATGCAACATGTCGACCAGCAGTATTGTTTAGAGATAAAATGGAGGACAGGCGACCTCACCTTCTGTGAGTGGCAAACACATTATTGGCATGTCCAAGGCCGTTGCAGCCAGGCAAGGGACAATGGGGTAGTTCCTGTTTATTGGCCTTCCAAGCAAAGGGCAGCCCATTGATGGACGACTCCTTCTGTCTTTTGGCAGCAAGTGGACAACTGCCTGCACTGCGGTGGGATGTGTATTTTCCCGATATATGGCCCTGTCCGTCACATCCAATAACTGGACACCTACCAGAGAAACAAACAAAGAGTCGCACACGTTCTGAACCTGCACATACCATGGTCCCACATGGGGGAAAAAACAAAGAAATTAGCATCTCTATGCTCCGGACAAAACAGAGACGTTCAAGTGCACGTAAATAACAACTACTTCATTGTTAAACTGCAATTGGGAAAAAAAGAGCGAAAACTAAATCATTCTGTGGTATAATTAAAAAAAAACTCCCTTTCAATAACTAGACCGGAAGATTTGTTAACCATTAAGTTGATTAATCCAGTCAAATGCTGATTAAAAATGAAGTCGCCAAAACTAGAGATGGAATCAAATAATCGCATTAACTATAAGTTACTAATCCACCCAAACTTGAGTGAGAACGAGTGCTGTGTTCGGTGCATACATTTCGAGGTGACTGATATTTGTGCTTGAAAAACATAAGCACAACTCGCACTGAATATCATTAAGAGTTTGTCGGTTGTATTTCCAGGCCTGTTTTCTGCAGGTCAGTAATGGAGTGACATGAATTACAGATAATTGTCATGTATCCCCTCATGCGAAAGAATGTAATTTGAAGGTGGCTAACCCTTCCCTTATTGATAAAGGTGAAAGGTCACCTGAGATGATACAAATGGCACACATGCTGTAGAGTGCTGCTGCAAAAAGCCTGTTTCAGCATTTTGTTGCTCAACAGCACAGCAGCACTTAGAGGACAAAACAACACCAGTGCCATTACTTGCATCTACCACAGGTAGGTAGCTTGATGCAAGGCACCAGGACAATGGAGGCATGCCATATGGCCTACTATTTACAATAATCTAGGGACATTTGCTACCCTCCCCCTGTCTCTCCCTGTCTCTCTTAATGTGTATGAGATCTATTCCAGTATAATTCCTAAGCTCATGCCCTTGCATTAGTAATTAAAAAGAAAAAATCAGTGTCCAGATGTATAAGTAAACAAGGGCTCATATATCTGACTTTGGATTTAACCTGCAAATCAATTACATTATTTTTTTTTCAATAACACTTTCACAGACAACAGTGATTAAGCCGCAAATGAGTGCAGTGCCATCGGAGCAAGCAATTCAGCATTTTCTTAGTATACTATAATTATAAGGAAAGCACTCAGTGAAGAGTGATAAGCCAGATATTCCATTCAGAAAATATGAAAAATACAAACCCTGGGAAAAAAAAAATCCCTCAAAAACATGCTGCTAATCCTTGGAAAATAATTCACTAATGTTCTGACAAGAGAAGTATTATTTTTCTTTGTTTAACTTAATGGCCTCCAGGTATAATGCCCTGGGTACAAAAGCATGACGCATTTCAACAATGTTTTCTTGTTTTATTTTTGAAACAAAAAAACATGACAGCATGGGATGAGAAAAAAAACAACAACTCTTACTTAAGCTCTTGCTCATCTTTGTCATCCTTGTTTGGTGTGAGCTTCAAACCTCCCTTTCTGGCACGTGGACATCCTGACAAGCTGGAAACGGTTGGAAACAGTATGGGTTAACTTGAAGGGAAACTATAAACTGAATTAAGAGTGAAAACAAAGGCTAAAGGCGAATTAGCAGCTACGAAGAATGTGGAGCTTCAATTACCCTCATTTAATTAAGCAAATCTAAATTTATATATAATTCAATGTTTCCATAGTGAAAAGTTGTACTCTATGGGCATTTATCTACTCTAGCTCAGTATTTACTTATTATATAAGTTGGACCTGGTGTTAGCACATAGCAGCCTGACGTAAACTTGGACTAAAACCGCACTGATATGTGAAATAGAATATGAAACAGACAGCCTTCAAACTGCATGTAATTTGGATGATAAAATAATAAATAAATGCATAGATGAAAGGCAGCCAACAAAATCAGTAAAAACAAGAACTCAAAAAGTGCAGCATGTTTGCAGTATAAAGTGAGACTTTCACCATCTGTTTGAATGTCATGCATCTGACAAATGTATTTCATGCTCAGTTGCGATGATTTTTCTCTGCTACCTTCTGTGCGAAGCATAGTTCCCAGTCACGTGTCCAGATCCATCACAACCAGGTGTTGGGCACCTGCAGGTTGGGAGACACAGAGACCAGGTGCTTTTTACAGCAAAAGACTGAGAGTAGAGAGCAGTGAATTCAGACTGATATGTAGAGATGTGGTGCAAATAGCATACAACTTCATGTGGAGCAGATAGAGACTGTGCCTAACGTGAAGCAGCAAGGAAAAAAGAAGAGAAGAGAAGAAAGGAAAGGAAAGACAGGAAAGGAAAATGAAAGGAAAGGAAAAGGGAAAAGGAAAGTGTTGACCTGAGCTGATCTCCACTACGGCAAAAACAAACTGTCTAGTTTAATGTGTAAAATCCTTTTGCAACAATAACAGTTTTCAAAACACATACTTTAGTTCCTGAGAGTTGGCTGCCATCAGTGATTTGAGTGTTTTGTCAGCCAGAGGACATCCAGACACACTGAAGAGGATAAAGAGCTAACAGTCATTTTAATGCACTCTTTGATCACAGCTGAATTAAATAATCTTAATACAATGTCTCAACGCATATTTATACAAAATTGTTTGAAAACACAATTCCACTTCCTCCTCATAAATAAAAATCTTTTTCCTGTCACCAATACGGGGGAAGAAATGACATAAAAATCTATCCATACGAGCCGTGGGACTAGTTTTCAACTGTAAAAATAAACATTATTAAACAATAAGCACAGGTTCCCTTGTCTGTATATGCGTTGGCTGCGTCTAATGAGAGTGTAATTAATTACAGTACCTCCGATGTGAAGCATAATTCCCCGTCACATGGCCACTGCCGTCACAGCCTGGGGTCGGACAGCTGCAGGGGAACACAAAGCATTTAATACACAGATTACTCTATTTCCCACAGACTCCGCAAAGCTCCAACTGAATCTTTCTTTCACATTGAGAACCTTTTTTTTTTCATGTGCATTAAAGAAGTTAGTACAGCGGGAAGTTTAGTAGAAAATTATTATTTTATTGCTCAACATTCAGTTTAAAAATGTCTCTGAATGTCGGAGGGGGGTGCTGTGCTGTGGAAACTAGAGGGTCCTACTTTTCTCGTGGTGTGATTCTCAAGAGGAGACCCAGCAGAGCATGCACTCTAACTACAAGAGTCAAGAGTTGTAAGCTTGTACAGGACATACAGGGAGACAACTCACTTTTAAATAGATACATTTCTTCTCCACATGAACCTGCAGACATACCAGTTACAGTCATAGATGTAACACAGTGAGTTTCATATGTGTGTTTTGACTCACTTATATCAATCTGTCCTACTTAAACAAAGGTACAGTTTGGAGTTACACTTTTTATTATTGAAACTGACCATCTGCCAACTCAGCGGGAGGCCCACATTATGCACGGCTGGCTGAATAGAGATGCCTCGAGAGTTTCGGTCTTTAACGTGACATACCTCAAAAGCTCTTTCTTTGAATCTCGTAATAGCAGCTTGGTTTTGGGGCTCATCATGCTGCCGTCTCCTTGATAGTGCTGGTCCTCCAAGGAGACCTGATCGTAATCCTCCTGCGGAGAAAGAAAAGATAAAAACATGGCCTTAGCTGTCCAAAATATTGAACCTGAACACAATGTGCAATGACCTAAAAGTGAATAATTAATGAAAAATCCAGTATAATACTCTTAAAACACAAGCCCTCAGGGTTAGAGTGCAAGGAGAAGAGATTATGCTTAAGGATACTTAAACTGTAGTAAACCATACATCCATTTAAAGTCATACTTAATCCAGATAGTATTTATGATGTATGGCCATGACGTATGGATTTCCTTTTCCTTTTTTTTTTACACAGACTAGACTGGTGCATGCAGTCACCAGATGTTGTGTATGATTTAAGAAGCAGGTCAAATGTGACAACTCCTGATATCAACTACAAATGAATACCACCTGTGAAGTAATGAAAAGAAAACCCTTTGAAGTCCAGATTAAGCTTCACTGAGGCCCCTGGGCAAGAGTGATATGTGGAGACTAGATTAGCACTATAGTCCTCAGTGTACTGTATATTTACTACATGATCTAGATGCACAGATCTGACTGCACAGAGCTTTGTTATACGAGAATTGTTATTATAACGTTCTTTGTTATAGAGATTGCCTACAAATTACAACATCTGTATTTCATATCAAACTTCTCTAATCTGAGTCAAGTGCCTCTAAACCACATTTCACACCATAACAATTTTTCAAATGGTAACACCTCATTACAATTCATTAGATCCGTAAAAATCACTATCAGGTTTCCTGGGAAGAAGTCAGACAACTATTATAAAATAGAGTTCTGAGATTTAGGTGAGTTCAGTTTAGTTTGATGTGTTGAGTTTATCAAGCAGAAGTATATTTGTAGGGCAATCTGAATTATCACAATAGAAAAAATGGTTTCAACGTTTCAGAAAATATAATGTAATAATAATATCCTCAGTATTTATAAACTCCTCTGAAAACCAGTCTGTCAATGTGTTTATTTGTACTTTACTGCACTGAAATGTCTCAGTTTGGTGACTCCAGAGAGCCTCAAATCAAGTTCTCCCCATCCATCTCTAAACATTTCTCATGTTTTTAATGCAAATCTTACATTTTTAGATGCCATGACATTACAGGTGTCAGTTGTCAGTGTTTTCTTTTTACCTCGTTGTCCTGTAAGAGATGTGCTTTGCTGAAGTTGACCGGGATGGGGCTCTCCCAGCTGTCTCTCTCAGACAGCGGCTGGTAGAAGGCGGGGCTGATGAGCACACTCCCGCCTTTGGCCACAGCGGACTCGGGGGGAGAGATCGGGTCGTCTGAAGGTGCCTTCGTCTGGGCTTTCACATTCTCCTTACATTTCTTCATGCTTAAGTCCAATGTGCCATTTTCATCCACTTCTATAAGCATGTCCTGAAGGGAATAAGTTCAATTCTTACATAAAGTAACACGTATGATAACATGTTGTGGAAGAGCACCGTAAATAAAGTAATATCATAGCTGTGAGTGCTAACATATGAAAACAAGTGACTCAGAGGATAAAAATAGAAAAGATATTTTCTAATTACTCTTGAAGGAATGTAAATAAAACACCATGATGCCTCATTATGTGACAGCAGCAATATGGTAAACTTAAATCCAGCAACACTTCACTGTAAACGTGAAAAAATACTTTAGAGTTCAGAGCACACAAATAATACGTACAGTGGTTATCTCACACTAGACAAAGTACCAAACTAAGCCAGCGTTAATTCTGCTGAACACAAAAAAAAATAATCACTGGTGTGTAGTTTTTCAGTGACAGCTGTGTCATCTGTTTTCTAGGACACACAACCAAGATGGCAGCTGGGGGTTTGGTGGGGGTGGGGGCTGGTTTTAGGTCATCATTATTATAGCAAAAATTAAAAAGCTTAATGTGGCATAAGTTTCCCCACTGACAGATGTGTTTGTCGTTTTTGCGCTGAAACGCAGTAGCATGATGACTTATGGCTGTTTTATGGTATTAAAAGTTTTACCTCATTAAATGCTGAAATCCTTTTCCATAAATGGAACCAATTATTCAACGCATATGTTTCATTAAAGCCTATACATCATTATTTTTCGTAACAGAGGGGAGCCTTTCAAATTAATTAAAGGGGATAATTTTCATGAACGTTGGATGTGGCTGTCCACTTTAATTATTCAGCCATTTGATGTGTGTGTACCGAATCAAAATAACACCAGTGTAAAACTATGGGACCGGCGAGACTTTTTGTGATTTACTTTGATTTTTATTTGTTTTTAGCTCTGACTAAAAACTAAGACTAAGGATTTTTTTTCTGTTTTGTTTTATTAATTAATTATTGATGTAATTGAAGCTGTTTTGTACTGTTAAGCACGTAAAATCAGCTTGCTTTCACGCTTTGAAGGCCAGCTTTTGGGTGCTTTTTTTGTGTGTGATATTTCAACGTGTAATATACATATGCAGATAAGTTAAAGCATCCAACACCATATAACACTCTAAATATGGCCCCTTATTTCAGACTTGAAAGCTGTTCTTTATTTTGTACGTCCCTCCAAGACAACTAAGCTGTAAATGAGAACAGATGATTAACTTGCTAACACTGTTTTATTCATTCAGTGGGCTGGTACCTGGTACAGGGCCACATTCTCAGCTCAACAAGCTGGGAGACAAGGATCTGTGCTGTGTAGGTGTGGAAACCTTGAATCATCTACAGTACAGTGTGCACGTATGTAACCCACAGAATGTGATCAATATTAATCACGGAGAGTTTGGAAAAAGTTGAACACAATGCCGGGTTGCAGATAAAGACAGCTGAAGAGATTTTGGATCTGTGCACATTTCCAAGAAGAGTTTGGATTTTGTGTGTGAATTAAACTTTTCAGATGTTAACTCCTTTAGCTGATTGGCTTAATCCATTAAAATGCTCTTAAAGACTATCTGGTGTAGACACACAGCCTATGCTGGATCATATAACTAAGCAAAATATCCTCTGCCATCTGCAGCGGGCAAGATGCATTTTCAGACAACAGTTCAGGGTTTTTACATGCCAGCTGATGTCAAAACTAAATACAATACCACATGTTTTACAAAAAAAATAGACAAGTATTCGTAATTGGAAAGGAAGGCTGATTGTATTTCTTCTTTTGATGTGATTACACAAATTTTCATTTGTGTACATTAAAGCTTTATGAAGTGGAAACCTCCTTGTTTTTCTGCCACCAGAGTGCCAAGCTCCCTTTGCCAAAATCTGTCTTTTGATGTCTTCCCTTTTTATACACAAATCAGAGTTCCTTTAAAATGACCACATTAAATACCTTTCCAAGTGGTCTAATTTGATTACCTTTGTGGAGGTTGCCAAGGGCCGGCCGGCGACAGCCTCCATGTTCTTCCGGTAGCGAGTGGAGAGGTTAAGGATGGCGGCGGTCGCTGCTGTGGCTTGGAGACCATCCTCTTTTTTGAATTGACTCGGCGGGCTGTGCTGACCAGGGGTGGGCAGGCGGCCACCTGGAGCACCAAGGAAGCCAGGATACTGCTGAGGTGCTAAAAAACAAATAATTAGCAAATAAGTTTGTCACTTTGACACCAGGTGTTCCGCCTAAACTTAATAAGAACGCAGGTTGTAAGTTGATTTTTGATGATTTTAATGACAAACCCCTGAGATAAAAAAAAAAATGCAGACAACTCCCAAGCCAAAACAGCCTCTGATATACGATGAATATGGCAAAAAATATATATATATAATTCAGCAGCTGAAACAACATGTAAATGCATAAAACATATGGCAAAAAATGCAACATTCACTCGTTACTGTAGATAAAAAATTACTTTTTTCTTTGGTTAAATAAAATATGTAAAGCTTACAGTCAGGGAAATGTGACATTTCCTGGTCCTGGTTGGTTCCCATCAGAGGCTGTTTGCCGAAGACCTGTGCATCAAAGCTGGCGTAATCAAAGCGGATTCTGCTGTACTTGTCCATGTCTTTTGTGAGGCTCGTTTGCAAGGCTGCTACTGGATGAGAGAGCCTGTAGTTCAGCTGGTTCAGCTCAAACTTCTTTATCAAGCCGATGGCTCTGCAAGGAGGAAAATGAAAAGAGAGGGGGAAAAAAAGCTCAGTTTTATTGTGTAAAACTTGTGGAATAAGACACTACACAAGTTCATATTAAGCAGTTAAGTGTAGACATTGTTTTAAACCATCAAGGGACGCCAGTGCTTTTGCACATAGAGTCTGGGATCTGATGTGTGTTGTAGATCCACAGCCAGGTTGCCAGACTAATTAATATAGTAGGAGTGGGCACCCTGCCCATGATATATCCACGGGGAACAAAGAGTTCTGCTCTTTTATCATCTCTAATAGAAAAGAACTCACAGGACCAGCAACCATTGCTTATGTCTGCTTGGAAAGCTGAAAATAGACTGTGTGTTCTGCTGGGATCACTGAATAAAAATATCCCACACCCTCTCCTCAACAATAATAGTGTTTATCACTTTTTTGCATAACCTCAGTTAGGCTTTTACAACTTCAGTCCACTACAGAGCTGAACATGGATTTCTGGGTGCTTGATGCAATTATTTTTCTGCACATGTGACCACACTGAGAGCAGTGAAAATCCCGAGCGTTATCTGGCATTATACCTCGGTGAGCGGTCAGGTGTTTGTCTGCATTTCAGGCTGTCGTCCTGAGGTTTGGAGACTTTCACTGCAGCAGCGATGGGGCAGCCTGAGAGACTGGTTGGGGAGGAAATCAAACACATTAGCCTAATACTGTAACTCATCTATGAACAGGGTACAGATTTTCTAATGGCTTTCTGCCGTGGATGTACCTCCGGTGGGTGCTACGGTTGCTGTTGACATGGCCTCTTCCTGTGCACCCGGGTGTAGGGCACTTGAGGACGTTCTCATGCATGGCCAGGACTGAGGGGAGACGAGATAAGCTTGGTAAGAGAAACATGTCCAGAAATATTTCAATGTGTGAGATAATGCAGAACAGAGCAGGAAAGATTATAAGATGGTGAAAAAATATATATATTTACTGGGTATTTTTGTAAATAAACCAAATTCATTTTCATACATTAAACATTGGTTTATGTAACTGGCTGCTACATTAGAGCCTATAGAGAAAAGATCCTACAGAGACAGAAATAGGAGAAAAAAAGCAAAAGGCTCTCTCATTGTGAGGAATGCTGTAATGTCGCTGAAATGTAAATAGCTTAGTGCAAAGAGGAGCGTAACAAGACAGCTGATTATATTCTTCAAAACAAACGCGTCGTTAAAGGTCCGCTCTGTATCCTTAGAAACTTCTTTTCTGTACATATTCTCCAATTAGTTTGTTGGAGTTGTCTATTTATTTTTGAATACTGCGTTAGCTAGCCCTTTGATTTGCAAATACTGCCTCCAGTCTAAGAGCACACGCTTTTTTGAAAAAGTTAATTACTTTTTCTGTTCCTTTTGTAACATTACTGTTTAATGTTGAATGTTTGTTGAGTTATATTGAAATGACTTAACAATCGCCAATGTGGGGGGAAAAAAAAAAAGAATTCAATATTCACACATTACAACGCATTATGAGAAAGAGAGAGGGAGAAAAAAAATCCTTTAAGTTTATTTGAAAAGTTTCATGCACATCTTTGAATTGAACTAAACATATAAGCAGGTCTTTCTTGTCTTTGGACTTGTGCTAAGAGGATTTCAATTACTGCGGCTGATTTTAAATCCTGAAACCGTTTTTGGCAGTTTTTATGGGTAGAAATCATCAATTATACCGAATGTATACATACAACTGCTGGTTCAACTTACTCTCAGGAGGAACTCGGACTTTATGAGGACAACCAGACAAACTCCTATGATGTGGGTACAGGCCGGTCACATGACCAGTGCCGTCGCAGCCAGGAGTGGGACACTTTATATCCTTTTTATCTGTGCGTGGAGAATCTGTGGACACAGAAAAAACAAGATTTCACAATGAAAAAAAACCAAAAACAATACAACCACTGTGCTGATGCCATGACGTGCTAAATCTCCTCTCCTATCTAAGAAATGTGGACATAAATGAAACATACACATAATGCACTTGTCCTTTATTGTACATAGGTCAACAGATTGAAATATCATGCAAGGCCACACACTTTTTTTCACAAAACGCATCTATTAATCTGTCATTTTAGTTAAGGCTGCAGTTCAACACAGAGCATTCACTTCTTAATGCCCATCCATCGAAAGATTACATCTAGGATTACACATTTAGCCGCAGTCATTTGAAGAATCAGAGGGAAACATGAGAGGCACTTTAGGAGGATTTAAGACTTATGGTCATGGTTAAATATCCAGTTGATTCCTATCAAAATCCAATATTCTGAGTAGTAGCAATTCCATCAGAAAATTTTGTTCTTCTTTATTTTAGTCTGTTTATTTATTACTTCACTTGTTGCCAAAATGTTTTTAGTATTTAAGAGGATTTCCTCCCTCTGATCCCTCCCCACCACCGTGCGTATGCTTCTTTTATTCCTTTTAATGTTTTTTTTTTCTTTTTTTGAGCACCCAATCATTGAAAATCACAAGTGGCCAATCTGATTTACACCGAATGAAGGTGCATCTGTTTGTTCTCAAACTGATCACTATTTTTTTTTTCTTAAGACTTGCACACTCTGTATTGTTACCTTTTCCACCATGATAGTTGAGTCTGGGGTCCATGTCCATCATCCTGTGCTGCCTCCTCTCATTGGTCATCTGCTCCATGAGGAACCGGTCCATTTCCCTGTAAGCGTGGTGTAGGACTTGCCTTTGCTCTGTCTGCAAAGCTATGGCCTGCTCCAACAGACTGAAGTTAACCCTCCCTCGGTTCATTTCAAGGCCCCTCTCGTGGAGGCCCAGGGCCCAGCCGTCAAGCCTAGGTGGCCTCTCCACCTCCGTCTCCCCCTCGCTGTCCTCCTCTGCAGGCGGAGGCCTGTATCTTAAAGACTCGGCCTGAAAAATACTCACTCTACCCACTTGACTACCTAACTCTGACTGAGGCTCTTCTTTAACATGGCCGTTCCTGCCTGAAAGGTCTTCAGAGGCTCTGGAGGGACTGCGGCTCAGGCCGTTCACCTTGGCAGACAGAGACAGAGGCTCCCACTCAGCTTCCCTCATGTCTCTGTATGGACTCTGCGGCGAGGATGTAGCGCTCATCCTCTCTTGACTTTGGTCTTCTTCATTATTAAGCAGCTCCTCTTCATCTTCATCCATCAGAGGTTCAGACGTGTCCGGCTCACGCTGTGGAGAGTCATCAGATGTCACTTCCGACCATCCAAGCGAATCGTTGGACTTGGCTGCTGCATCGTGGCAGCCATTTCTGTTGGCCACGCCGTTGATTGTATTTAAGTTTCCATCTAAAACAACAAGAAAACACATATTATTCTCTGTGTTTTCAAGTGTCTTAAGGCCACATACAGTATGTTCTCTTTCTGACCATTCACTTACACACAGGATAAGAACGGTATGTCCTTGGTAATCTTCTACAAATCCTTTCAAGGTTTTAAATTTTGCATTACTTCTCAATGAATAATATCTTCAGAAAAACATGTTTTTATTACCATCTAGAGGATTTATATGAACACATGTTACAATGGAAATAATAATAATGAGGTTGCAAGATTTCCAAGCAAGTATATTTGAGAAAACATAGTATATGACCCTTCTCTCTGCTAGTTTAACATGAAAGCAGGAGATGAAGAACACAATTGTTTTCTTCTTCCTTTAAGTCTCCAATTGGAGAAACAACCCAAAATAGATTTAGGACAAGATTATGGGGGGATTTACAGTGTGTTGGACAGTGAACATCAGCTTTTAATTAATGATGTGTATTTTTAAGTGCAAGCTAAGCAGCAACATGTTGTCATCTGCACACACACAAGAAAAAATGATTTTAAAAAACACATAATTGTTGTTTCTAAGGACGGGAACAAGGAAAGTGAAGAGGATTCCTGAAAACACAGATGGCAGAAACCACAAACACGGAGATAAAAGAGAGGAATTTCTGTGAGCTGCTGCTGTCTGTGTGGCAGGACTTGGTTTAGGAGAAGCCAGCCAACCTCAGTCAAAAAATTGACAATAATTTTGTTGGATAAAAGTGTTAAAGGCACAGCAGCCACCAGCTACAGCAGGACTGAGAGGCCTGCCTAGTGAACGTGACACAAGGTAAATGCACAAATACAAGTGAGATTAGTTCTGGTTAGATTTCTTTAAAAAAAAAAATCATAATAAAAATCAAACTGTAGAAAAAGAAATGAAAAAGTATTAATTCAATTGAAATGCAATTATTGCATTGTTATCCCTTTAATTACAACAGGCTGTTTTTTTTAAACTTGTAATGATACCTGTGTATTATACCTGTCGGCCATGGTGAGGTAAAACATTTGTGGCTAACAACACATCTAATTATCTGAGAGTAAACAGACATTTAATTTCATTAAAGAGTTTTAAAAGCTTTTGCAATAATACAGCTTTTCTCATAGAAAATAAATTCTAGTAATTTTAGGTTAAGTCTTTTTTTTAAATGCTAGTGAGTGTAATAAGATATTATATATGATATATGTAGTGCTATTAATGCAGATTAATACAATTTATATGTGTTTCTTCTTGCAAATTTACACTCATTTTGTATAATCTCTTTTCTCCAGCTTATTTTGCTGAGTGCTCTCAATAATTTAATTAGCATTGACCTCTGGTCCGCCATCTTTTAGAATAAATCCAGAAATCCCGGTCACATGTGCAGAAAGCCACAAGACTGAGTGAAGCCTTACGCACGTCTGCTCAGTGGAGCAGACAAAGAGGGTTAGCTTTATCTTTCAAAATGCATCTGAAACAACACTTTATTAACACCACTGCTAATATTAAGTCATGGTCAGTGATTAACAATGGAAAGCTGTCATCTGGATTGATTCAACAAAATCTCCTTTGATCCTCCAAAACCAGGCAAACTTATGCTCGATTAAGGCTCTTTGGACTGTGAAGGTTTTTACTTTCAGCAGGCTGGACTGTATATCCTCTTAAGTGGCCAGACATCAGAAACCAAACCAAAAGAGAGGTTGAGGAGATAGATAGAGATGGATTGTTAGAATCAGATCACACAGTGCTGAGGATGATACAGATATAGGCATTATCAGACAGCCACCACAAAAACTTAATCCTCACTAAATGAGCTTTAGAAATGACAGAAATGATCAAGCACTAATAAAAAAAGGTAACTGCTTGTGTGATGTATTAGTTTGCGGTGGAATTTGACATGTCTGGTTACATGTGTGTTGTACTCGGGCGACATTACAATGTGTTACGATGTGTTCCTTGTTGTGAAAAATATTTGAAAAGAGGCATCTAAAGACAAACCCTGTTGAATGAGAAATTAAAGCCAGTTACACGTATTTACATTTATGAGGCAAGTAACAAGGGTTTTGTTTTTCATCCAGATGGACTCCCTGGCCTGACACAGCCGCATACAGTCAGACAAGCACACAGACATATATACACACACAGACAAAGACACACACATAAGTGCAGTAAAAAAAAAAAAAAAAAAGGAAAGAGATGGAGGAAAAAAACTTGGATCCCTCCAGTGGTTTGTGTGTTGGAACAGGTGAACAGTTTGTACTCCAGAATAGCCATTACCAGCACTCTGCAGCAGGGCTGCAGTTGGCTAGAGTTGAACACAGTGTGGCTCGACCAAACGAGAGGCTTATTTTTCTCCCTTTTTGTTAAAATGCAGATATGACTAGCTTCCCACTGCAGAAATTCTTCCTGCCTCCAGTCCACTTTTTTAAAAAAACAACATTTTCTTTGTTTTCCTACAGAAAATAGACCCTAAATCTGATCACAACAAAATATGCTCTGAATATGTTTATCACTATCTGTATTCATTTGACACCTCTATACACTTTGTTTTTGTTATCTGGCCAGATTTTTTGTTTTTTGTTTTAAAGCAACAGTCCACTGAACATCAGGTTCAAATAGGGAAAAATATACAGCAGTCAATCAATGTGTGATGATAAAAAGAAAATGTATCTAGAATTCACAGCAACAAAAGGAAAAACTGTTGATACACAGTGAATTACTTAGATAATTGTAATGTAATATGAACCCAGGAAACAAATAAATTCCATTTCCAATGAATCCACACAATTCAGTGAGCTACTCTCCTGGTCCATTTAACTACACACATGTGTACTATAATGAGCTGTAGACATTATGCCTAATTATGTATTAGACTGTGTTAGAGGGCCTAACAAAAGCTTTTGAAAGGGACAATTACGTTTGTTGCTTAGTTACATCGTTAAAAATATACCAAATCAGTGCAGATTATAGTGGGCGAGAATGCACATGTACACCACGAGCATTGTTGCCAAAATGCACAAAATTCAATTCATTAGGAAAAAAGAAAACATTTTCGCGCCTGAAAAGGACAGTGGTATAAGTGAAAATAAACACTTTTTAACTGTTGTTGATTAAATTCTCCTTTTGTTGAGTAAAAATCTTTGTTGAAATAAATCGAAAACAAAACATCAAAACACATCAGCCTCTTAATGTTGACGACTCGTTTGATTTTCACAAAAGGCAACTTGGAGGAAGTTTAATTTGAAAATCAAAGTGAACTGGTGCACACCGCCATTCAGTTGTTCATTCTATGGATTCAATGGGTTTGGACTGGCTATTCAAAAAGGACAGATGAGGGGTCTGAAATCTGGCCTCATCAAGAGAGGCTAAAGCCACGCCAAAAATATCATGGCAGATCAGCTGTCAAAACTTCAATTTGTGGACGTGAGACACAACTAATGTGGACCCAGCAGTGTAGTCTTTCACTTCCACTGCACAATGACTGCGGCTGCTGGCTGATGGCAGAGGGAGGGAAATATGAATGCAACAGATGGGATTTTAAAATTCAGCGTCAATTGTTCATCAAAACAGACAAAACAACAGGACATCTGTTTACCTGCTGGAGTGTCAATGTTCCTCAGCTCTTCTTTGTCCTGTGGCGGTGCCAGGTCCTCGCTCTCCTCTTCACATGCCTCGCTGGGGCTGTAGTGGCGGGGCTTCATCAGCAGGGACTTTCTCTTGTTGACGGGGGCGCCCTGCACCCCTTCCTGAGCACTCCTCTTCCTCGCCATGGACCCATATGGGCTGAAGGGACGAGGGGGGAAGGAACAAAAAAGCACAGCAGGGTCAACAGAGTCTTCTGCTGGTTCCTTTCAAAGGTCCAGCTACTAAAATTTCAGACTTTTTTTTTTTTTTTTAATAATACATCATCAAGTGAGAACCCTAACAAAGAATCACATGTTTGATCTGGGAAGAGAATACTTCCCATCTGGCTTAAAGATGAAAAAGGTGAGAAAATTCAAAGTGTTCACATCATAAACTCGTACCTGTGCGTCTCAGTGATGCAGTCGGCCAGCCCTGTGAAATAAAGGCCAAGAAAGAACAGATAGAAAAAGTCATGTTTACATTTCCACTACAGCAGTGGAGCATCTGTCGACATATTCTTCATCAAAGGTTCAAGGCGACTCACTACTTTTGGGGAATAGCTAATAAAATTTTACGACGCTCTGTAAATATTTGTTTTGTAGATACTGTTTTAGGGATGACACCACGAGGACGACTACTGCTTCACGCAGCCTTTCACCATAGATTTTATTCTCTTTTACAATGCCATCGGGTATAATCAGCATAAGGATGGAGAAGTGGTCTCTTCATTGATCTGAAAAGCTTTTCATTCAGTCTGGCTCGTTCTCTGGGAGACAACACTGGCTCATCCTTTGACAGCAACGACAACATGATCTAAAAGGGTAAATCAATTTTCCCAGAGGCCTGCGTCAATCTCATTCACAAGTTCTACCCATACTCCCATGAAGCACGACCAATAATAACACTTTTCATGAATTTCCCCAGATGTAGTAATAGCTTCGATGTGAGCAGGCAGGCCTCAGAGGCCCCGAACACTTGCATAATGACATATCCAGTCTAGAGGTTTTCAATCACACAATATATACACACTCCTTAACTAATTTGAGCCAGTGTTCCAATTTAATGAAGTTATTCCCCTCTGAATAATGAAATGGCAGTGCAGTGCTCTTCAGAGCGGTAAGATAATACATAAAATTGACAGTTATAAAGTTGGATTGTTGAACTGATACCCCTAACCCATGACGATAAGTGGAATGTGTGTGTGTGTGCATGTGTGTGTGGTTAAAAGCTCAAACTAAAAGCTGTACTCACCTGTGCTACTGTTACATGTTTTCAGGGTTTGCTCCTCACCTTCAGAATCCATCTGTAAATAAAACACTAGATGTAAAGACGAGACAGTAGGTGACAGATTGTAATGTGTTGCCCGTTTTCATTAATTTCTTTTATTTAAAAAAGAGGTAAACAGGTTCAGATACTTCTATTAGTATTGTTGATTTTTGTCAGTCACCCAGAGCCAGTGAGGCTTAAAATCAATTTGTGTACACAAAGAGCACCTAAAACACCAGTAATATGCAAACACATGAAGTGTAATGTCAGGGGAGGAAAGTTTCAAAGGTGAGTAAAAATGTAATGACACTAAATAATGACATTAAAGCACGGACAGCACCTCACTGTGTGTGTTTAGACAAAAATAGTTGCTAAAATCCATCCACTCTCGCTGGCTGTTGCTTGTGGGTCCCAAATAAAACCTATTAAACATAATTATTCCAGGCTGATGGTGGCGTATAGTGGTCACAGGCCAGTGAAATCTGTGAGTCATAGGATATGCTGTTACTTTTCCCTGGTAATGGGAAACATGACTCCTCTCTCTCGTTTGCTGTTGTGATTGAAGGCACTGACCTGTCATACATTTATAATAGGGGAGCAGGTGTGGCAGTGATGGACCTTAATTTCCTTTAATAAACCTTTTATGTGCCACACTCTTAATGCCACGCCGGGCCCTCAGAGGTCCTGCTCATAATAGGTTCATTACTTTTGATTACTACAGCCTATTGAGACAAACAACTCCCAAACACTATAGATTACATTCTGTAAAAACGAATGTACCTCATTAGTTTGTAACACTTTTCCACACAGACGTGTTTCAACATTTTGTATAAATTTGTTGTTCAGAAGGCAAAATGTTGCTCTTACATGCTGCAATCTGTAACGTGGACATTAATCAAAGTTCAAACAATGTTATCAGTGAATCTAAATATCACCACTGAGTCACACATGTTTATTACCAAGCTGTTTTTTTCATGATTATTTACGTGACATTTTGGACATGCCATGTTACACTTTTTCATACTATGCTGAGTTTGTTATAGTTATAATTAGTGTAATAATAATAATAGATTGATAATTTAAGTTTAATTTAAAAAGATTCGATGTTCAGCCGTGTGACTGTTTAACCACTGAAGAACAACCAGTTTCAATGGGGCTTAGGTTGTATCATGTGTCTAGCCATGACTCCATTTTCTTCCTCATTACACTCTGTACACTATCCATATTCACACATTACAAAAGTATCACAGCATTTAAACCTTTTCTTATGTCAGCACTAACGTGCATGTGTATTTCTGACATAATAGTAACAAACATTGAGGAGTTTGAGTTTATATCTAATTCACATAACAACGTGGAACAAGACGAGGAAAGACTTGCTAGATGCTGCGGTGTGGAAACAGGTAGTCCTGGCATGGCAACAACATGGACAAACATGTGACGCTGAGTGTTTACAAAAGCAGAACAAATAGATACATTCAGGGTGAAACAGGAGATGTTGTTTAACACTCTCTGCATGATCTAGCTGAAGACTTACATATATAATTTACTTTTCTATTACTATTGTATGACAGCTCTTTCTGGCAGTGTATCATGCATTTTTCAGACACTGTTGTATGTCATGAATTTGATCATGGATATTTGAATGAACACACTTTACTCGAACACCACACATTTAGCAATTACTCACAGTAGCCTATATAAACATTCAATCAATTATTATGAAATGAAATGTGTCCTAATATGATAAGTTTTAATTTCTGACATTTACTTTACATTAAAAATATTTTAAATATCTATTTACAAAGATACTACTATTTATGTAGGCTACTAATAATAGTTTCAGTATATGAATATGCTGCAACAATTGTATTAAATCTTGTGCAGTATTCAGTTTAAACACGGGAATAAGGCCAATGAGTTCAATGGTTAAGCTACACACAGTGGTGTTTTTGTAAGTTTTGCTGTTAAACATATTCACTTTGCGTCACTGCTGAGTATAAGGTTTTTAGATTTCACACTGTACTTTCTGGGACTGTCATTGATTTCCATTAATTTCAGTTTGAAAAACTTGAATGTAAAACAAACATTGCATATGTAAACCACTGCGTCTGCTTTTTGAAAAAAAAAAAGTAATCGACTGTCAAACCTCAGAAACATGTACTGTAATGAAAAAGTACAGAATAAACATCTTTCTGAAGTTTTCTCATTTTTTATAGGTACAAATCCAGACAACATGACATCTAAAGGCAACCATCACTATAGAAAAAGCAGACTCAGCAACACGTTTTTTTTAAGAGTACTATATTACAGTATCTGCCAACCTCCCACAGCTCTGCATAAGTCAAAACCAATCTCAGGTTGTGATCAGTGTGGTCAAAGGAGCTGTGACACTCCACCACTTAGTGTGCTACTTATCCAAAACACTGTTACACAATCACTGATCCCCAGGGAGGTTTTTTTTTTTGGTCCCTCACAAAAGTTATTTTTCCACCTTGTGTTCAGAATTAAAAGCTCCCATTCGTGTGTCAGCTTATTTACCTTTGACTGTAGTTTTCCAAGCGCTCTGTAGGATAAGATGCCAGATCCACACTGTCCACCCTGGTTGATGCTTTCACACTTCTTATCTCTCAGGAGGCGATCGTGTAATTCATTATCTATAACAGAATATACACCAGACACAAATACGTGTAAACTTATTCACTCATAAGCTTATTGGAAATCAAATATATGTCTCTAAACCAGCTTTCTGGAGCTTTTTAATTATCATATCTCCATATTCTGGGACGAGAATATGGAGTCAGAAAAAGGTGGAAAGAGCATATTAATACCTCACATGGAATACGGAGTACAATACAAATTGATTGCTTGACAGAGATCAAATTGCTTGCTTCTAATTAATACAAAACATCCAAGAGGGAAAACAAGGATGAACACAATGAGTACATTAAGCCTCTTCACTTCACAGATCTTATTATGGAATTATTTATTTCTGTTAGCTTTGAAAAAAAATAAAAATAAAAAAAAAACAGGAAGAAAAAAAACCCAACATCTTCTTAATTATAGCTCACAGAGCATTTCCCCGGAAAAAAAAACAAAACTGGGTGGAAAAAAAAGAGAGAGTGAGGGAGGGAGGGGTATTCACTCAGTTTCATTAGCATATGAAAAAAGACTCACTACTATTTGAGCTGGTTCGTCATCTGCTGAATCATATTTATGCACACCCCCCCCTTCCCCATAAACGCACATACACAAACCCCAAGTCCAACACAAATAATGCTTCTCAGAGGACTGTTTCCCTACGTCTAGGGCAGATTTCTCAGGGGGGAAAGGAGGCAGCCTGATGCTGAGGGTCCATGAGATTTTCTATGTGTTAATCTGGCTGCTAGGTGTCCTTGAGCCCAGCCCATTCCCCCCTAACCCCATCTGCCAGCATTCCCACCACAGAGGAGAGAATGGGCTGCGACTGGGGGTAGAAAAAGAGAGAGACCTTCCCAGTCCAGCAATCATGAATAACCATTGCATCGCACCATTATCAGAAAAGGGCTGGATCCAAGATGAGATGATGGAGGGGAAATATCTGTAAAACACCCCAACGCTCCTGACATTACTCTAACCACACTCTCGCATTTTGCTGAAAGTGATGCTATTATTATTATTTTCATATAATGCCTTATTAATACCGTGCAGCTGCTGTGGATATTCATCACTGACCTTGAGTCTTTGTGTCCCCTTGTTCCCAGCTTATCCGTGCACTTGGGATGCTCTCATGTAATTAACACAGACATTATTGTGATGGAGTGAAAAACTCTGTGCTGATACCTCATCTTGAAACCAATAAACCAGGCCAGAGTAGCAAAGTAAGATTCTGGAGACCATAAAATTAATTACATTATTTACTTTTTATTATTTCCTTTAGATAGGTTGTACAGGCGAGATGATAGAGGCAAATGAGATTAGACAAAATAAGATTTCAAAATGTCAGTGCTGCACACTCAACCAACCAACTGTTATGATTAGATTACTCTTTTAATATAATTACTGTCTAAGGCTGTGTGTGGAAACAATGCATACATAAAAAACAGAGGCTGTGTCTTAACTGATTCCCATCCTTTTCTCCATGAGCCTTTTTCTCTTAACCTTTCTTCAACAGTATCATTTTGAATTATAGGGAACGGATGGGTGCTCTGTGCAAGGTCACTGTCTGGTGTGTACTCACCCCTCCACCCTCCCCTCTCTCTCCTTGTTTTTGTTTCCTCTTCCAGAAGCACACTGAGTGAAGGGTTAAAACTGGAATGGATTTAATTATGGAATGAATGGAATTATAATGCGCCTGCAGCAAGTTTTCCTCCTTATTTATTAAAGCAGCTGATGGGCCAGGTTTGATGAGCCACTTCTGGCATAATTGAGTCATCACACAAAGAGGGTTCCTCGCATTCAGAGTGGTTTTATCAGCAGCAAACAGACCTGATTACTGGCAATTACACTCTGATCTAGGGGAAGGAGAAAAAAAGGGTAAATGTGCGGGGTAACTTCTGTGTTTATAGTTTACCCCGGGAATAATTTTCACATTAATTTTACATGCTAAGTGTATTCTGTTTATGTACAATAAAGAGCAAACGGCAGGAGATAGCACCTTTTACTTTCATATTTCCTTGTAATGAATGTCTGAGGATACAGCAAACTGATCACAATTTATATTTACCCCATAGGGGGTTCGAGGTGTGCAGAGAATCAGCCACACATGCAGCCTGAGACTAGCTGAAAGGGAAAGGGTGAGCTAACAGTAATGTACCTGCTGGAAAAGTGTTCACACCTATTTCGTAGACAGCAGGTAAAACTGTACACAGAGAAAGCAGGTGAGTGCTTTTACCGATTTTCATTGAGATGCAAATGCTTCCGTGGTGAGTAAATTAAGCTCTGCTCAGAGATTAAAATCAGCTTCTGTTTAGAGAGTATTTAGATAAACAACTTTTCTTTCTTGCCCTTTTTTTCCCCTTTTTTTTGTGAGGTGACTAGGGAGCCATCAGTCCCCTAAATACCAGCTGGACATCAGAATAATGGCTGGGGTATAATAAAAGAGGGGGGAGGGGACAAAAGAGGTCTAAGATGTCAGATTTATGGCTGAAACTTGACCTAAAACCTTTCTGTCTTTTTCTTTCTTTAATTCCATGATGTTTTTATTGGTTACCTAAAACCTAAACCTTAACAACACCGGATAATTAGCTCTTTTACATAAAAGAAAATACTACGACAGATAATATTGAAATCGCTCTTTATAAATGAACTCCGTTGAATGTGTTAGATATCAAGATGACATCTCAGTGAAAGAAAATGCTGGGCTTTTATATGCACTGTAACGTATATGCCCTTGAAATTAAAGAAAGAAAAAAACACACTGTATCTCAAATAAAATTATTCTGCCGGCAATTTATGAGCATTCCTCCGACTGATGGAGGTTTCTGGATTCACGCAGACAGTCAAAAATCTTGAAGTCAACTGCGATTTCAGATATAACAGCCTCACAGCTACCCTGACGGCCAAGCAAAGTGTTTGTGCCTTTTGCCAAAGAGTACTTTTATAGAGGAGCGTATTGGCATCTTATCACTTCTCCAAGACAGAGATGCTTCAATAAAAGAACACAGCTCACAGAATTCTTAACAGACAATTAGGAGCCTGGCTAGCCACTATCGCTTCAATGATTTGTTATGATGGCATAACTACAGGGGAAACTTGTTATTGGACGGAGTTCGCAAGAGTCCCATAAAAGAGTCAGATGGTGACACCTTTGCCGAGGTGATTTATGAATCTTGTAATCGCTTTCCAAAGTCATCCCAAAGCCTTCCCTCTAAATTGAGTTCATCTGGAGCCGGACCACACAGAGGCACCAAGTCCAGATTGTTTCTTCTGACATCAAAGAGCCAATTTCTGTTTTTGACCAAATTTCTGGTGCTTTTAGTTCTCTTATCGTATGAAAGGGGCCCAGATGATATGCTATTTTATTTGAGAATTTCAATCCAATTAAGCACACCAAAAATATTGAGACAAATAAAATTAGTATCTTCTTGCACTACAATATGCATCAATAGCATAATAAATGGAGCAGCAGACAATTCATCCGTTGGCAAGTCTCCAGCCGGCCAAACCACTCTCATGTTAGTTTGAATCTTTGAATTCTGTCATGAACATGGTTTTTCAAACCTGTCTAATTTAGGGGACAGGTGTTTGGGGAAAAAGAAGTTCCAGCCCTGGTGTAACAATGAGCAGAGTAATCCTGCTCATTGTTCCTGCCCAAGGAGGGCCTTTCATGGAGGAGGTTGCATGAATGCTACCAGGTGGTCTGCAATTTGGAGAAACGTAGTAACCGTTCCAGCTAATCCCCCGTCACAAAAGGCAGGTCTCCAGTGCTCTGGGGCTCTCTGGGGCAAAGGGAAAAGTTTACCTCAAACACACAGTGTCTGAAAGGAGTCAGGGACTCGAGCAGTGATTCCTAATCAGATTGCGCTGAAGTGAACAGCTCGCATGGCAGCTGTAGTTTTCCCAGGGTTAATTACCTTTCACTGCTCTCTCTAAATGAGTCAGCTGTTCCTGTCATTAAACAACTCCACTCTATCTCTGCTCCTCTGTCCTCCACACACATGTGCACATGTGCGTGTAAGCACACGCGCGCGCACACACACACACACACACACACACACACACACACACACACTAGCACACACACATCACAAATCATTGTTTTTCACCCAGTATTGTCTACATTTTGTGTATGATGATCAAGCTAAAGTCCATTAAAAACATCAATTATTTGGATATTATAGCGACTTTGATCAATTTACTTATGAGTCAGTGGCTATTGAAATTGAGGTTGCTGTCTTTTTATTTATGCTACTGATGTTTATGCAGATAGAAGGCAGTATTCCCCATACACCTCCCCTACCCTGTTAAAGGAAAATAATACCAATCTGTCAAGGTCTTATTCTAAACAGCCCCTTTAGTACTAATTGAGTATATATAGGAAGCAAACATGTTCACATATGCGCACACACAAACACAGGCATACGTGCATACACACAAACACGCGGATACACATACATGCACACACATACACAAATACAGAGTCCAGCTCCGATATAGTTGTTCTGTCATCAATTCTGAACAATCTGTCTGCTTACTGAGCTCAGTGGCTCAGGATGTTGGGGGAGTTTTAAGTGATTTTTGCCACTGTATGGTAAAATCCCTTGGCCACCTGGATTACAAACTCTAGTCCTTTAACTCATGCCAGTATAAATCCGTGTTAACTCGGATTTACCTCTGGCATATGAATTCTCAATCTGCGTAAGCTTTGTTTGGAATGAGCTGAACATAAGTATTTCATGCAGTAAGGATGCCCAATGGTGAATTCCTATTTCTGTGAAACACACAGTGGGAGATACTTCAGGACTAAATCAGTTATTAGAACAACTAGAGAAGCCTTAAGCAGTGTTTTTAGTACACTCAAGAGGTGAGGCCCGTCGAGCCGTTCAAAACCAGGTGGAAGTGTGCAATGCTGCACTGTGAAATCCACGTAACCATGGTGACAGATATAAACTCAGGGCTGTACGCCGTGGTCAAGAGTTTAATCAGATTCCTTATACCGAGATTTCGCCTTGCTTATTGTCAGACAAACATTATTTGCTCAGTTGTTCAAACACAAGCCGTGCTCTGATACCAAAGCGATCATGATAAAATAAAATATGGCATGAGCAGCCTGGAGGATCTAAATTAAGTATTATCCAATATCCATACAATCTCTCACACTCACACACACACACACTTCTGGGCTAGCAGAGTTAAGCCAGACTATTTTGTACTTAAAAGGTTAGCAGGGCTGTTTTGTGAGTTTGATCCATGCTTGCCAAATCAGCAGATGGTCCATGAATATGATTATATGCATCAATAAAAGGAGTAATCTTTAGCAAAATGTAAATTTGACTTAAGTCCAGGGTTTAATATACGCAATGGACTTTAACCCACTTTCCAGCCTGACAGTAGAGCATGATAAGCTAATGCACTTAATTTTTTTTTTGTATTACAGCAGTCACTACTGACGCTTCAGCGCCACTATCCAGAGATCAAAGATACAAGATATCTGCTCAGCGTTCAAAACGTGAACGATTGTGTCGAAACGTCATCTATTCACTTTTAAGTGAGTATCTAAACAGCCCAGCAATCGATACAAACTGAGTCTAGGTGCTCAACGAGACCCTTGAACTGCCATCCTTTGCTCTGTTACACATTTCAGTGCTTTTTTAGATAAATCCTTGTATAACAGCGAGTCAAGCTATGCTCAAGGATCTTTGAAGAACCACAACGGTAACAGGCACAAGCAAAGACGAGCAAAAAATAAACCTGTCTGTGAGTAAAAGCCAAGTCATGGCTCCGACACAAACTCCAATGATAAAATTCAAGTTTGAGGCAAGAAAAGTGTCTCAGAGAAAGAAATGGAGAGAAAAGTTTTAGCAGCACTGCCAAAGTTAAGGACAGTCAAGTGTGTTGATCTTCTTCTTCCACACAAAACAGCATCAATGTTAATGACCCTTCTATGAATCTACTTATCTGAGCCTGAGGCTTTCACAGCACAGCACATCCTCACACAGACAAACACAATCACTTGTCTCCTACATCTAAATGTACTTCATGTTAACATGTCCGACAGGGCAGAATCGCAAGCTCGACTTACCATGCCCCTTTTAGCCTTTGTTGTGCATCTCATAGTGTCATCGGGGAGGAGACGGAGCAGAAGGATATCGAGGTGGGGTACAGGGTAGTCCAGAGTCTCGCTGCTGAGAGAGTGTCTTTGGTTGGTGTGTGTGTGCAGGGACACTGTGATATTCACCCGAAACGCTAAGCTTTTTTTTTTTCCTCTCTTTTTTTGTAGCCTTTGTGTCATTCACTTAACAACCAATCTCATTAGCTGCTGGGCTACAATGGGCTGAATTATTTTCTGTGTAAATACACCACATGGTGATCCTCAAGGTAAGACCTCTGAAGGTCTTTTTAATCACACAAAAGATAGTATAACCCAGAAAAAAAAATCAACGACTACTGCAAAGAACAGACTGCTCCTAAAAAGAATTGAATGAAACACTCATTTAGAGTGATTTTAATTGAGAAATGAGATTTATATTCCTCAGGGTCTGTCATGATGAGAGTATAAATGTGCAATTATGTGACTGTAATTAATATAGCATGGTGATATATACATGCAGGCCTGACACTGTATGTGTTGGGCACGTATAGGGTAATATGAGAAAGGATGATTGGATGTTTAGAGATGCTCCTTATATCTTGAAGGTAAATAATGTGATGAGAAGTAATTAACACACATAAAGAACTCAGTGTTTCAAAATATTGCACAGGTTTAGTCCCCCGCCCCCCCCTCCCAAAAGAAAAATAAAAAATAAAAAATAAAAAATAAATCTCTTGCTGCTGTGCTTGTTGGTGCAAAACCATGAATGTAAAATGTAACTATTGTAAGTACTTGAAGTCATGACAGCTGTCTATAAGCATCAGGGACATGTCTATTGGCCAACTTGACCCTTGTTAGAAAACAAAACAAATACAAAAAGAGAATACTGCAGCCTGGGACTGCCGAGCCGGGTCACTGGAGATTTTCCAGACAAACGCCGCACAGGGGAGGGGAGGGGAGGGGAGGAGAGGAAGAATAAAAAGGACAGGCTCAGAATCTCATTTTAACAGACCGCACACAATCTGGGCTCCCACAGAACTATCTCTGCCTGACCGCTTTCTATTTATCCCTTATCAGTGTTTACCAACCGCTAGTTTTCTTTCATTCACACTGTGAGGCAGTTCTCTTACTATCAGTCAACAGCTGACACCGTGGAACAGCCTCAAAGGCAAGAGGAAGGGATCAAAACTAAACCAAAGCTGTTTAAACAATACAACAGAGGAAATAAATTCATAAATCCTAATTCTTCCCAACCCACAAGGGTATAAGCAGATCCTTTATAGTTAGGCCAACAAACAAAACCACAGCCAATGAGGTACATTACAATCAAGGTAAATTCTGAAATATATTTAGAAAAAAGAAAGGCGGAAAAAAATCCCATGTAATATTAATTGGGAACATTTCATAGTCTTGCCCTGTCAAACAAATATAAGTATTCACTAAAAGGGTTTTTCTGTTGTAGAAAATCCCCCCATGATCCTACCTTGTTAACATTTTACATCATTTTTCTTTAAAGTAGCACTAAGATAGAAAATATGACTGACATTATAGATAGTACTAACATTTGATTAACATTTGTTTTCTTATTCATGACTAGTTTTAACATCAGCCCAGAATTAAAGAGAGAACTATAATGAAATAATCAAAATTCAAGTATATGCTAAATTATTATTAAAATGAACATTAATGTTATCTAGATTCTATAAGCTTAATCATATATTAGTATATTTAATTTACAATGGGATGAATTAAAATGTATTAAAAACGTTATTTTAAAGTGATATATCTCAGTATCTCAATTGTAATAAATTCCTGACAGTATATGTGTGTATGACATTATATATTTACACAAGATGAATTTGAAACAAAACTACAATAAAATAATATTTAAATTTAAAAGATAAAGAATTGAATAAATTTGAATTTTTATTGTTCACACTGTTGCTTTACTTTTTTCCAGTAGGACACAAACAGCACAATTTTTTTTCTGGAATACTGTTCAAAAGTTAAGTAATTAATTACATTTATCCTTTCACCAGCTGCTCAACAGCAGATGGATCATTTCTGAGACCTTGTTGAATTAAATCCACATAATTCATTTTCCTGGATTAACTAACTGAAGTTTGAGTAGGGCAAAAACAGGTAACATAATGTGTGTGTAAGTGTGTGTGTGTTTTTAGACTGACATGTATGCTTGTGTTTTTTCATGCAATTTCGTTGTTTACATTTTGTTTACCCAGCGGCAATTGACTTAAAATTAATATGAGCTATTTAATTTTTTTTTTAAAAGATCACAGAGCCTGAGTAACTTTATTTTGACGTCTGGTAACAGAAAATCTAATTTTCCATCACAGACGACGAGTGTTTTGCAACTCTGTGAATAAGTTTGTACATCCAGTTTTGTTGGGCAGCAGGTACCATGGACAGTTCCTGGAGGCGAACAGAACTTAACATTAATGTGTTGTGTAGCAACTAACATCCCTGTCCTTTGAAGAGGAGGGTGTGGAGCAGAGAGGAATAATGCCTCTTACTTATCACTGCTCTACCACACATCCCTGCCACAGCCTGCACTGCTATTGTAATTAAAACAAAGCGAAGGAGAGCAACTTTGTGACCTCGCTAATGTCTCCTGCCTTCATGAGTTACCATCTCCAAACGACTTGCAAACTTTTCAAAGGGTTATCATCGTGTGACAGAATTACACAATGCTGTGTTATCTAATGTCTTTTGTTGCTCTTTTCATGTTTATTAAGAGATGCGAGCTGACTGAAATAAGCTGATGGAGTTGATTAAATGGAGGCTAACAGACAGAATGACAACTGGCATTTCAATTTATTTTACCCCCCCCCAAAAAATGTACACACTTCTAACAGGAATTCTCCGAATATAAAAATGATTGAACACCTCAGTCACAGAGTAGAACAACACTGTAAGACATGGGAATAGATATGACAAGCAGATATAGGGAGATGTTAGTTTACATAAATATTTTGACTGCAGGCTATACTGTTTATTTTCTGTTGTTCAACAGAATAAAGAACAAAATCTAACACAATAATATCAGGAGGACTATACGTTTATCCTCTAACATGGGCTCTTGTTTAAAAAAAAAATCCTACTTTTATTTAGCGATGATCAGCTTAAAGTTGGGTCATACAAGCAGATTTGAGACACTGGTGCGCCGCAAGTTACTGGTAAATGATGAACTTTTCTAACCAGCATCCGTCGTCCTAAATCAATAGTTGCTCCGGAGACTGTCGAGTGCTTTGGCCCCACAGCATTTGTTCAAAGCTGAGACTTATCCACATATAACACAAAAGTTCATGGTCGACTGTATTTACTGTCACACCACATTCAGTATTAACTGAACTAGCTTCCAACTTTAACACAGTTACCATGCAAATAATACACATATACAGAAATTCAGGAGACGACGTTCAGATGTGGTCCCACTGAAATTGTTCTAATCTAAGATTTACCCACGGAGTTTAACACAAAAAGCTGATTAGTAAATGATTCTGCTGCCATGGTACGTTCAACGTTCGCCTGTAGTTTTCTAACTTTACTGGAGTTGCGATGGAAATTACAGACAGCCAAAACAGGATGCAATAAAATACTTCACTGACTGTTCAAATATGTTACTGGAACACAGAGTCAATGTTTAAGTGCATTAGGCTCAGTGGTCTTGTATGTACAGCTGTCACTGTCAAAGCCACAGGCAACCTGACAATGCTTTGTCTCTGCACACAATACAAACATGTGTTCTTCTAAGACAAGCTTATACTCCACACAAATGCCGTGAATTTAATCTAGGTAGACAGTATCTCATGTTATCTGGATGATCAAAAATAGGTCATGCATCTCAAAAAACAGTTTGAGCCATTTAATCTCCTCTCAAACTGTCTGTCTGAAACCTGGACAGAAGCTACGCTCACTTTCCAGCAAAGATTTTAAGAACACTGATTTGTGTCAGACAAACAACGTTCATCACCAGAGAGAGAGAGATGGGGGGGAAAAATCTAAATACCCCCTGACACGGTTCAAAACAGATGCCAGCAAAAAATCTATCTCCCATATTTCATCACGTAAAATCCACAGAACGCAGAAGTTTAGCAGCTGAGTAGAATCGAAGTGTAAATCTCAGTAACTTTCTACCACTTGCTCGTATCAGCTCCTCTTTTGAATTCCATATGACAGCATCTAACAGCATGAGCTAAAAGGCTTGTCGTTCACATATGCGATACAGAGTATCAGTGATGATAAATGCTGACCAAACCAGACAGTGTATTAAATAAAAAGAACTTTGACACCAACCTAGTGCTGTGATCCAAAAAGTTTGATTTTCTCCCAGTTTCTTGATAGCTGAGCTGGTGCTGTGGCTTTGAAAGGTAGTCCCCAGGAATATGACATACTGTGCCTTTGACAGCCTCGAGATAAGCACCTGCGTTCGGGTCCCTTTTTACGTCACACCTCCCCATTCACAGCCCTTCAACATGATGCACATTTGCACATCAACAGCCACCAACCCCCCTCCTCGCTCTACTCCCACATCCGCAAAACACACAAACAGGCACACAAGAAGGCAGATGCGCACTAGCCTCTACTCATGCGCGCGTGTACACTCGCACAGACACATGCACCACAGATTTGTGTGCGCTCACTGAAGATGCGACATACACGCAGGCAAACACACACAGGCACTCACAGGTGATTTAGTCCTTTTTTTAACTCATTCATCCAGGCTTATTCATGTATCGATCCTCATTCTGTGGGTTTAAAAAAAAAAAACTTTCACTTGCTTTGTCACAAGACCGGGGCATATGCCCTCCCAAGCTCCTCATACATCACTCATCATGCAAATGAGAGGGAATGTCACTCCTCAGCAGCAGATGGCCAGGGATGATAACAATGGCTCAACAGACCAGTTTCAATGTCTGCGACTTTATCGCTACGGCAACAACAAAAATAGATGATATGAAATCCTTGTCTGTTAATTTGATTTCCCCCCTTTTTAATGTTTGTACCTGTCAGTCTGTTTCATTTCTCCTGGACCATTTGAATGTAAACGCTTTGTCCAGGCTTTTCTGTCACAAGAAGTCTGGCTATCAGTAAAAGGCAGAGACCTGGAAATGATTTTTGGTGACTACGGAAGGCTGCTGCCTCGCAGTTATTCAAGTAATTAGGTGTAATTCCTCCCTGTAGGCCATGTTAGCCTCCTGGGTTAGCTCATGCGTTCGACAGGCCTGGATAGAGACAAGGAAGAATAAAAGAAGAAAGGGGCCCCGAGAAATCACAAATGCAGCTTTTCAAACACCCCCCTAGCCAAAGTGATGTCACCCTGCGTCCTGCTGACTCCTGTTCATACAAGCCCCCATAGCAGAGAGTAAACAGTGCAAGCGTTTAGCAAACAGGGCCAGATTACAATGACAAAGGCAACCACACTTCTGGGTGGAGCCTGGGGCGAGAGGGGCAAAAGAGGGGGGTGGGTTGGTGTGGCTCAGGATTTAAAATAAGTGATACCCATGAGGGGGCCCCCCCTCAAGATCCAAGCGTAGCCCTTCCCCAGCTGATGGTAGGGGCCACCCAAACACGCTTATCTCTCGGTGATGTCCCCCCAGGTCCCTGGAGATTGACGTGTGAACACAATATGTAATAATAATGTATTTTCAGTTCTTTTTTCTGTGATTTGTGCATCTGGTTATGCAAGGCTGGGGACTTGAGGATGGAGAATATCATTACTTAAGGTTTGGCAGTTGACCATCACCTTGTTTAATGCCTCATTTGAAAGTCTAATTTCAACTGTCTTCAAGAGCCAATTCATGGTACACAGTGAAAGAGACGTACAAAGAGAGCAGACCTGCTACGTCCCCCTCTTTTCAGCATCGCAGCCGGATAATAATATACATATAATGATACAAACACATGAAAGTAAAGAATCATCTGTCTAAGCATCTTATCAAGTAACATGTTCTTTGTTTTCTGATGCAGACAATCTCGCTGTGGGGACACTACAAGCTTGTTCTGGGGATGATTATTTCATGTCCTGGACTACACATCAGTATTGCTATGGGGGAAAAAACAAATGGAATTAAGTCATGTAACGCAATCTTGACAAATTGTGAGAAAGCAACATATTGAGGATGATGCTAACACCACTGTAACAAAATGTAACATTTTTTTTTTTTTTTTTGCTCTAACATCTGTTCTCAAAAATGAGAGAGACCTCAGTCAGAGTCGACATAGAACATAAACTAGTGTTTTGTCAAGCTATTTCATCAACTGAAAATGTGGGCATAACTGGAGAGAGCTGATGGAGAAATGAAAGAGGAGTGGGTTGGACAAAATTACATGTCAAACAAGGGTTCACATTTAAAAAGTCCTGCTCATATTTGTAGAAAGTGTTTGATTGCATTTAGAAAGGTATTACAATGGGTCACATCTGTGTCTAAAAGCTTTTTGCATTCTGCTGCAAATTATGTAAGCAAAGTGAAGTGTCACAGCACCCTGTTGTTTTGAGCACTATACCTTCCTCCTGTGAAACCTACACAAATATGTTTAACTGAATTCTTCTAATGCACTGCAGGATCAAAATGTCAGCAGTATAACTTCAACAAACCCCCTCACTCTACACCCCGCCCCGTAATTTCAACAAAGCAACGCGACTAATTTCGCATGGCAGCCCGTACACCAAAACAACAATACACATTCACACTGTGCCATTGAATATGATAGACGTGAAAAAATCTATATTAAACTGTGGTTAATTTCAGCTATAATGCTTTAAGCTCGGTCTAAAATGGCACAAATGCCTCTTCTTGGTGGTACTGAACCCTCATTGTGCAACCACTTGATGCCGCTTGTTCATCACAGAAAGTCACATAAAAGGACTGAATTAAATTTTAAAAAAATTATTTGCATATGCAAATACGATGAACCAAACATAAGTACATGTTGTTGATATGGCTCCAGGATGTAGAACTATCTTTATGTTAATGTTAGAAGACAGGGAATATTCTTTTGAAAATATAGTACATTTTTCATGGGGATCATTATCTACACTGCATGTCACAGTGTCTCAGTTAAAAGAAATGATTAGATTACTTCCCTGCAATTCCCTTTGGGGCAGTTTCTGTGTGACAGTGGGCAACCTTATAATATGTTTATTCAGTGTCCTTTGAAGATACTTCAATAACATTTGAAATGTTTTATGGACAAATATAGGATGCTTTCTGTCTCTGCCTTCAACTGATACCTTTACAACAAGGACTCCGGATATGTTTGACTTTGTTCTCCAAAAACTAACAATATAACACTTTCAGGTCAAACTCACGAACACACAAAATGACTACCCAGCTGAAGACAGAGGTTTACTTGATGTAACAGGTGACCAGAGATCTTCTGCTGGGTAAAACTCACACTTAAGGATGTACATAGTGTGCAGGGAACCACACGTTCACTGATAAGTCGTAAAACTACATGTAAGTAGATCTATTAGAAATGTAGAGTATTTAAAACAATTTCAGGTCTTAATCATTAACTTTATCAGCAACAATGGAATGTTTAATGGTCACTAACAGTTTTCCTATATGTACAGAATGACTTACATCCGAGAAATCAGAGCTTTTTGGTACCAAAAAAAAGCATGGGCCTGCGCTGTACCAGTAAAAGTGAAAAGCAGCACTCATTTGTGGTCACGGCTTGTTTCCTACACGCACAGTCCTCAAATCAGACCATCTGATTGCTTACATCTAAGAAGCCCATGCTTGACTGGTCAGTTGATGTCTGCCTTTTGTAGTTCAGGGGCCGAGGACACATTGTGTTGTGTCATTGAGAGGTTAGGGCCAGATCTGGGTGTCTCTAGGGTTCCCTGCCCATCTTTTCTACTCAGGCAGGGGAGACAATGAAGCAGACACGCCTATAAATGGCCAGATAGGAGCATGGGTGTTCAGCCAAAACGAGCATCTAAACAATGGTAACAGGTGTGTATAATGTGTGCTTTGATAATGACCTTGGTGGCTGTAATAGTATGTCTAGACACAACTAACAGGAGGCATCTCTGTCTGGTCTCACAAGTCCCGCGGGTGCTCAATTGGAAGATTCAAGGGAGCTGATACTGGTTAGCTCTGACCCGTTAAAACTAAAACAGAACTGGACATATACTATTTACTAAGACAATGCAATGAGAAGCCTCAGAAAAGTTAAGTCTGCCACTCATCAGTAGTTTTTTTTCCCCACTCTGTCTTTATTTTTGTAGGGCAGTTTGAGTTTGCATAATAAGCTAAAATCATCTTGAGTATTCAGAGATATGCACTTGAATAAACAGAGAAAAAAATTCCATTAATGTGGATGGCTTGCGATTTTTTGATTGCGCCAGATACAGGAAGCTTGCTGACATGAACTAAAATGCAAATGGCCTTTGAGCAAAACAAAGAAATTGATTATGAAGTAAGTTTCTTCAGCACAAGTAGCTGGTTTTGAGTGATTAATGGGGGTGGGTCATTGATTTCCTTTTGTTTAGATCTTGGTTAACTTTCTGGAGACACAATTATAATTTGTTTCCAAACAATAAATCCAATCTAGCTTGAGCAAATTAAATTTCCCTATGGCCTCTTCTGTGTCATTTTACCTCTGAAATGGGTGGTTATCAAAAGGCATTGCATGTAAATGTGTCTGCTGTTTCTGTTTATATTTGTTACATTTCTGATTAGATATTGTTTTTCTCTGTATAATGGAAGGTGAGCACCTCCTAAGATTAGAAAGAGCTGTTTACAGAGATCTGCATGACTTGTCAGCCACAGTGCCAAGGGTTAATCTTCCAAATCTTACATCAATAGCTGTATGTCACACACATCAACATTTATGATGAGCCATCTATCTACAGTATATGACAAACGGTGTCTATATGTTGTGTGCAACATGCCAAAATGTTGTGTATTTGTTGAATGAGCACACATTGTCTGTTGTTACATTAGCTCTGCCAAAGGTAGGTGAAATGTTTTTGACTTATCACAACACAATGTACTTTATATTTCTGTACATTTGCAAGTCAAATCGCAGTTGTACAGACTACTTTATTGAAAGGCTTTTGCCATATTCCTCAGCTTTACAACTTTGAAAACTTCTACAGATCCAGACATTTATACTTCCTGATTTCTCGCATCATCTCTCCAAGATAGTGATAATACGATTTCTGTGTTTTTCGCTGTTGAGAAACAAACTGGATTATGAACAGATCACTACATAAACAGCTTTCTAAAAGGAGGCAGCTATTTTAAAAAAGGCTGAAGAAATGCAAAGAGGGATTTAAATTTTAATTTGAATTTATTCCAGCAAGTGAAAGGTTCTTTTGAGAGGGGATTTCAGCAAAGATGATGGTATTTAAAAGTGATAAACAAGCATCTAAACCTCCAGTGGAAAACAGTCATTTTGCTCCTTTCTAGTGTAGGGGAGGAATTGGGCTTGCTATGGCCACATCCAAAAAATAAGAATAAGTAATAGTAGTAATTAAAATGTAAATAAGCAAGATCCATGGAGATATTTCAACTGATTTCTGTCATAAATTGTGTAATTAACATTTTGTCTTGACACACCTTGTGACTCTGGATGTATAGCTATATGTCCTCAGGTGCAAATTCATGTTCTCTGTGTACTTGGCATAGCGTACTTTATACTGTATATGGATGCTTAAAAAATCTTTCACACTTATCACATGGAATTTAAATCCTGTGCCTCAACACCAGAGAGGAACACCAGGCAAAGTTCAAAATTAAATGCCTTTCAAATTAGGACTTGTGTTAATTAAGGATTGTTGTTGTGCCGTTCGAGGCAGTATCTGCAAAATTCTAGTGAATTTGTGGTTGAGTGATTCACTCTGGGCAGTTACATGTCACATTTGTGTGACAAAGGCTGTGATTAACCGAGGCTGTCATCTATTTTATTTGTAATATATGGATTATGAGGATGTGACTGGATTTCAAATGTTTCTATTCTCTTGTGGATGACCACTAAACTTAAGCAGAGAAACCTATGCCACACAAAAAAGACAAAGAGTTACATCATTTTGTAGAACGGTTAATCCGATCATGGACAGTGTTTGTGCATTTGCTATCTTCGGAAAATGCCAGCAAAGGCGCTAAGTAAACCTATTTTACAAGACTCCCTCACAAGGATACAGTGCCAGTATCGGGATAAAATTTCACACAGCGGCATGGCTCAGTCACATAACCTAAGCAGGCTTAGGAAAATGGAACACTACAAAGTATTGCACTTTCTTCCTGTATGTCTGTTGTGGCACAAAATGTTCGGATGACTGATGTGAGTTTGAGCATGAAAGCCAAAGTGAACTAATGGCTGAATAGCACATAGATACTGTTGTTAATGCTCTGAGTTGTTTAAAATGGTAGATTATGGAAGTGTGCACCTGGCATTCTGCAGGCTAGCCTGGCAACACTCCTCCCTTATAATTATAATGAACACACAGTAATTCAGGGTTGAGGCTGAAATACGAATGATGTCCTCTGAGACAGCTTGTTTTAATGGTTATGCAGAAGAGTTCCTAGAAGTGCAGATGGCAGATGCAATGCCTTTGAAGCTATTTACAGATTGTACATTACAAGGTATGGAAAGACCCATAGTGTGAGGCCATATTGCTCTTTTGTGCTGCTGAATTAGACATTAGGCTGGCTCATGAACCACTAATGAAAGCTAAGATATATTTTTATAGAGTATATTTATTGTAGTATCAATACTAACAGCATAGTAGTAAATAGAGACAATGGCCTGATGAGGACTGCATGGCCTGTGTGTTCCATCCAAATACCACACTGTTCTTACTTTGACCACATAGGGGTGCATTTGCTTAGAGCTCATGTAGTCTTTCATTACAGGGTGACAGCAGCCTAATTTTAGTTTTTTGGAGAGATACAAATCCTCCACTGTAAGACATTACACTGTACTGAACATTTTACACAACACGGGGCACAATAGGCTACAAAACCAGATAAGAGCCAAATGCGACATGAGATAAAATTATCATTAAGGAGTACATATTTTGTTTGTATAGATTGATTAGATATCAATCTCCACTTCAACACTAGGCCACAAAAACTGGCACCTCTAGGCATTACAGTGACGGTGTTCATATACGTTCACTGTAAGAATCGTGTTTCATAATCATACTTTTAACGCACATTGTGATCCGTTCATTTTCTCTGTCTGGTTCATGAATTTAAAAGCCATATGTTTGGACCTGTTTGCACTGAAAATATTCCACCAGTCTGTCTTTATGTACAGCATGGTTTGCATATATCTCTATCCCTGGCACGTTCCCAGACTTATATAAAAGAGTGCGGAGCCTTTGAATCAGCCCACTACTGTGATACAAGAGCAGGTATTGAAACAACAAAAATGTTAACTCCAAGAAAAAGTTTTACCGCATTAAAGTCACATAGGAGCCACATTAGCATGTGAAAAGAATAAACAGGAGCATTCTCAGTTACACACTCCACCTGGCTGCTAACCAACGTCCTTGTCAGAAGTCCACCCACCGCACTGGCTAACACTGAAAGACCTCCTGGGGACCGCAGTGACCATTCACTCGGTTCTCTCTTTTTCCCATGCACCTGTGACTGTTTTTGTGTTTGCTATTTTTTGCTTTGTCTTTTTCTGGCAACACTGTATCATCGGAGACACACTTTCCCTCAAAAGGAATTCTCCTGCCCAACAATGTGGTTTGTTTGTTCACCGGATATGGCAGGCCAGAGAGTCAAATGAAAAAAAACAAAACAAAAAAAAAACAAGTCACCACAGTAATAATTAAAATTGCCACAAGAAAAATAAGCTGGGAGACACAGCAGTATGAACGGACTTGAAATAAGAAAATAAGGTACTTTTACCAACTGGTTTCTTGCCGAGTTGGGGGGCTTCACAGGTGCAGTTGGATAGGCTCTCCTCCTTACTCTCCTCGGACGGCTCATCCGGCTTCTCCATGGTCCTGGACCTTAGAGAGCTGCTTTTCCATTTTCCAAAGGACTTTGCCACAATCGCTTTGTCCGCTCCTTTCATTGTTTTCTGTAAAACACATTTACAGCATGACTTCCCAGGTTTATCCCTCTTGTGAGCCATCTGCCCCCTTTTTTGGCTCTCAATAAACCTGTGCTCATCTTTCCCAAACCCAAAGTAAGAGAGAATTAGGGCATTGTGTGCATATGCATTCTCTTAAGCATTCCAGAAAATTTCCTGATTGCCCTGGCATCTTTTTTAGAGAGCGCTTGGACATTGTTTTTCTCCTGACATTTTGCAGTCCTGTGTGGAGAGAGTGGTACTGATTGAAACAGTATAAAACAATACTTTGCAAAGTACCCACACAGTTAACAGTAGAAGGAAACTGAAAAAAAACAAACATGTTTTCACATTTAATCCAACTTAAAGGAAATAAAAATAGCACATTATGCCCTAATTGAGTGCTGTACAGTCCGCAAATACTATTACAAGGCCGATCAGGATTAGCAGTGGAACATACCTAGTTATCTATTTCTGAGTGCCAAGACTGCTAGCAGTGGGCAACTAAATTTCAAAAGCTGGCAAATCCAGTTGTCTCCTAAATACAGAAAGTACTTAAATCCAGAGCTAACAGAAGAAAAAGACGGATAAAGGGTGCTCTGCATATCACCGAAAAGCTTGTGCACTTTTCAGAATCACTGGCTAGGTTAAACAAATATGCTAAGTAGAGATCAAAACAATCCTTTGATCTGCAGCCTAGTTTCCAGAGGAATGGCTTGGCTGTTGTTGTAAATAACTTGTATAAATCTATATACCATTTGCCTTCAGGTAATATCAAAAGTGCCAGGGATTCGCAGGCAAATACCTTGTGGTTAGGAAATAGATCAGATAAAAGCATATAAATATTTCAGCAACACTGCACTCTGTCATTTTCTGTATTATAGCTGAGTTTCTAACCCCATATGACCAGTTTACTTGTTTAGTTCTACCACAGAAACATGACTGAGTAATATCTGATAGAAAAATTACATTTCTACCCGTTTCTATTCTGTAGTTTGTAAAAAATGTCCTACCTCCAGCACGCCATTCAGGTCAAACACAGTGTAAAACATTGTGCTAAACTTCATACAAAAGAGGCTTGAAGAATCAGAATGCAGAAGCTATGCAACTTGCTGACTAACTTTGCCCTCTGTTTTGATCGGGCACACAAAGAAAAACGCTGTCCATTCAAAACAGACAGCATAACTCTTTTCAGAGAGGGGGGACTGTGAACAAACAAGGCCATGTCCTGAGCTGCAGTCAGTTTCCCGTCAGGCTTGCACAGTGCACGGTGAGGGCTGCAGGGACTGGGACCGGCTGTCACCACACTCACAGGCAACAGTACAACTTTTGTGTACACTATCCTCCTCTTAGCTTCTTCTTTTTCTTTCCAAATTTGGTTAAGTGTGCTTTTTGATTTAAAGCTCACTTTACTTCAACCCCTTTGGTCATACTTCAAAAACATGATAGCAAATTTGTCATGTTAATACCTTCAGCAAACTAAATTACGAGTAATATATTCCCCTTTGGGCAGCAGCTTCACATCATCATGATAAAACATGAAACAATTCAACAACGACTAACTTATGTTCTCAAACCACAAAAAAACCTTTTGATATTCACCACATAAAGAGACAGCTACAAAATATCAGTAACTATTATAAATATGAATTCAGCTTTGGGGATCGTTTTACACGCTAATGAAACATAAGAAGTTAACCCTTTAGCCCACTCACAGAGATGATGATGCTAACTATCTTATCAAAGCTAACTATTTACCAAGCTTTGATAACATACTGGATTTATAACTATCCTACATTCAACTGAATTGAACTTAATTCAAGACCTGCTGTATCCTTACCATTATCAGATCTGATAAATGAAGCAGAGCAGACAGGTACAAGGCTGAGGTGGTTGTAGGCCACCGTACACCACCGGCTAAACTAGGTAACAGAGCAGATAACTAAAGATGCTAAAAGATGGAGATGTTTTAACTGAACCATTTATCAAAACATGCTCCAGTACAGACTGAACTTCATCTTCAAATGACAACATGTTAGTAAAATTCTCATGAGACTGTGTTTCCCTTTATTTGCAATAGCATCATGAACAGGCAATAGCCTATTACCTAACTCAGCCAAACACATAAACATGGAGATGTTAAACTCAGCATATGAAAACTTGCTGAAAAACAGACTGGTCTTATTACAGTTTGACATTGCTGTTAAAATGATAAATGTTCTTGTTTGACCAGTGACAGTCAGGCCCAGAACGTAATGTCTCGATTGTATGTCCGCCCATCCACCTGCCTCATTTTTGAGGAAACCATGGCTCAGCTACTACACCTTGAGGGAATTTTGTCAAATTTAACTCAAACATTTCATTTGGACCAATAGGTGAACTTATTAGGTTTTGGTGGTCAAAGGTCAAAGTCATTGTGAGTGCACAAAAGCACAGCTAGAGCTCAAGGTTTCACATACATTATAACACAATGTCACACAAATCCTTTAGCCTATATTTATGTTTTATATGATATGGATAAAGTTTTTTTTTACTACATTATTTTTCAACTTTATACTTCATTAGAAGTTCAGCACCCAGTTTTTGTTTTTGTTCATGTGAGTTGAGCGCGTTGTCTCCCATATGATATGGATAAACAGGGATGTAACCTGAATCTTGTCAGTCACTTGTGTTGGAGATATCCAATCAGGAGGTGGTAATTCTTGTTCATAATAATTAATAAGAATTTCTTGTTCAAAATTTATATTTTTACTTGGCTATACACAATGCAAATGGGAAAGTTTGGCAAATCCTTATAATAATTTATGAGATAAACTTGGAAAACTCCACATTTCCACATTTTATATAGCTTACTCATTCATGCTCTCTCTCAGGAACTATCTATCTGTATGTGAACTATTTGTGTGTATTTACTCTGTGTGATTAAATGCTGCTGATTTGACCACATTTCTCTTGCATAAGAGACAATACATATTTCAGACTAACACCCATGGAAACTAGACACTAGACAGGTATGAATATGAAAGGTAGGAGATGTTGCATAATATCATTGCAAAAAAATATTTTTCATCTGATGAGTGTGCGTTTAAATCCTAAAACCTCTTCTTAGGTGTTTGAAGGATATCATGGGAGCTTTATCTAGTTTAGTCCTGGAAAAAGCAATTTTAGAGAGAACAGAATGTACCATATTCTTGACCCGTCTGCCTCAGATGCTTGCTGTATATGGAACTGAATACTGGACGTGAATTGTATCATTCTCTGTGTCAACTTGTTAGATGGCAGTTGCTGTAGTGGAGTGGTGAGAGCGGCACATATGCATTATAGGAGAAAATTGTGAAATGACAGATTCCGGGTGTGATACTGAGGGAATGACTAACTAATAGGAGGGGTGCTCCAGGCTGTTAGCTTTGAAAAGCAGTTTGCACATTACTTTATCTTGTCAATCAGATTCCTGGAATGGAAGAGGTGACTGATAACTTGAATTAATTATTTTCTTATTGCATGCATGTGTTAATTCATGTTAATTTATGTCCCTTACAGGCCCAAGCCAGAATATCCAGAGTAAAGCGCCACCTCTGGCACCCAGATCACCACACCACTCTCTTTGCATATATTTATATCAAATGAAAGACTTTTTTTTAATCCTGTTGGAACAAGGACTGACTGCCAAATTTGATTTTTAAATGTACTTTTAAGCTGTTCATGGTTTACGTTTGCATTTTTTCTTAACAACTGAACAACATGGAGCAGTGTTTACGGCTGTGATGGGATTTGAAAGTTACAGATTATTTTCTATAAGCAAATCCTGCCTCTTAAAACATACCCCCTTTCTCAAAGAACACAGCAGAATAATGTAGTGCGAGGTCAACACTCAGAAGGCATACCTCTTCATTCTCTGATATTGTATGTATCCAATATAATTCAATTGGCGGTTCATCATCCAAATCAAGGTTTGCATTCATAAATTGCTTTTTTGCCACTGAATTTGATCACAAACAAGACCGGCAGCTATTCTGAAGAATGCACAGAGCATCCTTTAAACAATTGCATTTCACTAAACATCTTTAAACATTTTGACAAATTTAACTTCCTCTGAACACAGAGGATAAGAGGAAAAACATTTCTCTGATGAGAACAGAAACAGCAAGAAGTTCTAACAAGGAAAAGCCTGCCAGGTGGCGAACTGGCTGCACCAACAGAACGCACAATCTGTCTGCTTCTCCTTCCAAACCATTGACAGCTGCCATCACCAGCCTTGCACACTCGCACTCAGTGGCTCCTCAGCTCCCTGCCCATCCCTCTTTAGTGTTTCCTGCTAACCTCAGAGACAGGGTCACCTGGCCCCCTAGTTGCCCGTCTGTGGGGCCCTGCTGGCCCCCTGGAGACCTGCCTGCATGGGGATGCATGGCTAACAGAGGTCTAGCAAAGCCTCTTTAATATGCAAACCAAGGGGCTATTCCTTTGACCCGAGACCATAGCTTTTCTAACAGTGAAATCCAAAAATATTCAAGTGATGTACAACGATGAGATCTGATTAACAGTTTTTGATCTCCTGGTTATTTGATACTGAATATTATAACAGACAGGCAGTAGCATATTCAGGTATTTTCTTCAACCAGGTAGGTCATTTCCAGCTTAATTAAAGTGATATGTAGACACGATTGAATCTGAACACATTCTGTTCGCTTTATCTGAAAAAATAGTCATCTGCAGCTCTAACATTTTTGTTAAATTGGAACAGCATTTCTCCTCTGAGTAAAACCTAAGCACACAGATGCACAGAGGCTAAACTGAGGAGTGTTCCACAAAGCTAGCATTGCAACTGGGCTAAAAATAAAACCTGGCAAAGTTATTCTGATCCCTTATTGGTCCCATAGTTTGATTTCACATTTAGCATTTGCATTCCCCTCCGCATAAACATTTCATTCTTCCCCTCCTGCAGTACAATGAGACTTGAGTGACTTTGGCAGCAGATTTTGGATCGGTGCTCCTGAATCCACCAGTGTATGTTATCAGCAGGTAAACAAGCTTTCGAACAAAGCCATAATGGAACTGCAAGCGGCATAAAGAGGCTCATCTCAAAAGCTATACAACCCATCAAAGCTGGTGTCATTTCCTCAACACTGCACTGCAGCTGGAAAATGCATGGCTGTTAGTTACAGTTTAAATCGCCTGTCTATTTTCAGACACTTCAGAACTATTTGTATTGATTATTTACTTGTCAGTAAGCAGCCAGATTACCAAAATAAGACAACAGATTTTAATGTTTACTGGATTCTTTTCCGTTTTGTTTTGTGGTAGAAAATCAAAAACTGTGTCATGCACTAAATTAATGGGATTTGCACTATAGGGTATTTGAATAATTATTTTCTACTGAAAATGAAATACTTCTATCTATATTTGGAAGGATTACTGATGGCATTGAACTTAATGTGAAAATAATTTGCCCTTTAAATACGTAGTTAAGCTATATCCTACACTTTCTGCTCACCAGATGCAATCTTGTTAACCACACGCCTGGATGCTTGTCACCAAACTTTCCACATATTTGCCTTTTGGGCACAGCTCAGATGCACAACTAAACCTACGCACTCTCCTCCCAGTGAGTGGAGAAGCCTCAAAGCTTTCCTTTCATATGCTGCATTATCTCTATGGCGGTAATTATCCATAAAACTATGCCATCAGATGTTGATGATTTCCAATATGAACCCAATAAATGTGTTTAAATTTTGAATTATCATATTTATGTGGATATGTGTTACTAATAGTGATTATGTTCGTCATGTGGGTAGAAAATCAACCATCCTTATATTGCGCATTCTCACATATTTCTCAGACATTTCATCACACATTTAATCTGCCCCTGTCTAAGATTTTCTACTGAACCTGTAGTCAAGGCAGAGAGAGGACAATAACGGATGAGATTATGAAGCATGTCTGTTAAAGCATGTCTGTTTGATCATCATTCTGTTTAGGTGAAGTTCTCCACTTGGTCTCTTCAGTCTCTGACAGCAGATATATAACCTAATCTCTTTCCCTAACCCTTTTCTTAGGCATGAATAGGGTGGAAATGTGATGGCATTAAGTCGATTTACTCCTTGGTTTGCAGTTTCAGCCTTAATGCCTCTTGGCTCTTCTTCAACACACTCGTCCCATTTAGATTTTGAAAATATAAATGTTATGTTAAGGCTTTCCTATTTATTTTCATTTATCCATCATTTGAAGTTCATGCATATATTTGCTCTACAAATAATGCTTGTTTATTTGCAGCTGCATCTATCTAGTATAATGTCAGAGATATTGGAAAATCAAATACAACTTGTGTATTATCTTCAAATGCAGGAGATATCAGTGACAAAGGGCAAGATCTGAGACTGTATGACATTCTTTGTGAGCCTCCTCTGACATCATTTTGATATTTCACATTTACTCATCTAAACCTTAATTTAGTGCCTCCAGCACATGTTGACATGCAAAGAAAAGCTATTATAATGTGTCTTTGAATTTCAGCTGATGGCATTTGAAAGCTGCATACCTGTCCTTACACAATTACTGTGAGCATATTTGTGATGAAATTATGCTTTTGTACATGAAAAAGTTCAAGTTAGTTTTTGAACTCTTGTATGGCAGCCATAAAAGAGTTGAATTTGAATCAGCCTGTGCATGATGGTATATTGTAAATACAGCCAGCATGTTGTGTTACATTTTAAGACAGTTTCCTCATTAAACCATCTTTCAAAGGGTTTAACATATAGTCACACCACTTAATTATTAAGCATTACATATTTGTTCTTAATAAACATCACATTGTACGACCCTCTCTATATATTTTAAAGGTGCAAAGGGTATATTTATACATATATATATAGTAAATTTTATTAATGTGTAAAATTGTGCCGTTAGTGGACTTCAACTCAACTTTTCTTTTATATTACCCCTGAAAGCTAATTTTCAACTCATGATTTTTTTTTCTTATAATTTAAATTTGGATAATGCATTTCCATGTGTGTTTTAAGGTACATAATACATACTGTACGTAACACATGCGCTAGTATATACTGTATGACTTGATCTAAATTTTTTTCACTTTTTTGGTATTTCATTGCAACATAATTGTTAATCAATTTTTTAAATAATTATATATATTTTGTTTAAGTGTTGTTTGGTTACTTTTTCTGCTCAATCAAATGATAATTTTATGCTGAAATAAATATTACAAAACAAAAACAAAGATGCACCCTACACTGAAAGTTTATGTGCTTGCTGCTTAACAACTACCAATTTTATGACATAGTACTTAAGTTAAGTAGTCATGTGTTATAGAAATAAGTTTGACAGCAAGTCAAAAGCAGTTTTAATGATGGAACTAGCAAAAGACTGCACATGGCAATGTTAAATCCCATTCAGCCTGATGAGAGTGACTCCCAGCAGCACTGAGCTCAGTGGGGGGTTGTAAACATTTACACTAAGAGCCTGTCCAGTGCACATGGTTGGTGCTTGCCAGCCACCTCGGTATCGAATGTTGTGTTGCATATTTTGTCATTCAGGCCTGTCCCGAAATTGTAGGAATCACACCATCAATTTATGAAGGAGCCATCCAAATGTGACAACAGGCTTATGCTAAATGGAGAAAATAGAGCTAAACATTGTTAAAACACCCCTAGACCCACATGGAAGAGAGTGCTCGGCGGAGAGCTGCTATGCTCCCCGCTGTGAACTGGGAAAGTGATGTTGGTGGGCTTCCTTCTCCATGAGGGCCGCATCGTTCTTGGGCCCCGATTTGAAGCCTTTTTGAAGTCTGTTTCCTGCAGCAGTGTGCCAACATTAATGTTTCCACAAAAGCAAAAATGCTAAATCAAATGAATACACTATACTGTCCTATTCCACAATGACTCCCGAATCCCCCAGAAAATTTTAAAAGCATCATTAAAAAGATATTTATTACATATGCCTTAATAGTCACTGTGTATTATTTTTGTATTATGTTTCATAATAATGAGCTATTATAAAATGCTTTTTGAGTTGATGAGAGAGAAATCTTCATTTCCAGCAGGTGAGCAATTCTCCTTACAAATGAGCAATTGTCTGCTGGTGTAGTTAATGTGAATAGGCGTTTGTCTGTGAACCAGGAAAAGTTTTGACTTCCTGTCTAACGTTATAAGGGTGAGTGAAATCGTTTGTTTACATTTCTTGGTATCAAACATAATAAATAAATAAAATATAATCGCTAAATATGGAAGAAGAATTTGCTATAACAAAGAGAGCAGATTATGTTTGGGATCAATCCTTTATTGTTTCAAAACTCTATCTTTTACAATACAGTCATTTATTGTTACATGTGTGATTTGATGGATAATGTACAATGTCTTCCGATAATGAAACACAGTCACAAAGTATTCCTTTCTACATATCAATATTCTATGATAGTGAGAAGTTTGTGCTGATATATTTACTTAGTTCTGACAGCTCAATTACTTCCCTTTTCAAATCAACAAAAGCATTGTTTTTGAAAGTGCATTTCAAGGATTGCAAAACTGACTGTTTCCATCAGTCAGCCGTAATGTACATTTCAGTATTGACAGAGGGCCATACTGCTTTGTGAGTAACAAACAGCATTAACTACATTTCCAACTACAACATTTATCTGGATAAGTAAATCAAAGAAAATATATCAATATGCATGCCATGAACATTCCTCCATAAACATTTATAATAAATGTATATTTTCATTTAATTATGTTGATAATGACACAGTATTTTCCACAAAAGGACAAATGCTGATAATGAGAACTAATATTTAACATCCAAATTTTGTTCAATTTTACACACAGGTCAAATGGCATAATGCCACAGTGTATAGGGCAATGCCCTAATAAGGTTATTAGCATTTGGTCCACAATAACAAATCTGGGATTAAAAGAAAACAAAAATGTGGTAGCAGTGTGGGATTTTGAACTGAAACTCAAAATTGAATGATAATGATCTCTTAATTCTCTCAATTTTTAAGGTCTTTCAATTTTCAAGTTATGAATTATGATGTGAAGTTTCTGTTCAAAAATTAAGCAATATAAATATACATTTTAGCTCATTACTTGGCTATTATACTTTTCTGTTCCAGGGAACAGCTTTCACTCTGTAGAACTTGGTTCCTAAAGGAACCTTGAACCTGTTCTGGGCCTGGTGAAGGAACAGACACAAGGAAAAAGAGCTTTGTAAGACCGGGAGAAGGTACAGACTGTACATACATCAATGTAACAGCATTACTGACACGGATCAAATCAACACATCAGGGGGAAAAAAACCCAGTGTGGAAACTGTAAAAATAAAAGAAAATAAAAAAAATAACAATACTTCCAGGACAACACTTCATCCATGTTAATATATATTGTCTCTTGAATATTCATTAAAAATGATTATATATTCTTGGATAAATTCAGTACCTTTTTTGCCTGGCAATATTCCTTCTCCATCACCTTTCCGAGTACCCACGGCCGTCTTGAGGTCCCCGATGCTAAACAAAACAAAACCAAATGAGTTATGTACTTACCACGTACATACAGTATATATTGTCACCGTTTTAATTCATACTTGACTTACGTGCCACATGTTTATTTTGTTAGTACATCGCAAAACAAATTCAAATTGTACAATTCTCATCATAATCACAAAAGGGTTTGGGCAAAGCTGACCTGGTTTGAGGTCCAGTGCAGTGAGAGACTCTGAGTGGAGGAAGTAGAGGGTGGGACCGACTGTGAACAGCACGTAGTTATCATGCCTTTCATCCAGGATGATTAGAACCAAATCGCCTACCTGGAAGCTGAAACATAAAAAAGATGGACAAAGAGACAAAAGGATGATGATACACACACACACACACACACACACACACACAGTTCTACTAACTGCTAACAAAAACACAACACATTAATGGTAATTATATAATAATATGTATAATTACACTGCACGTAATAATGGTCAGAGTTTCAGTTAAAAATCACATCAGCAAGCACATGTTAAGGCCATGTGTTGTGTTCTCTTCACTTACTCTCTGATGGCGATTTTGTCTGAATGCCGTGACGACACAGACGACATGCTTTGAGACATCTACAAAGAAAAGGATTAGGCCGACATTACACATGTTACAGACAAGTGTTAACAATATTGGCTACAAATGACTTCCAAGAGGAACATCTGTCTGACTAGAGATTTATAAGAAATAGGCTGTGCAATTACTGCTCGTACTTTTACCCCATTGATAGAAATATATTAAAACTAATCTCAGTTGTGTTCTTTTAGAATCAAGTAGTGTCAGGCCTGATTAAAACAACTTTTTGACCAAACAATTACATTTTTTTTTTTTTACACTTTTAAATGGTATGTTTGTATTTCAAGCATGCAATTTCACTAAAATTCATCATCTGTGTATTCCAATGACACTCTCTCTAAAAAAATAATAATTTGTCTACACTGAGCTCTTTAACCTCCTGGGTCAGGATTTTAGGCTTTGATGCTACTGCCACCTAGTGGAGCAGGTGTTACATAACCTATAGTAATGACAAGTAACTGACCAGTCTTTGACTGAGGCGCTTGTTTTCTTCTTCCTTCATGTGTAAAGTCTGCAACATATATTAGATTGATTTGATACATGGAGGCATCCAGATACACAGTATCATAAGGTAAATACAATGTGAAAGATATGAAGTGTCCACTTACCCTCTCAAGTAAAAGTATTCGCTGCTTCTCCTCTGACATCAAGATATTATCACTACAAAAAGAAAACATCAAGATATTGATCACCCTCTGTGAAATGTCAACAAAACTGTAAGGTGTTGAAATGAAAAATCATATTAAATTGAAATCTGTCATTTTCAAACTTAGTAGTTCTCAATCTTGATAATGATGAATGAAACACTTACACTGACTGATCCTAGCCTGCCTTCCTTCCACTGTCAAATGTCCTCTCTGTCCATCCACTTTTAGTAGTGTACAAAATGGCATGGTTTCCTGACATTCTTCAGTAATGCCTGTCTGTGACTAGCAACCAATTTTATATCATCCTAACAAAAAAGGATCTTGACTGTGTGTAATTGCAGCCTCCTTCAGGTCTGGTCTATCTTTGCTATGGGTGTGTTGTATAAGACCAACATGCTGAGAAAAACCAGAGAGCAACTTCATAAACAAAACTCAAAATCAAGGGTGATGCATACTGGCGTAGGAAAACATACTGGAAATCTCAACTTATAGGTGTTTTCCCACTAAGTGGAAAAAAATTAATATGTATGAAAATATGCTAGATATTTGCTGCTAAATTCACTTGCTCCTCAGAAAGCATTTAAAAAACAGAAGAGAGCTGTATTTAAATTCTTACAGGTTAAAAGGGCATGTCAGTTTTAACATTAGGAAAAGTGAGAATGACTGGATGCAGTGATTCACTGCCATTGATGTTTTGACACCCTCCCCTCTGGCAGACTCAGGATCATGAGGGCACGAACTGAGAAGCCTGAGAAACAGCTTCTTCCCCAGGGCAGTGAAAGCCCTGCTGGAAGCCTGAGGTGGACTGTGGCAACACACTGACACACTGCACTTTATATTATATATGTTTTCTTGTTTTTATTGTTGTTATTATTTATTGGTTGGGCTTTTAGGATGAATTATTATTATTATTAACATTATTTTAAATGCTGCTATGGGTATCTGGGAATGCCTCAAATGGAAAATTCATTGTATGATATAAATGACAATAAAAGCATCTTAATCTTAATCTTGATTGTACCATGTACCAAGACTATAAAAGAGGTTTACATATACACAACAACGTCAGCTTGACTTCTTGTACATCATGTGAACAAAAACACGGTTTCCTCTGTCGGGCTCAAAGAAAGAGAAAATTCATATATTTCTACATAAAACATCTGACATCTTGACTGTGTAGTTGTGTAGTAAATGTCCTGAATGTAACAGAGTCCTAAGGAGATGAGCATGTACAGGACAACCATGGGAAGTGGGAAAGGACTGTAGTAACATCAGTGCATAAAAATAAAAAATGAAGGATGAAGTGAAGACGAGGCTATTTGAAAAATTCAGGCCCGCACACACGCACACGCGCACACACAAGGTAAGGTAAAATTGTGCTTCCCCTCGAGACAGATTGTCCTTTCAGTGAGCTGTCAAAAACACTTCAACCTTAAAAAAACATCTCCTTTGGCGTCAGTCTCACATAGTACTAAACAGGTTTCTTATATAACATTTAATGCACTTGTTATGTGTCAATTTTGGTTCAAAAATGAGGTGTGGAGGGGGGAAAAAAGAGAAATGTAGTGACTGGCCAAATGCATGTCATCACAGGACTTAATCTGGTTAAGAAAATGCATGCAAATGTGTTGCTTTGACCTGATTTCTTCCCAGTAACCAGGTGAAACGAGCAACCACTACAATATATCTTTGACTGTCAACAACACAATATTTACTGGAGAGGGGATGCTTACTGGACTGTCACCATGCTGGCCTCCACTGCTGAATCGACATGTTCGTCATCTCGAATGGCTGCTACTGAGGCCAGTCTGTCAGTTTCATCCATGAGCTCAGAAGTACAGGCCCCGGCCACAGGCAGAGCTCTGGCTGCTGCTGCTGCTCCTCCAGCCTCTGTGACCTCCTGAGCTGATGGGTTTGGAGCGAAGAAGGCAGAGGAGACTAGTGCAGTGCTGCGCAGGCGGTTCAGCTCTTCTTCCAAGTGTTTCTTCTCCTGCATGACACTGGCTCGGTCCTCAGAGAGCGTCTCTATCAGAGCTGCAATGAGAGAAGATAAATAAGGAACAAAATGCCGACCTAGAACCTACGACTTCAAAAGCTGGCCATTCTTAAAATATGGCAGTTAGGAAAAGAGAAAAGATGTCTGACTCTTTCTAAGGTATAATAATAGCAACATCAAATTACCATAAAATTTGCTCCATGAAAACCTCTAATTAAGAAAACCTGTGTCAATAAGTGTGAGCAGCATATCTAAAGACACAATTTGCAACAATGAGTTCTTTCATTAGACCAATTAAAAATCACTACCCTCCAATCAAAGTATAAAGAAAAAAAAAAGCCCAGCGCTCACCTTTGTCCTTTTCCTGTTGTTGTGTAACTTTCCGCAACTTCTCTGTGAGGTCATTGATGATCTGCTCCTTCTTCAGCTTCTCTCGGGTTAGAACAGTGTTGAAATTAGTCTGTGAAAAAAATATAATATTACTAATCATTTAGAGTTTAAACAAGCTTAACATCTATTTTGGTCACATGGGAGAACTCATATCAAAGCACAAATTATTTGTGAGAATGCCTTTTATTAATTGGTAAATTTTAAGGATTCAGATCAGCTTGCAGCCATGGGAGTTTTATAATCTGTTTGAATTTCCGTATTGTTCCATATCTGATCTTTTCTCCATTTATTACACTCTGTGACAAAAAACAAAGTGGAATTATGCAGGCTAAAACGTTTTGCAAATAATAAAACGGCTGATTGGTGCAATATTTTATGCAAGACAAGAGTCCTATTAGAGTAAACTATGGGGTGTTATGAAACAGATATGCCATAAATCATTGTAACCCTTAAGTGACAAGAAATACAAAATTAACACAGAAAAAAAGGTTTATAACTAAAGCCAAGCTATTTAATATTAAATTATTAATGGCTGGATTAGATTGTGTTACTATGTAAATGGAAACTCAGTGACTAGACAGCCCATAAGCACCGATACAAAATATGAACATTACACACATATTCAGTTGGCACTTTGTTAGGAACATCTATTAGTTAAGTCATTATTTTAAGTGGATTTTGGAGTCAACCTTTTACATTATTAGAAACCATATAACATCAATCATAGATGATCTATCTTAGAAATTCCCTTCCAACGCAATTAGATAAAATAAGATAGGTTTAGTTAACCACTACACATGCCAGGGTGGAATATTTTTCCAGCCTACTTCCAGCCTGACTACAAACCTGCTGTTCTGCGATTAGTGATGTCTTAAGGTTCTGCATCTCCTCGTTCTTCTTCTTCTCCAGGAGCTCCATCTGGGACTGCAGGGAGGCCCTCTCCTGCTGCAGCCGCTCTTGTAGTGCCGAGTCCAGAGACAGGGGTGCTCCGGCATCTGCACGACCCTCAGCATGCAGCGACAACCCCTCATCGCTGAAAGGCACACAGTAAACTTTCATTCTGACAGGGTAATTACATAATCTGGACATGCAAAGGATGGGTGAAGGATAGTTAACAGTTCGCTCTTAATCAACTGAACAGTAGCTGCTCAGATTTTCTTTCAGTGTGTCGTTTTAAACGTAAGCAGATTCAATGTAGGCAAATTAGTTAGAACCCCAAAGTTAAATTTCTATATGTGGTGCACTGGCATTTACCTTTTTAAGGATTGTCTCTCATGAAGCTCATTCTCAAGTTGTTTAATTTTCTCTAACAGCCTCTTTTCCATGTCTTCCTTCTCCTGCTCTAACTCTTTATAGGCTTCTGCTGTGGCAACCTTGGTGGCCTCTTCTTTTTCTAAATCTTTCTTGACTGCTTGTCTGTCCTGCTCTAGTTTTTTAGAGAGCAGGTCATTTTCTGCCTGCAATTTGTTGGTGACTGTCCTCAGCTCTTGCTCCAGTTCTTGGAAGCTCCTCAACTGCGTGTCTTTTTCTTCACTTAGAGCCACTTGCTGGTCTAACACCTGCTTAAGTTTCTGCTGCTGCTCGGCGTGGTTCATCTCGGCGTCCTGGGCTTTCTGCTGCAGGGATGAGATCTCATTGCGCAACAAAATAGTCTCCTCCTCGTGTCTGTCCACCAGCTCTGAGATGCAGTGGTCCTTCTCGATCCTCATAAGAGTCCTCAGCTCAGCTAGGTCCACTTCATACTCCTCATTCTTTGCCTGAAGCTGCTTTTTGATGCCGTCCAGCTCTTCGCTCAGCGCTTTGGTCTCAGCCTCAACCTGGGACTTCACTGCCTCGGCCTGCTGAATCTTGGCCTCCTCGAACAGGAGCCTCACCTCCTCTGTCTCTGACTCTTTGAGGGCCAGCTCCACCTCCACTTTGCAGCGGAGTTCTGTAAGCTCGGTAATACGAGCCACCAAGTCGCTGATTTGGTTGTCCTTTTCTTTAAGAGCAGTGGTATGGTGATCAGCTGCCTCACTTAACTTTGCACTGTTTTCAGCAACCAGGTGGGCCAGAGCATCCTGGTTATCCTTGATAAGGGCCTCTCGTTCTGCATTGTGTTCCTGCTTCAGTCTGTCCTCCAGCTCCTTCAAATGGGACTGCTCAACAACTTCCAACTCCTGTCGAATCTTCTGCTGGCCACGTTCGATCTCAAAGTGCAGATTCTCCAGTTGGCTGGTCAAGGAGTCTCTAGAGGCTGTGAGTGTCTTGATCTCTTCAGCTTGATCGCTGATCATCTGCTCCAGATTTTTGATCTTATCCATCTGGCTACTCTCCGTTTCAAGCCATCGCTCTTTCTCATTCTCTAGCTGAGTAAGTTTATTCTCTTTGCGCTCCATAAGGCCCTCCAGCTCCAGCATTGCTCGCTGGACGTCTCTGACAATATTCTGGTTTACTTGATTTTCCTCCGTTAGTGTCTGAACCTGCTTCTCAAGCTTCTGCCGAACAGCGACGTGCTCGCTTTGATGCTCCTTCAACTCCAGTTCATGGATCTGGCAGAAGTTGTCCACAATGTTGCGCACCTCTGTGGACATATTCCTCAGGACAAATCCAAAGTCATTTTGTTCTTTCAGCACTTGACCTCGTAAGTGATAGAGGTCGTCCTTCACACTTCTTAAGTTAGAATGGGACTCCTCTGCAGCAGACTGGTACTTGTCAATAACTTGTTTGAGGACAGTGATCCTCAAGTTCTCCCTCTCTAGTGTTGTGGTATCCTGCATACGCTTGTTGTCAATGGCGTTGATCACCGAAGAGTACAGAGACTCCACCATCATATCAGGGCTCGTAGGGTCACTAATAGGGTTTGGAGACCTCAAGCTCTCTTCTATCACAAACTCATTGACAGCAGACATGAAGTCGGACTCGGGGCTCTCTGCTAGAGAATCCAGGTCAAGGGAGCCATGCTGTAAGACTGGATCCATGCTTGGATGGCCGATGGTCTCAAAGTCAAATGTTTGCGCGTCGATGCTGTCTGGGGACAGGTCCTCTAAAGGAGCTGGAACAGGAACATGTAGAGGTTGGCAGCTGGGTCCCTGAAGGTTAAGAGAGGAGGGGGTTTTGGAGGACATCGGTGAGGTGGTCCCAGGTACACCTTCAGAATGTGGGGTCAGCACGGTTGATCTCTGGGAATAGGATGCCTTGGAAATAAAAACAAACAAAGGGAAAGGAAAAGAGGGTTATTACAGTTTTCTCAGATTGGGAATAAAATAGGATTTAATACTGTTGAAAAATAACTATGTTTACGAATTTCTGTAACCAGTTCATATCATGAAGTAAGTGAAACTAAAAGTTGCTGATGAAATCATTACCCTTTGTTCACTTAGCAGGTCAGTGATAGTTTGAGACATCTCGTCCACACTCTGTGCTGCTTGGACCAGCTGGTGAAGCGTCCCTATGTGGTGATTTAAGGGCTCAAAGTCACACATTGCGGGAACCCTGAGGAAGAAAAATGAGGGGTAAGGGGAAGATTGATAATAACCACACGTATTTTTCTGGGGCAGAGGTCTGCAAGTTAGTGCAAAAATGGCTGGGTCTCAGGCTTATTTCCACACCACAAGATAAGGCAGAAAACAATCAATACAATCTTTTTGACTTCATTTAGTGCTTTAATTTCACATTAAACAGGCCATATGTACGGACCATAGATAACATATGCCACATGTGGGGAGCACAGCCCTTCCTCACCCAACATATCTAGTACAATTTTTCAAAATGTCATAGTCTATCATAAATTGGATGTTGTAATCTAAATTATGGTGTTCATCTACTATGGTTTCCATTGGCTTAACTGATTATTTATTTTTTGAAGCAGTCCTTGCTTATGAAAAGGTTTTAGAATTGGCTGGATAACTGTCCTTGCTCCCCTTTAAAAATCAATTGGGATTACTGTCTTTTCTTTCACAGAAGTGGATTACTTGTGAGACACAGATAACACAAGCAGATCAATCAAACAAAAGTCGAACAAGTTGTTGTCTGTCGTGTTCACTGTTTAAGACATGTGATTATTCTCCAGAAAACACATTCATTTGATTGCATTTGATTTAGAAATGGACACTTCCAAAAGCACCTGTTTTTATTGCCTATATCCAAGGAAAATTCTAGTGGGCTTATATAACTGACACAGTTATACCTAAAACCATTTCAATGACTGAGGGCAGTGACTTACATAAGGAAAGGCTGCACCTCTACAGGACAGCAAGATTTCAAGTACTGCAGGTCCTCAAGTGAGATGTCTGGAAGTTCATCATCAAACCTTCTGGGCTTACGTGTCTGTAAACAATAACCAACACGGCAAAAGCACATGCCGCTTAAAATATAGTGGGAATAACAATAACAAGTTAATACCAACATGGTCAAAAAACGAACACTCTCAAACTTACACAGAATGATGTGGGGGGCCATGAATCAAGTCCTCTGAACAAACGATTTCTGAGGAAAGATTTCCCTGAAGAGACAAAGAATCAGATTAGTTTGAGAATGACCATGGTTATTGCAAAACCATATAATGTGTTGTACCACACAAATGTAATTAATTTGGTTCCCAAAAGACACTCACTGAAGAGTTTCCCAAAGGATTCCCTTTTAAACCTCTCTGCCTCGTACAGTCGTTTCCCATCCTTCACAAGCGCATAAGCCCACTAAAAAGAAGAAATGTGAAGACATTACTACAACAAAACAACAGTTGTGTTTCTTTCGGTCCACTTCCGGAGCTTGGTGACACTCCATCACACTTTAATGTTACTGTGCTGTCATAAATTATTGAAAAGTAACACACACCAAGAGTTGTAGTGAGGTTCTGACCACTTGATACAGACTTAAGTGCAGGAAAAATGAGTAGCACACAGATGATCTTTCAGCCCTCAGGCATTCTTCAAGATCTTGAAGAAGGCTTCAGGGCTAAGACTTCATCTGTCTTAATAAAGGGAAAATGCATAAGATGCCAGAGCCAGACACTGACCTTCTGTAAGGCAAAAGCTTTAAATGTCACAAAATAAGATAACTTGGTTTCATCCTTGTTCAAAACTGCAGAATCAATCTTATCATCTCAGTAATCTAAAAAAAAAAAATGTTCCCAGGCTCTCAAAAGGAAACTTATTTCCTATAATTTAAGAAAAACAGAAAGAGAAAGCAAGGAGAAATGAAATACATGTGGCTCCCTGTTGCATCAACCACTGTCAAAAAATAAAATGATCTCAACATGTGCAAACATCAAGCACAGCAACTATTTTCCACTCTTACAACGCATACGGACAGCAATAAAAACAGGAAAGATGGCAGTTATCATTAATTGAGGCTTAATACAAACATTGAGTATTGCCTCTTTGTATGACTGTGGCTGGAAACACAATTAGTGTCCAAAAACGGCATTTTTAGCACTGACCTCTCTGTAGTGGCGCATAAACATCTTTCTCCTGACGACTTCCACCACCGCCAAGCAGTACATCTGGGGTACAGTGCTGAGAGCCTCCACCACTCGCACTCGTTCAATCAGCTCTGTCAGAAGTCTAAGCAGAGCCTGAAGCTTCTCGCCATCCTGGTCTGCATGAAGCATCACGTAGCAGCACCATCTAATTCAACACCAAGGCGCAAACAGGACTTTAGCATTTTGAAAGCAAGAGCCAAAATCACATTATGAAGACAAGGTGGTAAATATTGAGGAAGAAGTGGTTTTTGTTTGTTTGTTTGGTTTTTTTACTTGAGTCGGACTTGAAGGTTGTTTGCAAGTTCTTGTTTGGCAGTGGTGCACTTTTTTTTTATGTCTAGCAGCTTTCTGTGGTTGTTCAGCATGATCATCAGCTGGTTGGTGTGACTCAGACACAAGTCAGGCAGAACAGATGTATCCTTCAGGTTTTCAGCCCGCTTCTGATTGGCCAAAAATCCCTTCAAGACACAACATGTAAGCACAGTTTAAAAAAAACAACCTAGAGAACAGAGAAAGTAATTACAATATTATTTATGTCTTACTTCTCATACCTGAGCAAGTTCTTTCTGTTCATTTACCAACTTCTTACAGCTCGCAATCATTTGGTCAAGAGCATACAACCTGTCCTCAAGCCCTTTAATGGCTTTCATGTTTTGATTATCGAGCTTGGCAATTGTGTCACGACAATCTGTCAGGAAAGGCTGAATGATCCGTGGGTCAAGCTGAAAGACATAACATTGTAATGCAGACTTCCACATAGTTTTCCTCCACAAAATGTATGTCTATATATTTCATGCATGACTGACTCACCCTATTGATGGAGTCAAAGCATTTCCTCACAACGGATTCCACATCGTTGGGTCTGTCTTGCACGTTGATCCAGTCTAACAGCGTGACATTGAAGGAGGACGGGTAAGCGAAATATGGAGTGTCTTCATCTAATAACGCAGCTCTCAATCCACCACTGTCAGTCATTTCATTTGTTTCCTGGTCACCAGTTGGCTCACATGTGGCTGTCCCCGAAGCGGATGCTGATGATTTGGAGGGTTTCTGTGCATCACCAGGGTGGAGCACAGAGTCAGTGGATTTTTCTTCTTCTGTCTCATCTGAATCCTTCTCTGGGGTGGAACTGGACTTCTCCATGCTCTCTCTATAACTGTGTCTTGTCAAACTTTCCAGCAGTGGTATCCTTGCCATTACGGCAACCGCTGTCCCTAGCCTGTAATTATAATAAAGACATGCGCATTAGGAGGGAAAGTTGATCAAGCTCATTTCCTTATAGCACAAATATATCATTTTTTAGTCATTCAAAAATTTCAAAAGGTATATAAAGATATTGTTCACTGTAATAATTTAGGAGCAGATTATATTTCAATTTCCAAACTAGTGCATAAGATTGAGTGTAATGCAGTTCTCCTTGGCAATACTTACTTTGTAAGTTTCACCTTTATTTCTTCCAAGTCATGTTGATAATTTGCATACGAGGTGTCAAATTTAACAAGCAACTTCTGATACGACAGAGTGCAGTCATCCAGATTAGCCATAATAGCAGCCCAGCCTTGGTGTTGAAGGTGTTCATCGTGAACCAAACGTTCACAGAAAGAGCAAAGTTTCTTGGCAACTTCAAACATTTCCTGAAACAGCATGAGAATAATGTCAGGCCAAGTTGCATGCATTCCATGATTATTGGATAAGTCACAATAATTGAATTAGTAGTAAGACAATTTTAAATGCACAAATACAAATGGTAAAAAAAAAAAAAAACTAGCTTAAAACAGTAGTACACATATGACAGGCTAACATTTTGAAAGGAACTTCTTTGGCCTGATATGCACATGCAATGAAAATTTAAAAAAAAGAAAAAAAAAAGTAAGTAACTACCAGAGCAAGTTGTGTTCGTGAGGCAACGGTGTGAAAGACAGCTGGCATCAGTAGAGACTCCTCCACCTTGACCTGAATCTCACTCTCAATGGAGAAGGTTGTTTTGGGGATCGTTGGATCCCGGTCACACAAGATCATCTCTTTGTTGAACAAGAATATGGGGTTGGTTTCCTATAATTCAAGAGTAAGACACCAGTCATTAGACTACTACATGAGCAAGCTTTACAAACTAACAAAAACACACAAACACATTGCATGGACTTACAGTGCCAGCACTGTAGCTGCAGACTCGTCTCTCTGCAGCCATACATTCCCCTCCATTGACAACAAGGACTTGATGTTGAATTGCAATCTTATATTTGGCTTGGATGGCATGTTTAAGCTCCAGGACACTACAACAAAGGAGGAATTTATTTAGGTCAAAACAGCCATGATGTACTGCCCACGGTTTCTTTTTGTTATTGCTGAAGTGTTGGTTTCTTACGTTTGGACAGCAAGATCAGTGTCAAATGTCAAAGTGCTGCCATTGTTGACCTGGAACACATACAACTTCATGTTGAATCTCCCAGAGTTCTTGCCACTTGCCTGTCTTGCTCATTTAGTCATGCAAGGTCACCCTGTGAAAAAAGCATAAACATCAACATGAGCCACCTGAGAATTTCACATTTACATTTTATCAAAACAATTCTTTGTGTTATCAATAACTGTGTGTGACACTGCCACTAAACACATAAGGCCATAAAGTTTCTGGAATCACAACCATGTATGGCATTTTCTGTGCTACAACACTGGCTATAATTATGAGCTAGGTTATTATTATCACTGACCATCTCTTTAGATAACTCATACCCTTGATGTTAGGGGCCATGTCACCATCCGCCTTACAACAAAAACTGCAAGGCTCCAAGAATGTATTGCCTTCTAAATAATTTAGTAACCATATCGGCGGTTGCCACCTACTGCCAAGTGTGTGATCTGTGTGATCTGGTCTGATGTTACGTGTACACCTAATACATAAAACTACTACTCCACATTTGTTGACATCCATAGACAAAGAGGCTACTCGGAGAGATTCATTAAAAAACGCAAAGTTAAAGACATTATAATCGAGTTGGCGCTGCCTAACGACCCAGTGTTAACCGTTGTTAGCGTTACAGTACAAAGCACCTTATCAAGTAAGTTGCCCGAAGAGACACAGACAATGTGAACGTTGGTTAACGTCGGCTAATTGCCATTAATAGCGATTTACACGTCTGTGGGCCTCTTGTCGTTCAGGGTTACCCAGGTCCAAATGTTCATGTTTGTTTGTTTTTTTTACACGGAACACTTATTAACCGTTGTTATTAACCTCGAGGCCTCCAGTGAGTCGTTGGTACTGAACAAGAAGCCACCAGCAGCAGCTGCTAGCAGCCTGACTGGTCAATAATAAACCGCTGACTGCGCTAACTGGCTATTAGCTAACACAGCTGTCAGGCTAGCGCTGGGTAGCTGTTTCTAACGTCGATGATTTTGACAAATGTAATAAGATTACGCCGAATAGCTCTCGCCGCCCGCTCAGACATATAATGTTATTATAATAAGGATGTGATTCCACACTGAATTAATCAAATGCATGATTTCAGTCTTCTTACCTCACTTTACTCGCATCTCCCTGTTCTTGGTCTCCACCTCGCCTAGGCAAACTGGCTAGCTAACAAGCTAGCAACTGAGCTAGCTAGCTAACCTGTTTTAGCTTGGCATACATAGGGTTAGCTTAGCGAACCACTTAGCAAACGTTAGCTAGACTAAACAACACTAGAATAAGTGACAATCATGGTTAGTTGTACATATTAACCATACTGCTGTTTAGTAATTTTCTGAATTGGCAAACCAAGGCCGAGATGGTGTAACACACGGACTACACCAACAGTTGTTTATCTCAGGTAGCTAACTACGCTAACACCCTCACAGTAGCTCTGTCTGTTTTGTTGTTGTCATCTGCTGGTGGGCGGTCCGTGGACGAACCGTACAGTTGAGTCTCAACTCATGGACAGCAAACAGCTATTTTACAAGGTAGATAAATTTATGGCTTTTACATTTTCTTTAAAAAAAAAAAGTTTCAACATTTGTTCTGAATAAGGTAATTACATAGTCTATGAGGTATTTAAGAAGGTATTTTAAGCCTTCATATATATTTACAGTTATCTTATTTTTTTATTCTGTCCAGTTAGTTCTTTGGTTTGTTATAACTTCTTTCAGCAAAGAACCAAGTCCCTTTCCCCAGTCATTTTCTTAAAAAAAGAAAAGAAAAGAAAGAATGACAATCTCAATTCCTAATTCAGTATACATGTTATTATAACATGTTGGCTTCCTATTAACAGTTTTACTTTTTGATCATTGTATTTTGTATAGCCTACATAACCTGCAGCTTCCTACGATCAATGCATTTAAAAGACAAATACATGTTACTGAACCGGTTCAAAAGATTCGGCTCTGAAAACAGTGTTTAATTTCTCATCAGTGCATGCGTTCGTCACTGTACTTTTCCAGGTGTATTATGGGAAACTGAAGTCGAGTGTTTTGCTGCAACATGAGAAGGGGTGTGGTTAATGTGGGGCTGCAGTGTGTGGATGATCCTATCCTGCTGCAAAGAGGAGGTAGTTTGGGGGTTGCACTGGTGGGGTAAGCGAAAACTTTTGATCGTCGTTTATGTTTTTTTTTGTTTGTTTGTTTTTGTTTTTTTTTAAATCTGGCATTTTAGTTAGTTAATATGTGACAGCTGAAGAGGACTATTCTCCAGAAATGTTATAGGCTACTTGTGTAAAAACCTGTTTAACCTGTAACTTGTGTAACTTGATTTGGTTCATTTGTCTTTTAGTGATCTGAAAAAATATGTTACTTACTTAAATATTTATTACATGAATGAATAAATAAGGTACCCTACTCTATATTTGCCAAACCTGATTGTTTTTCTTTTAGACCGGGATGACAGATAATATCATGCCTCTCAAAAGACAGAGTGGTACAGTCATTATAATGTTATAATTTTACATTGTGAAGGATACTGCATTGGCAAATTGATGCTGGCAAGAGGGTAGGCTACAGTGGTCGGCTGTTAAACAAACTGCAGGATTTTCTTCTGTTTAGTGTAGTTATTAGTTGTCATTTAGCTGAACTGTCCCTTTAAATCCATGTAAGGTTTCATTGACCACTAGAGGTCACTGTAGTATCATAATTTGTTCGCCAGAAGCATATTGTATTAAGGCCTGAAGGCATAAATTGCAAACAAATTAGTTTTTTCCTTTTTCTTTCACCTTTTATTATTTCTCACACCATCAATTATAAGTTCACTCAAAATATGTAAACAAAAAACATGAAAAATGCCATCCTCTGTGACCTAGGCTATATGAGGTCACCTTTAGATCATGTTCACTTTGTTCACTTTGAAATTTTGAGCAATGGGGCAATGGTGTAAATACCAAAACAGACCATTAAGTAGAAGATCAGGGTTCACACCCCCTGTGGTTGTCCTGTTTCCTAATATCCCTAAATATTTCCATATGGTAACAATGTAACATTTACAAACTAAGCTTGTGCATTTGATGAGGGTGACCAGAATAACTATAAAGAAGTGTTATTATGCAAAGAGAGTGACATTTCCTATATTATATGCTAGATAGGCTGTGCAGGGGTAAATATTGCTTGTGTAATATACACGTATATTATGTCCTACATAGTGATAATATTGTATTTGTGAGGCAGTTTGACCCAACAGAGGCTCAACATCCTGTTGGATCTCTTCTAAATTTAGTGTTAAAAGGCTCCGGTGGAGGGGATACAAACCCCAAATGCAAGTAAAGCATCATTTTCTGTTGTGGGTTTCTGAAATACACTTAAAAACAATGTTTGCTTTTTTAAATTAGTATCAGCCATAACAATGTTGTTATAGGCTATATATTTTTGAGCTAAAGGGACAACGAGGAGTTTCTATTTGGTTATAAAAAAGTCTCATGTTAATGTGGATGAATCTACGCTACCCACACTTGTTAATGGGCCCATTCTCCATTTCACTATAGTGTGAAAATGCTTCGCTTTTCCAAAACTCCTCATTGTCCCTTTAAAGAGGCTCCAGGACCCAAACCAAAACATTAGAGGTCACATTGAATTGTCCTTCATACCTATCGATTTATCAAATATTACCCTAAGCTATGATTTAATTTTAACATCTACAGTGACTCTGTTCACTGTATAACTGTAGTCAAATGGAAATTGTATTTGTATTGCTACCATTTTTGTGTTTTTTATGTGTTGTTATAGTCCCCAAATGCCCTCCCACTTCATCTTTTAGCATTTAAGTACTGCACTGAGTTTCAAAATATCACTGTGAGCTGGGAGGAAGGTCAGAGACTGGGGGTGGGGGTGGGGGGGCTATAACAAGTCATTCAATCCTATGAACTAAATGGAAATTATTGGCCAATTCTAACTGTTATCAGCAGGCCAATAACAATTAGTTACTAGTTCCCAAGCCTGCTGTAATCAAACAATGGGAATAGTCATATGTATCTTGGAAGTAAAAGATTCCCTGAGGTGAACACAGATGCAATCTGAAATCACTTATTTTTCTTGCTGAAAATAAACTCTATTACAGTGTGGTAAAAGGATGACCTTGGGGTTGTGTTTGAATTGGGTTGACAACTTGAACCTTAGCAATAGAAAAGGAGAGAGGATCTCTGCCGGTCCAACCAGAAAGGTCGCTGGCCTGATCCAGGCACAGCTATCTAAAATCTCTAAGAGGCCTCTGTTCACTGTACTGCACTGGCTGCACCCTTAGATGGTCGTTAAACTGGTGTGTCTGGATGGCACCCAAGAGTGCCTAAACATAGTTGAGAATCATATCTTCTCTCTGCAATTAGCTCAGTTTGCTCATGAAATGATGCTGTCTCTTGTGGATGCTAATATTTAAGCTTTTTGCCTGACAAACAAAGTATTTTTACCATTTATTAAGCTGCTGGTCGCCTCTTTTCTCCCATAAACTCATGTCTGAACAGTTTCCGGTGTTTGGAATTATGTTATTATGTATTCTGATTTTAAACTCTCTTCGAATATTGTCAAATATCACCAACAATAAATCCTGTGTGAGAGGCACAAAAAGCACAGAGCATATTTAGGGTTTTAATAGGCTAGACTTAAATGTCCATGGGAGACAATAGATTTTAAGGCGTGTGTGTCTAAAAGCAGGCGGGACATATTAATGTTGGCCTTTCTTGCCTTCCATAGAACTGAGAAACTGAGCTAGGGCTATCTATTACATTAAAAAGTAAACCAGTAAATGGGGTGATATAAACATAAGAACATCAGTTTAACCTACAAAACGACTTTCCACTGTTCTGTCAGAACTAGTTTCAATGAAATAGGCCCACATTCAGTTATGAATGCAGCTTTGAGTCTCCATAAAAACATGGGTTGCTCCTGACCAGTTGTTAATTAGTTAGACTACATAGAGTGTAAAAGCTTAGACAGACTAAATCAATTAAAGCACATGTCTTACACACACTAGAAACAAATTAGATCCATATTAAACAAAATAACAGAGCAAAAAATTAAGAATAATTAGTAATTTAATTGATCAGTCGTCCCTGTTTTCATGATGATTGTTCTTGTTCTTCTTTTTATTTCCATTGCACAGCGGCCTCTATGCATTATGCACAACTATGGCTATATTGTGCAATCTATAATAATATAACTCAATTTCATTCTGTATGGCTGGTACATTGCCAGCAGATGTTTCTACTGAGTCATCTGTGGTTGGTGGATGAAAAAGCAATGTGTTCGAGTGGCTCCATTTTGTCTTCAGTCAAGTAATGTCAGCAGAGTTCAAGTGTAACATTCATTTGAAATGAAGTTTGGTGAGGACTTTGTAAAGATTCACATGAAGGGTTTGGTCACAAGTATTCATAAACACAGGAGAAATTTCACCAGAAGTTAAACTGACAACCAGGAGGACCAATTCAGACAAGTTTCATAAGTAATGCTCTTCTAAACCTTTCCTCACCAGGTGTAAATGAAACCAGACTATTCGCATATTCATGACAACTTCCAGTGTCCTGGGGCTGTTCTCAGAGGCTCTTGCAGATCACATGGAGGAGGAAGCTCAATTATTCAGCTATGAGATATAACACTTTACTTGGCAATGTCATTTTGCTCTAAAGCAGACCTAAGCTTATTGTTTAACTAAAACAATTTAAACTGTTGATGATAATGAAACACACCAGAGCCTCTGGCATATTGTTTGCAGACTGTCCATCTGTCTGGCCTGTACACATACACATCTGACTGTCCCTGCTCCATCAAGGTTTTCCTCCTTACTGAGATATCATGTATGAGATTCTCATACATGATATCTCAGTAAAACCTCGATGGAGCTTCCTCAAATTTGGCACAAACATTCACTCAGATTCAGTGGTGGATTGATTACATTTTGGTAGTAAAAGGTCAAAGGTCAAGGGGATAGCGACTTCAACGGATCACAATTTGTAACCTGTCAACACAATATCTCTGTAACAACTTAAAGAACTTCTTCAAAATAATCACTTACATTGACAGAAACAAATAAAACAGACATTATAACTTTCAAAAGTCCTTGAATACACTGCAGAGATGAGCATGTTGTCCTAAGATATTAGTTCCAATGCATCAACTTATCAACTTAACCCTCTATGGTACCATGTTGCCCTCAGGCAACATACAACTTTTTGGCCTGTCACATCTCCACAATTCATCCCATTTAATGCTGTAATACTTTAAAAAAGAGAGGAGACCTTAGAGAACCAATAACAATGCTTTAATTTATCACATGACTTTCAAGAAGCCATACTGAAATCCTTTTTTGCAGACTTTTTCAAAGGAAACAGGTTTGCCATTTTGCTCCACTAAAACGGTCTGAAAACATAACTTTCTGGCCCTTTTTCATCTGGAAAAGAAAAAAATCATATATATTAAATAATTAAAAAAAAATTCTTTAGATTATGTTTATTTAGTCTATTTTGAGACATAAAAACACTCCAAACAATTTTTCCCCCACTGGCATCATAATGCGTACCATAGAGGGTTACATTTTTTTTTCCCCCCTCTAATGAGGTTATATCTTAAGGTGCACAAACATATTTCACCTCTTAGTTTATCCAACCCAATAGCTGTCTCCAATTTCTTGTCTTTTTTCTTCTTCTTTTTTAAGGCCTAGTAGTTTTACCTGAGTTCTGTGTTGCCTGAAAATAGAAGACAATCTGACTTTTATTATGTCCACTTATTAAGGCTCAATTCTCCATCCATCAATTACCCCTCTTTTAGGAAGGCCTTTCTGCCGTTAAGTCGAGCTTCCTCCACTTTTGGCCACAGCTTTGCCCGAGCCTCTCTGTCCTCCTTTGAAAAGTCCTCCTTGAAGTGGATGTTCATTTCTTTGCGGACTCTTGCCTCTTTGAATTTCCTCAAGACTTCGTTTCGGGCCGTCCACATTGCAAACTGTATGATAATGGGCCTCGGCATCTTGTTCTGTGAAGCATAATTTTTTCCCCCCCAGGCGGATGGACCGTGTCGACCATTTCACTGAGTTTGTCAACAGCCACTGGGGTCACCCTTGTGACCCCTTTTGTGTCTCTGTTTTCTCTTTCTTTCAATCCCAGAAGTCTGAGATCCCACTGTCTCTTACTAGGCACATTTCTTTGAGAGAGTGGTTTTCATTTGTCAGAGCCTCAATTTGTTTCTGCATTTTTCCAATATCCTCCTTGTTCAGTTTGACTGCTTTTGAATTGGCCTCTATGCGAGATTCAAAGATTTTGAGCTGCTTGTCCAAAGTAATCACTTGGACAGATTTCACTTTTCTGGTCAAAGGTCAAAGGTAAAAAAAAAAAAAAAAAAATACATTACGTGACATTGCTACATCATGCGGAATAGTTACTGTTATTGTTACTCCTATTACAACTTTTTGGGTGAAACATTTGCCAACAAGGAAAACCCCATAGGAAATTCTTTTGTGTGTCATACCCCTCAAAACAAGGTACCTGCAAGGAAAGATAGCCCATAAGAGCACTGCCGCCATTATCATGTTTCAATACATACACTGAAAGAGCCAGAGAATGAACTGCATAATTCATGCAATTGAGTATGAAGCACTCCTGCATATAATCAGACGCAGGAAGTCACAGCATAGGGTATGAAGTCATCTATCTGAATATTAAGATATTTTCTGATCCACCAAGTGTAACTTGCAGCATCCAAGCAGGACAGGTAATTGTCAATGTCATGCAAATAAGTCACCAATTGAACACTTCTACACTGTAAGAAATGTCCGTAGAAATTACGGTAAAAAACTGTCAAATAGCAACAGTAAAATACCGTAAAATCAAAAATAGTATATCACTGTAATAAATACACTGAATTACCGTAAATCAAGATACAGTAAATAACTTTAAATTTTACGGTCTTACTAAGTAGAAAATATGGAATTTTACTGTGAATGTTGTAAAAAGTTCGCAAAATTCACGGTAAAATACCATAATGTCACAAGCGTGTAATTACCGTAAAATTGACGGTATCATTCTGTCTGAATTACAGATTTTGCTGGTGTTTACGTTTAAATTTACGGTACACAACCATTAAATCATACCATCATTTCTATAGAAAGTAGAATGTTAAAAAGTATGGTATCAGGACAGGCTGTGGTCACGTGGGCATTGTTCGGGTCGATGTGAAGCACTTAATGCAATAGAAAAACTACATGTTGTCAAAACAGAATTAAGATAAGATTAAGATACTAAGTCAAAATAACATGTAATAGCCTATGTAACATATATTTCAGAATAAATGTGCAAACATGGAGTTTAGACATAAATATATATTTTTTAAAATACAAACATCTCTATTGTACAAACATGTAGTCTCCATAACATACCTACACACAGTAAAAAAAAAAAAAAAAAAAAAAAAAGGAAAAAAAGAAGAAGCTTGAGTCAGCTCTGGCTTGGGTGACCCACAGGTGACCCAGCAGTAACCATAGTAACTCATTTGTTGGGTCAACGGTTGGTTTGCTGCGCGCCACCAAGATCCGTATTTTTGGCCGGAGCGCCGTTACAACCTGGTTACAACCAAGCTGCTCTGTTGTCAGCCAAAGACGACACAAGTAAAGTGGATTAATTTTATTTTTGATGGAAATGCCCCAGCTTCAGTCTGCAAAAAAGTCTGACTGCTTCAGCAACGAGTGTCGGTGGATCGGACTGGACTTTCTCAGGTTGGATCGATACCAACTGTCCGTGGAAAAGCTACAGATGAACTGTAAGTATTTAAAAATGAGCATGGTTTGTGTTACTTTGGCCGTTTAGCACATGAGCTAGGCTAACGCTAACGATGGCTAGGCTAACGCTAACGACCGTTATGCTAATACAGCTAACGGTCTATTGTTATGCTAATAACGATAACGGTCGTTATGCTAACGCTAACGGTGGATCGTTAAGCTAATAACGCTGACTACTATAGCATGAGACTAGCGTGAGAGACAGGACCTGAGAGTAACCAGAGTTTTTGTGTTTTCTAATCAGAGTAAAGTATGTGGAAGCTAACGTTAGCACATGGAGATAGACGGTCTGAAGAGGAGCCTTGCTCTCATGGAGGTGCAGAAGTTCCTAAGGGAGGCCAACATCATTACTGTTAAGGTAAAGTTATGTGTTACTGTGTTTGTGTGGAAGAGGGAAAATACACCAGCCTAAAACTGCCTTGTTCAGATATCCATGTAGCTACTTCTGTCCATTATCATTATTACTGAAGTGTTACATGAGTTCATTTTGTGTTCAACATATATATTTGTACAGAACCATCCCATCCTTAGTTGTACACATTTTTAACACTACAAAATCATTTTACCTTCTCCTCAGCATGGTGCAGCTGGAGAATGCAAGGCAGCCTACTTTGCAGGAATGTGGCATGGCCAGTACATCTTCAGCGTTATCAACACTCAGCTTCAGTGAGTACATTTAAATTGATAGGCTTCTGAACTGGTGCTGCCATTAGCCTAAATGTTTTTGTTTCTTCATACCTGTCAAATATTTACATGGCCACATCAATAATTATGTCTCCCATTTATGTCTACTACCCTATTATCTGGAGTTCCTTAAGGATAAATCCTCGGAACTATCCTTAAAAAAAACATCAAAATCACTGATTTAATGTCAAATCCAAAGGATTGTGTGTTTTCAGCTGTAGCCTCCACAGTTTCTCCCTCAATCTCTCTCAATCTATTAGATCTGCTAAATCTGTTAACTGTTTTAAGCGCCTCCTGAAATCATATTTATTGGTTGGCCTTTCTATTAGATTTTTTAAACCTGCTCTTCATTCACCATTTTTTTTTTTCTGTTCCAACTTCTTTTATTAATGTTTTGTTTGTTGTTGTTGTTGCTGCAGGAAGCACTTTGCAACAGTGTGCTATATAATAATAATTATCATTATCATTAACAATGTTTTCTTTGTTGTCTTTCTTTGTCTGGTTGCAGAGAGGTTCATGCCAGTCCACAGTAAACACCTGATTGAAGACTGCTGGTGAATTTTCAAGCAGGAATGATGACAACACCTGCCCAAAGTTCCAGCTTCTTCAACATTGTACCATGTCTGTATGAGACTCTGTCCCACCTGTCTTCAGTCAAGTCTGGACCCAATGACTCAAACACCAGTCTTGTCAAGGCTAATTAGAGGTAAGCAATGGTTTATGTCAGTGTAGCAAATGAGTAGATGCAAGCACAACTCAAACTTCACTCAATCGATCTCCCACAAGTGCACGGTGCCAACAGCTTCATACAAACATACAGTAGAAAAAAATCAGTATTACGGACAGGATTCATGATTTAGGCTGCAATTCGACAAGGGTGAAACAAATACTGATGATAATTTAGTCCTGAAAAGTGACAGTTTCTACCTTTTACACTAATACAATAAAATAAATGAAATACTCCTGATGACCTGCAAAACTATATTCCAGAGTGCTGGTTTCATTCTATGTATAGCTCATTGGAGCTCAGTTTAACAACAGAAGGCTGAATTTATCTCTGTAGGCACCATGCTCAGGCACTGCATCAATCTAACCTTTGCTTTGTTTCTGTTTTCTGGCTGCAGAGAGGATCATGCCAGTCTACAGTGGACACCAAATGGACAATATATCAGTCTTCAAGCAGAACTGGTGACTGCTGGATGCTTTAAGTTCCAGTTTCTTGAACACCATGTATATGTTAAGAGCCCTCTTCAGCCAAGTCTGGACTCAGTGACTCATTAGTGTTGATCAACACAGGGCAAGTGGCTCCTTTTTTCATTATGTTTATTTCTTCTATCATGGACTATCCTTCTTCATATGTATGGACACACACTGTCTTTTCAAGATGTCAACACTGCCTTGTGAGTATACTGGACAAGTTCTGTTTTTCACAGAGAATGTGTATATGCAAAGAGAGGTTCTTAAAGTTTATCAATTATAGTCTGTACTTTGGTTTACAATGGGCTTAAAGGACAATTCCAGGCGAATTCAACTCGGGGGTGTATTTTCCTATCATTTTAGGTCTAAAAGAAGGAATCTGAAGATTTTCAGTTTAATCGCTCCCGTTTTGCAGTAGTTGCGTCTGTCCCCACATCGCCACGGCAGCGATGAATGGGAGTGGATGTAAGTTCCGCTGTTAAGGCTGTTTCCAGCCCTCAAAGCCGCAAATTTTTCCCACAGACAGCGTCAGATGGCGACTCAAACATGCACCGAGAAGTTTATTTAAGCAAGCAAGCAAGCCGACATGTTTGTAAAACTAGATCTAATTCAAAGTCTCCCGGAGTCTCGCGCGAGACCCAGTTGCCGTGCTCGGTGTGTTCAGGTGCAGTAGGAAAGCTACAGTTTGTGTCATAAACACAGGAATATCAACTTTACTTGCTTACTTGCTTCAAGTAAAAAAAACTTCTCGGCGCATGTTTGAGTCTCCATCTTACGCTGTCTGTGGAAAAAAATTGCGGCTTTGAGGGCTGGAAACAGCCTAAACAGCGGAACTTACATCCACTCCCATTCATTGCTGCCATGGCGATGCGGGGACAGACGCAACTACTGCAAAACAGGAGCGATTAAACTGAAAATCTTAAGATTCCTTCTTTTAGACCTAAAATGATAGGAAAATACACCCCCGAGTTGAATTCGCCTGGAATTGTCCTTTAATTGGTTATTTCCTTTATAATTTACCATTTGCATTTTCTGACTGTAAAATCTACGCCAACAAACTGTAATTCCATTATGTGTTGTACCGTATTTTTTACGGTGAAATTCTGGCAACCACAGCTGCCAGTATTTTACCGTGAATTTTGCAATAAAATACCGTACTATATCTTACAGTTTTACCGTGTTTTTTCACTGATGGACTGTAATTAGGTTTACAGTATATCCGTTATTTTTAAAAGAATTTACCGTAAACAGGTTTATATTATAACTGTTATTTTTACAGCAAATTACCGTAAACAAATAACAGTTCTCTACTGTGAAATTTACGGTTGCCAAAACAGCATACCGTAATGTGTAATACATTGTGACCGTATTTTCTACGGTAAAATTCTGGCAACCACAGCTGCCAGTATTTTACCGTAAATTCTACGGAATTTTTTTTACAGTGTATGAAACGAACTGGAGAGTGACAAAAATCTTTATAGCTAGTAAACAAACAGTACTGCTAAAATTGTTGTTCACACTTGGCGCGTGCAACAGGATGAGTATAGTAATTTGTAAGAAGGAGTTTCAAATTTGGTCAACAGATGGTGGCAGAAGGCTGAAGATAACACACACACTCATACTCATATTTACAGACATACACTAACACACACACAATGTGAGATGCAGTATGTTGCAGAAGTGGCTCATTGTTACATAAATGAAAATATATATGTCTGCTGCTTCAGATTCTGACAAGGTGTTGTAAACAGTGAGTTTTCAGAAAATAACAGCGACAAAAAAACAAAAAACACCATTGCTGATTAGACCATATCTCCCAACGGATCCTTCAGATGTGGTTCAGTCCCGCTCATTAGGAAGCACAATGTGGCAACACACTCGTGAAGCAAGTTGGTGACTTGGAGCAACATCATCCATCATGAAATAATGACCTTGAATAATGATCTTAATCTTCAAAGCAGCAGGTTCGTTGTGGCTGCTGAATTCACATTTGCTCCGACAATGACACTGCTGTGCCACAGAATAAAAACTTGTGTGTCATAATGCAGCTGTTCAGAGATGTGTGCATTATCATCTGAGCCACCACAAGAGGTTACATAATCAATCAAATAAACATAATTAGGTAAACACACACAAAAGAAAGATCGGGCCAGAATAAAAATAATACAGCGATAGCACATATTTAGATTACATTACTGGCAGAATTTGTATGCCTCTCTAAAAAATATACATACATATATATATATATATATATATATATATATATATATATATATATAGAATTATAATAGGCAATTTTCAAATTATCAACCTTCATGCCACTTGATAATAACTCTGTGATAAAAATCAATATTAATCCCCAAAAGTAATGATGGAAAGGATAATAAAAAAAATGATTAGGCTGTTAGACTGTTATTAATTCACGAATAACAATAAAAGTGCAAAACTGTTTATTGCTTGAAATGCCATAATTTTTGCTGAATTACATTTTCATTGATCTAAAACCCTTTTCATTTTGGCCCTGTTCTTCTTTTCCTCTAATGCATCGTCTAACTCTGACCTGAGAAGTGTGACATACGAATGACACTCATGCCTTTGTTTGTCTTTGTTCATTATCTGCAGCAGCACATTGCTGCAACAGCAGTGGAAAGCTTGACTGACTGTGACAGTCACGTATGGCCTTTAACAGCTGTTGTTGTGAGGCGCATTCAGACCAGCAGGTGGCTCCGTGTCCTCCTTTGCAGGGGAAGAAAGATCAACTGTGATTCCACATCACACCACTTCTTAGGAGATTTCTTAATGTGAGACCTCACAGGCTTGTAGTGATATTCGCCACAGTGGCCTGCGGATGCTGTTGGAGAAAACTGGCCTGAAACAAAAAAGTGTGGGAGAATACTTTATCGCTTTTTTTTTTTTTTTTTGGTTTGGTTTGCTAGAAGTAAAACCTGACTGTTTCTTTTCACCACTCTCCCATTGCCTAATACAAATGTGTGCTTGTACGAGATAGGACCACAGAACCTCTTGCAAAAGAGTAATAGCCCTAGCCTACAAGTTTCATTACACACACAATAATTTATGAGTGTGTTTGTGGTTTTGAATCTGACAAGCTCACTCATCAACTAATATTGTGTTCGATTTTATGAAATTGTGAATAAACACGTTGTATTTTTTTAAAATATCTTTTTTGTAATTACTTGGGGATGTTACAAAGTGCCGCGCGTCCGCATGCGCGTGCGTGCACGTGTGAAAGTGTTACTGCGTGGGCCTACATAGGAAACAGCAGCCTTATTTTGGGGGAGGGCGGGGGGCAAACGAGACGACAACAACTAAAGACACATTATTCGTAATGTAAATGCAACACATACGGTTGTGTCTTGCAGTGGCTTTTTTTTTTCTCTTTCTGTGGTTGCATAACTGTCAGGTAGGTTATTATAATGATGTGCACGTTGCGATTTTCTACCCCTACACCAAATCCAATCACACCCTCCCCCATCTCAAGTACAATTACGTGATGGGTGACGTTTCAGCATGCGGAGGAGGGCGCTGGGCAGGGACCACTTGGACCAAAGAGGACTAAACGCTATTTCATTTCAGCAGCAGAAACAACGCATTCAAGGCAGTGGACCAGGGCGCCGTGCTGAAGCCTTAGCCCATTGTCTCCTTCAAACAGAGCAACTAAAGGAAAACGGGTTTGACCAAAACAGCGGTGTAGCCCAGTAAGGAGTGTCCAAGTGGTAGGCATTGCGGGTTTGTAAGCCACAGAAAAAAGGGGGGCCCTGGACAGATCTGGCTAATAACGGAAAATGAATCACAGTCAAGTTTTAATAATATGAACAAGAGCCGCATTTTGTTGCAATTGGCGACCAACTATTGATGCTTCTGCGCCGATCGTTTTCCAGACCATCAGTTCGCGCGGACTTCTTTTGTTCGCATCGCTTCAATCCCAAATTCTAGCCTGCATATCTGTGCTGCCGTTGTAGGACAAGAGTTAGTCGCTCCAAAAGAGGAAAAAAAGACAAGAAAAAACAAACCCCCAAGATGAATTTTCAGTCGAGCGTCCCAGGGTCCGGTATCTCGCAGCAGTCTCAGCCAGCCATGCCCACTCCAGGCACGGTCCCGGCGCCCGTTCCCGTCCCAGTGCCCCAGTCCATCCCGTCCCAGTTCGGATCCGGATCGTCTGCAAGCTCAGGGGCTGGCCAGTTCGGTTCGGGGACTGTTTCGGGCCAGGCTGCCCAGCCCGGCCAAGCGGGGTCGCAGTTTGTTTTGTCCAACTCAGCGGCCATCAGGGCAGAGATCCATCGGTTCGAGTCTGTCCACCCGAACATTTACGCAATCTACGACCTGATCGAGCGCATCGATGACCTGGCCCTGCAGAACCAGATCCGAGAGCATGTAATCTCCATTGAAGGTGAGTAATAGAGGAGAAGGGGGTGGGGGGGTCATACTGGGTTTTCACTGTGGTGTGGTGCCTTTCATTCATTGAGAATTGGTGGATATGAGGAGGCAGTGGTGGTGGGGGGGTCTCCTTTTTCCTTCCTTTCATGTAGACTTGGTAACATTGTCATGGGCTCATAGCACAGTGTCAACAATCACACTTTGAGGTTGGGGGCGTAGCCGACCTCATAGTGCTGTTCAAGGTTTGAATCGCCCCCATGCACTACATCGAAATGTTCAATTGCAGTCACAAGAGGCTGCCTGTGCAATTGTAATTAGCTCCCAGAAACTGGTTCTGCTGCATAATGACATCTGCTGAAGGAGATATTGTTTTCCATCTCAATCCACAACAGCCTGACCTCCAGTAAGGGTCAGAGTTTTTATTTATTATATTTTGAACCCATGTCAGTGAAGCAGAGGCTGCCAAATGTAAAAATCACGTGTTAGGTGGAAGCAATGACTGCCCTGAACAATGAGGTGGCATAAGCTACTCACTCACAAGGAGTTGTTGCACAGGGAGCAGGAGAGGGGAAATAATGATGTAGGCTATACCACTAGAGATGGCATGATGCATCATTTGGTCTGTTACAAAAGGCAGTCAGAGGGGCCATTCTTTGTCACTCTGGAAATCAAGTCTAAAATGTCATTACCTTGTCCAAGGAAGACGTGACAGTGACTGCAAACCAGACCGCACAATCAGTGTGTAGGGAAGCTGCTAGCCGCCTGTCAAATTCAAGTGACGATGGTGCACTGACAGATGTTGAGTGTCTTAAATTGTGGTAGCAGTTTCTCATGTTTTTCTCTCTGCTACTCACACACCCATGTATCCAATCAGTGGCTGCAGTTGGGGTACTGCCCGTCAAAATCAGCTGTCATAGGGCTCGAGGAGTGTTATAGCAACTGTCTTGACATACACATTTCAACCACTAGTTCCTGTGATAGCATTATCTCCATTTAGATACATTTCTTATAGGCGCAGGTCATGTTGAAACCAGCCATCAATAAAATACACTATCAATAAAATAGAGCAGCATTGGCTGCTCTGTAGTGGACAGTGCCATTTGAGGCGTTGTTATTTTGTCAGCATTCAACAGCTACAGTATGAGTGAAGCTTTGACAGCATGCCAGTAGCAAAGATTCATGGGAAATTTAGCTGAATGCTAAGCAAACAGTCACTGAATGCAACTATACATGTGAGTCAAGGACCAGTGCACTTGTGCATGTAGATTGGTAATGCCAGTACCTCAAGGTTATAAAGACACTTAAGAAGCACCAGAGAGGATCTTGATAATATTTCCTCTTATCCTCTATATGAGTAAAAAGAACAACTTATAGGCTGTGCATGTACCCGTGGGTGTGTACATTCAGGTTTATTGTGTTACCTGTCACAAACAGGGAGTTGCTACTTTAGCTTTTATAGGTTGGGATCAGTGTGTTATGCTGCGTGTTGTGTTCAGACAGATCAGAATGAAAATGAAAATCACCCTCATCTGGAAATAAACAATCAACATGTGGGCCAGTTCAACCTTTTGTGGATGGGATGAATTTCCCTTTTTTGTGATGCCTTAGGTTGGTTGCATAATTTACTCAGTGAAGCCTTTATTCTGTCTTGATGGAACGACACCAGAGTCTTTTGTGTGTTATCTCTCAGATGTACCTTTAAGAAGCTGAACGGTTATTATTTGCTCCATTTATAAGTTTGGTTACAAACATTTTGTTTCTTCTTAAAAAGATTGGCAAACACTTGACCCCAAGGGAAACTCCACAGTCAGAGCTTTTCCACTGCAGGGTTTCGTCGTACATTTGGAAAGCATTGTAGGGACTAATTGTGTGGTGTTGAACTTCACTCTTCATCGTGGATTCATTCTTCCCCAAGCTGGTGTGTCTTCCTCAGTAAGAGGATTTCTGCTCTTTCCCAGCAGGCCTTTAACAACCCTCAGAGTGCAAGCATATTTCCAATGATCTAAGATTGTGTTTTAACAGTAAAACATACAGCTAGCTAGTCAACAGCTTCTTGAGTTGTCAATGTGTGAAGGCCACTGGACCTTTTACTGCACTCAAAAGGCGGCATATGGGCTGCATTATTCACATCACTGTTTACTGCAGCGTCTGTCGGTGAAGACATTGGTGTTTTTGTGACATCTCCCTCTGTTTTTTTTTTTATTTTCTTGTTTGATTGCAGAGGATTAGAAATACATCTTCTCTCTCTGATTCCAAATTGCTGCATGCTAAACCTGGGCGAGCTCTGAGTAGATTGTCACATTGTCTTGTGTTTGGCCAGGTAGCCTTGGGAATAAAAACAAACTGATGTTGTGGCATTATGTCCACGCCTGCAGGGTTGTACCAAATGTTATACTGTGAATGAAAATATTTAAACCCAAAGGAAAAAAATCCACAAGCACACAGGGTTAGAAATACAAGGCAGCACACACTCACTATTATTCTGTTAGTTGATTTAGCACATTGATAGCATGTGTAGGCTGCGATTAGTATTTAAAGTGCATGGATTGATGTCAAAATACAGAACTGATTCTGATATCATTTTCACAAAACAAATGTTGCATTAGCTTTATATTCTGGTGCATTTTGTGCATCACTGTCACTTTGAGCAGCTTTGAAGAGCTGCAACAGGAGACACTGGCCAACTTGCCTTCACCTACACCGTGGAACTGCAGATCTGTTCCTCTTCAATCTTGCACCATTGCAGAGTCTGTTGCTAAGGAACCAGTAGCTCATGCATTTAGCTGAAAATGCTGAAGAAAGAGTGAATAGAAATTACAGCCCTTACAAAATGAATTCCCTTCGTTACTTAGGTCTCACTGCTGTTTTTTTGAATAACAAGACCTCTACACGATGATGACACACCATGCTGGTTTTTGTTGTATATGTTTTTCAGTTGTTGTTGTTGTTTTTTTTGCTTCACATCGTTTTTCGAGTGATTGATATTCAGGATGTTGTTTGGTCTCTGTTAGCTGACTCCTATTATAATTACAGATAATGTAAGAACAAGTATTGGCTTGTTTTTCTCTTTTGTATTTTCTTAAATAATGATTGTGTGTAAAACAGCGGATGTCTTCTCTGAATTAAATATGTTCTGAGAATGATCAGGCCACAAAATGTGTGAGCATAAAGGCAGTGACAAAGCATAGATAAGTGGATTGCAAGGTTGTTTTTTTTTAGCTGTTTTGCTTCCAATTAAAAAACTGGAATAAACACTTCATGGGTAAGATATCTGTTGCTGGGTCCCTCTAAGTACAAGTCACACAGAAAACTATAGATGGCAGATTGATTATGATTTACACATACACACACATGGACACTAACCAGCCACAAAATGCACTAAGAGAGCATAATGTGAACCACAGTGATGAAGATGTTTAAGCCAGATTCTGGGCCACAAGATAATGTGATAATTGAGCAAACTCTCATGACAAATTTGCAAGTGATAAAATTACCAAAAGCAATTTGGGCTAATCCATAAGCTTTCAGTGTCTGTGCCATCTTTGTCTTTAGTCTGGAAATATATGTAAGAATAAGAATTACTCTATTAATATATGTAGGACACGACTTCATCTCCACATGACCAACTGAGAGACTCTACCATGTCCCAGGATGGAGCATAACTGGTATGCTGTTGTCTTGTTTTTTCACTGATGGACACACTGACCAACACATTGGCTTATACTAATGGCCGGATCCTGCTAAAAATAATAATGAGCAAATATTTTCTCAGTGTATACAAAGCAAGTCAGGACAAAGCTGATCACAATTAGGATAATTGATTCATTGTGTGAAATAATGGTGGAAAAAAATGTGAACCATTTAATTAAGAAAAAAAAAGGAGGATAATTATCTGCAATCTGATGAAAACCACAATGTTTTTGGTTTGTGTGGAAACATGTATAATTATTAGTGGTAGCTCCATCTTCCTCACTGACAGCCAAACCTTTCTCTTGATCTTCCATTGCTAATCATTGCTACATTACACAGGCCAGCCCTCTTGCCAGTGGCCATCTTAAAGCTTCCCCGTGAAGCAACATTGATGATGCAGCAGAAAAAATGAAGTTTGCTGCAGACGAACGTTGAGCTGTCAGCCAAAAAACACAACTCTAGCTGAGGATGGCACCACGGCAGTGATCAACTGCTATCAGGTTAAAACTCCCTTTATGCATTTGAAATTCAAAGAAAGAAAGGGGGGGAAATGGCAATAGAAGGGTAAGAAAGATTTTGCACAACATGTAAGATGCAAAGCTGAATAGAATAGTTTCCAGCCCGTCACATGTAGGCATAATTATAGGGAATTTCATAGTAACATGTTATCCTCACTTTAACTGTAAGGCTAACATGAACAGTTTTCTTAATATTACCAGTCTTAGTTCTCAGCTAACCAAGCTAATGAATATCCAACAGTCATCTGCCAAGACACTGGATACCATGCCTTTACTGCTTGAGTGATTGTTCGAAATAGCATCAGATTTCCGTTATATTTTTAGCCATTCATTTCAAACTGGAGGAGTGTTCCATTAACAAGACTATGCCCTGGGAATTGTTTTCTTTGGTTCTATTTGCAATGGGAATTCTGATTTCTACCCTAATTTCTACTCTTTTCAAACTTGTGCAATGTGCTTTAGTTTAGTTTAGTTGAGGACTTTTGGAGGTAGTTCAAAGACATGTGGACTTAAATGTGTATATAAGGTATAAAAGCACATATAGATAGTGCAAGATATGTACAGAGGTGATGGACAGGGCTGGCATGATATAAAGGTAGAAGGTGGCATTGTACTTTCTCAACAGCAGGCGATGATTTGCAGGCACTGACCTGTGTGTATTTTAAAGGGATTTAGTTGAGCCAAGTGTTATGATGATACATTGCATTGTTGTCATGTTATCATGTGTCTTGAGTAATAACTGTAATTCATAAATCGGCAAAAAGCTCCCTGTGTCATTAACGTCTCCTTCTGACAGTCCAAAGTCAGAGCAAGGGCAGTCACCTAAATCCACTGCTGCTCAAGAGGGGTTCTTGGGATTTCAAGACGGTACTAATAAGCCTGCACAATGGGACACTGTGTGTTCCAACAGCAATAGGGATGACACAGAGAGATACAAAAAGCATGCAGACTGAAGCCTCACAGCTCTCTGTTGGCTTTGTGTGGCACCTAAGCAGCTCCCTGGTACACACTGCATCTCTTTTGTAGTCAACTGCCAGGGAGAGCCTGAGCAGAGCGTTCATCTGCTAATCACAAGCAGAGAATTAATATAATGCATGTTTCCATTGCTGCTGAGGCAGGATTAATTTCTTTAGGACCACTGAGATGCACAACAGCAAAATATCTTAATTAACATTGTTTCCACTGACCACATGCTCCCATGCTATAGCAGATGGTATGTACAATGCCGCTTTTGTGGCTTAATTCAAGAATCGTGATGGTAAATAAAGTCCCGATTAATAATTATTCATTAAAAAAATAAATGTAGCCTGTGTTTACTGAGGTTTTCCAGTCGGTTGTAGCTCCATTGAGTTTGAAAGTGCATGTATATGTGGGGTTTAAATTTGATTTGATGAACTGGGCTTACTGTCACTGTGGGCCATCTGTGTCAGGAGAATGCCACTGCCACTTCTGGCAAGTGAAATCTTCACAATGTGCTCATTATATTTCAAAACCGTATCTGTGAATATGGATTAGAAACTGTTATAGAGTTAGAAATGTATGTCAATACCACCAGCTGTGTCTTTTGCATGGTATGTCAATGTAAATTGCTGTTTATGTGGAATGCTGGTGTTTATGGAGAAGCTCAGTAAGTATTTACTAGTTGTAGATCTTATGCCCAAATAAAGCCTCACATGAATACATCTGTGAAGGATGGAATAGGCCCAAGCATGGCCTGTCTTGTTTTTCTTCTTTTAATTTTCTGCACTGATTCACATACACAGGAGGACAGGCTAAGGTAGGATATTGGTAGATTATGCAGGTGTGTGATACTTGTTTTTTATTTTACACTTTACATTTAGGCACTTATGTAGGCTATAACATGCCATAAAGTTCACTCCATACACAAACAGGAAATTAAATTACAAATGAGACAACTTTGTTGTAGCATCAAAACTCGAGGATGGTTCTGCTTAGGCTAGTTGGTGTAGAGGTAGATGTAGAGGTGTCAGTATGAATACCTTAAAAGGACAGGCAAGCTATGACGAAGCTTCACGTCTCTAGCTTTATTCTTAATGGAGTTATTTGTAAGTCTTGCTATTGCTGTATAGCTAAGTTATTACTAACAGCTGTTTGCCCACCAATTTAGAGATAAATGGTGCTTGTTTAGCATCTAACTTTCCTTTGTTTACATGCCAAGAGCTGCTCCAGTGGCTACCCTCTTGTTTTTCTTCTGTTTCTATCACTTATTTTCTTCTTCTGAAATTAGCATGCTAACAAGCTAGCCCAATTTCCAATACCGAGTCAGACTCCCATCCGTTCTGCCCTCATGCACTAGTACTACAAATGTAAATACAACGATGGCTGAAGCTCTAACAGCTGGTCATGTAGCAATAGCTAAACTAACAAATAGCTCCTTTAAAGGGACAACGAGGAGTTTCTATTCGGTTATAAAAAAGTCTCACGTTAATGTGGATGAATCTCCGCTACCCACACTTGTTATAGGGCCCATTTTCGATAAATATATCGTTCTGTCTCTATCGTTATTTTGTTATTATTAGTGGTGGCGGAGATGCTGGTCGAGCCGACCAGCGTTTTTTACTTTCGGTTTGGCAACGAGTCATGAGAATAACGCAGCTGAATCGCCGTTTATGGTCAGAACTACGACGGTATGTGAACCTCTTTGAACCTCTGACTTTAATTCTTGATGAATGAAAACATGAGTCTGTCTTGCGCCGGTCAAAAGAATTTTACGGTGCGCGCGGAGGCTCATAAATGTAGTGTGAAAACGCTTCGCTTTTCCAAAACTCCTCGTTGTCCCTTCAATGTACAGACAAGATTGATGTCTGTATGGAATCTCATGTAACTCCTTTTAGAGAAAATAAAAATAAATCAATTACAAAAATGTTATTCTGGTTTTGGCTGTATAAGAAAGTTTGAAACATGAATAAGAAGTACAGTGCTCGAGCTGAATCAGGGATACCACTGTAAATGACATATCTCTTGACTGATGCACCTCAAGGACGTCCTTTATTTTGCTTCCGCTGAAAAATGAAAAGAAGCACAAAAAATAAAAGGAAAATACACATTTCATTTCTGTTGCCTCTGTGCTGGACGAAAGACTGATCCAGTTACTGAGGTGGAAAGAGCTCCTTATGCCTCAAAGGTCTACAGCACCACTGTCAAGCTTTGAGTTGAGCCTGTTGATGTGATGCAACACTGATTAATCTCAGCACCTGAAATGTGCATGAAGCTCCCATGTCAGTCGCCCAAGCGGGGATTGATAAAGTATAAGCCTCTTTTGATTTCCTATTCTCTTGAAGACATTGTCAGATAGCAACGGAACCACCTCTGTGTTGTGCATGGCATGTATCACATTTCAGCCATGTTTAATCCTTGAGAGCTGTGTTGAAAAAACACTGTGCATCAAGTTTACGTCACAGGTTTATTCTTGTGTGAGTGTAGTAGTAACAGACTTTCCCCCTGACAGATGCACGCCAGCTATCAGGGTTTGCACATGTCTTACTCTTAAAAGACTCCCTTTTTCATGATTGGCCTGTACTGTTTCTCCCTGCTACAGCTTCCAAATGCTCATTACATCCCCATTGTAATGCGTTTTAACACTGCACCTGACTTTTGACCGGGGGTCAGCAGAGATGAGCTGAACTGGCGGGCTGTAAACAGAGCCTCGGTCTGAGGGTATGGGAGGTCTGCGGGGTCAGAGTGTCATTTCTGCATCAGCCCCACTGTCCTCTTTCTGCTGCAGCACCATAGCATTGGCTTATTGAATGTGACGCTATCCTTCACGGCAGAATATCCTCCATTGTGCCGTTGAACAAAGGCTCCCTCTTTCCCATTGATGGACAGCTAATTTTTTTCTTGTGTTCTGAATGAGGAGGGGCAGTGCTATGCTGGTCAGGGTTTTTTTTCTTTTAAAGGAATATTTTAAGTATACTCATCCGAATCTCTCACAAGCAGAAAGTGGAGCGGGGGGGGGGGGTTTCTCTGTCATATTCTGACATAGTTAATGGGTAGTGTGGAGTAGCTCTGATCTAATGTTTTATTGAAGGGAAGAGCCATTGAAATTCTGTGCCGAGTTCATTTTGAATCATATTGATTTCAATACGGAGTTGGAGATAACATGTTTATCCAGATCATATATGAAACTGTGATCCAGCATTAAGCAGCTTCATTACATTCAGATGAAAGAAAGAGGGAGAAAATGGTAGTTTCTGAAGATTTATGGTGATAATTTCCTATGCTACAGGGATAGTGTGAATTTTTATAGATGTGACCTTTCCAATTAAATTTCAAATGAAGGTGTGCTACAATATATGTGATACTAGATGGTAATGAGACAGCATAATGCAATTTCATACAGTACAATCTATTTATTTCACCATAGCACATGCTGCCTTTTTAAATCCAAGAAGAGTGGAAACAATTAATAATTGGCAATAAAAACAGTGATATCTATTAAAAATACAGAAAATTTGGATTCTCCTGCTTTTCTCTGTCTTTAACACGAAGATGTGTAAAACAGAATAAGCAATTTGACAATGTCCCTTTAGAGAGTAAGGGTTGCAGCTTCTTTTTATTATTGGTTAGTCTGCAAATTAATTGCCAGGTTAATTGCTTTATCTATAAAAAGTCTATACGTTTTCAGTAAAAAATGAAAACAGTCCTGTTTTAAATTTTCCATGGTGATGTGTTGTCTACCCTATGTCAAAATACTCAAAATATTGAGTTTGCTGTCATGAATGGCAAAGAAAAACATCATATTTTGCATCACTTCAGGAAGTGTTTGGCATTTTTGCTTAAAGATAAAATCAAAATAGTTGACAAACAGTCGCAGATCTACACACAACAGATAAACCCAGGAAAACAGATAAGGGTGTAGGCTCTTGTGTTATTCATCATTTCTTCTTTTAACACTTACTCTGTGTGTTTTAAGGCAGAGTCAGTTGTCAATTAAATGTACTGTGGGCTCTTCTCCTTCTTTTCAATTTGTGCATCATCCATATCCTATGGTGGAAGTGCTCATGTTTCCTGCCAGTGGGGTAGGGCTGGAAACAGATGGCTGCTGACAGAGGAAGGGGTTTGGAAAGCAGTGAGTGAGCAACAGATGGAAATGCGCATATGCCTCCAAGTCCCCTCAGCCTGCCAGCAGTCCCGTGACTAACTGTGGGAAGATTCTGGCCTTGTCCAGGTTGGGGATGGATAGAGGATCATAGTGAAGAATGAAGTGTCCTTATAATAGAAATAGTTATCTGAGACCATTTTGTCTCTGGAAACTTAACTGTGGGAGGATTCAGATCTTATTTAATTGGGGATGAATGGAGAATAGTGGCAATGAATCAACGTGGACCACAGGAGCAGTTTTACATAACGCCATTTAGAAGAAAAAAAAGCAGTGATTTGGTTTTAGTTGTCTTGTTCTTTAGGAAGAAAAAGCTGCAGTTGCTTTTTTTCTGTCTGAAGAGAAATATCATACAGGAACTTTTCTGGCCCTCAGGGAGCACATTTTCTTCACTGACTAGGGAAAATGCCTAATAATCAAATGCGGCCTGCAGTGTGTGAGGCCATGGTGCTGCAGGGCAGGCTATGGCAGTGTACAGTATGTGGTGTTAGAAGTCACTCACTCTTGCTCTTGGAGAACCATGTAATTGAGAACACACAGACTATTTAAAGGTTGCAGGCCTGTGGAAATTCATTGTAATTCTCTTAATAGCTCAGGGACATGTCACAGTTTTTTTTTTTTTTTTTTTTTTGGTGCATCAGTCAATCTTCAAGGACATGCTTTCAGTTTGTTTGTTTCCACAGGAGGCCGGTGGCCAGTTTTCATGATAGTTACTGTCCTGTTCTGCACTCTTCTGAAGGGCTCCATTGTTCCTTATCTGATGGCCTGACTGAGTGTAAAACCCCCCCGTAAAAGTCAGAGCATTTGAAAAATGACACCAAACCAAGTTGTTCTGAGGCTAAAATCAGATACTATTATAATAATTCTTGTGTCAGGCACCTCAAAAGCAGAATCACATGGTGTATTTGTAGTAGCTAAAGCAATATGTGTATATAGTAGCTTGACATTTGCTTCTACACTTGCTCCTTCACTTGGCTGTGAATTGAAAGCCCTCACTGTATATATTAAATTACTTCTCCTCAGTTGATTTTCATTAGACTCAAAATGGATAATAAGTGTTGCCAACACGACTTTCCTGAGGTTAGCCCTCTTGTCACTATGGCTTGTTTAACATGTACCAGCTGACTGTTATCACACAGGTCCTACATTCCTTTTGTAGATGTCACTGTTTTGATGGTGTTTCGACATGTCCTCTGGCCTTGTGTTTGTTAGCTTCAAAGGCTTCTCTCAGGCCATATGTCAGGTGCTTGTTTTCCAGTTTATCTTTTAGCTGATTATGGGAAAATGCATGTCATCGTTGTAACAGGAAAAAAAAAAAAATCAGCAGTGGACAGTTGGCTTTGATAAGTAATACAAAAAAAAAGTTTGATTCTGAGCTGATGCATCTGTTACTCAGCTTAACTCTGGATCAACTGTGATATTTTGGTCACTTGTTTTGTGAAACATAACAAAACTCTGGAGGAGGGTTTGTTGTGAGGAGATGTTTTATTCTGTGGGAATTATCACAGAGGAAGTATAATGTGACCCCCATTTACTGTTTATACCCCCCGTTTCCTGCTTTCTATGACTGGAATAACCTAAAGTTGTTCCACTGCTGAATCCCTCTGGCCGTGACCCAGGACTGGTGGGGTATGTGAACTGCATGTACAGCCCCTCTAGGAACACAGTCCCGTTTTGGACCCGACATCAGAGGGGTTTTTTAGAATGGCTGCTGTTAACTCAGGACATTGGCTCTGAGCTGTAAAGATCAACTTCCTGTAGGACTCTGGCTAAATGCTGTTCACTCTTTTCATGTATGAACTTGTATTTGTTTCCATTGAGCTTTGAATAGACCCTGCTGTCTGCTGTAAATACACCACATGCTGCCTATATCTGATAACTGCATTATTAATGAAATAATACTTGAACTATATAAACTATGGAACAATTTAGACTTCAAAACCATTTTCCATTTTGAAACAAATGATGACTTTAGTAAGCAAAAACAATAAGGCAGAACATTATACCTGTGTGGTTTCAAGGTCTATGTTTATTGAAGTATGCTGCATCCTCATGATCTAACTTTTTTAGAGGCAGAATGGTTAATATCCCTTTGTGTGGAGGGAGCGTTAGTGCTGCAGCATTTTGTATGCATATACATACTGTAAGTCATAAAAAGAGCATTTCCCTTATGTTACAAAAACGGAGCTAAAGTCTTTATAGACAAGTCTTGACACTTGGAAACTATCTTAGCAACGCCCCTGGGTAGTTATTTTTGGGTCAACAAGACCAGACCCTTATCTAAATGAATAGGGAGAGAGCCATAATTGCACTTTCAATGGTCAACAGGACATAAAAAAAACCTGCATGTGTAGAATCTGAAGTCAATTCTGATTGCCTCAAGATGAGGTTACAAGGTTATATTTGTACGCCTCTGCCAAAATTATAGTAGGCCACAAAATGCCAGACACCAACCAGCACAAGGCCGAAGTGTCTAGAATCTGAGAAAGTAATTCATAGTCATGTTCTAAATACATTGCTTGTTGAAAGCAATGTTACTATGGAGATTTGGGAGATGAGGGCTACCAGGATGTTACAGTGTTCACCATTTGTTTCTTTTTATCAATGCAGTGATATGAGACTGAGTGACTGCATCATCGCCAGTGTGACTGGACACTGTGGTTTGCCCATTTATTATACAGTAAGATGTTCAGTGTATTGCTCAGGGCTGTGGCAGTCGCAGCTTCTCAAGAGCTCTGGTTCGGATGATGAGATTTTCCTGGTTGAGGAGCCTGGCGTGAAAAGTGCACTGTTCAGCAGCCTGACACTGTTCTCAGAAGATGAGTCCTCCCTCAATTTTGTGTTGGCGAAGTGGAACGAACTGCTGGCCTCAAATAAAATACCTTGGAGTTAAAAAGAAGGAATTATGACACTTGTGTTGCCACTCAGTACATTTCGGGCCCCACTGCGCTCTTGGGCCCATTCTGTTGTGAAATTGGACCAACTGTTGTCTAGAGATGCACCCTGCTGCTGTATTAAAGCATCAAGAACCATTTGTATCCATTTTGCAAGACATTAACAAGACGTTTATTTCTTCAGAAAATTGGGTTCTTAGAGTCATTGTGGTCTTGATTTGCAGGTTTCTGTGCCATTTGTCCAGTTGCTGGCTGTACTTGCACATAACAAATGTCTCTCACATTTACTAATGTTTGTGTAGTGCCTCTCTGAAGGTGTTCACACTACTAAATTGTGGCTTTTCACATATTTGGCTACAAGAGACTTCAGCTCAGAAAGGGGTGGCTTTTGTGTTGTGACAGACTCTGGGATGAAATTTGGCTTTGTCCTGAAAAATTGGCAGATAATCTAGGCCTAAGATAATTCAAAGCTATATTTTTGCCTGTTTAAACAATAAAACAACTTTTCCTGTGGTCTCCTCATGCCAATAGGGCTTTTAGTAAATAGGGCCCTACCTTAAGTGGGTTGGCGCGTGAGAGCTTGGCCATGATTAGTGGCCCACTTTTGAAGTGAAATCCTTTGGCCACTCTCACCCTCTCGGATTGTCAGATGTCACGTTTGGGAAAAAGTCCATTTCACTGAACTCTCGGTTTACACTGTCAGGACAGACACAGGTCATTTAGCATCAGCAGCCCAGAGGACCTGTCCTCCTGTCTGAAATGAGTCTACTAGGCAGAGAGATTGGGAAGTGAACTGCTTCACTTTTGCAGCTTACGAGCTGTGGTGACTGTAGTGCAGATCTGCCGGTGGATGGGTAGGTAGTGGTGTGTGTTATGTAACACTAGTAGGTGGCTGGAGTAGCTGTGCGTGAGTGTGTTTGTGGTGTGCATGTGGTGGTTTCTGGTTGTGTGAAATTTCCCCCCACACACACAAGCCTTTGCCCCTGACCTGGTTTGCTGTCTGTTGAAAGCTGTAGCCTGAGGAGATGGCTGTGCTGGTGTTATAGGTTAGTGTCTTTGGGGGGGTAGGGATGGTGGCTGTATTGCAGCAGTGTCATGTTGTGACGAAGGGTCAGGAATTTAAGTTGCTGGGGCTGGCCTGTTGTCGAGGAAACCTCTCAACACTGCAGGTCTGGGAGAATCATTCTATCGATTTCAATTTTCTAGGATTATAACCACTTTTTTTTAACTTGTTTTCTTCGTCCCCTCAGTATCTCTGTGCTGATAATTGACCCCATATCGCACTGACTTCTGGCTTAGACCCCTTTGTTTGCTACTGGTGCGGGAGTAGACATCCTTATTTCTGACAATGAAAGGATCAGACCTCATCAGATAGAGTACCCGGAGGGCAGATCGACCTAAAGCATCTCCACAGGTTCGGTTGCAGCAGTGCAATCACACGTGAGAGAAATTTTAACCTTTCAGTCAACCGCAAACATTAATTCATTCCCTTTCAATATCCATTTAGTTATGTTTAAGGTCACAGTGAGATGGAACAGGCAGGGACATGTTGTCATTGGATGGCCTCGTTCTGCAGACATGCACATTAACACTGACAGGCTTCTCAACTTATTCTGGAAATAAATGAAATATCTTTCGGACTGAAGGTTGGAGTCGGACCAAACAAGATGTCATCTTGGTCTCTGGACATTTATAATGGGCATTTTATCGAGAAATGATTATTTGAGAAAGTAGTTGGCAGATTGATTTAACTGCAGCCTTGGAACAAATGAACTGTCCACTACCACTACCTAGCCTGTTTTTGTTTTTTGTTTTTTGTGCTGAATGTTTTGTTGGTCATAGAGTCTGAGGATACACGTATTTGGCTGCTGGTGAAATTAAACAAACTCTTATATGATGCACTGTGTGAATTAACTGGTATGCTGATGACTCATTGAAAATTGTTCTGGTTGCATATGACCTCGTGCTGAGCAATGCAACACCTCAGTCTGCACTGACTCAAGGACAAGGATAGCTACTGCAAAGCCAAACATGGAGCGGTTTTGGATGACTGTGAGTTATTGGACTTACAGTGGAACCGAGACTAAGCACTACACACATTAATTTTTCCTCAACATGGAAGCAGTTTAGTTTGTTTGGTTGTTTCTAAGGAGCCTTACTCGAACATCCTGGATAATTTGTCCTCTTGTGTCCATCTGGAGAAAATAACACCCACACTTAGCAGTATTTTCTGGATCCCTTGATGATGAAGAAATGTTCTGAATGTTACATAATAGTAAAAACCTTTTTATACGTTACCCTTTATCAATCATCCTCTGCAAAATTACTGCAGTAGCAAAGCACGGTTTTCTATCTACATGTGAGGCTATACTCCTGATGTGATTGTTTACTTAAAGGTTGCCTTGAACTTGTACTGGGTTTAATATTTAGTCTGAGAGACCTGAATGACTCTGGATGGACCGAAAATTGCAGTAAATGCAGGGCAGTGACAAAGAAAGTGTTTTGACATACTGTCTGCTCAGTGGCATTCCTCTGAGATTTCTTGGTATGTATGTCAGGCTTGTTTCTATCAGGTTAGACAGAAGTAGGGAGAGGGGGCAGGGGTAGATGGATTAGATGGATATTAAACTAACTCAATTAAGCATCTGCAAGTCAGCAGATTTTGTGGACTAGAGATCGAACAGCCCAAGCAAAGATTATCTAAACTCAATAAGGAACATCTCTGATGGCCGTGATTGCTTCAATGTGATGTCACCCAACGGGAGAATCATCTGATATCTGATATTGTTAAAAGATTTAGCTTGCATATAAGTGTAGCATTCCTGATGTAATGCTGCAAGTCAAATCTGACACTAACCCACAAAAAGCCCACGCTGTTATGAAATGAAAAGTTTCCGGCTTTGATGTGACATCCCCGACTTATTTTTGACATTTTACAAAAAATGTGAAAGTGTCAAACATATGGGGGACTCGTACTGGATAAATCGTATCCTGACAACTTGTGTCTTTTGTGATGATTTCATGAATTATTCATTTGATATCATGAGATACATTATTCAGATCCTTTATTGAGTTCCCTTAGTCAGATTGCAGAGTCATGAGCAAGTATCAACAAACTGTCAACAAAGTAAACTGTCAAGCGAACACACTGATTATTACACTAATGAAACAAAACTTATGCAGGTGGTTGGTTGGGAATTTATTCTGAAAGGTGTCAAGCTTGGCGTCATATTACAAGACAAATTAGAGTAAATGAGAATTTAACAATGACAATGAAGTTGATATGCGCTAACAGCACACCCCTAACTCACTATTTTTGGCAGAATAACAAGTCTGTCAACAGATTTCTCTATTTTATCACAATAAGTGTATTAATGGCTATACTAAACTGCTGTCAGTGATCCAAAATGTGTGGATTTAATCAGTGATCCATAATGTTTGGATTTAATGGACTAGGATTGCATATGTCAGCATGTAGACTCCGGGGTCATGTACCACTGGATTAGGATATAGGCAAATGGATAGAACTGATTCATAATGAAAGACCTGTCCTAATTGAGTCACCCACCTTAGTCTGAACTGATTTATTTTCAACTTAACATCTATTGAGCTTCTAATTGATTTTCTTTCTTTTCTCCCTCTTATGCCTGCGCTACCATTGGAACATTGTGATTTTCAACATCATGCAACTCTGCAGGTAAGCCTCACAAACACAAACCATTATGAACACACAGTCAAACCATGACCATATTGCCAGATACACAGATGTACAGTTACAGTGCTTGTTAAATGACACAACTGGGTGGATGCATACAGAATTGGAGGGTCAGCTAGCCTGCCATACTGGGCAGAGTTTCACCTCCCATCTGCTCTGCAGAGCCTCCAGCAGACACAGCTTTGACTTACTGCCCTTTCAGCCTCTGTATTTCTAACAGCCAGCTGTTAGATTGCATTAGTACCTGTGTATCTGCGAGGCTGTTCATTGTGGCCACAGCCATCTGGACATTGTGTGTGACAGCAGGTACCCTGAGGGTCACAGGACCCAATAAGACCTGAATAAGAAGTACCACAATAATTATAATGAGCTCAAATACCCAAAGAGTTTGAACATCTCTGACATGATACAATACCTTTTTCTCAATGTGCAGTCTACCTAGAAACCTTCTGATATGTTGACTTAGGCGATTTTGACTTCTGATCTGTCTGCTCTCTGTGCTGAATAGATTTCTAGTTTGATTAGTTCTGACATATGCGCTGCAAAAGGGAAAGGAGTATATACCCCTGGGCTGATTATAAGCAGGGCAGTGCTGATGACGTAGGGAGAGGTCTTAGGAACGCATCTTTCTGGATCTTCATCTGGAACAGGGGGGGATTGCTCATAGTGATAACCACCAGAGAGGATCCCAGATGGGTTTGCCATCCTCTCAGCTGGCCTACTTCCCTACCACTCATCACACATAGCAATTTGTCCAATCCGCCTGCTCTTCTTCTCATGCTAAGCCAGCCATGTAATTATTGTGTACATTTTGGCCGTGCTACAGTGGGAGACACTTGTCTTACTGTATGCTGAATTTCCATACGGTTGGTACGACAGTGCTGCGGTCAAGGCCTTGTGAAAAACAAGAAAGTAAGAATGGGAACATATATAGAACAAATCTCCATAGAAACTACTCCACACAGGAACTATGAAATTGCTGAAGGCTTACGGTAGCATTGTACAGCTTTTGAAAATGAAAATTGCTCCCCTTCTTCTTTCTCACCTGCATGGTAACACATGCTATGCCAATCGATGTTAGCTCAATAACACGGCTTTGTTGATGGCACAGACTGTAACAAGTAGGACCACAATAATTGCAGGTGAGCACTAGCACCTGCGGCTGTGTAGTTGCCATCGACATGCATATGATCACAGGCAGTTTGGTGTGTTGTACTGAGCTGGTGGAAACGGGGCAGTGGTATTTTTTTTTTTTCGTAGCCACTTCACACTTGAAAGGAAAGCCACAGTGTATCAGGAACTGAATGCAAACCTGTGATCTGAGCTCACTTGTGTTTGATTCGTGCATCTGTCCATTTATATTGTTTTCTCACTAACCTAAACAGAAGGACCTTTTTTTTTTTGAACTGGCCAAGAAAGAATCCAGGGGGAGTGAAATTGGAAACCAACTTATTTTTCAGTTCTAATAAACCTGGTGTCTTTTAGTAGAGTTTTAACACGTGGTTCCTCCTGTGGGACGCTTCGGACTGAGTCATATGTCATTAGAAATATTTTTCAGAGCATTACATTTGATCAAACGTGATTCATCAACTTAATTTGCAATTTATCATTAACCATCTGCACCTGCCTGAGTATTTATCATTAAACACGTGCACAATGTGGTGTGTCAGTCTAAAAGCAACACCTACGACCCCTCAGCTCTGACTCAATTTAATGGACTGATAGAAATCCCTACGGTCGTGTTGCAGTCGTGGGTGAGAGGTGTAGGTTTGAAGATCTACTTGGCACCTGCAGGATGATTTGGACTTTGTTTACATCTTTTAATTACTTGTTATCAACATATTGACATGGAGAGTGCGGACTTGGCATTGCCTTGCATGTGTAATAAAAATCTAATATATTTTAGGGCGGTTAATGGCCACGATGCACGACTGACAATTTGGCTAATGTGCATATTATGTAATAATTGCTCTCACCAAATGTACCAAAGCATTAATCAGACATCAAACCTGTCTTCAGTAGACCTTATGAAATCATTCAAGCACATCAAGGTTTTCTTCATCAAATCACACTAAATATTGAGAATATAATCACTCACAACTCTCGACACGCTACTGTACTTCCCAGTTGATTTTTATTTGGTGTTTCTAAGAGGGAAGGAAAAAATTGAGCACACCACCGTTACAAGGCGAAAAAATATATAGGCTTTCAGATATTTTAAGGATATTTCAGCTTTGCTCATTTTGCAATAACATTTTCTCCACCAGCTGAGAGTACGACTGTGTGAACATCTATGGTTGGAGCTCTGTGAGTGATCAAAATATTGGAAGAAGTGAATTTTTGATTTGGTATAGCACAAGAGGAAAAGTTGTTGGATTTGTTGGCTACATGGATGTCTACACCAAATTGCTGGAAGCATAATTATAAGTTGCTGTTATTTTTTGTAGCCTACATAGTTGACCTCTTATTCATTGGCACTGAAGTGGACTATTGCATTCATTATTTGTAAGGAAGTCAGTGTTTCCCATACATTCATTTGTTCATGGCGGCCCGCCACAAATGAATTATGTCCGCCACAAATAGATTTGTCAGCTTTTGGCTCTTTCCGTTCATTCATCTCCCTATAGCGCTGTTTCTCCGTTATTGTCATTTTCACACACACATACACAGAGAAGCGCGCATGCATGACACTAGTGCATGGTAAAAGCGAAACTTGTACGGTCCGATTGCTGTGAGACTGTGGCGGGGGGTTTGCGTTTTAGCTCTTAAGATAGTTGTGAAAATCACATAATTTACTTAAAGACATATTGTAATATGATGTCGGATCAAAGAAGAAAATGATTTTAAGCATGCTTCTAAGGGGTTTTTGGCTGCCTTTTTTAAGATCACACACTATACAGTTGTAACTGACTTGAAGAGATGAGGCTTGACAACAGCATCTGGTGATGGGAGGCTTTTGTGATCCCGACAGCTCCAGTCTTTCTGTGCTTTCTTTGCTTTTACAGTCCTGTTTCTGTAATGACTATACAAATCAAGGATTTGACAAAGGCGCACGGGCACAGGCAGAACAGAAATCATTCATCGCCACCCTGTGGAGTGGCTCATGGCTTCTCCAGTTGAATGGAGTTACGTAACATCTGCAGCCTGGTACTTAAACAGGCAAGTCATAAATCAAGCGGCACAGTCACAACAATGCAGCAACTTTTGCCTCAGTCGTTCAGAGTGCTCCTCATCTCTTGTTCCTTTGTGTCTTCCACTTCACTCTCTCCTCCTCCTTCTTTTATGTAATCTGGAGGAGATAGAAATTAGGGGGATGATTGTAGCATTTTTATAAGACTACCAGCCTTAATGATTCATGACTGTTCTCGGGCTCTGAGAATTTGAATATTGGTAATGATAGCAATTTGACTTAAAATGACAAAAAAAACCTTTGTCTTCTCCTTCGTCTCATCACCACTACTCTTCACATTTTTGTACTGCAGTGCACTCTGAGCCATAATTTGTAGATGGTTTCTCTTTCTTTTTCTTTTTTTTTTGCAAAAGTTGCCACTTTTCCTTGTCTCATCAACTTTTCCAAATGAAGGGGGAAGCCTCCGATTCTATGTTTCCTACTGTTTTCAAGCATTCTTTCAGCATCACATCGTAAGACTTTGGCGAGAGCATCTCTTGAAAGTTTTCCAAAACTTGGAGAAAATAGAAGCTGATGCAACTCTTTCCATGCTAGTTGAATTTAGCATTTTTGGCCAGATGATTCGCTTTGCCGGTCTTGGAGTGTGAAATTTGCTGTGACACGCTCACTCTCTCTTTCTTTCTTTCTCTCTCCCTCCCTCCCCGTCCTCTTTTCCTCCATGTTTTTCCATCTCTCATTCATTCTGCCACACAGTTTACATCAGTTCTTCTCTTCTCTTTCTTTGCGTTTTCCTTGTTCTCACACACAGATTTACTCATACTTGGAGGGCTTAAATTATTTCAAGGTTTAGTTTGCACTGCTGTTTTCGACGAAGTATTTACAACAAAACTCAAATTGAATGTGTTTATAGCTTTTAGGGGAATGTTTTTTACACAAAGTGTTTCTGCCCACTCTTAATCGGTTGCTCTAATAGAATTTCATTATAACTGTACAAGTTTTCTCTCTGGTTTTTCTTTTTACTAGTTGTCATTTATCGAATGAAGCAGAACAATGCCTGTGCAGATGTAAACAAATCATTATTTGGCACTACACTTTTTTCCACTTTGTTGTAATTTGTGTAATGGCCTTCCTTAGTTTGTTTTGCATTGACTTTATAGCACCCTCATAGCATCATGTCGTGTTACTAATAAACAGCTTAACACCTTGCTTAAGCACAGAGACAGGGGAGCATCCGGTCTCCGTGGCCATGCCTGGCATATAACAGGAGGATGAGGAGAAGAATGGGACTCAGCCACCGGATGTGTAGTCAGGAACCAGTCATCACTCTCTTCCTAATCTCTCTGTTCACCCCCCTGTTCAACCACCATCTGGAGAGGATGCCAGGGACTGGCCCGGTGGCAGAATTAGACTCACAGGCTCGGAGCGCTGCCAGGCTCGAGAGGAAAATCCTGGAGGGAAAAGGCCTTTTTGCAGTTCATGCTTGTCTGTCCTGCGTCCTTGCTCTGCGGTGTTGGACAGCAGCCTGCGGTGCTGACGTACACTGCCCTGCCTCTCAACAAGACAACATCTAGCTCATCTGGCATCCAAAACATGCCCGTAAAACCAAATCCCCTGATCGTGGATTAGTCACAGGCTGCAGAGAAGCATCAGTTTAGGGTGCGTTGCAACCAAGCTGCACCCTAGATCAATGCAGTTACTCTTTAATCTTTGCCTTCTTTATATTCTTTGCGTTGCAGGTTTCATTCAACGGAATAAAACGGCTTTTCTCGCTCCCCATCCTTTTTTTTTTTTTTTTTGCGGTAACCACCTAATTTAAAGCAGTTAAGGTCAAATTTGAGGCAGAGGTGCATGCTCTCTTTCTAAGCTCTATTCCCCTGGAGAGCACTGAACTGCAGAGAGCTGTCTCTCTCCAGATAATGAGAGTGCTAGCTACCTAATAGTCAGCTACAAAAATAATGAGCCCAAAGACCCACTGAGCATGTGTTCATATCATGTGCTGTACTTTTATATTGGCTGCCATGTGCCACACTCTTTACTAATAATACTGTTCTTGCTGAATATAATGGAGAGTGCATCAGATGCTGTCAGCTTTGACCCTCTTGTCATTTGATTCAATACAGGTTGGCTAATTGGTGATGTGAGCAGTGATAGAGAATGCAGTAATCCACTCTCCATGGTTACCCAGGTTTTATGCTTACAGCAAGCTACAGTAAGGAACATTTTGTCTCTGACAGTGCGATTGGTAAGCCAGATGGAATTCAGGCTGCATGGAGAAATAATTTTAGTATACTTGAGTGCCAAAGCATCTGATTATCTCCTTTTCTGCACCTCTTTTACTTCATCACTACTAGTGGGTTAAACATATCTGTAATAAACCAGAGGCCACTGCTTTGCTTTCACCTTTTTCTACCCCGTCAGCTCGGTGTTGTGCAGTGGAGAGCAGACGGAGGCAGGAAGTTGTGATAGGCCGTTTGAGAGGAGTAGGGTTGGGGTTTGCCAGTGTTTGTGTATGTGTGTTCTCAAACGGCCGGTCTTGAATATGAGCCATGACTCTCATCCCATGAGAGACGCTCATCCTCACTGATGAACTGCCTCTGATGGATTCCCTCCCCCCTGCAGTAATATGGGTCACGGTCATCAGGGATCCTCAGATGATAACACAGACCCGTCAAGTCCAACATGACAAGCAGTTTACTCAGTGTTGGTATTTTTTTTTTTTTTTGTAAACAGCCTGTACAGACAGGGCAGAAGCCAGGATTTTAGAAATGGTCCCACCCACATAATCCTCTGCATCCCCAGAAAACTTTCAGAAGAACATTTTATGTATTCACTTGACTGGTCATTTACATATAAATAATTCCAATATGAAGGTCTGGAGCCCTTTCTACACTGTCTTGGAGTGAGAGCCTTAATAGTTTCTCTATTGTTTAAATGGGCACTACATTCAATCACATTTAAATCTAATTAAAATATGATTAAAACATAATAATGAGCTCATAAGGGTGTCTATCTACAAGTTACAGAGACTCCCCTCAGGTTGTTAACACAAGAACAAATACGGAGGACATGACCTCAGTCTTCTCAGGCCACTGCAGCTACACCTCCATGCGACGCACATCTCCACATCTGCCTTCATATCATTTTAAGATCTTACAGGTTTTAGGATGGAAAATTGTTGGTCTTACATAACATGGCTGCACTTTGTTTTTCTTTTTCTTTTTTCTCTCTGCTCCTTAATTATGAAAACTGAGTTTCAGACGCACAGTTTTCATAATGATGCTGCAGTATTCAGGATTTGAAGTCTCTGAGTCTTGTCTAGACAGAACGCAGTCGGGTTTTTTATGTTTTTGTTGAGAGGATTCATGTGTTACAAAAACATGGAGGCCGAAGTTGTTCTTTTCCGGTACAAAAATCAATGTTTCTCTGACCTGAGGGATAAACAGTAACTGAGTCTTCTGAGTTGGTTCCTCAAACATGGGGAGTTGTTTTTTTTTTTGTCATTTAGATTAATTTACCAGCAGGAAATTGCTGGAAGTTTAGAGAGGGTGAACATGTTTCCATTATAGATAGAAGGTAAACACAACATATTGGTGTTTCAGCTCTATTCAGCTGTGCAACCAAGGCCATGGTAATTAAGGCTTGGCGTGCCACCTTGGATTTGTACACTATGAGCACGTATTGTTTGGTTTGTAAGAAAAACAGCATGGAGCAATATGGTTTGTCTTCCCATAATGCATTGTGGGTCTCTCGCTGTGAGAGCAAGGCTTTCTCTTCTACCACTCTCTCCCTCTCCCCCTCTCCCTCACATTCGGCAAGGGTGAACGTGGGCGGCTGTACAGAGCATGACAGCAGCGCTCTGGTGAATGTAGACTAGAAATGAGGAATAAAGAAATACACCCATGGAAACACTGAGACAGTTTAAAGGTGCTTGTTTGTCTTTGGGGCTGTGGATGTGCAATTGTTGGGCCGACAGTTGTGTTGCACCACCATTTTGTGGTGCGTTTTGTGTGCGACACTCTAGCTTTTATACAAAGGTTCATTGCGTGAGGTTTTTAATTGAAAGTGAAAGTCTGTCATTGACGCAGATTTATTATACTAATCTGCAGCGTTGATGGTTTTCTCTCTCATGCTGGATGTTGTGTCTGTGTTTACGCCAGAGGATGTTTGCATCCCATAATGCCTTTGTTTCTATGTTTGCCTTTATGTAAGCATCCTTTTCCTTCCGTCGTCTGCACTCCTGCTGTGATTAGTGCAGCGAGGGGCTCGGCAACAGTGACACTGATGAGCACAGCATCAGCCTCACTGTGTGTGTGTGTGCGTGTGTTTATGGTTGTGTATGCATGTGCTTCGTAGTGAGTTTGCCTGTGCATGTCACGCCCCCTTTGACAGAGCGCTGGCATTGATGAATGCAACAGCAGCTGGGTTTAACTGAATGTTATTTGTGATTCTGCCTCTCTGTCTGTTTTTTTTCTTCTTCTCTCTCGATTTCTCTCTGATACAAAACCGAACGACTGATGGACATTTTTTTCAATTTCCTAACCCATGTTATTTTCTGATGGAGAGAGAAAATGGTGTTGGTTAGTCGGATGGCTGCACAGCAGTCAAACAGGGTGTGGAGTGGAGGCTGCCATGGCTTGCTGGGTGATGGGTGACCAAAAAGCAGTGGAGAATGGATTAATGAGAATAGTACCATGAGATGCCTCTAAAATGAGCAGCTTCTGAATTATCTTAATTTCATTTTAAGCTTTAATGCACCTCCAGGTCCTTTTTTAATATTAAAGACTAACAACTTTGTCTCTTGGGATCTTGTATGCCTGATTAATCCAACGTATAGTTTTATGGATAAATCATATCATCTCCCATGAACATTAGATTTCAATGCATTTACTACCATGACTGAACAGGTAAGTTGGATCTGCTGTTATGTAACTGAAATGATGCCATGTGCTGATATCAGGCTTATTCTGTGTTTGATAAGTGATTTTGATCAGGCCTTTGGCTTTTTATCTACAGGTATAGATCACTGTAGTGGAAACAGCGCAGTAATTGGAATTCAGATGATACTTATCTATCGGAGCTATTAGTAGATGATCTCCTCGTGACCTACTTTGTGAAGATGGAGGACTGTGGCAGTTTTATTACTTCTTGTCATCTGTAAGATGGATTGAAAGCAGTGTCCTAATGGCTGTTTCCCTAATTTTCCAAATGTCCCTAATGTCAGATCCCACAATTATCTGTTGGAGTCTGAGGAGTTAAAATGTAAGCCTCAGGTTTGCTCACAGGCGATGTGGAAATAAATGAGTGAATGGACGGATGAATGAAAAATGAGCTGCTGAGCAAATAAAATGTAAAATAAAATTTGTCTTGACACTTAAACAGGCACGAGGGTTTTGAGGTTGCCTAGGCAACTGGTTGCCTGTGAGATGGATGGGCAAGTGGGTGTGGAGTCAACAGGGGTTTGTGGGCCGGTGAGAGCGGAGGCAGGCGATTGGCACACAGGCACAGCGCATGCCGCACAGGGGCCTGCTGCTGATGATCTGACAGTGGTGTTGACCCTCGTCCATCTGCTGGGAAATAAGGAGGGTCACAACACTGTGGCATGTTGGGAATACACACACACACCCTGACTTGGTGCCGGGCCACGGCAGGAAGCCGACCGCAGTTTGTGAAAACATCACAATCAGGGAACACCTGGTGGAGCAGGATCTGTCCTCTCTTCAGCCTCTGTTGATTTTTGAATTGCAGCCTGTGCTGAATGTTGTGTAGAGGGTCACGTGCCAAATAATGCCGTCGTCATAAGTTTAGAGCTTGAACACTAGAACTGCTGTGAGGTCATTTTGACCTCTCTCTCTTCTTAAAATGCATCCAACTCTGTTTGCATAAAAACCCTATGTCTCCCAGTCAATTACTTTTCCTAAAAGTGTATTTGACATCATCTTATGCGTTTTGATGATTCTAGTATAAAAGAGAGGAAAAAAAGAGTGATTTTAAATGGACTGCATTTATATAGCCATATACTGTACATTATATAGCCAGCCAGACACACAGCTCAAAACACTTCAAAGTCATGCCTCACATTCATACATGACCAAGGCTCTCTTTCTTTGTATGTATTTCTGAATTCATGTCCATTTCTTATGAGAGCAAGGGACTGTCATTATTGTTATGTTCAATGTTTATGAGTAATGTTCATTTTTTATCTGTTTGATACCTGTTTTAACAGTTTGACAGCTTTCTAATATCTTATAACAATGTAATTTTCCATTGATAGTTCAACTGAATTTAATTTGTTTTATAACATCGCTAAAATAAAAGAATCCTAATGTGGTAAAATCCATAAGAGTGATGGAAAATTGTAAAAAAAAAAAACGGTTATAATTCATGATGGCCTGAGGTGAGGCTCTGAAATGTATTGGGTTTTTTTTTAACCGTTATAGTCCAAAACCTCTAAATATTCAGTTATGACAAAGAAAAGGAGCAACTCCTCAGGAGGCTGGAATATGAGAGTATTGGGTGTTTTATTTTGACACACTGATTAACCTGATTAATTGACCATTAAAATAGTCAATTAATCAGGTTAATCAGTTGACCATTAAATTGACCATTAAAATAGTTGCCGATCCAGGTTCTGGACTGGCTTGGGCAAAACAAGTCATTTGAGTATGTTGACCTGAGCTGCAGGATATCGTGGTTTGTATTTCCAGCCATTTTATTGATCATTGGAGGATTCCTTCACTATAAAATCATTGCAGTCCCTGTACTACTTCTAATATGCAATGCAAAATAATGCTTGTAATTTAAACTGTCACAGCAAGGGATGGCATTTTCATGCAAACAATATTTCCATTTCTCCAGCTGACAGATGTTAGAAGCTCTGAATCCTGTGGAAATCGCTGTGTAGAAAAAAATGCCGCTTCCTCTTTAAAGGTCAAGGATCTTGAGGTTTTTTCATTAGTAGGCACTGAAACCACAGTGAAGACCCCACTGACCACACTCTGCTGTCTGTTTACAGTTTGCGCTGTAAATGACACCCTGGGCTATAAAGACAGGCAGTGGGTTAACGTGGGGACAAGAGAAACTGCCATAGGTACATTTATTAATGCAATGCATGAATAATGTTTGTTTTTGCTGTGAGAGCTTAATTAGCATTCCCTATAAACCTGAAGCCGCCCAGTTCATTTGCATTGAGTAGCATCTCTCATAATGGCTAATTATTTACATAAATTTGCAGCCTCCCTGCTGCATTTCTCTACACAGCCAGTCACCTCAGCCATTTTGTTCTTACTTTGAGTGAGAGGCCGATCAACAGTGAGAGATTCCACAGAGGATGCGGAGTGCGTGGGCCACTACCCCACTGATGAGCTTCTTATGTAATATCCGTCTTCCAACCTCTCTGTGCACGCTGCTGGTGGATTGTCCACAGTGAGCACAGGCTGGCAGAGAAGTGCTCTTGTGTGAGCGTGGTTTACAATTCAAGAAGGCTGTGTAATGCATGCCGATCTGCGCATAAATCTTAAAACAGATTTGAAGACATCATAAGATATATTTTAGATCATTTTAATGAGAATTTAGAAAATATTAGCCAAAGATAATATGTTTGGCTCATATTTTCTAAATTCTCATATTTTGGGTGGGTACATACAGAAAGTGATGTAGTTTGTATTTTGACTGTTCCTACATCAGCTTTCAGTGATGGTAGTAAAAGAGGCCTGTAAGTACAAATGTTTTTGTGATTGTCTATTTAGCAGTTCTCATACAGCAACAGCGACCCCCTGTGGTGATTCCCCACCACCACACACCCACCATCAGGAGTTTTTCTTTTTGACCTCTGAGGTGGAACTGTGTTTATGCATATCAGCTGACAGAGGAACAAAGTAGGTACACCCCATCAAATTGAAGAGGGACTCCAAAGGAGCCACAGCAACAAACTGTATTACCCATGAGCATCGTGGGGAGGAGGGGGGGTGATTGCAGAAATGAAGGGTTTCTGTTGTGTTGTGCCCGTCTCTGCGCAGTACGTGGGCAGGGCTTATGTCGGGATTTAGATGAATCTCCTCCGTTTATTGTGTCAAGGCAGTGCTCAGTTGTTGGCTAAAGTCAGATTAGCTATTTGTATACTCTCTGCAGCTGTCCCTTCTCCGGGGGCTGTGCACAGAGGCTATTATGTTTTTGTTATTATCTGTGGATCTGATAGTCTATCTGGAGTATCCGAAAAGGCCAGTGTGTCAGAATAATTCAATGTCCTTATCACTTGAGTGACTATATTTCTCATCTACGCTGCATTTTTGCTTGAGCGAGCCGGGACAGCTGAGGCACTTTCCCCCCAAGTGACCTGTATATTTAATTGAAAATGTTCTTTTTTTAAATAAACATTCTGAGTTTTCTCTGCAGTGACGTTGTTTCAGTCACAAGGCACGTTTATGGCAGAAGTTTACCATTTCAAGGGGCTGCGCTGTGACTTTGCCTCCAGCTACTATATATGTTTGATGACACAGATGCTCATTGAGAAATGGAAAGCCTGACACATGGTGAACAAATCAATTAAAATGAGGGTTGATGAAGCCAAATCCAAACATTCAAGTTGCACCTCTGATGGTCTTTGGATTTGCCATGTCGTCTTTGATGGTTTGCTCTGGTAATGGTTCCTTTATGCTAAAATGCATAAATACGCCAAGTGACTTACTCGTGAGTGAGTAAAGCTTTCCTTATGAATAGAATACCTTGATAGATGGATTCATCTTTCCCTAGGCTTTAGTTTTATTGCAGCATGAGTCATTGCTGGACCATTAGGAGATATGGAGACACCAACAGGACTACAGTAGACCAAGCAGCTATTTACATGTGAAGTGGATAATTAGCAATCTGTCTCCCACATATTTTTATTATTAGAATAGACATTAGAATAGTCAGGAGAGTTTATTCATGGGCAGTGCCCCGCAGGATCCTGGCAAGTATGGCCTCAGTGTAAGTAATGCATTCTCAGTGGTGTTTGTTTCATACCGAATGTGCATGTGTCATGACTTTTTCAATGTGTGCTTTCAGAGCAGAGTCTACTTAGCGCCGAGGAAGCGAAAGCCAGCGCAAATCAGACTGAATCCCGAGAGCAGCTGCTTATCTGTCGAGTATTTCACAAGCAAACATGTATTTACCTCCTTACACAGTTTACACGGGAAGTTAATTTGCCATTGGAGTAGCAGGAAATTACCACTGAGATTGACACCATATAGTATCTCTTTTTTTCCCCGTGGTTTTAATATTATCATGGTTTGCTTGCTCATCTCACACACTTAACCCTGGTAAATCATCAGAATGTAGTTTTATACCTTACAGCTTCGATGCCCATAAAATCCATGAATGAAATAACTTTTATTTGTCATTGTGTCGGACTGTAAAAGAATATTTCCACTCGCTGTCTCCAGCATTTACTACGAGCAGTGAATTCATATCTTACAGTTCAAGAGTTTCCATTACCGCCACTTTAATTTATGCATTTTTGATTTTGATCTCATCACCGCTCTGCTACAGAATATTGGATAATGACGACGATCTTTTAGAGTAATCGCTCATTGTGGCGGTAGCTCCCGACAGGCTTTGTATTGCAGAACACATCAGGTGAGAGATTATCACTGTCCGTCAATACAAGATTAAAGGAGTGATGTCATCTGAACTGTTCAGGTGGTGGCAAGCCAATAATGAAAATGTGCTGCAGTGAGAATGATTTGCACCCAGTGAAATAACCATATAATAATAACCATGAAATAATCCATCTAATAACTGATGTGAAGAGAACCTGTTTCAGCTTGTTTACGATTCAAACTCTGGCAACTTTATTAGCTTTCAAGGACTGCAATCTTCTGTTTGATTGTGTTAAATGGTGCCCCCTGCATCAGTGCTTCTGAATGCATATCAACACAAAGGAATATCATCAAAGGACATAGAGTTGTTGGTTACACAGTCCTTGGGAAAGCCTTTATTTTGCTGCTGCTGCTTCTAATAATTTCAGTGGTATTCAGTTTTGATTGTTTTGTTTTTGATTGCTTGTTTTTTTCCTGTTACATCATTTCCCCAAAATATCCCAAATTCAAAGACTGGAAGGTTTTTATTCTGAACATGCCATGGAAACTGATTTACCGCAACAAAACAAATAGCGTCTCTTTTATATCCTTGCACTTTACACTTAAATTAGCATTATCTGGTCACAGAGCTTATTCAGGACCTTGACCTTTTGTAGTTGCTTGCATGAGACTTTTACCATTTAGAGATTTGTGATTATTCAACCAATGCAATTCAGTTTCTTTCCACAAGAAAAGGCAGCTCCGTGCTTCATGAAAGTAGCTCCGAGGGAGATGCAGGATGGTTCCCGGGAGCCATGGGATGTTTACAAGGATGGAATAACAGAAAAATAGACATATTTTGGCAGCACAACGTTGTTAAATTCTTCAGACTTTCCCCAAATCTTTGATTTTTGTATTTGAAATGATTGGGTAGTTTGGCCTACTGTGAGGCCTATACATTGATATCTGGTGAAATAACAGGTCACAACAAAGGTTCACAAGCAGACACTGCCTCTTTTTAGGGGGTCTTAAGCCAAAAGGGCGTGGATCCACTGTCCCGATACATAACACAACATCAGTGCACTGTGTGTCAGATGCTGTTTTCTGCTTCACAAGATACACACTCTGTGTGCTCAGGGCTTGGTTGGCATTCAGACAGCATGCTGCTGAGATATTGGATACCTTTCTTGTTAGGAATAACACGCTAAAAGATGGCATTTTTTGATATCCATTATCACAAAATTCTCCTCAGTTATCAACAACTCTGTGGCTCTTCGTGCTGTTATTCATAAAGTTCCTTATCAGCTCTCTGAATACAGTGGCACTGTGCTTCAATAGATAGACCAGACTTGGGTTATGAGAGAGGAAGACGGATGTCGACGTAATGCTGGCCATCCTGCAGCTGTCACTGTGATGAGGCTCAAAACTGACACTGCTGCTGTGCTGCTCTCATTGGCATGCAGCAGCAGCAGCAGCGGCCAAGCAGCCGCTTCAGACTCGCCACAGACAAAGGGCCTATCAGTCAAAAATAACAGCAGGTTACACGTGCCTTTACCTTTTGACCCCCCCACACACCCCATCCCACCCCACCCCCACCCCCCTCAAACACTGACCTTGACTCACAACTGTTTAAACTGCCTCCGTCACATTAGAGGTAAAAACAGCGGGAGGGTTGGGATCCCAGTTATTTTTTTTGCACCTTGCGGTATCTTTCCACCGTCAGCCATGAAGCAGCCGAGTGCTGTAGCACCTTTCAGCAGGTTTCTTCCTCCACAAGCGCTCACACCTGTCTCCTCCTGCCAGGAGCCCAGAAATAGTGCACTGCAGCAGAGAGCTTCACCAAAGGGGTGGGCAACCATGTGACCTCAGAAACTATAATACCTATGGAGATGCCTGAGTAAAAATAGCAGAACCGTCATCTTCTGCTAGTACCGTAGATCAGGCAGTGTGGGGGGAGGGCTTCCCCTGAATTTCATTAATCTTGGAGAGTGTCTACAGTTATTTATCACGCAGGATTACGTAAAAGAGAATCACATTATACAATCCCATCTTCCCAGAAGGTGTGGGTGCAGATGAAGGCGGCGCATCTTGTTTTTGTTTTTTTTAAGTGGCAGTTATTCGTAACGGTCTAGTTAAAGAACAGGTCCTCCTTTCTCATGGGGATGCTACTGATGCAGTATTCAGCGAGCCTGGGAAGGCTGGAGGCTAGAGGGCTGTGGGCGGATAGGATCGAGTTTAAGATGAAGAGACCCAGAAAGAGGGAGGAGGAGAAACCTGGAGGAGATCACGTTCATGTGTCATTTCTGCTGCTAAGGATTGTTTCCAGTAGCCCCAAACCTAAATTCTCAGCTCATTAGGCTGCTTATTTTCATTTTGGATTACACAAGGGAAGACATGAGATGCATGTTGAGTGAGTGTGAGTGTGTGTGTGTCTGTGTGTTTGTGTTTGTGTGTGTCACAAACACAATCCACCTCAGCAGCAAGGGGGTGGGGGGATCAATTGCTGAAAAGTTGGCATGGATTGGAGGTGTAGGAGGTTATGACACTTCAAATCTCAATGAGGCAGTAATGTTGAATAATGCACACCTCACAGGCTCAACATACAAGGTACTTGTGATTAAGTGCAGTCAAGGGGTCTCTGGGAAATTAAATACATAAACTCGTCAGCATCTCAAGTGCAGCATATTTCTCTCTTGCTAGTTACATGCCCATTAATTGCAATTTAGCTGCCATTTTCTTTGCTGCCAATAATTAGTTTCATGTGCAAAAGTTGCAGAAATGTGTGAAATTAGTGCAGCGCCAGCCCAGCCTCAGCATTGTTCTGGCTCTGATGACAGATCCTCAGTGAGAATGACTGCATCGTTCCCATGGATGTTTGCTTCAAGGTCTTAACTGTGCACGCGGGGCAACTGCGCGCTTGGACACTCTCCACAGAGCTGCAGAAGTTATTAAATGAATCTCTTTGGTACAGCAGATATGTGGCTCCATTAAATTGACTAGATTCTGACACTTCCCGAAGGAAGAACAACCCCCCGTCCTTGTCTGATAAAGATGGCTTGTCAGCATTTGGAAGAATTCAATCTCCAGGCTGGGTCTAAGTCTGACCAAGTTGAGATGATCTTTTGTGGTGAAAAAGAGAGAAAGTGGTGTAGATGGATATCAGTTAATATAAAGCCTTGAGTACATTTTATATTCTCGTCTCTTCACGTGATCTCTCACATGGTGTGTTTTTGGCTCCGTGTTTGTGGCGTTTTGTTTTGTGGGGCAGGATTTGATAGCCAATCTCTTTATGTAATACTTAACATCTTTTGGTTGTCAAAAGCTGATGAAGACTCTGCAGTAAAATATCAGATGGAGGCACAGAAAGTGTGTATTCAGCACACCGTGGCTCCCTGCAGAGAATCAGATCTTCTGATCAGCACTTTTGACATCCTCACATTTAACATTAAAGATGACTGGAGGAAAAAAAGTGACAACAAGCGAGCGTATGTTTTTTTTATATCGACATCATGTTTTTTTTAGTGTGTTAAGCTGTTGTATTTGTTTCTTAATGTTCCATCAAAACCATCTCACCGCTGCCATTTTCAGACTTGGCTGACATTATATCAAAAGCCCTCCAGCAGGACTTGTTTCTCAAAGAGCCAAATTGCGGAAAATACTGACTGAGCACTGAGCACTGAGCACCATCACTCACATCGTATCCGTCCCCGTCCTCCTTTGTGATCACACTCAGGTTTTCCACGCTCACCTCGACCTGCTGCTCTCGTCCTCGTCACGTTGAGCTGAAACAACGAGCATGATGAAAGGCTTGCTCCTGTGGAAGTCACCTGGAAGATACAGGATGATCCGTCATTATGTTAAGGGCACCTAAAAATGTCACAAGAAGAGTGTAATGTAACTGACTTTGACAAATAGAGCTGTCACGACACTTTCACCAATTAGGATCCAGATGTTTTGCTCTGGCCTCTCCAGCCTCCGTGTCTCTGTCATTCAGCCAGTGTAGACGACAAGTGAGCTGGAACTAAGCCTCTGTGTCTGGCTGTCTGACTGGGGACGTGCTCTCATCCAGAATACTGATGGCATGTCATTTCTGATAGAGTTTTACCTTAAATTATTTTAAAGTTATTCAATTTCATGCCAAAGCCCGGCTTTTTGAAGCCCCAGGCAGATCTCAGGACTGTGGAAGCCGAGGGAGGGAATCTCAATCTGTTAGTTCAGCATTTTTAAATCAAGAGATTATAGATAGATTTTTTTGTTCAGACTTGGATATGTTTACCTCTGTCTTCCCCTACAATTTAGCACCATGCTTTACACCCCCACACCCCCCCCCACTTAACTTGAACTGGTAGAGCGTGGCTTAATTGTCAGTCACCTGTGGAGCTGAATTTCCCAGGGCTATTTCACAGGCTGAGGATCTAAGATTTTCATCAGTCACAGATATGCTAGTTAAATGAACATAACAACAATTAATCCCATATTGAATACAGAATCTATGATGCGTCACTATCCTGGAGCCATTATCTGTTGGAAACCGATTGCATAATAGTTTGCAGCAAGCCAACGGTGTCGTATCACGGGAGAAACACTGACTCTATTCACACAGTTTTTTTTTCTTTTTCTTTTTTAAATTTTTGCAGACCTGGGGATCATGAACTGCATTAGCTCTATAGAAACAAATGGAAACTTTAGTTAAAGCCGTGAGCAGGTGTTGCAGGTTTGCTTGTTATTAGCACTGATGAGGGAGATGCAGGTTTGGGGGCTTGTGGATGGCATTTGGTAGGAATGACAGTATTACTCCTGACTCCTTTTTGTAAAAAAAAAATTAAAAAAAATGGCGTTGTCAACTTCATAACGAAGCAACCAGCTTATTGTCTCAGCGTGCATGGGCGGCATAGGAACGGAGACAAAAGGCGTGGGAAATTACATGGGAGCTTGTGCCCAAATGTGTCGCTATTCTTGGCCCTCATTCTGGAACAGCACGGAATGAGGAACCTTGAAAAGGACTGAACAGAATTAAAACAATGCACTGTAGATTTACTGCTTATACTGTAGGAACACAACAGAAGTGAGGTTTTTACAGGACAAACCACAGCGAGAAGTGGTGATAATAGGCTTTTTTTTTTATGACTCTCATCTCAAGAGCATCATTGCGACCTAATGAAGAGCAGTAAGGGTATATAAAACCCAGAGCTCGTGTAAAGTTGAAGATACTTTACCATGTTGTAGTGAGGTGACATCTGTTTGTGGTCGACTGATGCTGTGATTGGCAGTTCCATTTATTTTAACAGCAGTGGCAACTGAAAAACCAGATGGCATGTGACAGATTTCATGTTCCTGTTTGAAGAATGAAATTGGAGGATCCAGGTAGCATGATCACACGACTAGACGGCTACATGTATTGGTGATAGATAGTGAAATATACAGGGCTGGATATGGACTCGTCGGCCCTTCTCCTAAAAGATTCTGATTAAAAGGATTTCTTTCCATTTAAAGTGGGTTTCGCACACTGTGCCCTCACCACAACCTCTCTGAGTTAACAATGGTCTGCTGCTTTACCGAGATATCAACAAATTACAGCGCATTACAGCAATCATTGTCCATTATTGTCAGTGAATTCATTCTCTGAAATCAAGCGCATCTCATCCCTTCTCCCTGAAGATGATCTCTCTTTTTTGTGTGTGTTGCTCTGTAATAATACCCAAAATAAGACTGATATATTGCTGCTGCTGCTGCTGCTGCTGCTGCTACTCCTACATTGAAATAAAGATTACAGAATGCAGTACCACATCAAAGCTATTGCATAAAAGTGAGTTCGAAAGCAAGTTTTGAAAAGATGACACCAGAAGTAAGCGGGGGTTTGCAAACTAATATGTAGAGGAGGAGGACTGGGAGCCACCAGCCCACACAAACCTGCCTGTAAAAAAAAAAAAAAAAAAGCTGTGCTTCTCTCTGCCGCTTCCTCCTACATCCTCTCACTGGTCATTTTGTCATCTTCTACAAACCAGGATGTTGCCTCCATGTTTCCCTGCCCATTCCCAGTTATTGAAATTCACACTGCCACCCCCCCTTTTCTTTTTCTCCTCCTGTGGTTATTTGTTCCATTCTCTCCAGCCAGTGTCTGCAAACCCTCACCCACAGTTTCCTGCACTTCCAATTTCCTCTGGCTCAGAGACATCAAGCCAATAGTAACATATTGGCTGCCGGGGTGCTTGTGATGGTTAGCGAGGAGCAAAAAGTCAGAGAGTCAAGACTCCCGCCAACCTGAGCACGTAGTTACAGGTACAAATACAACAAAAAACACACTGATCCCTGGTGCTTAATGTTTTATTTTCTGTCAAAGGAAACAGGAAAATTAGCAGCGAGCATCTTGAATGTCAAACATTTTAATAAGGGGATTTCATGCCTCATACGCAGCTTAGGTTACACAACTAATACACACTCTGCTTCACTGTCTCTCTCTCCCTCTTTCATTCAATCTGATACGTTATCTGTCTTTCTCTCTCTCTCTTTCTGTCTTTCTCTCTCTCTCTTTCTCTCTCTCTCTCTTATACACACGATATAGAAATGCGCACGCTCTCTTGAAACCAGAATTTTAGAGACAGAAGCGTCTGGAATTTTTTCACAGCCTCCCACAGACGTCCTCGAACCTATCATTTTCTCTGCAGTGGAGCAATGGTGACGTATGCTTGTAGCTAGTGCAGCTGAATTTTAAAAAGCTCTCCACCCACGCTCAATACCACTACTGCAAGCCTAATTATCATAAACTTTCCTTGCTGTCTGTAGCCCCTCTGTCTCTTCCTGTCTTGTTTAGTTGCAGATGTTAATTCAGTGTTGATGCATTCAGGGGAGGATGCAAATGGAAGGTGGGGGGGTCTTGCTTTTTGAATATTGGCAGATCACTGTGTAATCGCTGGTGCTGTGTGTAATCACCTAGGTGTGTGTGTGTGTGTGGAGGGGGAGGGTCAAAATCATGTTTTCATATTTTCAGCGTGTGTGGTTTTCAGTGTATGAGCACATGTGTTCCTGCACAGATGCACAGATTGGCTTGTATGACTGCCTAACTGCAGTTTGTTTACATTATGTCTTTAGAGATTGCCATAGAGGAGTCTGGGAGTAAATATTGTTGCCGGGAGAGACCGCTTTCATTCAGTTTTCAGCTCTAACAGTCATTACTGTGTTTTGTTCCCCAATCAAAATATCCCGATGTTTCCAGGGAATTCACTGTTTGACAGACCTGTTTGTAATTATTGCGGGAAGCCATACTAAGTGTTAATTGTGCCACAGAGAGCTGAGTAGTTGCACAGAGGAGCACATTAGTGTTCCAGAGGAACTCACAATTAACAGTGATAATTTATTCACCCCCCCTTTTTTTGTTTTTAAGTCATAGAGAAAAGGCATTTCTCTTATTACTTTGCCCTGTTCAGGTTGTTGGTATTACAACAGCAGGATCACAGTCAGGGAGACTTCATAGGAAGATGCTCAATTAGATGAATGTGAAGCTGGACGTGGCACCGAATAGCAAATAACAAACACAACTTGCACTAGTTTGTTTTGTCAGACTGGTTCAACAATTCTGTTACAGTATCTAAATGGCTTTACTCATTACATGACACTCAAGCTGCAGGTAACAAATCCTAATGTTAGCAATTTATCGTTATCCTTTAGTTTCTTTTAAAAAAAAAAAGGGAAAAAAATGCCCATCACACTTTCCCAAAGCTACTGATGTCATCTGATTTCTTTTTCATATCAACCATTATTACCTAAAGATATTCAGTCTAGAGATCATTTAGCATGTTTAGCTAAATTTGCCAAATTAATTAATGGGGTTTTCTCACAATTGAGTAATGTAAACATATGTGTGTGGTTTTTTTTGTTTTTGTTTGTTTGTTTGTTTTTTTAGATATTTTGATTATTGTAGCACATTAAGTCAATCAGTGCTTTACTTTACATCTATAAGTATTGTAGTTACAATAACAACAACACTTGTTACAAGTTATACATTTATAGTAAACATATAGCTCAGCATTTCTTTCTTTCTATAGAGCTATCTTTGAATATTTGAAAACAGTTTGAGTAATTGGGGAGTTTTCATCAGTTTAATGCCATTCGAGTAGGAAGGAAATGTACTGACACTGAGTCATGGACCAATGATTTGATGACCTTGGTAGGGCTGGTAAAGCCTCTCCAAATGCTTCAGTGGGTGACAAGAAAACTTGTCATGACTCAGCTTGTCTTGTTCATCCTCATTCATTCAAATACCCACATCTTTCTATTTCTAAGAATGCTCAGGAACACTTATTCTCTATGTACATGAACAAAGTCTCATGTTTTCCATCCTCTTCCTGCTTAGAAACATTTGTTGCTGGCAGGCAAGAAACTAAAAAAAAGAAAAATCCAGAGGATGGCATCAGAAGTCGTTTGGTTTGACTGAAGCCTCAGGCCGAATCTCACACAGGGTCTTATTAGCAATTCATATGTCTGGTTTGGTCTTGTGTCTTGTGTCTGGTTTGAGATTATACTAATTTCTGACTCTGTCCAGTTAGGTCAGACGTCTCCTCAATCAAAGACGTTCTGAGAGGTGTGAATAATGTCTTCAGCTTTCTCTATATGTAAAACACTCATGTACAATTCACATGTTCACACAAAGCTAATATGACCATGACATCATTACCTAAGAAACTCAAGAACATTTTTGTTCTCATTAGACCTTGTGAGTCACTGCTTCAAGCTTTGACACTGATTTGTCATGCAAAGCTCTCGCCTTGCACCTCTGAATAATGCAGGTGACACACGTGTGTTTGTGCTCTAGGAAATCAGATAACACCAGAGGGTTTGTCTGTTGTACTCGATACCTGAGGATGCAGAGCACCCATCAGGTGTGAGTCGTGCTTCTGTTGTTGTGCATGTGCGAATGAGGTCAGTGGCACCTTATTGACAGAAAGAAAAAGGCAGTGTTTGACTTCAACCACCTCCCCGCCTTCCGCCTACCGCTGTTTATCCTAAGTCAGGGAGCCGCCTTCATCTGCTGTTCCTGTAACCGTGTTTGCCCGTGGAAGCAAACTGTCATCATGAGAGAGCGCACATATGTGCATGGCTGTCTTCTTCACACTGACTCATGTTCTAATGCTGACGAGGGGTTGGTAAGGTTTACTCATGTGGCTTGGATGCATCACGCAATCTGCTAGACAATGCCAGTGTTTGTTGCGCACAGTGTCTGCGTCCTCCTATGAACACACCACAGTGCTGCCTGTCTGTCATGTCTGCCGTTCACACATATCTACCCTGTGGTCCCTGCTATATAGGTATTCACAAGGTAGCACAAGCCCTGAAATTGCGTATTACTATCTCCAGGCGTACAGTAGCTGAGTACAGCATGGAAAACATCCAAATGATGACGGTGGTGGTGGTGGTGGTTGAAAAGTTTGACTCAAACTTCCACATGAGTATTTACTTTTATTTTGAAAAAACTCCAAAAATCCCTTCTGCGAGTAAGTATGCAGCTCCTCCTTAGTGCTGTGACTGCCCCCCTCTGGAAGTGACAAGTATATTGCGTGGAATAATGTCGACTGAAAATGCAAATGCTGTTGAATAACATGGGCTCTAATTGACTTCAATTAAGAGGCAGGAATACAGCCTGTCTAATTAGGGTTTGTAATAAGATTTTCCAACAGAACTAAATGATGATTCCTGCACCGCATTAAATGTAGGTGTTATTTCCCGTAAAACAACACAAACAAAAAAATTCCCCTCTTTTACTCTCATTTATTTTAGATCAGCTGTACGGATGTGTTGTGCATTCACAATGCAATGCTTCATTTTTGAGAAAGGAGAGAGGGCTCAGGGGAAATAACCAACAGAGATGGCAGTGATAATATATGACGAGAGATGTGTAAAGTAAAAGTAAAACCTTAAGGGACTGAGGAAAGTAGAGTTCAAAGTCCGGTCAGCGGCGCGTTGGCAAAGTGACAATAGTACAGTCACAGTGACGGATTAGATAAATGGCCAGCATGCACAGTATGGGACCTTGCACACAACCAGGCAGGTGTGTGCGTCAACGCAGATAGAGACGAGGCGGAGGAGGCGGAGGGTAATTCAGAACCTGAAAACATGTTAATCCTGTTTTTCTGAGAAACCCTCCCAGCTGCCATCAAGATACGGTTACAACGGGGAGAAGCATTTAGCCGTGGGGCAGAGGAGGAGAGAGGGGCACACAAGAGAAGCTCTGTTACCTGGTCAGCACTTTGAAATCCCAGGATTTACCATGGTGCAGGTTTCCCCCGGACCGAACCGCAACAAAGACAACAGGATAGTGGATTAACTTTAATCCTATCAGTGTTTCTTATGTAGGACCCCGCGAACCAACACCTGTATTACGAAGCACCAGGAGGTAATGACGCCGAGTGAGGTATGACACACATGGCCCCTCTCAGCCACTTCCTCAGTCCACTCACCTCTCAGGCTCCTGCTGGTGACCACATTCAGCAGGTCTGCATGGAAGGCACATCACAGGCCACAGCAGGATGCAGGAAGAGTTTTAAGTAGCTGTGCTGGACAGAAGCTACAGAAGACCAACATGCTGGAACTGAGGGGAGACAGGATTTCACAGAAATGCCTGAAAGAAGACAAAGCCCAGGAAAAGAGGACAATGAAAAGATAACCAATCATTTGGACGGACATGTGATATCTCAAGCACACTGGCCTTTTTTTTTTAAGGATATTCTGTAAGTCATGGATAACTACTGTTTATATTACAGCTAGACTATGTTGCTGTGCTTTGGGAGTCGTCGTAGAAATCGACACCAACAGGACCAGTGGAGCGAAGAAGACTGTTTGCTTGACTTTGAGCCTCAGATCATTACAAACCCCTGCTACCTCGACCAAGGTAAAAAAAAAAAAAAAAAAAAAACAGCCCAGTGAGCTTTGACAGCTTAATACAGGAGTTAACTTCACTATCAAGGTACACTACAATTCAACACACACCCTCTCAGATAAGACACATCAAGATTTCCCTGATTGCGCGTTCGTCCGTGTGCTGACAGGTCATGCTAAAAAGTAAAGCAACAGGTTTCCTGGAACAATGCCTTAAATGTTTTCACTTGCTTTCTTCCTAACACCACCCAGTCTGCTGATAAGAGCACAAAAGATACAGAAGCTGCCAGGTCAAAGTGGTGGTATATGTGAGTGTTGTGGTGATCAGCATGTCAGGCATTAGAAGACTTTTTTATGGGGGGGGGGGGTTGCAATCAACTGCTGGTAAGAACTGGCTGTTGTGATGCTTGGGCTGCAACTTCCAGCCTTATGGTTAAAGTAGATTTCCCATGACAACGCAGTCATGCTGACGTACTGGATTCCTCACTGTGACGCACTCACAGAAAGGCCGGCCAGTTTTCCTGTAGGTTTTCTCTGCCAAAAACTCTCACCAGTACTAATGCTTAATTCTAATCATGCACCTGTTTCAGGGTTTATATGTAACATAGGAAATGTTGTGAGTGAGTGTGTTGTTCTGATCTTGTGTCATAAAAACATAATTCAGACAAATTACACTGACGTTCATGTTGACTAACTTGGTATCAATGTGACCCGAGGGAAATTGTTTAAATTGAAATTCTTAGTTTTATTTTCTCCCTTCTTTTTTCTCTACTTGACCACAAGGGGGCAGTGTCCCAAGTCCAACAACACACCAGCAGCTAGTGCTGCAGAGCTGAGCAGGTAAAATCTGGTTTACTTCAGTTAGGGTTAGTTCTTTATGGTACATTGGCCTATATTTGGCAACACAGAGCACTGAGATGAGGGGAGGTAAAAACAGTGTTTTCTTTTTAATCTAAACATGCAATAGTTCACATAAGGATTTTTGGCAGTGTGTCTGTTTCCTTAATGAAGTTAGATGGTGAATAGCCAGATCTGTAAATAGGCAACAATGTCAAGTTGAGTGGTGTTTTAACTCGTGTCCAATGTGCCACTTTCTTCCACAGTAACTACCACAGCTTTAAACAGAATACAATTTCCTCACCATAAATAGGCAAGCTGTCAGCCAATCTTGGAATTAAACTTAAGTTCCCCCACAGTGTGTAGGCTGTGTGGTGGGAGCCGCTGAAAGCGTGATGTGTAGTTGTGTGGATAGTCCATGTTACTAACACAGGTTACGTTCGTATTCGTGTTCTCTCAGGTCCTGTGGTGAGAGTCAGGCTGTTTTGTTTTTTTTGTTTTTTTATTGAAATTTTTTTCCTGTGAAAGATATCTGACCAAAGTGTTCACAGCCTAAGCAGTGAAGCTGGGCTGGATCCTTTAATTTAATACCATTTGGTGGTCGCTAAAATGTGGATTGATGAATAAAATACGTGCTCTTCTTCCATTAAACATGAAAAAGAACCCCCCTTCCTCCCTTTTAGCATTTTGCCAGCGGTCAGAGGAGCACAATGTGTCCATTCATGGCCGTTTGTTGTGGATTGTAGTCATTGTCGATTACAGCCGTGTGTAATCAGCTCTGTCTTCTCTCAAACTTGTGTTCACTTTTGTCTGTCTATGTCTCTGGGGGCTACTAGCAGCTCGGGAGGAATCAGGAGGGCGTGTTTAATGCCCGTGGGATCCACTCCTTGTTTTCCATGTATCCCTGGGGTTGGAAGGCAGCTGAAAGTTCAAACACAGACACACTCCCTCATGCTCTGCATGGAAAGAGCTCAGAGATTAAGGGGTTTGTCTGCACCGCCAACAACAAGGATTGCTCACTGTTCGTAACTTGCCAAGGAAGAAGGATGATTCAGTTTCTTTTTGAGCTGCATCTTTTGCAGCTACTATAGATTTAACTTTGTTGCTAAACAAGTTCTGGATAACCTGTTTTTCTTTTGTTCATCTGCTTGTGCAGGACAGGTAGAACAAACCGGGGAGGGAAAGCAGCTGTGTGAGTCTTGCTGAGTGGAGGAGCCGTATTGGATGCAGGTGGCAGCGTGGCTTTGCTTTAACTTGTTTGAAGTTTTTTTTTGTCCCATGTCAGAGGTGAAGGATTATTTCGTGCAAAAGAATTTAGTCTTCAAATGAATGACTTTATGAGCTTGATCTCAGCAACTCCCGGGCAGAATGTGAACATTTATCCATGCTACATGCTAGTATTGGTGTGTCAATAAGGATGTAAGTGTGAATGAGTTTGAGTGAAGTGCCATGCTATTCCTCAGCAGTGGGGCGGTGGATGCGACCCCACCAAGGAATACAGCTATTGGCCAACTGCAGCAGGGGAAAACCATTTACCACATCTCTGTAATCCTGAAAGAAACACAGGAAGATGTGCTGGGAAAGGGCCGGGTCACCCACACCCAGGTGGACAACTGCCAGTCAGGAGGAGAGATGATTCGCCTGGTGCCAATGGAGAGCAGCCCCAGGCTGGGCAGGGCACGGCACGAGCTTGACAGGTGGCCCTCCCTGAGCTGTACAGGTAGAGCTGGGAGGCAAAAAGAGGAGGTAGTTGTGGAGGAGAATGAGGAGGAGCTGGAGGAGGTGGGGGGGGAAATGAAGACAGACAGGTTTTTGACACAACCCTCCAAGAACTCAGGTAGCTCCTCACAGCAAGGCAGAGACGTGGCGGAGTTGGACACGCAGGAGCAACGCATTCGGAGCTCCACATTACGCTCCGTCACTGTCCACTCTAAAGGGCTCGTGCTTGGGGAACATGGTCCTTTTACAAGACACAGCTCTCTGCCAAGGGCCGTGCTGCGAAGGCCCCGTCAGGAAGAAGCCCCGCAGGGCAGGAGGACAGTGAGCATGTATGGCGACCCACTCAAGCAGCAAAGAGATTCTCAACCTGAACAAGACAGACCGCTGCGTCGGCCCAGGAGTGTGTGCATGCTGGCAGGCCCAGGCCCAGTCCTGTCGGAAACCCGGACCGAGCAACCCTCCAGGAGGGCAGGCGTCGTAGAAAACAGCCAGCAGTACAGGAGCAGAAAGGCTGAGTTGAGAGCAGTGGATGGCCTCAATCCTATGGTGGCTCAGCGGCCTTCAGTGTCTGCTGAGGTGACCCCCAGGGTCCGGCAGAGTAACTGGAGGCCCAGGCCTGTGAGCATGACAGTCCTGGAGCTAAGGAAGAGGGGATCTGATGATGAGATAGACGGCCAGAAGAGTGGCCGCACAGGCAGTGATGGAGGTTTTCTCAAAGGAGGCTTCCGTTGGAGGCTCTTTGGCAAGGGATCTCCAGAAAAGACCAAGGAGAAGGATGGTGACACTGATGTTGCATCATCCGCCAAACTCAGCAAACCTGATGCTCCGAAAAGTACACTGAGCAATTTAAGACGGAGCCTCAGCCTACGAATCAGGAGGACTCGGCCCAAAGTTCCTTTAGGGTCTGAAGGAGAATTAAACCAGCGCTCTCGGACTAAAAGCACCTCTGAGGAGACAACAATGCCTCCACGGCCTTTCTCGTACCTCACAGGGAGAATGCTTCCAGCTTCTAATGAGCAGATAGAGGATGGGGGCATGCAGTACATTCAGTACCACAGCAGGGGGAAGGTCAAGGTCATGGAAGTGCCCCTCTGTCCAACAAAACTGTCCTCCAAACCAGTTCAGGAAGAACCAAGCATATGGCAGCTCATAACCAATCGTTTCAGGAGGAAAGAGCAGCCATACAGCGGCAAATGTGAATACCAGCAGTCCCAGAGCAAAGACACTGGCCAAACTCCCCTAGCTGGGGATAATAAGTCAGAGCCGGTCTCCATAGAGACTCTGGCAGGCAATGACTCCCACAAAGGTCAAGGTAAGACCTGCAAGATTGCTGAATTTATTTTGCAGCTCAGTTCTCCATTTTAGCTCCTCGTTCACTGCACAGAAAGTTGCAGCTCAAGAGAAACGTAGAAGCGTGTGTGTGTGTGTGTGTGTGTGTGTGTGTGTGTGTGTGTGTGTGTGTGTGTGTGTGTGTGTGTGTGTGTGTGTGTGTGTGTGTGTGTGTGTGTGTGTGTGTGTGTGTGTGTGTGTGTGTGTGTGTGTGTGTGTGTGTGTGTGTGTGTGTGTGTGTGTGTGTGTGTGTGTGTGTGTAAGGGAAGACAGGCAAATGAAAAACACATGGGGAATTGTGAGTTTGGATGGCATTCAAAAACGTCTGGTTCCAGAGAGTCCTTTTGGAATTTCTATTTTGGGTGCTTAACTTCTCCAGTGTTTTTTGTGTGAACTGCCTGTATGTATGAAATGACTCAGTAATCACTTAGCTTTATATGAAGTTTTTCAGTTCAGTGAATTTGTAGGCAGTTACGGTAAATTTAACTCCACAGTGATTGATAAAAACACATTATAGTGGTTTGCTTGAAAGGGGTGTAACTGTGTCATAACACACTTCCAATTCTGTCTTCTGTGTCACCAAGACACAGGACATGGGAGTGTGGATAATGCTGTCTGTTGGCCTCACAGAGAGACGCAGCTTAAAGTAGTAGCATTAAAGCAGTTAGTGGCTGTAATGGGGATGCGTTTGGCAGCCTAGGAAGGCTAAATTAAGAGGGCTTACATGCTATAATGATGGGGAGAAGAGAAGACGACTTAAGCACTGTGTTTAAAGGTTAACTCTGACAGCCGAGGGTGTTTGTCCAGTTTCCTGGACGAGCAGAGAGAGAGGCAAATATTTGCAACTCTTTGAATTAATGGCTGTGATTTGCTACTTTTTTTTGTGTGTGTCAAGCACCAATTTCACACCTTTACACAAAGACCTAATTAGTCATCCATGACAACTTAAGAACGTCTAACAGTGTCAGGTCGCACATATGCTGTATTCATTCTCATTAAGCCAACCTTTGAACCAGCAAAGCGTATATGTAATTCTCTAGCTAACATAAACCTCGTAATAGGTGCTGAGGTCAACTTTGTTGATCTCTCGGTCTATTTGTATTCGCACATGACATGTTGCCAAGGATACCTTTTCCTTTGCGGTGGTTTGTCAAGTCATATCTGTCCATTTATTCCACTGCAGACTCAGGCAGTCAGGCAATAGGAATGTAGGTGTGCCGATTAGCCCGAGTAAGGCTAGGTGCTCAATGCCCTGGGCGGGACTCGCTGCCTGTTGTTACCTGCTGAAGTGTTTGCTTCTAAATTAAATCCAGAAAAGCTGAAGCCCCAGCCGTCCCACACAGCTAAAACAAACACACATGTGCATAGCTTTAGTTTAGTGTGTTGGTGAAGTTTGCGGGGGAGGGGAGGTAACAGGATGAGGGGGTTTGAGGTGCAGACTGACTGTGTCCCCACCCCCACCTGTGGATGAACAAAGCCACTCTGTCGTGCCTGTGGATGCGTGATCATCCACGGGATGAGTGATCAGTGGACCGTGTGCTGGGATGGGGGGCTCTCAGGGGGTGGTCACTTGTCATGAGGCAGAGGTGGCCAGCAGCACACTTATCTCGTGAGGGTGGGAATGGGTCTGTGGGTGGGGGTTTGTGATAAGCCTCATTGTAGGGTGTCAACAGGATCAAGCAGATAGCAGAGTTCTCATGATGCATATTTATTCTGACTTGCCTTAACTTGCCATTATGACAATTTGAAGAAAACCCCCCGTCTATGTGATCCATCTTCCGTTATCTTGAATCAGATTATAAAATGTATTCATGAATTCCCTTTGCTTCTTTTTTTCTCTCCCTTGTTTTGGCTGTGTCCCATTTGATACCATTTCCTGTGGATCCCTGCCAACAGTGTTTCCTGTACAAACCTTACCTTGCAGTTGGAATCAGCCTGCCTAGCCCAAAAATCTGCAGATTGAGAATTAATTTTAAAAAAAGACGCGTTTGTTTGTGTGTTTCATAGCAGCGGGGATGGGTGAGCCAAACTCCCAGCATGTAATTATGTTCAAGATAAACAGACACTTTCAAGGAAATTTGGACAAACAGTGACACTGTGATAATGCCCTCTCACCTGCTGCAGGAGACGTGAGGGAGACGGGGAGATATTGTGCTGTGTGAAGCACAGTCTGGGCATGAGCAGAGAGAGATCTGTTAATATCCGAATGTAATTTGTAGCATCTGCCACTGTGAATCTCCTCTCGGGTACATTTTATTCTTCAGGATTGTGGTTCAGGAGGTGAGAAGCATCCTGCTGTTCTTGCATCTAGAAATGTTCAGCTTCTAGCAACAAGTCTACAAAGTGTTGAATTTGTAGGGGGTGTGAGTAGGGGTCTACAATTTGTAGCTGTATGCTGTTTCTCTCTTTAATTCACAGTTGATTGTTTCCATCAGTCTGTTCTGTTGCACTGCTTTGTGTAGCCAAAAAAATATATAAAAAAAACATAAGCCAAGTTTGACACATTACTCTTGTAGCTCCACAAATTGAGTCCATCAAGATGTAGGCATTGTTCTGCAATACTTCTTAAAAACCCAATATACACAGCTCATCTTAAGTGGGAATCCTATTTGAATCAGGATGTTCAATTTATTTCCGGGAAGTGATCAATGCTCGTCTGCAGACAACACATGCTTTAAGTAGGGCAGGCCATCCAGACCGCATTAGACTGGCATGGCATGAATATTTTTACCTTGTTGTCTGCCGATTGTCTCTCTCACTTAGCTCCTTTGATAGAAATAACAAGAGTGGAGTTTGGGAGCTCCACAGAACAAAGACACAGGCTCTTGCTGTGAATGTGGCTTTGTAGATCAGCGCACAAAAGGAAGATGCTACAGGACCACTTTGTCAAGATGTGGATGACAAAAGTATGTCAGACGCAGGGACTGTTGGTTGGTCATGAGGTTTGCCAAATTAGGGGAAGTAGAATTACTGATTGGTAGCTAAATCCATGCACTGTAATTTATGATAGTGGGAAAGCATGGTCGGAAAGTCAGAATGTGGCAGAGTGGAAGTTTCGACTTCAAGGTTTCCAAGAAACCACTTCAGATTCACTGCTACATAGAAATCTGTGCATGCGCACGCTTGCGCCCACACTCAAATAACCATATGCACAGGGTTTCTGCTCACATTGCATTTTTTTACCCTCATGAAACGGAATAAGTAGGAGGGGGGGAGGAGGAGGAGGGGGTGATGGTGGGTGATTGTGCTTTGCTAACCTCAGTCTGAATGGCCATTTTTATCCGAGTGGACATGAGCAGTGAAGTGAAAAACCTGACAAACAAGCTGGCAACACAGTTTTGCCCTGGCAGAGACAAAGACACTGGTGTCCTCTGTAAGCATCACAAAACGCCGGGGCTTTCTGTTTCCATAGGCATTCTGGGACACAGGGAAGTGGAGGATGCTCATATTTAAAGAATGATGTAACACAGAGCACATGGATTCAATTTGGACTTTTTTTTTTTTCTAAGCAGGCGACCAAACTGGTTTGGTCTGTCGCTGCTCCAAGGATGGCAAAAAGCTGGTCTAACCCTTTCATTTGAAAAACTCAATGGCTTTGTTTGTGAGAGGAAAAATATGAGATGATTCCCTAATTAATATTTTTAAATGTTGTGCAAAATGTATGTTTGTGTTGGGTCCACCCAGAAATGCAGCCAAAACCTCCATTTATGTGTTGGCTTTGGATGACACTTGATTTCCCTGCATTGTTATCTATGGATGGGCCTTCGTTTGAATGTGGCCCGTTTCTAAAAGTCTAGACCGAACAAATGGGAGAAAAACATCAATGCATCTGGTTGCTTTTTTTTCCTGATTATTTTCTAAATATGACTTTTTATTGTTTCCATTTAATTTCTCAGTTCATTGCCTCTGTATTAATGTGGGGTTTACCACAGCAAGTGCTAAAGACCGGAACCTTTCAATGTGTTTTTGTGTAATTGCAGAGTTGTGACTGTTACATTTTTATCCAACCTCTAATTATGTTTTTTTTTTTTAAATTGACATAATATAAATGAAAATCATCATATAAAGTAGATGAGCACGTATGGGGGACTAATGGCAGGAAATCTAAGGTAATGAGACAACAGCTTTATCTGACATCGGCTCAGAGCGCTGTGACCTGCACTCGGTTTCCTGCACTTAAAGACTGACTCAGATGGGTGTCCTCTCTCATGTCCCGACATGTCAAACCCACACTGAGAGGGCTTAACACGGGGCGTGCTGTTTAAAGACTACTCTGCCCCACACAATGCTTGGTGAAAGGCCCTTCTGTTTGGGATTCACTCCTCTCCTCTCCCACAACAAGTGAGACACCCAGAGCAGCACAAGGCTCTTTGTAAATGGAGTTTAGAAATAAGTAAACATTTTAGCAGAGGGTTTCTTTTTTTAACTTACTATAAAAGGTTTTTTTTTTTTTTGGCTCAAGTCTGCTCGGTTATGAGTCATATGTGCTTTTAGCATACATTTGAAGAGGAAATAGAACCATGTGTTTTAGTGACAGTGGTTACTTTACTCTTTATGCTGTCATTCGTTTCACATTAGCATCACCGGGGGCACAGGGGGAAACCACCACTGCAACAAACAGGCTTAGAGTAATGATGACTGTCCTGTTGCTGGATGAACATTTTAATTGTTATGGTTTAGACATGAGAGGAAGGTCGGTTTTGCACACCTTGTTGTCTGGAGACAGGCAGTCTACACTCCCGTATTAGAGATGATATCTTTGCAAAAGGGAGGGGGGGTGATGACAAAGCCATGATCCCAAACAGGAAGGTGGCTTTTTTTTTGTTCTAATGGTTGTTATGACACATAACGGCGTTCTCTGTGTGGAGTTGTCATTTGTGCGTTGTTGTTTTTTTTACTGCTCAGGGTTTGTATTGTTGTAGCACTACCCTTTTTCAAAGCATTATGATCCAGTCCGTCTCCAAATGTCACTGGAAAATCCAACAAGTCCAATCAAGCCTGTTAATAGCTGCCTTTTAAAGTGGATTAACTAAATCCCCTTCAGAAATTGCACCGTGTTGAAACCTCATTGAGGTAGCCTGTATAGATTGTACTTAACAGGGATGTTTCTCAACTCCCTGTTGGCAGTTGTGTGTGTTTGTTTTTTTTTAGTTGTAAACACACAATCAGACCTTAGCAAATTAGTCAGAGAGAGATAGAGAAATCTCTATGGACTGGTCATGTCTTTGAATATGCTTTAGGTCTACAGCCAACAATTGATTTCATTGTTAATCCCTCTGCAGAATATTTTCTCTCTTTATCATTTCATTGATCAAATGTCAGAAAAAATGTTCCCGAGCCAGATACGTTCCAAATAAGTCGGCTTATTGAAATTGCTTGTTATGTCTGAGCTACCATTCAAACCCACAGTTATTCAATTTGCTATAAGAAAACCATCCAATGTTCTCAACGAATGACTCAAATGATTAATCTGGTATTAAAATTGTTGCAGATTAATTTTCTGTTGATGGATGAATTGACTAATCATTGCAGCTCTAATGTGCTTAGCTGTTCATTCTGATCAAATCTTATAGTAGGGAATAGAGCAAAGAAAGAATATGAAAACAAAAATGGCTTCTTAAGGGAATCGGTCACTGGGGGTAATGGCAGAAATAAAGGTCACATTGTGCCGCTTTGAAAGGCTCTGTCCTACTAACCATTTTACCCTATGATTTATTGCCTGCTGTTGTAAATGACTGCAGATCTACACTTCTGTCCATAGAGGTATGATACAGTCCTGTTGGTGAACTTGTGTTTGTGTGCAAGGGAAAAAAACGATGTAAGGTAACAGTGAATATTCTGTTAGAAGAATAAGTCCCAATCGCCTAAAATGTGCTAGATACCTCGAGAAAGACTTCTCTATTCTGTTACATGTGTTTGACAGCCAAACAGTCCGTCCTAAAACTTGTTGCACTCACCACTGGCAGTCTGTACACTGCAGCTGTGAAGTTGCTTTACCATCATCCAGTGGGAAATACTGTTAATACCATATTATCTGTAGCTGGGGTCAGACGGGACACAGACACACGGATTACCTCTCACTGCTGCTCAACTTCACTTCTTTTTTGTCCTTTTCCCCTTTTTTAGACTCTTTCGTCAACAGCCAGGAATGGACATTGAGTCGGTCAGTGCCAGAGCTGAAAGTGGTGAGTAACTTAAAAAAAAGTTTTTATATTAATTTATTTCCAACAACTCCTCTCTTGATTCGCCCTCAGAGGTTTCATCCTCTTGATCGATTTAAATGTCGGGAGGGGGCTTGTTCTGTCCATGTAACACCAGTTTTAGCGTTTTACACGAAAGGGAGAGAAGAGTTGAGAAATTGGCTGAACTTTTCCCTGGCTCGTAGTGGGTGATTTTTAATGAGATGCGTTGGCATGGAGATTGCAGGGCGGTTTGCAGCAGGACGCGGGATGAGTGACAGTTTTGGGCTAGACTCGTGACACGTCCTGGGTCTGATCCCACGCCGCCACTGGAGCACTCACACAGCCACTGCCAAATGCACAGCTAACATCCTCACATGATTTAATGTCTTCCACCCATAAAGACAAGCAACCTTGAAAAACCGCACTTCACCATCCTGCCAGTTCACACAATAGTTCCATGTGAGGTGTATTCATTGTTGTAGCACCTTGCAAACGAGGAAACTTCAATGGAACAAACAGGAGGAAAATTTACAGGCAGCTCAAAGACCGACTTGCTTCTTCTTTTTTTTCTCAAGTACTTAAAATGCGCCTGTTTCTTTTTATATTTCTGAGGTGTTAATTGGCAGCTTCCACACAGGGGTTTGTTAAATGAACCTGGAAAGGCTGAATTAAGTGTTGCAAAACAGAAATTGTTCTTTCACAGCTGTCAAAGAGTTACTGTTCAGCAACAAGGTCACACTGAAAAGAAACTGGTCATATGTTTGAGAAAGCTTTCCAATATGATAACGACGTCAATTCCCTGCAGAGTATAGTTGAAACGATGATCATAATCGCGTGAGAATAACTTCGAAACATCTGCTGCACCCTGCTATTGTAGTTTCTTGGTGGCGGCTTAACTGTGGTCTTTGATAGTCAAACCCACACTCTTTAATACTCTCAGATCTGGGCTAAACATCTGCAAAGAAGAGTAAAAGTTCTGCACTGGGATAGTGCTGATACGGCAATTTGATTTCATGAAGCCTATATAGCAGCAGGTCACAAAGCTGAGCAGTTAAAGCAGCAGGAGCACCGGGGCTGTGGTACGTTCAAAGTCGATTTCTGTTGACTCATAGCTTTCACCTCACACAGCCTACAACTTTTGCTAACTTAAGGCTTATTCATTCTTATTCTGCTTGAGTACCTCCTGATATAGTACATATACACACATATCCATTACAGGGAGGATAGGCTTGGAAGTACCTCCAACAGGTCTTTTCTCTTGTGCCTCAAATGTCCCTATAATTAGAACCATACCTGACTTGAACACCCACTAATGATCTGGAGAAGAAGAGGTGGTGGTGGGTAGAGGAGGAGGAGGCGAGGGAGGAGATGAGGCATGTTGCAGCCTTTGTTCTTCCTAGACATGCTGGCATCATCAGCCCACCCTCTACCTCTACCATGCATCACCCTGAAGGCGCTGTAGTGAGGCCTGGTCTAGACTCCAGGGACAGGAAGCAGGGGGAAAGATTGCAACCAAACCGACGAGTGTTAGAGGACTCTCCTCCAAAATGTTTCAACCTCACGTACACCTCCATGTTTGCTGTTTTTGTTTTTTATGGTAATCTCCATTTCTTAGGATACAATACATTCAGTTCAGTTCATGAGTTTAATAACCTGGGAACAATATTCAAACACATGACATAAACATTTAGTAAATTAGGATACATATGAAGCTTTTTAGAGTTAATGATTAAACTTACTTGTGGGAAGTCTTCCATCTTGAAGAAATTGATCTCTGCACTTCAGTTTCATGTTGTTTAAACTCCTACATGGTATAACTGTGGTAACTTGTAAATGTCCATAAAATATCCGTTAGACACAAGCCATTACTAGATGAGATAATTCAACTGATTAAACCTATAAGCTCCACAAATTATTTTTCAGCATTTGTTGAATTTCATGTTGATCACAACATTCCCACGCTGCACACAGGAAATTATGTTTTACCTCACAACTTATGAAGGGAGGGGGGAGGAGGAGCACTGAGTCTCCTAGCACCAGTTAGAAACATGGCCGACAACCTGAAGAAGCGCCCAAGACAGGGTACAGAAGTGGATTGTATCATAGACTGGAAGTGAACGGGCATACTCTCCAGTCGCCACTGTTATTCGCATACGACACGTGTGTGACCACAGCCTCAGCCACAGCCACATTCAGGCAGGCAATTATGCTTTGCCTAATGGTGACCGCATTCATGTATGTGTGACTGCCTTTACTGCCAGACACGATGTGAAAACACCGGGAGTGTTTTTGTAATAACATAGAATTCCTCTAGGAGTCGACAGAAGTTACACACTTTAGCTAGAACAAGTTGGGATGTGATTTACCAGAACTGACAATAACCATGATAAACACATGATAATACTGTGATGGTACATGCTAGACATTGTGGACATTCTGTTTATCAGTCCATCTGCCTGCAGTTTCACTATCCCTCAAGTTTAATTGATTTGTGCTTTGGTAGAGTTACACTCACAGATTGAGTCCAACCCATTTTCCAAAAGAAAAACAAAACACACAATGAAAGAAAATTGTGTTAAAGACGAATTTGATTGATGTCACACTTACAAATTATCTATAGAAATCACAATAATATAATTATCTTGAATTTCTACAATAATCCTGTAGTAGTGAAAATCTGATAGCAGCTCTATTAGAAACTAATGTGTCAGCTTTTGAGTTGTCAGTCAGGCTCTCGTAATGCTGCTTTTGCTGAATTGTGCATTCATGGACACTTGTCAGACAAACAACAGTCTTTTGAATGAAAGAAATGAGCAGATTTCTGTTACTCTATTCATCCTGTCTGTAGAAAAATATCTTCATTTTCAATCACATAGCTTTTGATGCAACACATTTCTCAAATAATTGGTTCAAAATCCGACCATTATGATTGACCTTAAAGCTTCTCCCTTGACCCTGGGAAGAGCGGCTTGACCCAAAAAAATAAAAACTTACATTGTATTTTCAGCACTTTGAAACACATTTTGTGGCCGTACTCAGGTTGAAAGCTTAAAAAATATCCGCTGCTGCCTCTTTTTTTTTTTGTCAGGTCACGATTATGGGCTTTTATGTCTAGATACTCTTGTGGTTTGTACCTGTCAGTAATAACAACATTTTCCTCTTGGCCTTGCAGGGCATCGTGGGAAACCTGTCCAGTGGGAAGTCTGCCTTGGTTCACCGGTACTTGACAGGCACATATGTGCAGGAGGAGTCTCCTGAAGGTAAGAGTCTGTTGGAGGTGTCTATAAACACGTCAGATACTCAAATAATACATAAAGGTTCAGATCTATACGGCGCCTGCACGTTGGTCTTTCAGCTTAGCGTTGCGAAGCTGATTCACTTCACATCTCATTATATAAAACACATTGTCTCTCACAATTGAGGTGGAGCCCCGTTATTAGCGCAATGATGCTTTTCAAAAGCATCAAAGTGTAATTACACAGAAACCTGCTGCCTGCTAAATTAGTTTTCTCTTGTTTTTTACAAGAAGAAAGTCAAACATGTTGGCACTGATGGCAGCGCTGCACAGAGGGATACCCATATTAGGAGGGCTGTGTTAGGATATTTACTTGATGCATGGTGCTGGTCGCCTCGTGAATATTTTCCCAATTAGTTTGTATCAAAATGTTGTGTGTTGGGTCGTATCTAGCTTCCAGTTGCCATGATTGATAATTGGTTTGGTTGAGTTTTAAAAGTTTCCTTTTAATTCCTCCCTTAAAACTGCTGAGATTATAACAAACCGTAACATTTCCAGTAAATTAGGGCTGTGAAGATTATTCATTGTTAAAACATGAAGGTAAAACTAAACCAAGTTATGTGGGAAGGTTTTTATTTTTATCACAGTCATAAACTATTTTCTTCCTGGATGTCCTGAGCCAGTTGAACATGTTCATAAGGTGCCATCTCCAGAGACAGACCCCCTGCCAGTTTAATTGACTGGTTGAATCTTAAAATCAGATATTCTTCAGTTTATCAGTGAGATCATAATGAGAATGCCCCCTTCCGGCCTGAAAGGTAAAGCCTCCTCTTAGAAATCCACAAAGATGTTGGCAAACCCAGAGTTAACTGATGATCTTTGAGGGGTTTGCAGTGTTTCATTTTAGTGTAATTATAGTGAGGATGAGACATGAAGCGCATAATTAGTTTCTGACATTTTTCTGCACCGAGGGAGAAAAATTCTCATAGCTTAATTAGTCCTTGAGAAATCAATGGTGGAAATGCTGGAAAAACAGAACGAGCGTTTGTTGCTGTAATCAGGGAAACATGTCAGCTCAGATACATGCCCGTGTCCCTTTTCACATCGCTGCGCGCTGTGTGTGCGTCTCATGATTGGCAGCTGCTCAGGCTCTCTTGTTTTACGTGCTTTTAACACTGGCCTTACTCCAGATTGGGTATATTTACATTGCAGAGGCATTGCCCAGCAAGAGGAAGGTTCAGCCGCGGCTGTTTCTTCACTGTTTTGTTCCTGGGCTTTTGCTATGATATCTGAAAAAAGGTACTGGGCTGTGTTGCCATGGCAACACCGGATGGAGCTCCGTTGGATTGTGGCTCTGTGTCAAGGTCTGAGCCTCCTTGTAAGCAGAGTATGCTTGCTGCGTGTTAACCATGCCTACCAACTTACCGTCTCTCCGTAGGCAGTCTGCAGGGTTATTAGTCACCTGCTTTCACATGAGGCCCAACGACACATTTTAAAATTCATGCTTACTTTCCGTCACGCCTGAAGAAAGAGAAAAGTAAGGCAGTGTAGCTTTGTTCTCAGCACTGGCTTCTCTCTACATGTGTAGCAGCATTGAGTCTCTTACTGGAGACAACGGTATCCTGGATGATTATGTAACTGAAATGTTTACTTCAAATTCCTCACATGTTTTTGCTGCAGCCGTACGCTCTCATTACAGATGCTAGTTTTTTAGAGTCTTCCAATAATCAATTCTGGCGTACGTATGTGCTGCCTGCTTATACACAGACAAACTTTGTATTCTGATCAATCTTTGGTTTTTTTCCCCCCACTTTTTTAGCAGGATTCAGAGACACTCAGACACATAGTTTCTCAGTCCTTTTGTTAGAGTCTCCAAAGCTCTGTGAGTTCAGTAAAAAAAAAAAAAACCTGGCTTGTGGTACATGAATCTCTCTCTCTCTCTCTCTTTTCCTCTTTCTCTTTCTCTCTCTCTCTCTTTGTTACACAACCAGTATCCACCAGGGCTTGAGAGCCTGTGCACAGGGCTGGGAGAGTCCCCTTATTTGCCTAACGGACTGAAGTCGACTTAACAGGGTGGAAGTGTGGCTCAAGTGGATATGTATTGCTTTCTGAGACAGGAATACTTTCTGCCTTTTACAAATGACAGGCCCTGGCCACGTTGTTGTCCCTGCATCTCCTCTGTAATATGAGATGTGTAGTTAATATGCCGGTTGAACAGCGTGATCTCTGACACCTTATTATCTAATCATATGAAAATCTTTGCTAACATGTCTACTTTTTTCCTGGAAAGGTTTAACAGGTGTAATCTTATTTGGCCTGCACATCTACTGTCTTCAACTTACTTTTATTTATATATGTACATTTCACAGTCATTCCTAGGCCTTTAAGCTTGTGTTATTCAATTTTGTCAAATTGCTTTCAGCATATTTTTGAATTCATAAGCACTGATTTTACTCCCAGGGACATCTCTAGCCTTACAGCTTTCTCATTTGAATGTTTTTAATCTCCAAAGGATCGCAACCCACTCAAATGATATGCAGAATCTAATTTATTGCGTTGTTCTCCCATTGGTTTGTTCTTTATCTGCAGCCAGCTTTGCCAGCGGCAAGGAATATGACTTTGTATTAGAAAAGAAATGAAGAATAGGGGAGGGAGAGAAATTCAAGGCTGCATTACACTTAGCTCCAGCTAAATGTTAGCTCCTCTCTGCTGTCCTGTGGCCATGGTCTGACCTGAGGCGCACCACTTCGGAATAAAGACAAGTTTTTTTTCTGCCTCTGATATTATCTCCCATTGTTTCCATCCCTCTCTTTTAGTCTCTGCATTAAACTTACTCCATTACTCGTATCATTTCAAAGCAAAGTGTAATGAGTTATGTTGTTAAGGCTGTGAAATTTTGCGAACACGCTTGCGAAGAAGTGCTTGCGGTGAAGTGATGGAGACGGAGCTCGTAGCCCGATAATGAACTCGGAGTTGGGTCTTTCCAGGACTTGTGGCGGTTTCAGGGACGGTGGCACTGAACTGGTTCCCCAGCAGCTGTGCATTAGACATGCTAAATGGCAATTTCTTGCCCACATAATTGGCTCCTGAGAGACCAGATTTCCTGTTGGCATGTGATAGCAACAGCAACACATTGGAAGGGGTCTAAATTGAGAAGCTGCACTTAATCCGTACACATCTCAACAAACTTTTATGAGTCATGTCAAGCTGTGTTTTGATATTTAAATTCCGGTTTATTTGGTGCATCATCATTGTTTTTATGATGACTGAGTGTGAAATGTGTCTGGAGTCTTTTTTTTCTACTTCAGAAACCCCTGGTGGGTATGTAGCATATCTCAAGAAAGACATTATTCTAATTTTGGAATAAACTAAAAATAAATATCTCCTCCTCAGGTGGACGGTTCAAGAAAGAAATAGTTGTGGATGGACAGAGCTACCTACTCCTGATCAGAGATGAAGGAGGGCCTCCAGAGTTGCAGGTAAGAGTGTTGATCCCGGTAAAAAAAAAAAAGAAAAGAAAGAAAGAAAAAAGTATTTTCTCCAAAGTTGTAAGATGTATCAAGCAGAGACTGTCTGCAAACTGTCATTCAGACAGGAACTATTCAGGCCATTACTTCACTGGCTGTGCCTGGAGCGGTGTGACAGCACTCTGTGGTTGTCCTACCAAAAGCACTTAAGGGGCAGCAACAGATCAATGAGTAAACCGAGCCAAAATCATTTTTGTGGTCAAAGAGACAATGCAGCATCTAATTGTTCTATTAGTATGGGGGAATATGAAGAGTAATGGAGCCAGTAGTTCATCCAGAGTGAGTTTTACTAAGTCTTCAGAAAAGGACATATTGATATTGATAATGCGATGTGACACTGTTTTATATCTTTTTCAAAGGGGGGCAAATTGGTGAAGGGCTTCCCGGTAATCCAGCCATGTTTAATGATGGGAGCAGCCATCAGACTCTAATACTTAGTCATTCTTGAACCATTGGTCTTACCTCCCGCTTACAGATCTGACAGAACTTAAATGAACTTGACTTTGCGTGTTGGATGTTTGATGATACTTCACCCAGCCCAGACTGTCGGAAACCCATGAGAGAATGAGAGGGATTTCTTCTAACATTTGCTTTTGCATGGTTATAGAGTATGTGGATTATCTTACGATACTAATGGTTGGAGAAAAAATACAACATTATCCTCTGAAATGTGGGGCACTAGAGAAAGTAGCATAATAGCTCTTGTGAAATACAAGTATCTCAAAAATGCACTCAAAGCAGCTGATATAAATATCTCGGTCACCAATGGCCAAAATAACTTTGTGTTTATGAACATTGGTACTAGTAGTGACGAACCCCTCAGCTCTGTGTGTTTTAGCATCTCTGAGCTCATTGTTTTGATTTGACAAAGTTAGCATCTAGGACACATCAGTAAGTACCAGCACTTACTTACTAAGTAGTGGGACACTTAACTGTAAAATAGATATTTTCTTGCGGAAAAATTTGTGAATATTGGACTTCAGTCAGGTGGTCAGAAACAGGAATCCAATGCTAATGTTTGTCTGTGTAAATGACTAAATACTTGCTGACAAGATATATTTGCAGCTTGTTTCCAAGTCGTTTATCTTTATGTAATCTTTATTAGCAAAGAACAAACTGAACATATTCAATTGTGTATCTATAATATCCCATTTCTACAAATCAACAATTCAGTTCAGACCTTTATTTTTCGCTTTGTGTTTCCTTCTTCTGGTCACATAATATGGGATGATGGATGCTTGTATCATGGTTTCATAATTCTTGTAGTCGCATATAGATTATATGTTACTTTCTAATATTGTTGCCAAAAGTTGTTTAAAGCTATATCTTTAAGAATTTGATAAGGATTAAATGAGCAGAATCGATACAATGGGAACGAGTCGCAACACTAAAGAACAGATGCAGACATTTTAGAGGCTTCATTCACTAGATTAATTGTGTCTTCTTGACTCATGTCATCTTGACGTGAATTTATCATGCGTTTCCACAGATACCTATCCTGGCAACGCTCCGTCTGACGATTGCGTTATGGTCAGTGAGGGAATAGGAATAGGTTGGGCTCAGTTGTCAGCTGCCTGTACTGTATAATTAGTGGCATAATTAAAGGCCTCCGTTATGTTCCCACTCGCAGGAGGCTCAGCAGAGTTGTGGCTTGGAGGCTTGATTTCCCATTCATTCCCTATGGGGTATTGAGCGGGACGTGAAAGCTGAATGAAGAAGAGGGGCAATACGAGGGAATAGTCATCGCTTGATTGTCACTTTTAGTAGCCTATGACTACGGTTTTGCTTAGCCTCTTTCCTTAGACAATGGATGGTGATTAGTGCTGATTTCCTCCACTCAGGGGAAACCTTTCTCTGGCATTTGATCATTAAGTAGGCAGAGATTATAAATGTACATGACGCAGCAAATACAAAGACCCTAAGATTATGATAGCGACGGGAATACAGAAAACAGATTAAGATTCAGTAGTAGTGTTTAATCATTCACTGTCAGTTTATGTAGTACTGGTACATTGCCTCAAAACAAGACTGTCAGGGTGCTTAAGCTGTAACTACACTGCCCCCTTCTGTCTGTATATAGGAACTTCCATCAAAGGATGACCTGCAAAAACATGGAATCGGTAGTGAATGTCTGCAACAACAATACTTATTTCAGTGACATGTTTTAAGGTGTAACAATATTAAAATGAATGTGTGCCTCATATAATTTCACACAAATTTTTTTTTTTACAAAAATTTCATTTGTAATCTCCAGTGGTTGGCTACAAAGGGGATGTGATGTCACAAAACTGATCACATTATCACATGGACACAGTGACTCTAACGCAAAAACTGCTGATCTGTGTGAATGTTCTCGTGTTGTATTCAGGCGGGTTTTACTCCACAGTACCTCCTCTGCTCTGTCCTCAGTTTGCTGCCTGGGTGGATGCGGTGGTTTTCGTCTTTAGCCTGGAGGATGAGATCAGCTTCCAGACAGTCTACAATTACTTTCTGCGCCTCTCCACCTACAGAAACGCAGCTGAGGTCCCCATGGTCCTCGTTGGAACACAAGGTCTTTGCCCTTCACCTGATATATTTATGTTTTGTCAAGATATTGTTTGCTCCATAATGGAACAGGAAGTAGGCTACTATACTGTATGTGCTTACACTGTGTTTGCAGTATCATTAAGGTATAAGTCTGACTACTTTTTTCTTATTGTCAACAAATGCAATTAAAATGCAAAAAAAATAATGAATTGTTCCTAGTGTTAGTGTTTTTGTGTGAGCAGTGAGATTCATATTGGACCAAAACTAAACTTAAGGACGTAAGAGTGTGCAAAACATTACAAGGGGTGACATGTTCATTACAGTGAATAAAGCACTGTAGTTAATTAGATCCCATACACCTTCTGGTTTGTTTATTCACAAGCACATCAAATGTGTATTAATCCACAGATGAAAATAGTCCCCCAGCGAATTCTTTAAAAAATCCCTCAAATCCTTCAAATGAAACATTTGAGTAATATTTTTTCTTTCCTTGTTCTCTTAGATGCAATCAGTGCTGCCAACCCCAGAGTGATCGATGACTCACGGGCCAGAAAGTTGTCAAATGACCTGAAACGCTGCACGTACTATGAGACCTGCTCCACCTATGGCCTGAATGTGGAGAGAGTCTTCCAGGATGGTGAGAGGGGTGAATTCTAATAAGGTGGAAGGGCAAAGGTGCAACTTGAACACGATGATGGTTGAGGTTACAGCAGGTGGAGTCCTAGTTTACTCTCAAACAGTCACATTTCAGATAGTTAAGAAAGACTACAGGGTTTCTTGCCAATATTCATTAAAAAGCACAGATATCACAGCTTTTAATTAGCAGCATTTTGTAGGAATGATGTAAACATGACAGAGATACAAGATCTTTTCTGTTTCTTCTCATCTCAAGAAATTAGGTCTTGCTTAGGTGAGTGCAGAACAACTCAAGATAATGAATCAGATATGCCCTCCGACAACAGATTAGATCAACTCGTTAATCTTCAATCAACACTTTCCTTGTCATCTTCTGTGCGTCACTCTGTTGAACATCAGTGGAACCTCAATTAGAATTTACCGATCGTGACTTTCTTCTCTCTTCACCACGGGCTAATTATGAAGCACGTCAAACTGTTTGAGTTATTGCTAGCAACATGCAGAAATGCCTGTACATGCCTGACTCAGATGAGGTGGTTTACGTAGTGCACTAATGCTCCTAATGATACGTGCTCAGCAGCTGTGATTGGCAGTGTAAGTCTTCAGTTAATGATGCAGCAGGTATTTTAGATTGAATTTATTACAATTGTCAAACACTACAAATAAGTAATTACCGAAGCTAAGATCCTGATGTAGAATTGCATACAAATGTGGAGGAAGCTCAAGGCGAAAAACAAGTTAATACACAGTTGTGTATGAATAGTGAAATATACATTTAATGTGTCTTAAAAGTGGAAACTTTGAGTTTTCCCTGAATCCATAATTGAAGTCATGAAACTGTCATTTGGAAGTTCGGCTGCTTCAACTCTGGCACATTATCCCCTGAGGCTGCAGCTCCTTTTCAGGAGCCTGTCACCCCTTCACAAAACATCTGAATATGTAACACAACTTTCACTTTGCATTTCTTTGACTGTTGATGCACGGGCACATTGTCTTCCCTCCCTGCCTTAATTGCTTCCTGAAGCCCAATTTGAAATAATTAAAAGAGATGAAGGAGTGCTGGCTGTCTGGAGAAGTCGCTCTGTATCATGTGCCTGTGCCTTTCCGTATTTGCCATGCTGCAGCAGGCAGCCAGGCGTTATGGTCCCAGCTGTCAGCACAACTTCAAATCATCTCTCTTTCCCTCAGTGCTAATTCACATCACGCAGCCACGAACAGCCCCCTCCCTCCCTCCCTCTCGCTCCACCCAGTCCCTCACTCGAGTGTGCCATGAATTAAATGACGGGTTGCAACAACTGCATGGCAAATCAGCTTGTTCAGATGGAGACTATAGTCTCATTTCGCCAGCATCACACTGCAAAGCACAGTGAATGACAGGAAAAAATTGCAAGTATCATTTTGAGTGATTACTTTTCTTGAAATTGAAAATAGAAGTACCTCCACACTCCCCCTCCTCCCCCCACAAGATGTGTATAAGCCACTTAACAATATGCTGCTTATTTCCTGACTGGGAAACAAATGGCCTTGAGGTGGTTTAGATAATGTACTCTCATGCCCCTGACTGGAATTAGCTTTGCTTACTTTGTTGTGCCTTAATGCCAGTGTTGTGTTTTTGGAAAATGGACAATAGAAGCACACACTAAACACATTACTGACATTTCCAAACACCGTGTATTCCTGTAAACCTGCAGAGATACTATCCCCTGTAGTTGCCCTTTTATTGTGTGTGCTCAGACCTGCAGCTCACGTAAATGAAGTGTCCTGTTGCCAGGTTTACAACATTTTTTATTTATGTACAGAAAGCTGAGTGAAAGCTAAGTTAAAATGGCACTGGGAAGAAAATTTCAACCTTGAAATGTATGATGTTAGCTAAACATCCTGCAGACATCTCCATGGACCAGAGGCACTGATTAGCATGTTCTTCTTCTTCTCTCATCAGATAAAGTTCAGTAGTTTTACCCAATGCTATTAATATATATTTGTTGATATACTAGTGGTTTGTGCTACGGCTGCATGCTGACTTGGTTGACCAGAATTATCACAAACAACAACAATGGACTTCCCATAGGCTCTTATGTAGTATATGACATAGATATTGAAAATATTATTTTATTACTTTAAACTGTCTTAGATAAACAACCGCATGCTGATCCACTGTGCTTTATATGACTTTTATATTTGACTTGTACATCTACTGCAGGATTGAACACCTCTTCTAAAACATATTCTCTCATTTGGTATTTTGATGATGCAGTATGATGGAGCGAGCCGTTGGCCCAAAATCACCGACAGTTATTATTCAATCGGGTTGAGATCTGGTGACTGTGCAGGCGTATGATTCACATCGTTTTCATACTCATCACACCTTCCAGTGACCCCTTGTCACATGGGACCATCTGCCTTCGTTTTATTGATCATTTATTCAGTTTCTCCCCCTCCAGTGGATGTAGACATAAAATTGCTAACGATGTAGTTTTCTAAATGCAACAAGCTCTTAAATGCCCATATTTCACCACAGTATGTAGCCCGTGCTAGATTTGAGAGAAGGGAGCGCTATAACGAGCCATCTACAGGGGCAGTTGGATTTTTCCTGCTCTCTTTATTCTCACCACTTCATTCACTGGAGCCAGGAATGTGATTGGATTAATGAACGGTCTGTTACTGTGTCTTTGCCACTCTCTCCTCCAGTTGCCCAGAAGGTTGTGGCCATGAGGAAAAAGCAGCAGCTCTCAATTGGTCCATGCAAATCTCTCCCTAACTCTCCTAGCCATTCATCAGTCCCCGCTGCATCCATCCCCTCTGTTCACATCAACCAGGTAAGTTTCACTAACTCAGAGTTTGACCTAGTGGTTATATCACTTTAATCTCAGGTTAGTGCTGTTATGTTAAGTCTCCACCACAATCACTTTATGTAATTCTTGTTATTATGATGATGAATGTCATTTTAGTTACGTCCAGGCAAATCTACCCCACAGTGACCTGCTATAGTTTGTATTCCTTCTCCATCTTCTGATTGAATCTCTTTTTTCCTCTCTTGTCCTCCCTCTCTTCATCTGGTATTTTCCCTTCTTCTTTCTGTCATTTTCCTCTTAATCTCCCCCTCTCCCTCCCCAGGCGGCCAACGGTGGGGGTGCGTTCAGTGACTACTCCTCCTCTGTTCCCTCCACCCCCAGCATAAGTCAGCGGGAGATGCGCATTGAGACCATCGCTGCCTCCAACACACCCACGCCCATCCGGAAGCAGTCAAAGCGCCGCTCCAACATTTTCACAGTAAGTATGCGACAGCTGATGCAAAGCAACACCCACTCACACTACTAGGAGGCATGTTGCCAAGCACACTTTGTCCACCAGAGGGAGACAGGTAGCTCGAAAATGCATCAAAGCCACCTCTCCTGCCTCCGATGCAGGCAAAGAAAGCGTCTTGTTCACACAGCACAATGGGCAAAGGAGAAAAAGACTAAATAGAAATTACATTAGCTCCCAAAAAACGCTCCAAAAATATATATATAATAAAATAAAACCTTAAAGCAAATATCAAAGATAAACACTGTGGAAAAAAACGTCAACTCTTTTCATGTTTCATGCCTTTTCTTTTCTAATTGGATGTAGTAAGTGCACATGGATTAAGTTTCTCATCTCACCCATAACAAACTGGGCCCTCTGCGCTGTCTAAATCTTTGACCTCCCTCCCCCCACCCCTCTTATTTTTACTAGATCCTTTCTTTGCAGTGACTTCCCTTTTGGGGAGGGACGGCAGCAACAAACCGCCAATGCCACTTCTCCTGCCTGAGCGAGCTAAACTTAAAAAAAAAAAAAAAAAAAAAAAAAAAGTCCTAGCCAGCCTATGACCTATATACACGCTGCTAAGAACGCATGCCAGCTGCCTGTTAACCCCCCCAGCCCCACATAGAGAAGCTCTAACTGTCCACTAACTATCTCGCTGAGTCTAGATTACCCCCCACTCCCAATCCTCACCCCACTCACTTTTATTCTGGCCACGAATCCGATATCGAACACCGTGATTAGACCCACTACCACACCAGAATCCGGACTCCCCCCCATGTCTGCCTGCTCTTTACCCCCATGTCCTGTCGTATTTTCCCTTTGCTCTAACCAAAAGCATATGTGTGCACTAACCACTCTAATTTCCTTAGCTGTCCTAAGCTTGTCTTTCACTTGTAGCCTCTGCCCTCTTCTTCTACCCAGCCTGCACCCCTCTTTCCTCCTCTCTCTTCTCTCCAGCCTCCTTCTTTGCTGCTAAGCCTCTCCTAATCTCACATAGCCAGACCGCGGCCTCTTCAAGCTCAGGAAGGTCTGTAGAAATCCTGACAAATATGGTCTTGTTATTCCTTAGGCCAAGGACATAATTCTATAGAGAGCTTGTTTGTGCCTCCAAAAATGTATTTTCTAAAGCCCGACTAATTGAATGGTTGACTTTCCCAAAACTTAAGATGTCCCCTCTGTTTTAAAGTTTCTTCAGAACTTTGTGAGCTTTATGAGGCAGGGATCAGGCTACATGAGATGTCTTCTTACCTAACTCCCCCCCTTGGTAAATACACCCCCTCCCCCTTAAAATCCCTTCTCCTCTACCTGTCTTGCTCCCCATCACCTATTTCCTTTTGCCCTCTGATCCCATCTCCTATCTCCTGCTTTCTTCTCTTCCCCCATCTCTTTCTAACTAACTCCTTCTCTAACCTCCCTATCTACTCCCCCCCTTCCTCTATGTCTCCTACCGCCTTCACCCTGTTACCCTAGCTGCTGTGGGAGCCGCAGGCTTTGTGGCCTCCGAGCAGTACAGGCTGTGTGCTAGCTCCCCTTGTTGTCTCCCTTCCCCCCCTGCTAGGTAGTGACTAACCATGTCCACCAGAGAAATGAGCCTCTCCCCGTCCGCATCATGGAGATGCCGAAGCACGCCACCTACCCAGTGTGGGTGCCGGAGTGGCAAGCAGAGCGGGAGTTTCAGCTCATGACCTTCTGAGGAGCGGCGAGCCGAGGGTGGGAGGAGGGAGGGCGAGGGAGGAGAGGAGGAGGAAGCTGAGGAGGAGGAGAAGGAGGAGGAGGGGACGGAAACTAAACGGGGCGATGTCGACATTTCTTCAGTGACACTTGAAGAGTGTGATGGGCTCAGGAGAGGAAGAAGTACGATGCCAACCTTTTTTTTGCCATTTTACAAAACAACCGAAAGACAAAATATTCCATCAGCAGTGTCGAGGATGTCCCTTTCCTAGCTTTTTGTCCATTTAAAAAATAAATTGACCCATATGTTCACAAAAAAAAAGTTCCCTTAAAGTCCTGCTAGTCACCGATAGGCTGCAGGTTGCCATTCAATGTTTTCTAGCCATGCTTGTAAGTAGTCCACTTTCTGTTGATTTTCTGAGAGTTTGAAGAGAAGTACTCAATGAAAGAAAATATGCCTTAATGTCATCAAGAGATGAGCTTTGTCAGATCGAAACAGACTCACCTGAATCATTACATACAAGGTATTTTGTTCTAATATTACAGAGGAGAAAATTGCTGCAAGAACTTTTTTCCAGTAACCAGATATAAAAATAATATTTGTAACATTCCTGGGACTGGCATTGGGACTCTCAAGGAAAAAGCCTTTGCAATGTGCAGTTTATTGAGTTAACAGTGTTGGTGAGTAACCTTAAGAATGATTCCTTTTGGGTTCAGATTATTCAAAGGACAAAAACATCACATGTAGTTTATTAGAGAAGCCCCCTGCAGACGATGAATCATTTTTATAGTATCAGTATATTAGTTTTGCTGTTTTTTTTAGTGAGTAGTTAAAACTCAAAGCTTTACTACAGAAAGTCTTTTCACGCCGTCTTTTCACCGCCCTCACTAATCAATCTCACCAACCACACTCATTTCAAGCCAGTTTTCTACCATAACTGTCCTCTGCCACTAGGTGTCAGCACAGTACACATTATTCTTTCCTAGTGCTTCCATGGTCTAAAACTCTAAACAATCTGTTTCGTAACTTGTCTGTGGTTTCCTGACGTCTTCAGGCTGTCTGTCCCTTTTTTCGTGTTGAAAAGCACACTGTTTAGCAGTTTAGAAGATTATTAAGACATTTTTTATACCTAAATCCATCCCACTCATTTATTCATCTTCATTTAGTCCCATTTATTAATGTCTGCCATTCGGTGTTTCCCATTTCATGTTTTTAGTCCCTTGACTTGTTACTGGATCTCCACGTATGACACAAAACGACAACAGAAAAAAAAAAACGAAAAAAAAACAAACTTGATAACCATTTGACACTGTTTTTCAATATTTGCAGATATGTGCTTCTGTTTCCAACCTTTCTTCAACAAAAAGGGCTTTCCAACTCCTTCCGAATTAGAAGAGCATGATGGTTAGAAAAAAGAGTCCCCCTGCTTTGCCTATCCTGATAGAGAGGAGATTATTGATTGAGGACTTAAAGCTTGTCACTGCTTTACCCTCTGTGTTTTATGGCATTGAGGGTAATGCATAGAACTCGCACTATACGGGAACCATAGGACTTTGCGTCTAACGCAGGCTTAAGTCGAGTCCATTGAGTGTCTGAGCACACTCAAAGTAGACTGTCAAAAAATCACGAAGTGAGACAGACTGTAGGGACTCTTCTGGAAATGCCCCGTCCACCCCAGCCCCCCACCTGCCCACCCAACCACCCCGCCAACTCTCATTCAGACATGCCATACAAAAACACGCTGTACAGTCAAGTCACTCTTGGAACTGTTATCCAGCCACCCAAAGGACACAACCTTTTCCTTACATGACATCACACTGCCTTTTGCCATAAATGAGGACTCAAGGACTAGAGGTGCCAAGTTGTTTTTTTTGTTCTTCCTTTTAGATTTTCCGACATTCATTTGGTCTGTTTTTTATTTGATTCCTTCTTATTTTCCAGGGAGTATTGAAGTATTGAATTGAAAAATGTGGTATAAATGTGTTATCATAGAGGTATTTTAGATTAGAGTAATTTGGGGATAATTTTATGAAGGCCTTCATAAAAAATCAGGGTAGTGTGCCAGGGTGTTGAGGTATTAAAGAGATATTATACTGAAAGTTGCCAACAAATGAAACTGGGTTGCACCGACTTGTATGAATGTAGTTAAACTTAACATTTATTTTCCCTTTATTTATTTATTTTAAGTTATTTACTTTTGCACATCCAATTTTTATTTTATTTATTTATTTATTTATTTATTTTAATTTCCCTCAATTTAGGTTTGGTACAGAGATTATGAACTCTTGCATAATCGCTTTTCTATCATGAACGGATTGACGAAAAATATAGACTGCTGTATATCTTGTATTGTATTTTATTTACAATGGTACTCTATACAAAGTACATACATATAAGGAATATATGAAATAATGCCTTTATTGTCCATCCTATATTTTGTGGGAACTGCAATGTTTGGCTCAATCTGTTGAATATTTTGAAGTGAATTTGTGACTTGCTTTGTATGGTGTCTGTATAGAAGCTAAACAAGTCATCATAAAAAAATAAAATGTTGGAAAAAATATAAACACCAGAGTTGGTTTACTTGAACTCAGACTCTACCTCTTCTCCATTGGTGACTGGACATTTCTCATGTTCTGAGTGAGACCATACACACTCATGTCTGTCCCTGCCTGTACCTCATCTCTTTATTTGTGTTGGGGTGGGAAGGTACTTTTTTTTTTTTTACATGATTTATTTCCTTGTGAGGTTATATTTACTGTACTGTGCTCTAACCATTTCTGCTTCCACAGGCACGAACCAGACTTTGACATTTTTTCATGTATTTCTTCATGTTTCTGACATTTAAATTGTTTTGATGCTTGCAAAAGAATGTTATGTCCCACCAGGTTTCACAGGGCAAAGCTCAGAGGAACCTACTTGTACTGAAGTCTTCTTAAAATAACCATTTTCCCTTCTCTCCCTTTAACCTGTTATTACTTTTTAACTCATGTACCGCACCACAAAAGCCCTTATCAGTGCAGCTATGCTAAAGGTGCAGCTGAAGCTACACTGGGTATAGCAGCAGTTGGTCTGCAGGTCCACTAAGGGCAAGGGAAGGATCCCCTCTCCCCCCTCACAAAGGGTTTCAGGGCTGAGTCATGACTCAATGTGTGGTCGTCCTTGGTCTCCTCTGTGTTGAGATGTGTCTAGTGTGGTCTTGGTTTGGTCTCTTTTTTATTTTTTTTATTTTGAACTTGCACGTCGATGTTACTGCTGTTTGTTCTGCTGGTCTGCTTGTCTGTTAATTTCAAGCTTCTTTTTGAGACTTTTATTTTGCAAACGTCGAGTTTCTCCACAAATACTGCAAATGCTCAAAACAAAAAATCTCTCAACCCCCTCTGACCTCCAGTCTCTCTCTCTCTCTCTCTTTCCCTCTTCCTCTCTCTTTCGTACACACACATTCAAACACACACGCTCACCCCAACATACAAGTACACCCAAAACCTCAACTCACACCCCCTCCACAACCCACTGTGCCTCGTTGTCAGTCTGTGGCTTCAGTTGCTGACTGACTCTCTTGTTTCCTTGCAGTCACGGAAAGCCAGTGAACAAGCAAAGAGCGTTGACAGTAAAACAGACAGCATAGGCAGTGGAAGGGCCATACCTATCAAGCAGGTAAGCAGTTTTACTCATCCCTTTCCCCCTACATTTCCCATAACTCTGTAGGTAAGTATGATCCCTTTTGTGCCAGTGGATGTCCCTTTTCTGTTTAACACTGATATTCTGTGCTTTGAAGATTTAATCACAGTGATGAGGCCATAGAGCTAACCAGTGTGATTTGGGTAATGCCATTTGTTGCTGTGACCACTAGATGTCGACATAATACAGCATTATACATCCAGAGTAGCTGAGGAGAGAAGAAGCCTGGGGGTTCAGACGTAACATCAGATCACTTATTTGCGATGAAATGTCCCTGTTTGTGTAAATCACATACCTATAAAACTTAAAATATACAACGGCGTTATTTTAAAGGCACATATGTTTAATTTCTGATTTCATAAATTATGTAATTGAAGAGTTACCTTCATGGCCAATGACAATAATCATTTTCTATGTCTCTCAAATGACCGTAACAGATAATATAGCAATATTTTAATCATAATTTTTAATAAATGTATTTAGTACCAATCTCAATACACTTCCAACAGCATGACAATAAATGTTATTGGCTTGTGTTAATCTGTGAATTCAAACTCATTAATGTGGAAGATCATTCCAATTCTGTGATCAATTCTGATAATAAACTGGATCATGGATTTTACCTTAATACAAAAGCATTTGGTCCAAGTGGAAATGTTCTTATTGCTGATAAGTGTGTGTGTGTGTGGGTAGAATTTCCTCATAAAAGTTAATTCATGCGCGTCCATATAATCAACTTAGACAGACATTAATTAGCGCAGAATTTCATTAGATCATTAGCCTGACAATTTATTTAATTTTTTTAAAGGTGGTTTCATATTGTGTCACTTTGCACTAAATTAAATGATAATACATAGTAATTTGTGTTTTGAAATAGTTCATTTTTTTCCATCTATGAGAAATTTTTCATTTCATTATGATTTCCTTCTTTATTTTTTTATATACATTCACACATTGCTTTAAAAGAGCAGAGGAGTGGTAGTGAACACTGAATTACACATCTGAGTGAGGATCCTTTCCAAAGGTCCGAGTTATAACTGAAGGAGAAGTAATTGACACATTGATTAGTAATCACTCATGATTATATGAGGGCTTTTGAAAATGGGTCAGCATCCTTATATTATCCTCTTTACCTGCAAATGATAGAAGATAAGGTCTTTTTTTTAACATTGAGCCCAAAAAAAAAGAAGAAGAAGGGAAAAAAAAGGAAATTGCAAAGGCTTTGGTCCAGTTGAACTAATGGCAGGGTGAAACCTCCAAGCCCCCTCACTCAATCAGATAATAACGCTTTAGGGAAACCACTGTTAGACCGATACAGTATCTATCAGTCCATTTGTCTGTGAGTAAAAATAGATGTTCATGAAATGGTTGCAAGTTTTTATGATTCAGAATTATTTTTTATACTTGTAGATATGTATCTTTTTCATATCAAAGTTACCAGTGAATAAGACGACAGAAGTTAAAAGTGGTGGTTTGATTTGTGCACAACGTCTTGAAAAATGGCTGTAAATGTCCTAAAAAAAACAGCAGATTTTTAAACCTTGCAGGCCATTTCAGAAACATGGCGGTTCTGTTTGATCTCAGTGCAGCTCTTGTTTTTTTATGTAGATTAGTGTAATTCCCTGCAGAACCTGGCTAATCTGCAGGTGAGCTGCAGGTTGACTGTCACAGATTAAACAGATCCCCCCTCTGAGCAGCCTTCACTTTAAGCTCGCCCACTCTTCTTATCCACTACGTTATAGGAGTCTGGGGTATCAATGCAACTTTTGACAAGATAAGCCCGCTCCCTCTTTATCTCCAAAGAAGTTTTTTTCTCAGAGCAGGGGGTGGGTGTGGGGGTATCTGGTTACAGATGTGTCGGGAGGGACAGAGGAAGAGGGGGCAGGGGGGGCACTGGTCTCCAGGCCAGTCAAATGCACAATCAAGGAGATCAAAGTGTCAATGTGAGCTTAATTACCACTGCCCCCACCCCACCCCCACCCTCTTTACCTTCCCCCCTCCTCACCCCATCAGGCCAAATTACACACCGAATACCACCCCCCCTCCTCCTCTCTCCCTCCTGCCCCCCCATCTATAAAAATAGTGAGTGAGGATAATAATGCACTCACTGCTGAGGGGCTCAGCAGTGAGTGCATTCCTGCTCCATCACTGACCCCCCCTCACCCCCAGCACACACACACACACACACACACACACACACACACCCTCTCCCTGGACGGTTACAAAGGGCCAGCCTATCAGTCAGCCACAGTGGCAGGATGCAGCTTTTCTCCTGGTCGTCTGACAAAAGAAGGGAAAGACACTATCTCCTCTGTGTAGATATGACAATTGTGTGGACACAGAGAGCGCGTCTGACTATCGGCCTGTTTCCTTATGTCGCACAGGATGAACACACTCATCTTTTTTGTGTGTGTGTCTGTGTGTGTGTGTGTGTGTGTGTGTCATTGAGGGGGAAGCACAGAACCACACTTACCTTTGGATGTCAAACTATCACATTAAGACCACCGTGGCCAATTCAGTGTGCAAAACAATTATGACAAATAATTTCAAATCCAATTACATAAAGTGACATGGTTTATGAAAGATACATAACAGCCGTAATGAGTTACTGTTCAGATAAAGCAGAAAAATTAGTCTGCACAAGTAAAGATTTTCACATAATTGTCTTCGTTTTTTTATTGATCTGCTTCACAGCTCTGATAAATATATGAAACTCCACACTGATTGCGTGTATAGATTTATGTATGCTTCAGTGGGACCACGAGATGAGAAACATACTGTATATGCTTGTAAAACATGCATTATAAAGTCGCCAGAGGCCCTGTGCCAGGATCATTTACTCTGTATGATTAGAGAGCCATTTAAAAAGTGTTTACAGTTCTTTTATTGACTAAATTGAGAGGAGTCAGGGCAGTAAGCAACTTATTGATTGAAGAACACAATGTTTCAGAAGTATCACTGATTTCAAAATGGTCCACTAATGCTCGCTGATATTAATAGTAATGTGTATATTAAATTCAAATGCCCAAGTGTTATTTTTGAGCAAGGCCTTTTTTCTTTTATTAAACAGCAATTAATCGGAGTACATTGCCTTGAATACATAAGATATTTGAATATTTTTATTATTTATTTATTTTCCCCCCAACTGATTGTACATTTTTTGTACTTCAAAATAAAACTAAAAGGAAAAATCTATTAAACTTATTTTATTGAACACATCAATGCAGGTCTGTTTTCTGTGTGGTCATGTATAGGGCGTAAAGATGACCTTTTCTTATGTTAGAATAAAACAATAACGTTGTTTACTTTGTAACTGAATCACTTTAGAGGAGAGGCGTAGGATTACGTTTCAGACATATTTGAAGTTCTGCCACAGAGACACACTAACAGACAGAAAGGTATATTGATAAGATTTGAAGAAATCCAAACTCTTGACTCACAGCATGCAGCCAACAGTCAGCACTTACACAACATCCCCCCAGCTCCCCTCACCTACCCCTCCTCGGATGAATCGGGGTTCGGATTAGGATGATTGTCGGCAAACAGCCTGGTGCCCAGGTCACCAAGGGTCAGCTCTTCCTGATGTGTTAATCAGGATTAAAGCCTGCAGGATGGGGCTGGCTAGTAAAACACAACCCCTCCAACCCCACCCCTTTAACTCACACACACACATACACACGCACACAGGCCCTGGCTGTAAAAGCACAAACATTGCCCCCCCCCTCCCTCCTCCTCCTCCTGTCTTAATCCCCTAATTAAGCGGGCCCCTCCTCACTATTTAACCCCAGAGAGCCTCCTGGCCCTTCCACTCAGCAGCATTTGGTCACCTCCAGCAGAGGAACTGCATTGTTTACCGGTGGATTTACTCCGCAGATAAGGAAAACCATGTGAGGCCCTAAAAGGCCCCAGAAGATAAAGTAGAATAGAATAAGACCTGAGTGGTCTTTGAAGAGGGGAGATCACACTCCCTAATCCGTGGATTGAGAGGTCTTCCAGAGTTCAGCATGTTATGTGTATGAATGCAGGGAGGAGGTCTGGGAAATTGGATTGTCTCCCTTTCTGAATGGACTCTGAGCCAGAGGAACTTGGCCAGTTTTGGGGGTTCAGTTGTTCATAGTAAGAAAAACTAATGAATCATCAAATGCGTCACCCAAACAAATTATAACAATGATAATACCGACAGACAGTTTAAGGGGGGTTTAATTACAATGACTGTTGTGTTTATTTTCTCCATTCTCCCCTCCATGCTGTTGCACAATTGTCACTTGCATTGATTTTTGTTTGCTTTATGACTTGAAAGTGTTCAATATGACCACCATAATGAATGTGAAATATCAATAATAATGCTGCTTTATTGTATTTAACATCCAAAATGGCTCCCATCAGCCACCACGCTGCTCTGAGAGGATGCTCACCGTGATGCCTTGTCTCTTACAGGGAATCCTCCTGAAGCGAAGTGGCAAATCCCTCAACAAGGAGTGGAAAAAGAAATATGTCACACTGTGTGATAATGGCGTCCTCACTTACCACCCCAGTTTACATGTGAGTTTCAAAAATCCCACTTTCCCCCTCCTCCCCTTCCCCATTTCTTTTCCAATCGGCTTTATGTGTGTTTTACACTAGTGTTTGTACTCAAGGGTGCTGCTGCAGCTTTTTAATGTAGGGGAGGGCGTGCATGATTCTCCTGATGCAAAACCCAGTTAACATCACTGCTGTGGTGAAGTGGATCTCTATCACAACTCCTCACAGTTTCTATAGAGAATTATCTACATATCTAACGGCTGTTTTAGCCAACCCTGTGACTTTAAGCTTAGTATTAAGGAACGGGGTGTCCTAGTGGTCATATCTGACCCCCCCTGCGGTGTTCATCCCCAGCGCTGGCTAATGGAGACATGGCTGTGCTGCTGCGTGCCCGCTGTGCCCGGACTCCACGCTGGCTTGTATTTATAATGGTTCCCACTGCATGGCAGCAGAGCCTGACCAGCCTCCCACATCCATCTTTGTCAGAATCCCGCTGGGCCGCTAATACCTCTTAAACACTCGGCTGGTTGGCAGCAGACAGCTCAGGAGCCCCCGTGTCACACTCAGAAATCCCTTTGATTCCTCCCATCACTCGCCGGTGTTTGGCAGGTTTAAATCATGCGGCCAGGTCAGGTGGAAGTTATTAGCAGCATCTTGCATCTAATGAGACGACTTGAACTTTGAACAGGAGCCCAACAGTTAGACGTGAACCTTGTGTGTGGCCTTGTTGCACTGACAGTGTGTTAGTGGTTTAATTTACAAGCAGTTATTAGTAGAGCAGCGCTGGGCTACAGTGATGTATGTAATTGACTGAACAGGCTATCTCTTGATCATTACAGCTATTACAGGTCATCGGGGCAATCTATGAATCTATGAGTCTGTTGACTTACGGAGGGAGGTGAAATAAGGGAGACAGTTACATTAGTGCGGTAACAGCTCAAGCTCATTTTGAGCAGTGGAGCAGAGCCAGAGTAAGAAAGAGAAAAGGGGAAGAGAGAGATTGAGGAAAGGAGAGAGGGAAGAAGAAAAGAGGGAGGGAGACAGACTGAGAGTGGAAGAGGGGAACCTTTAATTTCGCAGTCAGCCAAGCCATCCACACAATCACCTTCTGTTAATTCTATCTGCTACATCAATTAAATTGTTTGTAGAAACTAATTGAATGTGGCTTAATCACACATCTTAATAGCTTTGCACGCTTCGATCAGGCTGTTAATTCCAGCAATAAAATGAAATGAGAGCGCTCACTGGGTAATTAGCGAGGAGGCTTGGGAAAGAAATGAGTGCTTTATGACACGGTAATAAAACAGAGGAGCCGTTGGGGGGACGGCAAAGGCCGAGCTCGCCGCTATCTGGGTCTTTTTCTGCTGAGCCCAATGATTTTCACCTTGGCTTCCCACATTTGGGCGGTAGTCGCGTTAAACCAAATCAAATAGCCAAATTGAAAGAGAGTGAGACTGTTTGCATTCATTAAGCCTAACATCTCGCTGTTTGGAGAGACAGCGTGGGCACAGGTGATGTATAATGGCTTCACAATCATTTTTCCACTATCACAAACCCTTAGTGGAAGGTCTAAAGATGGGTTGTGACTAATGGGGATGGAAATTGAATAGTCTTTTAATTTGTTTTTCTTCCATAATTCCTGGATCCTTGTTGGTCCACTGTGTATAATCACTTCCCCGTATTGAGGGAAATATTTAGAAATATTTGGACTCGTGCAGAGTGACGACCGCTTACTGATGTCATGCTCTTCTTGTTTTTTGACTTTATGCAGGACTACATGCAGAACGTGCATGGGAAAGAGATTGACTTGCTGAGGACCACAGTCAAGGTTCCTGGGAAGCGACCACCCAGAGCGGTGGCCACCGTCGCCCCCACCGCTAGTCCCAAAACAAATGGGCTCACCAAGGACCGCAGCACCTTACAGCTGGGCATAGGAAACACAGGTAAGAGTCCAGAGTACCTGCCTCATCGCAAGGCTAAAGGCCACAGTAATACATACAACCTTTAAAGTGTGATGGTTGCACACTTTTCAGTGTTTCATACTTTTGTGTATTTTGAGGCTTAAACTCTTGATCATCAAAATAATGATTTTGAAAACATTTCTTAAAGATTTAGGAAATGGTCACATTTCTCCTAATAAAAGGATCAATCAATCAAGAAAATTACAGCTAGATTGAACATGGAATAAAAAATATTCCTTAATTACAGCTATGCTGAAGAGACTTGTGTAAATGGAGTTAATGAAAATATCCTGAAGTTTTGTTTTGTTTTTGGGGGGGAAATGACAATTGTATCTTGTTTATTTTAGGTCAAGTTCTGTAGTTGGTATCACATTCACTTCTTTTGATAATTGCGAAGAGACAAGACTTGTTAGGTAAAGAGAGAGATCATATATTTCCTAATCACAGGTACAATATGTAATGGTTACTCAATGAGTCTTTTATTACCATACTAATTGATCGCAGTTTATGATTAATCATAAAAATGGGTCCCAACAGCTTAATTATCTTCCTTCTATATGCTTCGTTCGTGGAAATTAGCTGCCTCATAGTAAACTGTACAAATGGTGACTTAATGAGCATCTATGAGGATATTCTAATAATTCCCCAAATTACCAGAGAGGGAATTTAAGAATTGTGTTTAAACAATATGCCACATTTCATCACTTTTAGGTTTGTTTTTATTGGATGATTGCATCATTATGAGACTGGCCTAGTTATTTTTCATCCCCTGCGGTGGAGGGGTCACAGAATCAGATAACATTTTGGACCTGAGCATCGTGTCAGGGTCTCACCACCTCAAGTTTACCTCAAGTTTAAAAATAGTGTTCTCTCCTCCCAGTGCACCGTGCCACCGGAGGCTGCAGCGAGTCTGGCAGGCGTAAAAACTGGAAGTCAGTGATTGGATTTAGGATTAAGAGTAATTAATACTAATTAGCAAAGTGATCCCCAGAGGGAGGCGGGGTCCTTCATCAGCTGTGAAATGGGCACAGTGTTTCCATCACCCGTGTTCAAGCTAAACTGGCCCGAGAGCAGGTACAGAGCCAGAGACGGGTCATCGGGGACCATTAGCGCTGTCCGGTCTGGGCCGGTCGCTGTTCCACTCGGCCAAAGTGGTGCCACCGCTGAACGGGTTAATCAGTCACAAGCAGAAAGATGTAGGAGTTTACACAGCAGAGGACACCGGATTGAGGTTGTTTCATCCCACACACTGTTAACCTTGAGTGTGGGGTTGAGGGGCGACGTTCAAAGGAGCCACAAAAAACAGGCCAGAGAAGGTTTGGGGGGGAAACAGCAGCAACTGGTTTGTTTTCTCCTTCAGTTTCCTTTTTTTTCTCAAACCCAACAATGACAATCATTTCTTCGGAAAAGACGCCTCAATGGCGAATTTCCTAGATTTTCTGTTGCCATCCATTGGTGCATCAGGGAACAATGTGAGGGAGATTTGCCTTAATCTCCATTTAGGAGAAGAAAGGTTACAAATCACATCAGGTGTCTCTCAGGGTGGAGGACCCTCTTCTGATTATGCGATCGGGATTTTGATTTCATTAGACATGCAATTGATGAAGGGAACAAAGGGGTAATTTTTCATTCACGGCGCCCAAATCACAAGCCTTGTCTTTGCCTTTGGTAATTCATTCATTCCTTAGATCTAAAGACCTTTATAATCACTGGAAGAAGAGGGATAGCGACAGAGAGGAGGAGGAGGGGCAGAGTGGATGGGGGAGATGGGAAGATGAAGAGGAGAGGTTGAGAAGACAGAGAGTAAATGAGAGAACGCATGCGCCCAGGAGTTTGCCAAGCGGCCAGGTTTAATTCCTTTGCTGTGTGCGGAGCGGAACCATTTTAAATATGATCCTCCCTGTTAACACGCATCCTGCCGTGTCACTGGCGACAGATACATTGTATCAAAGTATTAATGGGCCCAGTCACTTTTAATCAATCCTGCGAGAGGGTAGAGGAGAGAAAGGTTGGAGATTTCAGGAAAGCGTTCAGCTCAGTCCCTCCTCACTCTACACCACCGTTTGTCTCCAACTCTGATCCTCAGCACTCTATAACCAGAAGACACTCACACATACTGGCTGAGCAGGGCCACTGCCACTGCCAACATGGGAGTCTTTGTCCAACACTGGTGCAGTCAGTGTTTAAATCTGGTCTCTTTTACAGTACATTGAGGCTGCAAACTGTTGTGTCTTGGATTGTGCCTCATGTGTACGTCCGTCTGGGCAAAAGTCTGCCAAATTAATAAGTGTAATGTAAATGTGAACACAAATGTTTGTGAAAATTTGTACTTCTACCAATTATTCTGGCTGACGTTGGATGTTACAACTATAATCCAACACCCTTAGATGGCTGTTTCGACTTCATTACAGTTTGGCCTACAAGTTTCCATGCACTTGTATGTAAGTTTTGCAGCTGACCAGAGCTAAACTTCACAAATCCTATTTGTGTGCTGTATATCCACACAAATATGTATTGTAGGCCTATATATGCGTAAGTCAAGTAGATATTTAAAGTTGTCGTTGTTGTCCATATGTTTTGTGAAATTGTAGTGTATAAAAACCTAAGTGTGAATGTTTAAGTGACTTGTGTGGAGACTGGCAGCAGCGGCAGTATCAGGGGTAGAGGGGGTGGTTGGGTGGGTTCTGGTGAGGGGAGGGGGGAGGCGGGAGGCGGGGGCATCTGGGCGTTGGTCGGTATGATGGTGGTGGATTACACACAGCCGCAGATGATGTGCTGCCTGGCCCACATTAGCATGAATGCTTCATTATCCCACTACTTGTACATAATGGCAACAACTCCACGGAGGGGTCAGGCCTCGTCACGGCTCATCAGCCCACTGACGGCCCGGTCTAAAGAGAAATGAGAAGCAAGGCAGCGCTGCTCCCCCGCTAATCCATCGCCTCTACTTAACACCCGAGCCCTGGATAGCCTGCAGTACACACTGTATGGCTTTTGTTATCTCTTTATACACATGATGATACAGGCGGCCAGAAATACTCATTATGGGGCTTTGTACTTTGCAAGTTTTTATTAGTTCTGACAAAAAATGTGCAGGAGTTTACTATGAAATATTGACGTTTTAGAAGTATGCAGTACTTACAGCACTTATCTATTACTGAAGTGAAAGTAATTCTACAGTTTACAATAAAGGTAAATAGCCCCATTCACTTTGAGGTTAGAAATATTATCACACAGCCTCACTGTGTAACCATATGGCTTCCCATCATATCATTATGTTAATATTACTTACATTAATGCATAAAAGGGTAAGAGGCATTTTAAAGTTGCAGCTGAGGTTGATGTGGAGCTAATTTTAACACCCTGTTAGTTGCATGCATTATATATTAAATCTGAAATTTCAACGTAACTCATAGCCACAGCTGTCAAATACACGAGGTGGTGTAAAACGTTAGTGAAAATATGATGGTTTTGAAGTATGAAGTAACAGAAAAACTCAAGTAAAGTAGTACCATACATTTGGTTGGTAGGACACTACTTACTTACACACAGTAAAGAAGCTGGAACCCCATTTCATTTTTTAAAAATTGTTAAGATGGAGTTAATGTGTTGATCGACAGAAGCTACACATCAAATTCAGCTTTGATGTATTCAGCAAATGTCAGGAAGGATACTGTGAACAAAAGATCATAATAAAAAGCTTTTGCACTACAGTGTTCATTACTAATTATTAAAGAAGTAATAAACACTCTCAAGTTAATATAGTATAATGTATTCATACCTAAGATGTCCTATTGCATCATAGTACCATTTTAAATCTTCTATTTGTTATTATTAACATGTACTACACTGAAATTAAATAATATTTGGTATGTTTGTGTGTGACCCTCACATCACTTTTGTGGACGTCTGTGGCGACGTCCTGCATTAAATCTGGTCCTAACTTGTAGTTCATCACTGTCAGTCCACTACGTGCCGGCGCCGGAGCTGGGAAACGTGCTGGTGTCAGGCCTGGCTGGAGCTGCGCGTACAGTGCGCTTTTAATGCCACAGGCTGATTATTTCTCCACTGTAATTACATTATCCTCCCCTTTATGCAGGAGTGGTCTCTGGGGACTAATGGATACAGCCATGTATAATTCATTAATCATTAGCATCCAATTTGACAATTAGACGTGATTGTTGAATTTTAAATATCAATCGAAGTTGCCTCGTAGTTACCTGAGTTTTTTTTTTTTTTTTTTCTCTCTTCTTTAAAGTGTCAAAGAGCAAAACTTTGGGGATAAAAATCGTGGACCCTTTTAATAGTAGAAAATTAATTTTGTTAGAGGAATCAATGTAAACAGTGATGATGGTGATTAAACATTTATTTGTATAATATCGGGTGCTTGGTGGGAAACAAAGCGACGCGTTACTGCAGTGATTGATAAATCATAGTATTAAATACTCCTAATTCAGTAATGATACAAGTAATCAGAGACCTTTTTATGGAAGTCATGAGCTGATTTTATGTGTCATTCATCTATTATTTTTTTCATAAACAAAGTTTCACATTTTTCTTTTCAGTATCCCCCTCAAAGCCTCGGCTCTGCCCCCGCTCCCCCCCCCCCTCCCTCTCCTCCTCCTCCTCCGCTCTGATTTCAGCATGCTAATTTAGTCAGTGCTCCTCAGCATGATTCCCTCGCTCTCTCGCCCATTCTTGCTGCGATTCTGCTCCTTCCCCTCTGGGACCTGAAGATTAATATTCCTGGGCCCAACAAGATAATTACTGATACTAATTAGACATGATTATGTGAATTTGATACACTTATTACTCTAGATAATGAGTAGGACATATTATCCTAACAAGCACCCGTGCCGCTTAGTTTACTTTACACACGACCCACACACTATATTTTCTGTTATTGTCACCTCAATCAGAAACTGATATTCTCTTGTAATTGTTGAACAAAAGGGCTTCATGTGTGATACCTGTAAGATGGGGAAGGCATGGTTGAGAAAATTACAGATGGCTCTTTATTCTTTTTTTCACCCTAAAACAAAACCAGTGAAATTTTAACCTTGCGGTCTTTAAGTCATTAAAATCTGATTATGGCGTTATTATCTTTGAAAACTTTGAAAGAAACTTTAAAGTTACTTACCGTGAAACTGTCTGCAAATTTCATTCATGAACAAGCCATTTTTTCCTTTGACATACAAAATATGTGTGTATGTGTGTTTTTTTTTTTCTTTTACAAAATCACACAAGTTAGCAACAAATTATTGTACATGACACTGTTTGCTGCATCTTAAAGCCTTAAGCTGTTAATCTGCTTCCCGTCACATCAGTGGAAATGTGTGGCTGAGTTTTTCAGAGTAGTTAGGATGTGTTGTAGCGACTGCTCATGAACAGGAGGGAAGGACCTCACATGGTGCAGCCTAGCCCATGAATTAGTAAAGAGAGCCAGGCGTCTGTGGCATGCCTGATTGGAAGTTAGGGGGAGAACGCCTGCTGACGCCAGTGGAGATCGATGTGGCAGTCAGAGGGATGAGGCGAGATAATTAGCGTTCAGAGTGTATCTTGTTAATTAAGGGCTAATTAGAGGCAGAGGCGGAGGGAGAGGGGTTCTGTGTGTGTCTCTGTGAAGGAAGGGAGGAGAGGGGGGGTGGGGGGTGTTGTTTGACAGAGAGATGTGCACAAATAAGGCGGCGGCAGCAGCATTGAAGTGTTGTGGAAACTACGGAAAAACTGTGAACTCAATTACATCATTATCACTTCTTTTACAGACTTTTTTTTTTTTTTCTCGCTCAAAAGGGAAACAAACCGTAGCAGGTGGAGTTAAGAATTCAAATGGCTGCAGAGAACGTGAGAACGTGAGAAGTCAGGATTCATTATTCTTGTGTCTGTCACTTGTTTTGCAGGCGCCACTCACTCCAACAGCAGCTCATCCCTGCAGACGGGCGGCTTGGTGTTCGGCGGCAGCAAAGACGGCATGCACCAACGCTCCTTCTCCGTGTCCAGCGCCGACCAGTGGAATGAAGCCATCAACACCAGTACAAGCAGCGGCGCCCGTAAGACCCTCCACATGTCCCTTACAAACCCCCCACACCCACCCCCTTTTTCCAAAGCCCTCATCATGCATAGTGCAGCCAAAATACCCACACATTACAAGTTCAGGCAATTCAAACAGACTGGATGGATCCGACGTGGAGGTGCAGTGGTGTGATGGAGATGCCATTTCCTTGGGTTTCTCAGACAGGTGAAACGAGCCTCATTTTCATGATTAGGTGATCAGGGCTGTGATCGCTGTGACCTTTTAGGGCTGCCGCTCTCTGATGGAGAGAGCGTGCTCAGAGAGGAGGAACAGTGAAGGTTAACTTTCTGCCATCGATGCATCTCCACTCACTGCCTTTGTGTCACATCGCACCTTGTCACTGTACTTGAGTAAAGTAAGATAATATATTCACCATGCATGCCCCCCCCCTCGAACACACACACACACACACACACCCATCCTGTCTTTACCTTCCATCTTACTCTCTGCCCCCCTCCTCCTCTCCTCCTCCTCCTCCTCCTCTGTTTTCCTCTCTTTTCTTCCGAAGAGGAAAATGAATGCTTTTCGGGGGTACCATTCATCACCAGTTATTTCCCTCTCTTTGTGGTTGGCAGTAAAAAAGCACTTAAATGCACATCAACAGAATAACAGTCATTTCCATGCATGTTTGCACTCTGGTAGTTCTCATTAGCACGGCGGCGGCTCCCCCCCTCCCCATGGGCTCCCAGGGGCCCCGGCAGTTTAAAGAGCGCACTTTATGAGCGCTGCTGGAGTCCAACTGCATGGCCCTCGTGGTTCCGCAGACAAGCCTGTCTCTCATTTGGAGCTGCCAAACGATCAATTCTGCCTGGACGCAGGCACTTCCATCACCCCCTACCCCTGTCTCCCATCAGCAGCATGCCCAAAGCAGAATTACTTAGATTCGTGGGGTCCTCAAATAAATGAGCGTGAGAGTGTGTGTGTGTGTGTGTGTGTGTGTTCTCGCTGAATATTTTTGTGTCGCTGTTTGTATGTGAGTTTTTTCCACGGAGCGTGTTTGCGTCTGTATTATAATGTGTGTGTGGGAGGAAAAAAGAGGCTCCATACTGGATGTTTGTGAACGTGTGTTCGGCGGCTGGTCTGCAGCAGGACAAATAGGAATTCCTAAACGTTGTGCACTCGTGGAAATAAGGTGGCTCGAATTTTCCCATTTTCATGTTTGCTAAATTGAAAAGCCTTTAATATTAACATAGCTCATTAACCAACACCCAGTATTCAACTAAATCAAATCCACAATTTGCTCCATTATTCTACTTTCTTCAATTATTTTCATGCTACTCTTAAGGTAACCACAAATGAGCTTGAATGAGGCAAATGAGCTGAAAATAATAGTAGAAACAAATGATAGATATGTTGTTCGTCCTTGGGAAAGGAGTGTGTCTGTAATCAGTGGATAGTCAGTGCAGACAGTTTAAGGCTGGTAATGTGCTGGGACACAACGTTACAGCTCAAAAACTTTCTCCGAACATCTTGTTTTTATGTCCCCGCACAACTGAAGAATCTGAATTAAAACAGGAAGATGTAAGGATATGTCTGCAGCGCGAGCCGGACGATCAGAAAATATAAACTTGATTGAAACGCGACGCTCTTATCTTTCATCCTAATGTGGCTTCAATAATCAATAGAGGGTGTTCCGCGGCGAAGGGTGCTCATGTTTTGCCAGTTGAATTGACTTGAACCAAGCCCAATCACTCCATTATCCTTGGTGAAGGTTGCAGGTTAACACAAAATGTGATTCTGAGATGCAAAAACAGCAGATTGATGATTCACTGGAGGATGAATGCATCTTAGCCAGGTAACCATTTCCATATTATTTAAAGAATGTCCTCATTTGTAAACCTATTGAGCAAAGGCAGAAGCAGAGGTAGTAACGTCTCTTGAATATTGAGCGCAGATTTTTGATTAAATCCTGGCCCAATTTTTCTATTGCTTGCATTCATAAAGACACTCATTCTTAATGCACCAGGTGCTTGTTTAGATTCTGCTCTCCTTGGTACACCTCAGTCTTTGAACCTGAATTAAAAGCAAGAGGTTCAAACCGTTTTCAGAGCAAAGTAGGACGGCTGATGGCGATAACTGAAATCATGGTCAAAGTGACTGCAATGAATCCAATGCTGTATTATTATTTTTATTTTTTTTAACTACTACTATTATTTGTATAATTATACCATAAAAAATACGCAATTACACATTACTTCTTGTAAAATACAGTTAATGACTAAGTGGAGACTAGAGCAGATATGATTAGTTGATAATTGATAATTAATTAAGCTGATCAAGAAAGAATTAATCAGCATCCGCCCAGACACTCAAGTCACTGCACTGGTGTTTCATTCTCCAGCTTCTCAGATGTGATGATTTGTTCATTTTATTTGTTTATGTTTATATTTACGTATGTCAGCAAACCAAATATCTTGTGGGTTTTTATTACATCTGTTGGTCTCACTAAACAAGAACATTTGCTACATTTCAAAAATTCAGACTAGAAAAAATCAGGAAATTAATTCAGGAGATGAATTCTTAATGAAAATAATTAGATGAGTATGATTTTTTTTTTTTTTTTTTTTTTTTTTAAGTTGAGTTTGGACACAGAGTATTACTACATCTTCATGTATCTGTGCTAATTATCAGAGTTTCATATGTGGAAAAGTTTACACCACTCGCTCTTTTCATTCTGTCCTTCGTTTCTTTTCCGCCCTGGGCTAATCTATATCTAAGTGCTTTTTATCCTCTTAGTTTGCATATGAGGACACAGGTAGTTAATGCACAGATAGCCTTTTCCCGTGGCACTGTGTTTTATACCTTGGCCTCCCGATGTGAGGGTGATAGCATGTGGGGCGTTTGATTTCGACGCCAGGCCGTAATGAAGTTTGACATTTAGTTTGGAGAGAGCAGCAGAGCGCGATCAGGCCTTGATTAGTACGCTCTAATTGAGGATAATAAGGGGGAGGCGGTGATTGTTTCTAATTTTTGCCATTAATTGCAGCCGTTGGTTTTGATTGAGGACAGGCAGGGCTGCCATGTCAAGGGGCCTGGCGGAATCATAGTGCTCCTCACCCGAAGCCTCTTGAATAACAATGAAATGACTCCCCCCACCTTCCTCTTCATCCCCCCTCTGCCTCTCTCTCTCACCCCTTTTTTCATTCTCATTCATTTTCAGCGTGGCATTGGTAAAGGCAGGAAGCTGTTAGCAGCCCCCTCTTTGTCTCACCCATATAGCCTTCATCCTGAAGCATGTTTAAACTGTCATCTCCGTGGTGGGAGTGCAATACACTGTAATCACAGGGTAGGCTGATACCTATTCTGCTGCCCAGGTGATCTTGGTTGGAAAGTAGGAGAGAGACTCCTGATCCCCAGTGTGCTTCATTACCCAGCTTGGTCCTGATGGCCCTCATACACACTAACAGCCAGCTAATAATGCCACAGTGAATTCTCGACTTGCAGAATCAGTCGATAATTTTCAACTTAAGTAAAATAATGTAGCATCGTTGCATTACATAAAACCATTAGGTGTCAGGTGCTTTGATACTGTTGCTCACTGGTGTGTCCTGTAGTTTTGTACCTTCCCTGCTCCTCCACCTTATGTTACTCTCTTCTTAAAGGCTGATTGGTCCAAACAAAGGGAGGTATATCACCCAGTGTATGTTTCAGGTGCAGGATGAGCAGGGCCAGGGTAATTTTCCACAACATTAGGGGCAGAAATTGATAATTAGAGGTGTTTATGACATGGTTGGGGCCCCTGTGGGGCAGCCCTCCCCTTTAACCTCAAGCGACATTAAACAAATGCTGGCTGTCACGTCGGAGGCAGGTTGGAGCTCAAAGTCTTCCACTCGCCATACGGAGCTGTGCTGACGGGACAGACGCTGGGATGGAGAGGGAGGAGGAAGCAGAGGGTGGGTGGTGGTGGTGGTGGTGGTGGTAGGGGGGGAGCACATTGAGGACCCCTGTGCCCCCAGCTGTCTGAGCCAGCTAATGACTCGTCTCAGGGGGGCTGTTGTAAGAGAGCAGGGAAATTGAAACAGACGCCTCGACTAGGAGCTGCTACATGTGTGGCGGTGTGCTGCCATTCAAAACACCAGAAAGCTTAATGCATGTAGCCCAAGCACCAATGTTATGTTTATTAATCTGATGACACATAATCAATATTATTATTTTTCATCACACTGCTTTTTCTTACTGAAGGATTAATACTTTTTTATTTTTTTTATTTAACAAATTAGATAGAGTTTTAATGAATTTGGTAATTTTCCCCTGTAATGACATTATGTACAATCAAGTCTTATCCTGATGAGTCTCTGAAGTTGAGTACAGACACAGAAGTGTGTATCTCAGGTGTTGTCTCCTATGTTTTGCCCACACTCAAACAATGCGTCCCCGGGCCCTCAGAGCTCCACTCTTCCCCCATGTTGCCATCTTCAGTCCCCTGCTGAGCCCATCTCCCTCCTCCAAGACAGCCCCATCTCCCTAAAGGTAATGACCGAATTAGGCCTAATGTTGTACACTGGCTAATGGCACAGTGCCGCACATTATAGCATGTGCAACTGGCAACGACAACAGCAATAATCCCTGAGCCCCTTGTCCTCCTGCACTCCACCCCTGGGGCTGGGACGGTGCACAGGGAAATGAATGGAGTTTGCCACACTACAATGAGCTTTTGATGGGAGACAATGGAGGAGGCTGCCAGCACCACACAGGGTGGTAAGAGGAGAGCAATATGGGGCCCATCTTCTGGCCCTCCCTCCCTGCTCCCCCCAGGCCCCTGGCCCCCACTCCCAGATTCATAATGGCATCCGGAGGGGGAAAGAAGGGAAAGTGATGTCAAATGTCAGGAAATCAGAAGGATGGCAAGCTGACAACTCCCTCCTATCGTCCCATGCCTCCTATCCCTTTGCCCAACGGTAGCACAGGTTAATATCACATTTATAAAATCACTTACAAGAAACAAAACCGGCTCTTAGCCCCCTGTCACTCTCAGACAGTCATATAGAGAGCTTTGCTGCAGGCTAACGTAGGTAACCATTTGTTCACTGATAGCCCCATACCTGTCCTTCACTGCCTCTAAAGCCGGAGTCACGCTGTTACTTTTGGAGCACTCAGAGCCATTTCCAACTCCTCCTACAGTGGACACATTTCTGTCACAAGTCTGCCCCTACTTTGCATGAAGCTTTCAACAATATCATTCATTATTCATTACTCAGTGTCATTTCACAATGATGCATAACACTGCATACCATTCCTCACTCACTGAAGAATTTACGCTGAAGCTGCCTTAGTGTATCTGTAAAGGAATAATTTCACACGTATCAAATTTATTCTATCCTATGCTTAAGCTTCAGTTATTATGAAAACAGTGAAAAAATTCAAGTATTTTATATTTGGCATTTCCATCTGTCTCCTTCTAGGTCTTTACTTATGTATTATAAACATAACAAAAAAAATACCCAGTTAACTTTAAGTTCAGCATTTTCCTTCATTTTTACTCCTAGATTTAGTTTAGTGCAGTTTGTTTATTATTAGTCTAAATACGTTTAAATGTTCTAATTTTAGTGGCTTCAAACAAAGTCTAGTAACCTGGTAATAATGACGCACCAATGGGGGCAGGTGTTCAAATAACTACTGGAATTCACAAGAGGCTTTCTCCTATGCCAAGCAGAAGCTGTCACAACGAAATAAATGATTAAAATTATTTTATAACCATAAAAAATCCCAAAACATTTATTTAAGATCAAAGAAATAATGTTTTTCCTCTTTTTCTTCTTTTTTCAGCCAATGGGATGACTGATCCTGCAAATTCCAGCATGGGCAGTGCGACTAGTCCTAAACTTGAGCCACCTCCTTCGCCTCACGCCAACCGCAAGAAACACAGACGGAAAAAGAGCACGGGCATCACAAAGCCAGACGGCTTATCTGCAGGCAATGAAGGTACAAAAAACTGCATCGCCGCATTAGCTCTGAAATGACCAAAACTCCTGAAACAAAAAAAATATATGTCCATTGGTTGCACAGGTGCCTAACAGGCCAGATGTTTGCATATCAATGTAGAGAGCTAGGATCATTTCCTATAGTGATGCAAATAGGGAAAAATATCACACATCAAAACATTTCTGAAGTGATTTATTTATGTTACCAAACAACACAATTAATGCTTCTTAGCACTGGGAAGCCAGTGAGGGATCATGTCTGGGGAGTTGCACAGGTGACTCATATTGGTGGGCAAACCAGAGTATTACACCATCCCAGTGAAGCTCCCAATCAACAGCTGAAAGGAAATGGTAAATTACTGTGTGTATGTCAGTGGATTGAAAGGGAACTGACCACACTGAGTAACAGGGTGAAAGTGGAAGATGATGAAACTTTGATGATCCACTTTGGGTTCAAAAACTTCTAATACAGATCAGATTTCTCCACTCACTGTGGGATGATCAAATAATCTTGTATGTTCTGATTGAATATGTCCATGAAGTGGATTAAGGTATGCAGTTTTGTGTCTCTATGTGGCCCCCCAACCTCAAAGCCCCCTCATTTCTTTTACCGGCGTATGAATGGGGCCCGATCTCCAGAAGCCGTTGCCCTCCTCAGCAGGGGAGTGGCAGGCAGCTCTCCACCCAATTAATAATGATTCTCCAGCCCAATGATGAATGGAATACCCTAATTGGACGGCATTGTGAAAACACTGAGACGCATTTCAGAGGCCATAAAACTGATGTCACCAGAGTGCGATGATCAATCAACAAGATTGATACGCTGGATAACAACAACAATGGCATTGACGCCTCCTAAATGGGGCTCAGCATTTATAATCATTACACTTTTTTATCATGGTCTCTGACAGCTCCTCTTTAAAGTCTGAATGGGTCTGTTGACCACATTGTTGTTTCGAGTGAACATCATCAGCATCTCGGAGATAAGTGCTAGTGTTTTTAGCGTGCTAGTAGCATGTGGTCACATCAGCATCAGTGGTACCAGGCACACCGAGCATCACCAGCTTTAGTTTGAGTTTTATCTTTCACATCTCTTCAGGTCTGATCTTTTTGGGAGACGTCCACTGCTTCAGTTTTATTTGACATTACTTACTCCTTTAATGGGTGTCTCCTGGCAGGATTACAGTCGTATATATGTATAGTCGTTTGCATAATTGAAGCCAGATTAGTCCTGGGCTTCCTGAGGAGGAAGTCTAAGAGTAATCAGACTGCAGGAAGCAGATTCTGAATGTCTCTCACGTCATCAAACATGCACATTGTTTTCTATCTTTCTCATTGTTCTCGGCGAGGTTTTCTATTAGCATCAACTTGTCTGTTCTGCTGAGTGCTCTGGAATACAGACGTATCACTTAAAATATTGGATTCACCCAAGTCTGGGCTGCGAGTTGTGTCTCCTGTTGAAAGAAAAAAGACGAGAGAGAGAGAGAGAGAGAGAGAGAGAGAGAGAGAGAGAGAGAGAGAGAGGGAGAGAGCAAGAGGGAAGGAAAGGAGAGGAGAGGTGGGATCCTTGAATAAATTGCTATCAGTTTGTCTCATTTACGGGGCAATCAGAAGCGTGCAATGCAGGCTGAAATTGAATTTCAGTAGTTGTGAAGCATCATAAATCAAAACAGCATGAGCGTCTTAAGGTGAAAAATCATTTTGGTCAACATAGAACGTGTGAGGATGTACCACGTGTAAATGTAGCACCACAGCACTTAGCAAGACTCTTGTACATGGCAGCTGAAACAATCTTAGACATATTTAACATTATTATGATTATGGAAGGCTAAATAACAAACAATGCATTTGATGCACCACTTATAATGTCCAGCAAATGCCCTCAAAAATCACACTTAATCATGATACTTATATGCGTTGGCTTTAAATTGCATTTATTTCACACTAATGTAAAGTCGTATTTATTTCAAATCAACTTAAGTCTGTATTTGGATTGTCCATGAATCCTGTGTTATGTCTACAGTGCTACACCTCCACCACTGGTATGCACAATGGCCACAGTCCCTAATATCCTATGCACTGTCAGAGCTGTGTGGTGTAATGAACTTCTCATGTGCTTAAAGAATGATGCAGGATGCATGGCGAGACAACTGACAGCCTCGTAATGTGTTTCCCAGCAGCCACCCGGCGACGAGCTCTCTCGGTGTGTCGCTCGCCATAAACCCACTGGAAAATCGATGGCCGATAAAGAGTTGTGTTCAGGGGGAGCCCCCTCTGATTAATGCAGACTGTCAGGGAGCATCATTAATGTATTTCTCTTTTAAAGAAAGTGTATCAAATGCTCATTGTTTTGGGGTTTTAACTTGTCCACTGTGAGCAGAAAGGGAGGTGCGGGGATGGAGGGAGACGGCGGTTGTGCGAGGCTCCTTCCTGATTCTCTCTGAGTTTTATGGATGAAGATATTTACTTGTGTGAAGGTCACAGAAATCAGAGAGAAAACAAGAGCCAAGTGTTTGTGAGAACGCTTTCAATGTAAAGGAGGTGTTTAAGGTCTTCATTTACATCTCCACAGCAGGATTTGATTTGATGCAATTTCAGAGAAAGACATCAAATTAAAACAAGTCTCATCAAAGTTAACGTGCATTCACGCGCATTTTGAGCACAAATGCAAAAGGGCTCGAAGAGAAGGGGCTAAAAGAAGAATCACTCGTATTCATATCTGAAGGCAGTTAACTTTAACAAACTCCAGTTTTTCAATTAAAATCTTTGTTGGTTAATAAACCTTATTTGATTAAGGATCCAATGATGGATTTTTTTAAGTACTTGTTGGTTTTATTGTACAATGTGAACTGATTATTTGAGCACTCCTCCACTGGATTGGGTCCAAAATTAGAGAAAAATAATTCTCATGTTTAGAGAAAGTGGATCGTTATAACTGAGTCTTATCAAGATGTTGATAACATTAGTTTTTATGTCACATACGTACCTGGGATGATGCAATCTGCCCTTATGAAATCAGTTTAAATTATATGGATCACTGGTAGAAGGTGACCAGAAAATAAACATGTACTGTGTATATTTACACACACGTATACAGTGGAAGATTTCTTAAATTAAATCTTGTGTTTTTCTGCTAATGAAAACTTTGTAAATAAGAGCAGTCGGGCTTAATAGTAACGAGGCAAACTGCTCGGCTCGCGTGCTTTATCAGGTTCATCAGGCATGAATAGTTTCAGCTCAGTCTTTGTCAGGGTTACAGAATAAGGATGTTGACAGATAGATATTGAGGGTGAGGATAAGGGGCATCATGCCCAAAGTTGTGTGGATCAATGGGGATCAATTACAAAGTTGCTACTAACTGGACAGTGGAAAAACTGGAATAAATTGACGGCAGTGATCAGAAATGACCTTGATGTATGAATCGAACTTTGTTCACTTCAACATTTGTTTTCTTTTATATCTTGTTGTTTAAGTTTTTATTTGTTGGTTCTGCTCTCAGATTTACACACCACAGAAACAATTAGTCGACATCCTGATGCACAGATCAACCTGAACAAGAGATCATGTTCCCTCTCTGCTCCACGCCACCGTCTATCATCGACAATGTTCATTTTGCACTGTGAGGCCGACTTAATCCAGTATCCTATTGTCCTGTACCTTAGTAAACTAAGGGTTAATATCCTCTGGAGTCCAGCTGAGGATTAGGAAATGGAGGTTTAACTGCCTGTGCTAATGGTGGGTGTTTATCTCAATACTTTGTTTTGTCACTCCCCGACTCGCTCTCATTTCCGAAAGCTGTCCCTGGAGCCTCCACTCCTGTAATGGCTTAGCTTTCTGAGCGCCACAGTATGGAGGGAAAGGAATAACAAGATTCTCATTTGGGCTCTATACACACTGCCCACAGATACATGTATAATTGGCCCTGTTTTCATTCTGCTCAGTTGTTAAATGCACTAGCTATTAGGGTAGCGGTACTGGTACTGATTTCATGTGTTTGTTTATTGTTGGAAGGTGTGCTCCTTGTTTGTTTGAGCGTGTGCGTGTGCATGGAAAAGTGTGCAGGAGTGTGTGTGTGTGTGTGTGTGTCAGATTGATAAAGAGTGTGCTCTATCTCTCTCTCTCTCTCTCTCCCTCCCTGCTCTCTTCTTTCTGAGTTTGGTCGTGGTTCCCCCGGGGCCCCTGTCGCAGTAATGGCCTGCTCCTGATTGCTCTGATACAGGTTAGGAATATTGGCTTTAATGATGTGTAAAATGAGCAAGCAGTGCCTGTGACATTTACAGATGGCACCGCCTTGGCCTGTTCTTCCCAACTGCTCGTTAATTCACGGGAACGGCGAGCACTTCTTTAAGTGACTGCCTGATGCATGCATACGACACAACAAAACACATCCTACACACCACAACAATAGCTCACCTTGTGTACCCCTGCACCTTGTCATCATTTCAGCCAAGTGTTCACACAAATGGATGAAAAAAAAAGGGGGGGGGGGGGAGTCCTCAAGGCTAAAAGCTGTTTGTTAAGTCCTTTCCAAGGGTCATCACCCTGGTCTCCAGAGGATCTTTTGAGAGGCTTAGACAGAATAGATGCGGTGTTGCTGCCTGCTGTATAGACAGCACAGCTGGGCTCAGCACCAAACCCCCCCCAAGGTGATAATCTGGTGCGCAGGTTCCTCGGTGGTGCATCTGCTGCACATACACAGCGACAAGGGGATCGCCGGCCTCACGTCACCTGCTTTCCAGTTTTCCAGTTTGATTTTCAGGTCAAACATGTATCTGTATGATTTACAGCACTGAGACGATTTTAGAGAGGAGAAAGATCTTTCTCTAAAGGCAGCAGGTCAGTGGTGGAGGAAGGACACATCAAGTGAAAGCTCTGGCGATCATCTAAAATCTAAAACATCATGTATATACAACATTATTATTTGATTCTTATTATTGCAGACCATTTACTGAAGTTGGAATAAAGGAAGTGTAGTTCAATGGTTCCCAACTAGACCAGGGTCACTAACATGCATTTACAATCTATTTTTTCTACTAAACGTTCAGCTTATTAAAGAGCTCCTCAAGAAGCCATCGAGTGTCTGATGAAGGTCTGTAACTGAGAGGTTCCCGAAACAGTTTTATGATCCATGTAAATGGTGGACGATGAGTATCTTTATCTGTTCCTTCCTCTTTGCGGCTCCATGGCCATTACACTCTAATTTCCTTTTTATTATGCCATGTTAATTAAGGAAAATCATATTTCGCTCATTCTTCACAGTTGGCTCCTCCACTGCCTTTAAATTGTGTTCCTCCTTGTCCGCCCACTGGCAGAGCTTTGTTAATTTATTTCTAATTGGCAAGAACTTGTTGATCGCCGGCTCGTAGATAGATATGGTCAGGAGGTTAATGTTCGTGTTAATGTGACCAGGTGATCGTTCCCTCCGCTAGCCTCTGTTCCAACGGCAACCGTTGAGTAATGACGGCAGCACTAATGGCCCTTTTACAAGCTCATCATGGCAGGTGCCTGTAAGATAGCGACGTTACCTTTGACACGTTGTTCATGCTCAGATTTACTGTGTGTGAGATCAGCACTTTGACCCTCAGCACCATGCTTACATGGAGCAGAAGCACTTTGGCTTACGGAGCTGAATTGCCACACTGTGGACGGCATTAAAAAGTAATATCAGTGCTGCCAGAGCTGCATGTAATGACAATACCTGTTTCCCCCATAAAGATTCCTGCCGCACTAGTCCCACTGTCTCTTTAGTGGCTACTGTATGTCTCGCATGTGCATTACTATGCATGGAGAATTAGATTTGTTTTCCCTCGTATACTCATCAGTTTAAGAAATCAGCCATCCGTTGCTTTTTTAATCTCCATAATGAAAGTGTTTTAATGCCTCCAATTTATTGCCTGGGCAGCCAACAGAATAATTAGCTTTGTTCAGGTTTTTAAAAAGATGAAAACACAAGTATAACAACATTTGAGTCTGGGAACCACAGATTCTAATCAAATGCATTAGTTATTGTACCTGAAGGTATATTGGACTAGGGAAAAAAAATGATTTTTTTTCTCCATGTAGCCCAATTAATCAAGCTTTTTTTTTTTTTTTTTTTTCACCTTAATTTTCTTTGCATATTTTTTGTTTTTATTCTCTTTTATTCAGGTTCCTTCAAGCTGACCATTTTTATTCAGTCAAATGACAGACTTCTAATCCCTGCTGCTGCTGTATAACCTCTCACACACACACACCTATACACATACATACACACACACACACACACACACCAAAAGACTTTTTTCACTTAAAGTCTAAATAAAGAGGCTCCCAGGTCTTTATTGATTCTCTGTGACCTGTAGTCAATTCCACAAACTAAATCAGATAATTGAAGTCAGTGTCGAGCTAATTGGATTATTGCTTTCCCCCTGAAGAGATCGCCCTACACCACAGCGCAGGGATTGCAACATTAGTGGCCTCCGTCAGACATCTGTCAGTTGGGCTATGTCTTGCACCAAGGAGGGTGAATTGATTATAAATATAAAGAGTAGACATTTATTTAGTTATATGACTTGTCTGTTGATCTTATGGTCATAAGATTAAATTTGATTCATGCAAAGAGTTGATTTAACAATGGATTGAGAGTATTACAGTAGGAGTCTAGATATGTGCATGCAATGAAAAAACTTTGCTTTATAATGTAACTTGTGTTGATAAATGATATCAACTATGTGGGTAATTAATACAGCACATTAATAGCGCATCAGCAGAACTATTTGCAGGACATGGTGGATCAAAGCTACACGGGAAAAAAACATTCCCCTTGTGTCTACTTGCCTCCAGTCCTCCAAACATGGTTTATGCAAATGAGACGACTATTTGCATAGACATAATTAGGTAATTACAAATCATTTGGCTATGAGCTCAAGCATGTGCAGAGACCTGAGATGTTACACGAGTCACATTGTACAGTACCGAGTTAATGAATTGCCTCTGAACAGCAGAGGCATTACGGCATGTGTTGGAACATATGTTGTGTCAGACCTCTTGTTTGGAAACGACAGGTGACATTTTCATAAATCTTAGTTAAACAGAAAGAGATGGGAGGTGAAGAAAACAAGGTTGATTCACCATTTACAAAGTTCTTCCTTTTCAAAGAAATGTTACCTGCAATTTAAAAATTGTATATATAAATTGTTTTGGGGTTGTTGACTGAATGTAAAGAAATCTAGTGGCATTTGGTAGTTAAGCTGTGTGCTAATACTATTATACAACATAGCAACAATAAGGTTAAAGGGACAGATGCTGCTCCTCTGTCTCCTTCTCTGTTTATCCTCAGATTTATTAACTTATTAATCAGTTCTGTTGGTGCATAGTTTTATTTTTATAATTTTCACAAGCACTTAAAGTTCATATTATTGTATAACTTAAAAATACAGAGTTAAAGCAGAAGTAAGCTGAATATTTGTGTTAATATAAGTCTTAAATAGTTATATCTTCCGACAGCAATCACTTCTATAGAGTGTTTGGTCTGAAACACGGGTCTGTCAGTCACTCTGCTCTGCTGTAAGCCAAGGAGAAAACTAAAGGGGCGGTCCTCTCTGTGTGTGCAGCCAAGGGATGCGCGTGAATGTGGTGACGTAGGGACGAAGGGCGGGGACTGCTAACTCCATCGGCTGACAAGAAGTTAGCCAAAACGACCGGATCGCTTACTTCTGCTTTAAAATTGCAGTAACAACCATAAGGAAGCACTTTCCACCCGTGTACCTGACTCAGGTGAACTATGGGGAGAATTTCAAGTTAATAACATTAAGTCCTGTTAATTTTAACAACATAGTTTTGACTATATTTGAAGGGGCTTAATTACAAGAAAGGAGCTCAAAACAGATATACAGCCTCTACTTTATTCAGTTTATGCTGAGAAAAAGGATTTTGTTGTTATGATAAACCAAGCAAACTCATCCGTCTTCTAAAGTCAATAAACATTGAACAAATTTGTGACCCAGCCAGGTCTGTCAATATTTTGTGTCCCCGTTTGTCAAATTGAGTATTTTATTTTTTCTGTAATTTGTAGTAATTTGTTTGTCTCTTCTCATGTGTTTTCTGAAATTGCAGTGCCTTGAGCTCTCAGGGCCACCGTAGCTATGGTTATGGCCTAACTCAGTCAGACTGAGGGGGAGTTGACATACCAAGAACATAAGTACACTTCATATAACCAGTAACAACAAGGAGAGCAAAGATTTAGAATTACAAAAAGTGTTGGAGCATCTTTATTCAAGAGAACTTGTAGAATAAAACACAGATCTCGTGATTTGAATATTACTGGGTGGCGCTGATAGCAGAGTTAGCTAGCTGAGTGAATGTTTGGATTCCTGGTCGACCAACAGTGGGAACAGTGGTGGATCCATAGGTCTACTGGCACTGTCATAATAAACAGTAGTTTACATTTTTTTTACTATTTCCCCCCCCCAAAAAAATCATTATTCATATGAATTATATGTTAAAGGCATCAAAAAAGCAAAATCACAAAAATATAGTTTGAACAAAATTATTATTGTGTCATTCTGGTGAATTGTACTTGCAGTGGTGGAGCTGAAACGTGTATTGGCACTTATGCTTTTGAGGTTTTGAGGCATCATCAAACCAAACAGCGGTGCCAGGCAGCACAGGAGGTGCCAAGAAATCACTTGAATGTTGCTGAGTTTAACAGAAGCCCATTCCACAGTGCACTCGTGCATAGATGGGCCTCAATCACTGAGCTGTGCCGCTGATTTGCAGAGTCAGATTGCACAACCGACATGCGTGTTGCTCCACCTAACGTGCCCCCCCCCCACTCACATCCCCTCCTTCAATGTGCTGACAGGTGATTTTCTACTATACAGATGTGAAGCAGAAAGGAAGCCCAAACCTGTGCAGCCGGGAGAAACGGCACCGACATGTGTGCGACATTAGTTTTTGATTACACTGATTTACCGTTCATTTGTGTTGCTTGTTTTCAGAACAAGAGGATTCCTTTGAGTTCATCATTGTGTCGTTGACGGGTCAGACGTGGAACTTCGAAGCGTCCACGTACGAGGAGAGGGAACTGTGGGTCCAAGCCATCGAGAGCCAGATCTTCGCCAGCCTGCAGTCTTGTGAAAGCATAAAAAACAAGGTACATTGGGACTCGCGAAAGATAAGAAGCACCAGGACTGGAAAGAGGTTGGCGATTATCGTCTAATCACGACATCGTCATCATCAATTCTACAATTATGCTGCTTCATTTCTTTCGCTCCTTTCTCTCCGATCTTTACTGTGCCCCCCTTCTCCCCCCCTTGCCCCCTCCTCACCCACTTCAAGCTGTCACATGTGGGAGGTTGTCAGACAGGTGCACCACAGTGTGGGGGGGATCTCTTATTAGAACTGACAGACATCAGAGAAAGAACACGGCTTGTGTCAGCATACGGGGGAGACACGGCCTCATTTTCATATTCATATTTTCTCTGCCTCAGTCTTTTCCCAAGACTTTGAAACACCTCTTCCCTCCCTCCCATCACTGCTCGTCTATGATACCAGTCCAGCTATAATTGTTTGCCTTCTCATACTCCTGCAGTGATTAGTTCCTGCTGACTTGTTCTTTTCATATGTTCCCTCACAGTCTCGGTTAGGAAGCCAAAGTGATGCGATGGCCATTCAGTCCATACGAAACGTGAGGGGGAACAGCTTTTGTGTGGACTGTGATGCACCCAGTGAGTATAATTCTTCACCTCAAAAGATAATAATCTAATTGGTAAAGGTACTGTATCAAAAACCAAGATATAGATATTGATCTGTATATATATATATTCATTGATATTCAACCACTTGATTAGTGGTTAAAAATGTATTTCACATTATTTCAGAACTTTTTCAGAGCTCAATAGCCTATTCTTTTATATTAGTGTCACCTTATTATAATGTAACCTGCTGTTACTTATACTATTGAGTAGAGTTGAAAGAAAAAAATCAGTACAGCACAGTGTCATGATATTTTGTGTGGCAATGTTGTATCAAAACATTGATGCCCTGTATCTATTTTATTTTATTAAATTGTGATTTATCACAACATGTCCCCAGGGTATCACATATATGCTTAAAATCGCAATAATATCAGATTGTGACTTAAGAATTGTGATGTGGGGCCTTGACATGTGTGTTTTGTTTTCTAAAATGCTGTCACGATAATATCACGTTTCCGGGTTCAGATTGGACTTTATTTCGGCAACTCAGCTCTAAGTCATGGTCACTGACAGTAACACATAGTAACACATCACAGTCAAAATTGTGCATTAACACTGGAACATCAGCAATACCACACAGTGAGTCAAGCTGCATCTTAAAGCGTTTCCTTGTTGGCATCCAGACTGGTTCTTTCCTTGCCTATAATAATCTAAAAATCAAAATCTTGAAAACTGAAGGGTGTTAAGATGTTTAAAACTCTTGTGATAAATGTAGACTAATGTTTTCAAGTTTAAACCTATTCAGAAATATTTATTGCAACATATGAATGCAGTGTAATCCTTATGAAACTATAAGATCGTCTATCAATCAGATGAATAGATAAAGCTTCTCCTGTCACGTCTCCTGTTCCATCGTCATGATCATGTCCTGTCCACTTCTCTTACAGACCCGGACTGGGCAAGTTTGAACCTGGGCGCCTTGATGTGCATCGAGTGCTCGGGTATCCATAGGAACCTGGGCACCCACCTGTCCCGCGTCCGCTCACTGGACCTGGACGACTGGCCGGTGGAGCTCAGCATGGTGATGACCGCCATCGGAAACGCGATTGCCAACAGCGTGTGGGAGGGCGCTTTGGAGGGCTACAACAAGCCGGGGAGCGACAGCACCAGGTTAGCATCCTTCTGCAAATAAAAGGTGCTGCTTAATGAAGCGTACAGAGATTATAGAACGAGAAGCCAGCGATGTCTTCTCTCCATTAGCCGCCATTTATTAGCCACCCACATTTCAGTACAGGCACTTCACACCACAAAATGCTCCATAAGAAGCACCAGGGGTCCATAAATGTCAGTCTATTGAGCCAAGAACACAGTATTTTATGTTTCAGTACGAGTCCATTCTGTACACAGTGATCACAATGCCTCTGTTTTATTTGAGGCAGTAGTGTTGCTGGCAGCTCTATCCCTCTGTCTCTTCATTTTAAGGATACAATGTCTATTTTTTCCACCACAGTATCTGTTGTCCCTCCACTAACTCTGCTTGGAACTCATAATTCACGGAGGGAGCGTTGTGTGCGACATTTAGCACGTAGCTGATAAATGCCCTGACCAGGTCCAAATCCATCAAGTTTGTCACTTGACGTGTTAGCACTAATCAAGAAAAGATCATGTAATCTAAACCACATATGAAACCAGGACAGTTCCTTTGTTCCTGCACAGTGTCAGTAGATACAGACAGCAGTTTAGTAGGAAGACACTCACAAGATACTCCAAACCTGTTCTCTTCAAGTAGCTTTCAATTTTGATGTGCATCTCTTAAAAAACCTCACTCACCCTGTGCCACCCCGCTCCAACTTACCACGACGACTGTCTGCTCCCTTTCCTCTGCGGTACCCAGATCTGGTAGGAGGATTGTTTATCTCTTGGTGACAGGTGAGACCTAGCGTCCCAGTCTGACTAATGACCTGCTGTGTGGCTGTGCAGGTAATTAAGCACACCATTATGGCTAAACCCCACCCCAAGAGCCGGGCCCTCGGGCCCCAAGCTGCCCTGTCACATATCCATCACACAGGGCTGGGTCATCACTCTGTGTGTCACAGCAAAGACTGTCTGTAGGGTCTCCCTGCTGGCATTAGACTGTTTTCACATCACAGCTTTATAACTTTGTTAGGAAAAGTGATTATAAAAGACATAGCAGGTTTCTTTTTTAACTGAGAGTCCTGCTACCAGATATTAATATTGATTACTGTATACCCAAACTTTTATGAAATCCAATGTTAAAGCTTTACAGAGAAGCTGTGATGTCATCTAATTACGTATTTTTGACATCATATGGATGAATTATTTACTTGTTATGTTTTATAAATGCTATATAGGTGCTTTTTTATATATATTTAATTTCAGCCATTTTGATATCTTATTAACCTTTTTTTTTTTTAAGTATATTTTTTGGGGCTTAGCTTTAGTAGCATTAGCTGTAAATAACAAATAATGTGAGGCAGAATGACCAGTTAAATCAGTGAAAATGGTACAAAACTTAACATTGTGTTAATCAATGATTAAAAAAAAAACATTCAATCATTATGACAATCTTCACAGCCTTTGCAGGCAAGAGGAACAACTACAGTGACCTGTCAGTGTTGTTTAAAGCCACACTTGGAAAAAAAATGTGAACAGATCCCTTAAGGAGTTGCAGCTCATCATTGTAGGGCTTCAATCATGTCCATGTGTTATAAAAGGTATGGCACTACTAAAAACATACACATCGTCACAGTTTGCAAATGTCTGGCGTTGTTTTTTTGTCCGCTGTATCTTGGGCCTTTCCTATTCTCCACTCTCCGGCCAGTTCAAAACTGAGTGATGGCCTACAGTTATTTATTGAATGGTATCTGTGCTAAAGCGTTGCACTGTAGACTTGATGAAAGATTATTGATGTTGATTCCTCTCCCTACCACTGTCAGTCCCACGTCGCCTCGAGCAGGAAGGTTCTTCATTGTCTTAAAAATCCGATCTTATCCCGCAGCAGCGTGTCCATTAGTTTTCACTGTCAAACAATAAATCTCATTTGCAGCATAACTAATCCTCAGACAAAAAACAGCTGTTGTAAATATCACATATGGCCACTGGTTATTGAGGTGCTGCTGATACTGATACTGATAGAATAATGTAGCCTTGTGGGGTAAACATTAGTATCAAATTATTTTTGCTTTATCATGAAAGATGAATCATGACCAACTTAATGGGATAAAGTGTTTTTTTTTGTCTTTCTACACAATAGATCCTTACCTGCCTCTCTCTCTCTCTCTCTCTCTCTCTCTCTCTCTCTCTCTCTCTCTCTCTCTCTCTCTCTCTCTCACTCACTGTGCTGCTCTTAACTTGAGTGGAGCACCTATGAGAGGATTTTAATTGTGTCACATCGGTGACATGAAGCAGCTTTGTGATGGCACCTAGGCAGGCAGTATATGGCTCCCGACTCCCCGCTAAACATTAGTGACACCTAATCTAAACGATTCAGTAACTACCTGAATATCAACTCAGGGTCTGATTGAATGTCGCTTGCAAGACTAGTTTTATCCCTTTTACATTTTTGAGATTTAACTTTAAAGCATTCATCCACAAGATTGGTTTAGCTTATGATATTCAAGATGGAGCGAACACAATATATAGATTTGTCGTACGCGGAGCCGTGCAGCAACAAGGAAATTACTGGTGTACATCAGACTGATTACAGGCGCTTTAATTGGAAATGTGTTTATATCCAGGCATATGTACATGACATGTATGTAACCTGTTCTCCTGTTTTTAGTACTTGAAGAAGAACATGGTCCCACTTTCTAATGAGTCAGCTGTTATAAAGCATCTTTACTTTGTAACTAATGAAAGGTTAATAAATCACTTGCTAATGCTTTTAGATCTATAAAGCTTTAACAAAGCACACCTTGGTTGTGTTTGGGGTCAGTCCTCACTATTTGGTAATAATGCATTTCCTAGTAAATGCTCATGGGCTTCACGTCCTCGTAATTCATTATTTAGGCAGTTGTTTCCATATTTTGTCAGAAATACAGTGATTTTAGTCTAGATTCTTCCTTCCACCCTTTTTCCAGACAACGTGATTTTTCAAACTAAAAGTTGCTCCTATTAATGCCTTACAACTTATCTATACATAATCAATGATTTATTAACCAGTAACGAAGCCATTTGTTCAACTTTATTATTCATTCATAAAGGATGACTCATTAGAGACTGGTACTAACTGCATTAAGTGCAGAAATCATATCTTGCCTGGCCGCGGCTAAATGTGTGGTAATAAATGTGTGGAAGCCGTGCGCCGTGGCCGATCTCTGCAGTCAGCACATCGGAGGGGAGTTGTTCTTTTAATTAGCACCTGGGAGTCATTGTGTTTTGCACGTCACCTCTAATTGCTTGGCATCCTCATGATAGAAAACACCACAGACCATTTTGACGGATACCGTGGGGGGGAGGTCCAACGACTAACTTTACCCTTATCCTTGTACTGGCACACACGCACAGACAGACGACAGACACACACACACATATAGTAAAACACACACAGACACCAGTTCTCATTTGGGGTTGGGGGGCGGGGGGGAGATGTCCTGGAGCGTGGACGGATGTGGACGGCTATCCCTCACTGACGCGGGCCTCTCACTGTCACCCTCTGTAGGCTCCGTGCTGCCTTCGGCCACAGGCAGGTAATAGCTCTGATGAGAGCCCTCCACTTTGTTTCAGAAATAATTTGCCACTCCTGCCGCCTGCAGGGGCTGCGTGGTAATAAAAATGAATCACACCGCTAACCTCTCCAAACCTGGCCCCACTGCCTGTTTTAACCCCTTCCACTCCGGCATGCTGTGGCATCTGTACCTCGTGCTCCCAGAGCTGTTTTTTGTTGCATTTTTCGACATCGGTGCCGAAGCGATAACTCTCCTGTTTTTAGGATACGTCCACATTTGGCTTGTGTCCTCTACCTTTAGTCCCCAAAACACAGAGCAGAAGCGTCCAGGCTACTCACAGGTTAGGAGTGCTGGAACACCAACTCTCAGAAGAGCTTTTAGAATAGCCGGCCTTGCCAGGAGCCCTGGTGGAGGAAGAGTAATTAATTAAGACAAATGAATGACTGGGTCTTCCCATGTCCTCCTTCCCTCTCTCTCTCTTTTTCTTTCTCGTCCTCTCTCTCTCTAAATGAAACCCACAGGTCAGTAATTAGCCCTGTGTGGGAGAAGTGGTACCACAGTCGCTAATTGCCCACATGCCACTGGGTTTCAGAGCCAGGTACACATAGAGGAAGAACCGATTCATTATGGCGAAGTCCACTTAACCATGCAATTTAGTTTCAATATTGTTAGCGTTACTGAGTCATTACAAAGAGTTCTCGACTGATGACGTGAAATGGAAAAAAAAAAGGATCCAGGGCTGTTGTGTAGATCCGCGGAGCAGGCTGCATACATAAGCGAGGGCATGTGTTATCGTCCCCTCAGCTTTGTATGCGAGGCGAGGGTTCAGCAGGGGTTAACAGCATGAGCATTTAAAGGTATTAGTTTTGCTGGCACAAAAACACAGCCACTCCATCACGGAGGAGTCTGACAACCTCATTAATGTCACAATATATTCAACTCATCCCTCCGCCATGCCTACGGCACCCAGATGCTCTCCTGCTGGCCTCTCTATCCACACAGCTCCACACACAACAACCTTTTGAATCGGCGGTCATCTGTTCGGCAAGAAAAGTGGCCTCGATTCCACTTGTAAAAATATTTGCATTAATTCTTTTACAGCCTTTTACAGCTTTTACAGCAGCAACATACCATGTCAACACTGTACCCGCTGGACCATAGGGGGCCTTATTTAGCACTTTCTCTTTTTTTTTTTGCTCCAGCGTTTACTGTGTTGCTCCTTCATTTCTCGCCCTTAGCAACCTTTGATTCTTTGGGGCCCAGCTTTCTCTCCCTGTTGTGTGAGCTTTTTTTTCTCCTCTCATCTCTGTCGTTTTTTCTCTCTCTCAGCCCCCTCTCCCTCTCTCTGTCCACTTGTCCCTCTTCCTCGCTCCCTGTCTCTTCCCTCCCCTCGGTTTGTGGAAGTGAAGCTGCTTGGCTGCATGGGAATCAGTCCTATACAAGCTGCCCACCCCCCACTGTGAGGTCTGTTCAGGCTGCTCAGACCCAAAGCGCCCCCTCCTCTGCTCCTCCTCCTCCTTCTCCACTACAACCCCCTCAAACCCTTCACCACCACCATTTCTCCCCTTCAGTGCGTCTATTTGATGTGTCCGCAGTGAATTTGGATGCTCGGCGAGAAGGAGGAGGAGCTCTAGTGGCTTTGATTGTTTAGGAGGACTTGGTATGTGTTTGAAAGATGGGCTGGTGGTGGGACGGACATCCTCCTCTTCCTATGGACCAATGCACCTTTATTGCAGGCGGTCAGATTGGTCATTCTGTGGCTACTCCACCACTGGCTCCACCCCCTCTGTCTCAGTTTCCCTTCCTATAAATTCCCGTTCGCTTTTGTCTTTCAGGCTTGACTAATTATCCTTGTTTGTACCTCTTTATTTGAATTCAGTCATGTGTTCTTGACTCCGTGGGCTGGGTTTAGGAGAATCATTCCGCCATTTGCCACTTAATTAAGTCAGGGTCAGGATCCATTGCTCAACAGAGCTGAAGGGACGGAGCTCTAATAGAATTATAAAAGAGGCCTTTCTCCACTGTTAAGGCTGCTTTTATCTAGGTGGGCTCTCTGCATAGGCAAATGAAAGGGGACACCAGGAATCCAGTTTCCACTCAAGACCCAGTAAGCATTTTGATGTTTGCCCAAGATTTCTTCCAAATAAAACTCGCTGAAAGAAAGTCAAACAATGCTGGTCAGCTGCGAGATAACTCTGAATGATGGAGGACGGTCACTGCGAAGCAAAACACAGCTTGTTTTTTAGCTGAGAGAGACACAGGCATTTTTATTGGGAACTTTGAGCTCCCCTCTGTCCCCTAAGCAACAGAGAAATTTCGAACAAGTATGTGCTCAAGCCAGGGTGGTGTCTGCTAAAACCATGTCTGCGTATGTGTGTGTGTGTGTATATAAGAGTAACCATCAGTTCAATTTCCTTAATATCCCCCCATGCTGTGAAAATTCACTCTGCTCTCCCTCTCTGCCCCCTCCGCTCCAGCCCTGACCAGGCGTTTTTTGACATGCTAAATCTGCTGATTTTATTTTTCTTCCTCCTGTGGTGAGGAAGTGTCCTTTTCAAGGGTCTCAGTTTTCCCCCTGACTGTCTAAACCCTACCTCTGTTTGGATTGTTTTTCTATTTCAAACAAAAGACAGAGGGGGGATTACCATTTCACTTCCTTTCACACTCTTTCTTTCAAGTGGCAGCAGCTGGGGAATTTTTTAAAAACCACTGCCTGGTTGCCTTTTTTATTTTTTATTTTGTTAAAGTGGACGATCCTAAAAAAAAGAGCTGTGGTTGAATTTAGAGCTCAGCGTCAGCAGTGAGTGAGGCCTTTTCCCCTGCAGGTCTTCAGGGGCTGGTTTTGTAGCAGAGGGTAACACAAAGTGTCCTCAGGGCTCCTTTCTCAGATGTTGACGTCTTCTTAATGGCTCTCCTCAGCCGTTTTGTTTCACATCTTGGTGCTAACTTTCTGCCTCATTTAGCTCATATCAATTCACTGGGCTCTACAGATTCAGCATCTCATTCATGGTCTAGCTTTCTGAAACAAACTTTTAGACAGTGATTGTTTTGTTTTTTTGTTTTTTAAACCATGTTTATCTTTTATTTTTTTCATGAAAGGTGGTAGAATTTGCTGTTAGGATTACTCCATAGGTTGTAGTGTGTTCAGACAGACTTTATCAACTCCAAAAAGACACTTGTTTTCAAAGGGTCCACCGGAAATAAGAGGGGAGGGCGGGACGGCCCCTTCCTGCTCTGAGCAGTCCACTGGTTCTAAGGCCAATTGATTTGCTAACAGGCTTGTCCACACATAATGACTGAGTAGGGATTGATGGAGGTCTTACACCATAAAACTCTGAGCCACTGCAATTGCCTGCCATTAGGGGTGTATTGTTGTTCACATAATACCCTCACCCTTAAGAAAAGATTTGCTTATGGTGGAGCAGGGTAACAGACTTTCTCCTCCACATCTTCCTCCAGGTCATCACAAAAAAAAAGAAGCTCCCATGAGCTTACAGAATCAATGGCTTTAAAACAATTTTAACTTGAGGGTGAAGTTGCTTTTATGAGCTTCCAGTTGTGTTTTGCAGTTAATCAGTTTGTGCTTGATTCACGGATAGAGGCTCCCCATCCTTAACTCATGTAGTTAGGGCCGGTGCCAGGCTCCTCTGTGCAAGACGAACTGCTCTGTGAAGTGAGTCTGGCAGCTGACATATGAGTCTGAAAACGGTTGCTGTCTGTGGCAAGTTGGCAGCCCTGACACTTAGCCGCTAAGGTCGTAATCAAGGAGAGTGACTAATGCTGAACCGGTCACAGTTGTTAAAACGGCTGCTGTTAATTGAAAATGAGCTACTTGGGGATTTACTTAAAGGACAGCTTCACCTATATAACAATATCATGTCTAATATAGAAGTATGTTCTTGATCGCCTGCGGTGCGGTTAAGCCGCGATGATAACTATGTTCCATCAGTATGACAAACAAGAGAACAGTCATTAATTCTGACATACAGCTGTAAATTCACCAGTGCTTTAAATGTGTGTTAATCTACTGCTGAAAATAGTCCCAGACAGATGTATACTCTTTTGAGGACAGTCTGGTTAAAATGGTTAAATCTCAATAGGAACCAGTAGATTTGAGGTTAATTTCTGCCTTTTTACAGAGTTTGTGTGCAATGAGATATAAAATGTAGAAAAATGTACAAAATCTGTCTAATCCTTTAAATTAAACATTTCAATTATATTCTAATGAATAGTTGAAAACCTGGTCAAATGAAACCAAATTTACCTGCATGGCATAATACTACTTTTCTAAATTTGGGTCAACCATCCCAAATTACAAATAATGACAAATAATGATGAATGGACAATTTAATGTGCACGTGTGATGTTCCATTGCTCATCTAAAAAGGTTAATTAAGTTGTACTGTTGGAGCTCGTTCTCGCTGTGATTATGATGAAATAGAATTGAATTGGATTGTCAGTTGGCACTTGGTGTCGAGCCTCAGTCCGTTCACAGTGAGTCCCACGAGAGCCTTGTCACTCCAGCCAGCGTCGCCACTTTAACTTATCCGTACCAACCATTCCTCTCTGTCACTCACCCACAAGTCCAAACAACAGCCTCTTTCTGCTCCTCTTATCACACCGGCTGACAGGGTCACAGGGTTAGTGCCACACTGGGCATGCTCAGTCATTCACATATTGATATTGATTTTTTTTTTGTACTTCTTTCTTATTTGGGCAGTTTGTATGTGGGCAGTGAAAGAAGCGGAGGTCAAGATGAAGAGCAATAGATAGAATTCTGCTTGGCCATAGAGGATGGAGTCTTCCCTCAGCCTCTATTCTCTGCTGCAGGCTGGAGAGAAGGAGCCCCGCATCCCACCGTTCCCTCTCTGGCTGCCATTCAGCCCCATCGATCTGACTCAGGGCCCAGCCACCCCAAGGGAGACTGGGGCCCGGAGACACACTGCCTCTTTTGTGGAGGGGATCCATCAGTTCAGACTGACAGCCGACAGCACTGATAAAAAAATAAAAAAAGAGAAAGAAAAAACGTCCCCCTCTTTCCTGTATTGTCCGCAGCAGACATGCTGTTCAAGATATGTAACCTTTAGAAAGCTGGCCAGGCTCTTACCGTCTTGCTGTCGACTGTAATCGCTAGAAAGTGGAATATTGCCCAAAGCGTCACACCCTTTGGCATTCTCTCATCTCTCCAGCCCATCTCACTGTATTATTTCCCACTGCGATAGTAGAGGCTAGTGCCTTTCCTGTGCTCTAATAATTTAGAAATGTCACTTCACACCAGTGAGTCTCTTAGGCCAATTACTGTAATGTTTCCCTTGTGTGTCTGCGTTCTTCCTTTTCTACGTGTTTTTGCCTTTCAAATCGCTGCCGCTGAATTATGAGATATGCGCTGGAAGTTCTTTAACTTAGGTGCTAAAATGCACAGAGCATGTTCATCATGTTTTACCCAGCCTGAACTATAGCTTCCCTGTCATTTCCCCTCTCTCTCTCTCTCTCTCCCTCCAGGGAGGAGAAGGAGCGCTGGATCCGAGCCAAGTACGAGCAGAAGCTGTTCCTGGTGGGGCTGCCCCAGTCGGACGTACCCCTGGGGCAGCAGCTGCTCCGGGCGGTGGTGGAGGATGACCTGAGGTTGGTGGTGGTGCTGTTGGCCCACGGCACCAAAGAGGAGGTTAACGAGACCTACGGGGATGGGGACGGACGCACCGCTCTGCACCTATCCTGCGCCATGGCAAACGTGGTCATCACACAGCTTCTCATCTGGGTGAGTGGCCTCCTCTGACTCTGTGAGGGAACCATCAGAGGGAGATGAACATTGTTAGTGTTTGTGTTTATTATTAAACAAGTGAGCAAAAATTAGAAGTACAAAAGGAGTGCCTGCCCAACAACTGGTTAACCACTTTGCCAGATGTGCCAGCTCCTCATTATAAACAGGGCAGGTCCAGTTGAAAATACAGAGGTTATAGATCCATGTCACCCCAAGATACTGCAAAGAAAAGTATATTTATATTTTGTAATTAACTTACTAAGATAACGGTCATAGACATTTGTCATTATGTCCCTATAATTAACACCAGATTGCATAGAATTTACCAGAAAAATGAGTAGGAAACTACAAATTACTCTTACAATAAAACTTTTTCCCTTTTTTTAAACTTATTCGTAGTTTAAATTCTAAACTTTGCTAAAAAAAAAAAAAAAAGAATATAACAGCAAGATATTACGTGTGCAAAGATGAAAAAGCAGTGTAGTGTATTTCTTTAAGTGTTTCATTATACCAACAAAAACATCAAATTGCCTACATACTAAAGTTTAAGTGCACTGTTGACACTGTTAGCTACAGACTATATTGAACATGTGATATTATCATAAAATTTGAAAAAAATGTTTAGTTCTCCCAACTCAAATTGAAAAGGAAAAGTCAGAAAGATCTTATAAAAGGCTAAATATTTTAGTGTATAGTTTTCCAACAATACTGCAACAATAAAAAAATGTGGGTTTTGTTTTTTGTTTTTTTTAATCTAAACTGAGCAAATTTAGCTCTAACTAATGTGAACTGTCACCCAGAGGTGATCAGTTTGGGAATGTTTCTGTTTGTCAAGTCATAACAAAAATGGAAAAATGGGGAAACTCAAATGAGCTGCTGATGATAAACTGAGCAAAAAAAGAAACAAATGACTGCAAATGATATTTTAAAAATCCCATTTTCACTTTGTTTTTATATTACTAAGTTATAATTCCTTAACAGTATGTTTTTCACAGTCAAAATGAATACTGATAAATTCCCTGAAATGTCTATGAAATTCCCATATATGTGACACTAAATATTTCTTATCTGCCTTTTCCACCTTTCATGTCCTCTTACAGTACGGTGTGGATGTGAAGAGCCGGGATGCCCGTGGCCAGACCCCGCTGTCCTATGCTCGGCGAGCTGGCAGCCAGGAGTGCGCAGACATCTTGCTTCAGCACGGTTGCCCCAACGATACGAGCACCCTGACCTCGGTGCCCACGCCCAACATGAGCCGTCGAAACCCCAACCCCAATCCCAACATCAACAACAATGCCCAGTGTGAGCTCAACCGTAGTATCAGCATCATGTAGGAGCCACAGAGCAGCCCTAGACAGACATTAGAAAAAAAACATTTTAAAAAAACAACCCTGCACTCACACCCTTGTCTTTTCCCAGTACTTCCTCCTCTGTTTCACACTGTGTAACCCAGAATCAGTACCAATTGGGAAGATATCAGGAGTGGCGGACTCATTGTTGATATCCCACTATGCTGAAAGGAGTGGGTGTATGGGGTTCCGGACATTGTACATTTGTTTTTATATTATTATTTTTTAATTGTTTCGTTAGTTAAATTCATTCAGTCTTGGTCTGAAAAGATCATGATCAGCTTTAAGCTTTATGTTTTTTAAGCGTCAACCAAACAAATGACTTACTTTGGCATTCATACCTACCCTACGAAAAGCATTTCCTTAATGCTTGAACATTTCCTTTTTATGTCTTCCCCCTTCTGCGGCGTAAATTGATTTTATAATGAGCGTGAATGAGAAACTTCCTTCAAATTTTCAAGCCACGGCATAATAACACAAAACTGTGAGGAATAGTTTTCGAAGTGACGAAACACTGATGTAGGAAAGAAACTAAATCTTCCATGATATCAATGTCTGTTGCAGCTTTAGTAATGATGCATGTCTTCAACACAGCTATCAAACTCTTGACATACTATTTATATACAAAGGCAAAGCAATTATAGTTGAGAAGTTCAAATGATTTAGATACTTAATTCACAGGGAAATGGGTTTGGAACATCGAAAGGAGCTGATTGCAGAATTCCTATGGGCTGAGAGTGAGTCGTTTTCTTCGCCATCTTTAACGTGATTCTCCGGTAAAAATGTCCACGACTGTAAAGGAATTAAAGGGCACGATCATTCATGACCATTGAGCCACAAGGCTTTGTACGCGTGCCTCTTCAATCAGAATTCATTCAAATTCAAGGGTTTGGTTGAAACAGTGAAATTGTACTATTATGATGTCATTGTTGGAGTAATTTTCCAATTGACTAGATTGTGTTGATAATTGTTTGACAGGGATTCACACATTTCCACACATTACTGGAACATCCATTCACCTCCTGTGGCTGTAAACCTGGTACCCTCGAGTGCATTTCCTCTATTGTTGCTGTGAAATACATATATGGTACTGTGTGTGTATGTCCGTACATACTGTACGATACGTGTGTGCTTACATCTTCGTCTGTGACCGTGTGCTGCAGAGAGCGACTGGGCATTTCTGTTCATAAACATTGGAGAAAGGACACTGCAGAGAGGACAAACACCTACAGTGATGACTTGGGAACATAACTGTGTTTTAATGTACAGACCTCTGTAAAAAGTAGTTCTTGTTCCTTCACCTTATTCCTTATAAGAACTTCCTCTGACTTTTAGAGTCCATAAGAGAACATTTCCTTTCCTCCTAACCCTTACGTGCCCCTCTCCCCCCATCCTGAGAACCTGTCAGCCTAAAAGCAGGGAGTTAACTAAATGCATTCAAGTGAGTGAAATCAGTGTGACATTTAGGGATTAAAATAAGCAAGGAGATTCATAGAGGGAAGTATAATTAATTTGACTCTCTTTGCATTAATACAAATGTACAGTATTCCACAGAGATGATAAGCTCATTCATTTAGTAAATAGAGCTTGGGCGAGAAATAATTTCAGGTGGCACAATGTCTACAATGTATTTTCCCATTTATTGAACTGCCATTTTTAAGGTTTTAAACCGTCTTGATTTTATAAGTTTACAAAGGCAGGATGTAAGTTTACAGAGCAAGTTATTAACTTGGTACCTTAAATACCATTTTGTTGTTTCTTTACCGATATTTTTTGGTTTTGTTTTTTTTTGGTTGTTTTCTACAGAAAATGAATATGTGGTTTAAATGGACATTTTTGAATCCAGGATAAAGCTAAATGTTAAAGGAAAAATGTTGGCATTTTGAAAGATGTGCTTTCTGTTTTTGTCGCCGAGAGTTAAATGAAAAGATCAACACCACTCCCATGTCTGTTCAGTAGGCTACAGAGCAGCAGGAGCCGGGAGGTGTTCAGCCTGGCCCGGTAAGCAGTCTGGCATAGTAGCACACCATTTAGTTCCCTCTAAAAACACAATTGTCATTTTTAACATTTCCTTTCTTGTGTGCATCAAGCAAATAAGATATATTGTGTTAATATGTTAGCAGAGTAGCATGCTTCCTGTCTTTAGGCTAGTTACGTTAAGCTAAGCTAACCATCTCTGGCTCTGACTCTGCACTTCAACATAGGCCAGACAAAAGGAGACCTGACTGTCCTTTCATCAAACTCTCAGACAGAAAGGAAATGTACTTTTTTTTCAAAAATGTCAAACCATCCTCTTAATACATGACACAACCAAACACAAATCCAACCATTTACCTTGAAATTTCTCTGTACTGTATTCTGGTACTGGCCTTATTTCTGATCTTTACTTGACCAACTTATTGTAAGTTCATTTCAGTGTAGGAGGAGATTTATGAGAGGAGTTAAATGTGCACAGTGATTACTGAACCTTTTATTTACATACTTTAGGTGAAGAAAAAACACTAGAAACTGCCTGTGTCCCCCTAAACACAACATGAAGTGTACATATTAGCTTAAGGCTTTTATCTGAAGACAAGCTCCTCCTAGAGAAACTAAATGAAATCGTTTTGGTCCTATTGACCCATGAACCATATTTTGATATGTTGTTTTTGTTTCTCTTTAGGCATATTTTTAAGGTACTTTTGTTTGGTCTCAACATTAACCGATCATCTTTGGTACTTGTGTATAATGATGTACATTTGACATATTTATAATGCAGTATGTAAATATCTTTTTTCTTTTGTTTCTGTTTTGTTTTTGTTCATGTTAATTTTCCTATTGTAATTCCTTTTACGTTCAGAACGTGAAACAAAGCAAAAGCTAAAGAGTAACTTGTTGTATGCTTGGATGCTTGGCTGACTGTTGACCTATTAATAAACACTCAAATAAAACGATGTAGCCTTCCCTGGATTTAGGGAAATCGACGCATTTGTCTGTACGTGTTGTTCATTCATCATCCATCCCGCACCTGTCAGTTTTGTATCTGACCTGCTGGAACCAAGCAGAGGAGGTGAGTCTCACTTTCAAATTAAAAGTCTCTCAATCATTTCACCAAGCACTGCCATTTCATGTTGTCCCCCTTTTGCATGCATGTTCCCTCAATGAACCACGTGGAGAAACCAAACCTCAGAGCAGAGTGCAGAGCGCGCAACCAGGCCCTGTGTCGAGGTAAGTAAAGCAACCTCTCCACTTCCTGCTTGTGAGACCCCCAACAGTTGCCGAAAGAGGATTAAGATAAAGAGCCGGGCTTAGTGTCAGGCAGCACAACACCGTGGGGAAAAGTGAAAGGTCTCAGTGTTCAGAGGAGTCAAGCCCTTACTAATCCACTTCTTATTTCCTGCTAATCTTGTCTCGGCATATCTTCATCCCCTTCCTCTCTCTGTTGGCTGGCATTGTTTGTGCTTGATCACCTGGTATCTCTTTAGTTTTTCCTCTTCCTCCCAAGGTGTCGGCATGACACCAATAAACAATGCCCTGCTAAAAGGCCATGATAACGTATTATCTCAATCAGCCACATCAGTTCTGCCAAAGTTTGAGCAGTTAAGAATGATTATTTCATTAGAGATTTGTCCATTTCCTTGAGTCTCTATGCTCTTCTTACATGTTTATACCACATGTTCTTGCACCAACCAGGATTCAGTAACATCTGAATCAGTATCTGATGACCAGCCCTTATTTAATAGAGAAATTCTGATGATTTGTAGCCAAGTTTCATCATTGTGTTTCCTCTTTTCTGTTCATTTAGTGCAGATAAAACAACCTGTAGCCACCTGTAGTCATCTCTTCCTCCATATCTTAGTTTGATATGGCAAACTTTTGCAAATTACAGATTTATACATTCAACAAATGTGCAGCAACATTCATATTTAATTGACACATATTTGTCAATTTTTTTGCTATCATTTTGGTCTCCACCACCTCCTAATGGAAATATCTGGCTCTTGAGGTACCACCAGGTTGTGCCTTACCTTATTGGTCTGACATTTTGTGTTGGGCAGGGATCACCCACTGAGTTTTTCTTTTTTATTAAATGACACTTAAGGGAAAACTGAGTAAGACAAACTAGCAAATTTACCAGAAAACCAAAATTATGAGATTGAGATTAGATGCCTAAAAAAACTTTAAATGTTCAGAAGAACTGAAGACAGCCCATTTCACATGTAACCCTTTGTTAATACAATAATATGAATTCAGCAGCTTTAACATTAAGTCAAAAAGGGTTGTAAATGTCAATACTATCAGGCCTCGCTTACATTAACTTAAAGTGATGGCCATTTATTCTTCATCTCCTGAGGACCAAAAGAAAGAAAAAAAATCAGTGCGGTAATTTATTACCATGCCACACGTCTTGGCAGACCCCGGCCACTGTTTGTTGTGGTGAGACTAGAGAGCTTGCTTGCACTGCTGTGTGTTTTGATATTTCATCAGGGCCTGCTAAACAGTGAGGAGGGCTCTCTGCCGCCCACCTCTTCTCAGACAAATTGCCTCCAAGATTGCAGAGGTGGGTCTGAGGCTGATGGATGGGTACACAAAGACCTGACGAGACCATATTTGCAAACATTAAATCCATATTTCCATATCATGTAGGAGCTGCTTGGCCACAGGCCACTGTAACAGCATGTTTAGTAAGCAGTCAGTGATGTGCCTGGCCATAACATAAATGTTGTTTTAAGGTGGCATTGAGCAGTGGTGTGTCATACATGTTTGTTTCTGCCTGTCTTGACTTGGATGGGTTACTGTTGCTTCCTGTTTTTTTCCTCCTCCCATCACCGCTTTAACCTCTTTAACCAGTAATTATATCCACCCTGCTCTCTCCATCTGACCATCTCACCTCTCCCGAATCCCCCCAGACCTGAACATCCATTTATCAATTTCAGCTCCATCATGTCCTACCAGTACATCCATGTTGCACCCTGCCCTTTCTGACTGCCTCAAACCCATGTCTCCGCTCTCATTTCCATATCCTTGAACCTCTCACTAATCAGCGGATTACAGCTCATCTCTGCCTCCCTGTCGCTCTCCTGCTGCCAACCTGGCTGTTGCCTTACCCACCATGCTTCCTCTTCATCCTCCTCTCTCTCCTCTGTTTTACATAAACGCTCTGTTCCCATCACTCTCTCCCATTCGCCCTTTCTCCTCTTCCCTCTCTCTTTCTCTCCCCTTCCCCGTTGGCTTTTGCCTGCATTTCTCTGTTAATTTGCCTGAGAATGCATTAGCTGTAATGAAGGCTGAGGGCCGAGGGAATCCTCCAGGGTTCCATTAATCATCCCCCCTCAGACAGGCAACCTTGATTACAAGTGGCAAGAAATTCATTAGAGCCGGGCCTCTGACAACTCTTATCTCCGCCACTAGATCTGACTCATTAGGCAGCCAAATTAAAGCTATGATGGCCCTGATGAAACTCATCGCTTGTTTATCTTGTGCGATTTGATGCATCTGCCCATACATCACTGTAGCCACGACCGTCCGGACCCTCCCAAGAAGTCAGGCCTCCAGTCGGTGCTGAGCAGCCTGCACACTCACACAACCAGCAAGTAATGAGGTCCCTCGCTTTTCTTCTCCCTCTTTCTCTCCCTCTCTATATCTCTCTCCAGGTGGGAACATGGAAACGGTTTAATGTCTTTGCTGGAGAGAACTTGTGATATTTCAATTTGTGATTCAAGTAGCAAAAGTGACAGAATGAGGGAGTTCACTTAAGATGTGAATCTAATGGCAGAGAGATTATTAAAACTCATATCCAGTTAAGGTGTTTAACAAAAGTCAGTCAAAAATATTCAAACGCATTTTTTAATTTTGTGTTTTAGTGCCAAATGTTGATTTTTTTTTAGTTAAACATTACATGATTATGAACAGATTTGCTTTAACTAAACTGACTTGGTCATAAAACTGGAATGAAATAGTCCCGCTCACAGCGTCGTGATAATAACAACCAACATTGAAATTAGTGTCTGAGCTGTGCCATGGCTCCTCATAGTCATCTCCACCATGCAAGCTCATGGGGACTGAAATAGCCGTTGCACTCTGGCACAACGTCGTGGAATTGACCATCTATATTAGTCAGCTCTTGGACCATAATAAAACTTCCACTGCTCCTTCGCGCGATCATCACTCCTTGAATCCCCATCCAAGTGTCACAGTCTTGATGTATGAGGTGGACAGTGAAATAAACTTTACTACTCATGGGTGCCCAGGTCATGAAGTGTCTGTTTATGCTCTGAGGTCAAAGCTGAGATAAAATTGTTTTCATCCATGAGAGGCTTGAGGGAAATGAAATGTGAGATAATAATGTGTTTCCTGTGTATTCCTGAAGTTTTTTTTTTATGACGTCACTTAACCCAGCATATTATGGCTAAATGAGAGCAGGTTAATTTAATCAAATATTAATACTAATAAAATATTTGAAGAGTCTCGCCCCTATCATCATACTTCAACAGGTGCTGCTGCAGTAGCTTAAACATGGCTGGAGGCCTAAGTCTATTTTGGAAGTGAGGAAACAAATCACTTGCTCCCATTTGAGGTGAAGTGAAATTATTCCAACATGAGACTTTTCTGGAAACAGTTCAGAGAAACTGTTAAAAACCCAGAATTATGCATATGGAAGTTTGTAGGGAAACATCAAGCCGTCTATTATTCACTTTCCTGTAATAGGATAACTATGTGGTCAGACATTATTTTAGTTACAGATTATTTTGATATTGTTGCTCTATCATTTAACATTGCCATGTAAGTTTCCAGGTTTGGTCTGAGTGCACGCCATGGCACTTATTTGCTTATGTCACTATCTTGTAGATGAGGTTTGTAGCTACAGGAAATAATTGTATTTATTGGCTAAAGGATTTTATGTCTGTAGTAATTTTAGAAGCTTATACACAGCTTTAAAAATAAATCTTCGAAATTCATGAGATTGTCTTTAAGTGGGGCAATAATACTCCAATGCAGTTTTATTTTGTTATAATTGTCTACAGCAATCAAACTGTATATCAAATCAAACCTCTCAAGATTTTTTTTTTTCTGTAAAGAAATGACATCTTAGGAAATGTCTTGTATCCGTTGTATGATAAACTGTGATACGACACAGAAACAACACATTTATCTTCATTAGCGAGTTTTAAAATAGCATGTACCTCTGTGAGTCGCCTGAAATTACCGTGGAGTCCCTTTTATTTTATTTTTATTTTTTGGGTGAGTACAATACATTTTTATCCATCAGATGAGAAAGAGCTGCTGTCGCTTTGCTCCTGTGCAGTGACTGATAGAGAAGTTCATTACAGTGTGTTGAATGTGCTCAGTCTAACGAAGATCCATCAGTCCACTTGAGACAACATGGCCTCCTAAAGAGAAATCAATCACTGCTGCTATTTAAAAAAAAAAAAAAAAAAAAGGGGGGGGGGGGGGAGCCCCATCAACCTTTCTGGGAGAAATAAAACATAACATGATGTTGCTACAGTGGGGAAAAAAACACGATGAACCTGTTTGAATAACAAAGATTAAAGCAGCCTATCACGCTGTTGTCAATATAACCTATGCAAATGTATCATTATTTTCAAAATAAAATTTGAACTAATGTCTCAATATTTTTTTTTTTTAATCTGCCGAATAAAATTGATAATATCATAAAAAATATATATTAATAATAACTGTCAGAGAGATGTTTGAGTTGTTAAAAGCTCATATCAGTGAACCCTGGAGGCCACATTTTTCATTTAAACAGCATAAAATAATTTCATAAATACAAAAAAACAAACATATTTGTTCTCTCCTCCCAGTAATAAAGATTCAACCTGGATTCCAACTTTCGTATAAAGCAATTTATTAGGTCAATATACTTTACAGTTGTCCCTTGTTTGGTCATTATTTCCTTCACATCTTTTTTTATTATTATTATTTTTTCACAAATAGCTGTCAGAGGTGGTTCCTACAGTTGCCAAAGAAATGTGTAAAACGTCTTAAGTTACATGCAAATGTGCTCAACAAATTGTACGAAACACGAAACAAATAAAAACAAACATACAAAATAAAATCAGAGGATTTTCACCAAATGAGGACATGCACATAACCAACAGAACGATTTGGCCCTACATATAAATACTTAAAAAATCTTTACAGTCTCTCATCACATAGTGCCCATTTGTACCAATTTTTACCCATTTAATATTTACATATTCACACAAGAATAAATAAAAATTGACAGCATATTGCCCGTTAATTCAAAGAGTCTGTCTGCTCCTCTCAGTCTCACCTCAGACAAAGTTACTGAATCCTCCTTTTTGTGCTTCATGCGTTCAACAAATCAGTGGAACAAAGAGTCAGTGTAAGTGTTTGTTTTTTTTCTTTTAAACATCATTAATATTTTTTTGTTGTGTTGTTTTTCGTCTGAGTTCATGGCCTGGTCCCTTGCTCTATTTGTTGGTGCTGACTCCTCACAGCAAACCTGTTGACGTGCACGGGGATGGGGACCACAATTTTGGGATTTCGCACCGGTTCTCCTGACCGGTTGTTGACGTTGCCGGCCTTGATCCGTTTCCACTTGGCCCTGCGGTTCTGAAACCAGATCTTCACCTGCACCTCGCTCAGTTTAAGTGCATGTGCAATCTGGGAGCGCTCAGTCAGAGAAAGGTACTTTTTACAGTGAAACTCCTTTTCGAGTTCGAGCAGCTGCTCGCTGGTAAAAGCTGTTCGTCTCCGGCGGCTCTTCCCCGCTGAGCCGCCGGTCGGCAGCGCCTCCTGAGAGCCGGTTTTTAGTTTGTTCTTCTGGGACATGGAGCCACAGTTGTTCCCGTCCGAGAAACTCTCGTTCTCGCTGTCCGCGGAGCTGTCCTCCCGATCGCTGCACACGGTGTCCGCTGACTTTAGGTCCAGCTTCTCGTCGTCTGAACTGTAGAGTTTGGTCTCACCTAAGATACAGAGAGAGAAACACATTCACATTCATTAGTCTGTGAACCAAAAACAACCTTTACGCACTGTTTTACACTGGCCATCAATCACATGTTGTGGACAAAACCTCTCTGGAAAAAAAACCCTCACAAGGATGTGTTTGTTGTAGGTAGAAACATCAGCTGGAGTCACACTGGACCTGGGCAGGTGTGTAAACACTGCATTTTTGTGGAAGTTTCCACTGATTTTTAGCTACTGTGTCAAAGGTGCAACTTCCACCTCTCAGCAAAAACAATTTTCCTGAACTTTTCCTGGGTACATGTTGCTGTAAATCCAAAACAGCATAATCAATATTTAGAGGCAGCTTCAACCTAATTTCTTAAGAGTTGCATCCTCTACTGAGTTGAAAGGTGTCATTAATATTTGTGACAGGCAAAAAAAACTACAATGTGAAATGAGTTTCCTTTCTAATCACCCTCTCTGATTCCACTCCTCTGAAGTTACCAATGATTTCCCAGCGACCTGTGCTCTGAGGATGTCTTTTACACACTTTTAGGTCAAGACACTGAAGTTAACGGGCCGCCAAGCCTTTACCTGATATTGTCTGAAAAGTTTCGGAGAAGTTGAGCAGCTCGGAGCCCTTGTCCCGGCTGTGCAGCTCATCGGAGTGCGGACTCTCCTGTCTTCTCGCTCCGGGATCGGCGGCGCTTAAACGGGGACCGGGAAGTTCTTGTGGCGGGTAGAAACTGTCCGGAGGATCCGAGAAACTTGGCATCGTCGTGGTGAGCGCGACCATGGATGGCACCCCCTGTCCCAAACTGGCACAGAAGGTGTTGGTGAGCCGTCCCGCAAAAGAAGCCAAAGGCGCAAGTGGAGGTATACCAGAGGATAAAGGCGAGTGGGCTAAAGCTTGTGGTATAACCAAAGGTCTGTAGGGCATGAACATAGGGTAGCCCGTGTAGAGCAGGTGTCCCGGCCGGGGCTGAGGGGTCCCTATCAGGGAATCGATAGAAAACGCCGTCCCTTGACCGCCGGGTCTCTGCATGGTTGCAGGTGTAAAGCCTTTTTTTGTACTCGGTGTAGACTTGGAAGCAGGTGTCCTTTTTTTTCCCTCGGCGACACGCAAAATAAAAAAAAAAACTTTCAGTGTAGAGACAGAGTGGGATGAAAGTAGATCCTCTGCCGTGCTGTCATCTCTGGGAGTGGGGCTGCTTCTCCGGATCTGTGCGCTCTATATGCGTCAGTCAGTGGGGCGCTTTGTTGTGAGCCCCACCGCTACCTTTTCCCTCTTATTTGTCACACACTGAGACATAAACACACGCTCTCTCTATCTAGCCTATCTATCTATCTATCTACTCCCCCCCATCCTCCTCCTCCTCCTCCTCCTCCCTCCGCCCCCTTTCCTGTGCACCGCGTGTGCGCGCGCGCAGAGAGAGAAAGAGAGAGAGAGAGAGGGCGAGTGCACATTGGTTATCATCTGCAATACAAGAGGAATGAAAAGGGGGTGTTTCCCTGGGGGCTCATCCATCTTCCTCAAATTACGCTTCATTTCCTTATTCAGCCTCTGACTTTTTGGCCGTCTTGAGAGGCGGTAGTTTCCCAGTGGAGAACCAAATAGACGAGTCGCACCCCCCCCCCCCCCCCAGTCCCCCGTCCCCTCCCTCCCCAACGGCCCTCCTCCCCTTTTGCCAGGTTCACCATTGACTGCAAAACGGTGTGAGAGACTGCTCCAGCCCTTCCCCTTCTATAATCGTTGACCACACCAACCCAATCAGCTATTATTAATTTTGATTGATGATAAGTAATTACTCTGGGATTCAAGGGACGGCGTAAAACAACGGTGGCTTTTGTTGGAAATATTGGGGCCGATGGGCATCAGAGTCAAGGAGGGAGGAGAGGCAGATGTTTCTCTCGCTCTCTGTCCTCTTCTCCGCGGCTAAAAACAATGCGTTTGGCCCCAGAATGAAAAAAAGAAGTGCTGCAACAATTGTTCCCTGGAGAGCGATAGTGTGCGAAATTAGATTCAGATAAAAGGTGGTTTACCCGAGGTCAACTGCAGTGTGGACACGGACACAAAGTGGCCAAAGTCAAATTTGAGAAGATTTCTACTTTGTATGAACTCGGAGAAGATTTTTTTTTTTTTAATAAATCATAAACTTTAATAGCTCTTATGTAGATCGCCTGTCATTTTAGGCATCCCAGTGTTTTTTCATCAATTAAATAACAGATGCGTTTTTGTTTTGCGTTTATAAGAGCAGCAATTCATCCTCTGATCAAAAATGCATGTGGAGAAGAAGAAGAAATCACTTTCCTCTTTTTTTCTTTCAGCAGAGGTTTAATCGCAGATCATTTCACCTTTTAAATGGCAATGGGAACTGATGATGATTAGCCCCATTGAGTCCTGGGTGCCCGGGCTCTCCAACTGGTCGTCTGATTGCATGAGGACATAAACATATCACCACCGACTCTGATTAGCAGTGGAGGGCCAGGCCAGGCTAATTCTTATAATTGCAAGTGACTTCAGCAGCACCTCTCTGTGATCTATTGAAACCATTTGCTCGAGCTCCTCTGCCTTTTCTTTCTGAGGACCTCTGATGGTGCAGTTCAGTTCTTCTCTCTGATTGTTCTGTTAAATGAATTTTAGTCACACTTTAAACGGCCAAATGAAACTGACATTAAAAGAGGATTTATTTATAATTTGAAGCCATTTTCTGACTTTTTTCTTTGTTGATGATAGAGCTATACTGATATAGATCTATTAAAAATAAATAAAGTATATTTCTTTATTTTTTTTTTATTATAAATAAAGTTATTTATCTTGAGGTAAATTGATTTAAAATTTAAAAAAAATCAAATCAAATCAAAACAGGCCTGACGATGATTTTTACTCGTACATAAAACCATAAACAGATCAACACTAATGTAAACGCCAAGGCTAATGAGCGACTGGCAGTTGTGACTTTATTGTGAATTTATTTTCCTACTATTGTTTTATTGGCTATTCAATTTTTATGTTATATCTGTGTGTGTGAAAGGTTGTCAGGAACTGTTTTTTCTTTTTCTTTTTTTAACAAACAAACAAACAGAAACAGATAAAGGAGCCTAATAAACATTACAATCTGTCCAAAACGTATACTCATTTAACATGATGCATCGTATCTTCGGCTTGTCTTTCATTTCAAACTTTAGAGTTGCCTTTGTAAACCCGGATACAGCGTGAGCGTGCACTATTGTATCTGTATTTGTGATATATTGTGAAAAATGTAAAACGAGCTGAGAGAAAATCTAAAATAATGAAAGCACATGTCGACATTACACGACCACAGTGGCATATTTTATTTTACATTAGGCCTAATTCCAATTATAAAAAAGCGTAATTACAATCGTATTTTGGGGAATAACAATTATGTATGCAAATAGGTATACCTGCAAAAACACATCATTACAGTGTCCATTAGCATCAAACTACGGGAATTATTATGTATAAAAATCCAAGTAACTTATGTCTTGATATAGTGCAAAAGTTAAAAAAAAAAAAAAAAAGCAAAGTAGCCTAAATGAAATATAAAACACAGTTGTAATATACTTTGTCAACTCAAGGCTATAGCTCCCTCTTGTGGTGCAAAATCAAACATGTCACTGTGCTGAAAGTTTGAGCTTGAGGTTAATGTGTCATAAAACAAGCAGCTGCTTCTTCCTCCCAAAGAGCACATGTGGCATAAAAGTGTATTTGAAAATATTGAGTGGTATTGTTTGGCATTAGTAAAGGTTTTAGAATATTACTGAGTATCATTCTCTTCACGTTTAGCAGCACACAAGTCTTCATCAGGTCCTATACAGCTGTGTAAAGAGCTCTCAGTGGATGTAGCCTCTGTAGTCAAGGAGCAGGTAGTTCTTGAGGAAGTTGGGCAGATCCAGTTTAGGGACCACCTTGTGCAGTCGGCCCTCAAGGAAGGTCCTGAGTCTGTAGCGTGCCAAGTGCTGCAGGGAGCGAGGAGTCATTTCCAAGGAGAAGATGGACTCATAGAACTGTTGGTGCTCCTGATTGGGAGAAAACACAAACCAACATCAGTTAATTTGGTAAAACACTGAGATCAGTCATTTCACTTAAAACATACTGCAGTTCACCTGCAAATGTGCAAGACACTTAAACATTATTACATCTTACAATTAATCGATATTATCCCTTTTTTTAAATATTAAATTCCATTGTGTTGTGTTACACTCACAAAACTTACATTTATACAAATCTGGTTTATTCATAACATTTCTGTAAATTAATGTGTTACTCAAAAAACAAAACAAATGAAATGCAACAATCTCAATAACTCTCAGATTGATGACCAGCTATTGATTTATTGGCATGGCTTAGCCAGACACTGACACCTATTACATCATATAAAAACCAAAGAAGAGGAGCAGGGTGCCAGTAAGAAACATTAAATATTATAAGTCTAATAAAATATTTGTTTTAAAAGACACAAATCCTGTTCATCAATTAACAATTTAAAGTACTTGCCTTAAACGCCTCTGCAGGAACAGACTCGACCCAGGTGTCTGTGACTTTGAGGTGACTGTAGGCATTCAGGAGGACTTCAATGGTGCGCGGAGATTCACAGCAGTGATTCAAAACCTAAAGAGAAACATAGACGCAGAGCAAAGCAAAGCAAAAGGAGTCATATAGCCATCATTTAAGTTCCTGAGCGAGCTTGTGACTCCATATAACTGAACATAGAACTAAAGTAATTAAACACTTGTGAAATGAACAGATTGGTCTTCCCTCCAGGGGTTTAACTGGAAATTATGCAATTAGTGCTAATTAATCTCCTATTAACACTTGCCTAATTAGCAACCATGCATTTTGTCTAGTGCACGTGGGTTCACTGATAGTTGTAGTCTGTTTCCCGCAGAGAGTGCAACACTTCATGTTGTGTCATGAAATGGGAATGATTTGAATGTTAAGTTGTGAAGTCTGGAACATTGCAAAGAACGGCTTAGTGTTTCAAGACTCTTACTCAAGGTGTTAACATGTGCAGTACCTGCTAATTATGCTAAATGAGCCACCTTGATGGCTCACACTGTAAAAAATGATTCACTTTTACAAGCCGGCTTTGGAATGCATTAGCCCATATTACATGCTTGTGCACACATTTTCTCCTCCAGCACTTTTAGATAACGTGCTCCTACCTTGGGCAGAGCTCCAGGCCACACGCGAATGGAACCATGGTTGAGCAAAGCACGAACAATCCTCTCAGGCTGGTGGGGAATCTTGAAGCACGCCTCTTTCAGGATGTTGTGCATGGGAGCTTCACCACCGTAGTCCATGCTGTTCACGTTGGCAGTGGCACCGTTAGCCAGGAGCATGTCCACTATGTCTGGGTTTACATTCTTACAGGCCATTTGCAAAGGAGTGTGGTTGTCCTGGTCGGTAATAGTGACATCGGCCCCTGCTGCCACCAGCATCTGGGACACTTTGAAGTAACGCTGGAGGTCCTGCGCCTCCTGGGGCTGAGAACAAGCAGTGTTCAGGGGTGTGAAACCCTCGACGTTCCGTTGGTTCACAGCAGCTCCGTAACGCAGGTAGAGATCGACGAGCTCTGGGAGGCCGTGTCTGGCTGCCACATGTAAAGGAGCGTAGTTTTCATCTTGAGTGCCACCATTGATTGCTGCACCATACTGAAGGAGATGTTTTGCACACCTGCAGACAGAGATACAGGTCTTTGTTTTGAATTACAGCAAAAGTTGTGTTCATTTAAACTGATTTTCAAGTTGGAAGTGATTCAACACTGTCAAATGTCTTTTTTTTGTCTGTATAGGTTTGATTAGAGTCTATAACCACATTGAGTTATCCAGTACTTATATCACTTATGTGTTTCACCTACTCTGCTCACCTGCTGGATGCCCTCTCCACAGCAGCAGGTGGTTTAACACATGGGGCTACACTGTATGGAACTCTTTGACAACCTTGAATGTATGACTAATACTACCTCATATAAATGTTCACTAACTTTAAATATCACAGTTTCCTCTTACAAAACTAAAGTCCATTAGCAATGAAAGCATTCTTGCTGGATTACAGTAGTATTACAACTATAAGATACAGTTTAACCAGTAGCTTGTGGCGGCTAATGTTAGCTAAAGTTACAATGTTTTAGTAAAAAAAAAATGCTGCACAATTGAATCACTTCACTGTGACACTAATGTCTTCCTTATATGTTTCTCATAATTATCACTGAAGCCAATAGAAACTGTTCATGAAAACTTACAGTCATGTTGTGGCTGCTTGCTAATGGGTTTTCTAACAACACACACAGCAAACCATACACAAATTTGTGTATTTTCTCACTCACTCAAGGGATTCTGGGCTTGTACAGATGTGCAAAGGCATAAGGCCTTCTTCAGAAACAGCATTGGCATTGGCGCCGTGCATCAGCAGCAGTTTGGTGCACTCTGGCTGGCAGTTTTCACAGGCCTCGTGGAGAGCAGTGGTGCCGCCAGGGGCTAGGTCGACGTTGGCACCACGTTGCAGCAGGAGATTCAGGCAGTCCGAGAAGCCTCGACTAGCTGTTATGTGAATTGGCGTGGTCAGCTCCTGTTCATAGGTCAGCGACCATAGTCCTGCCAGGGAATAGAGTTTAGACAAAGTCAGTTCTATAAATAAGGAAACACATCAGCTGTAACAGTTGCAAGAGTTCTGGGTCTTTTAATTGGAGCATAATTTATAATTTATGTCTGATAAGACCAAATCAGAATGTGAACAACTCTCCCTGATGCAAATTACTTTGACGGAAACAGTCAATCAGTCTTTAAAATCAAAACAGTAGAAAACCTACTCAGGCATCTGTAGTTAAATCTGAAGTTCCTCCATTCCTCTATGTCGCTGGTGTCATAAATGGCGTCAATAAGGTAGCCATACTCCTCGTCGTCGACGATGCTGAGTACCGTCAGCTCATCTCCAACAAGCAGAGAGTTCCAGAACTGCAGGACACAACCTGTGGCTTTGGCTGTGGCGATCACATCGTTGCGGTAAGCCTTTGGTTTGTGCCACCTTATCTTAGGTCCCACATAAGCCATATTGGAGTGTTTTCGTAATGGTATTGCTTCAGAACAAATGAGCGCTAATGTTGGTTGTTTGTCCAGACAGGGCTATTTCAGGGAGGTGTTATATGATATTGTGCATGACCTACTGAACTTAAAAAGCAATGGCACAGGAGCCAAATGCCGGTGCAGCACGTAGCACCTGATACACTGAAGTCAATGAACACCTGACCTGTTCTCTTGCAGGCATTTACGAGTGACGCATTCTTTTGAAAAATATGAGAGTATTTGTCAAATCCAGTCATTTTATATTGTGTATTCACTTTCATTTTGGTCTTTCCCAAAATAAAAGCAAACTTTTCTTTTCTTTAAGTATTCTTTCTTCTGTAAAGCCTGTTGCACTGAACAATGTGTTATGTGATGGACATATGATGGTTTCTATAAATATTGCCTCGTGCTCTGTTTCTATAAATATCACTTCACTCTGTCTTAAAATACTACCAGCCAGTGGGATGGACCAGCTGTGCTGCTTATTGTTGCACATTAAAATAATCTGAATTTTAAAGCAGTTTTTACTTTACTATTTCTCCTTTGATTTTCACATCAGGGGAATCAGTCTGTCATTTCTGTTAAAATAATGATTTGAGAAATTCCTAATTTTGGATACCAGTCTCCAGTAAAACCATTGGCTATGCCGTGCCAAATTGTATGAATTTCAAATTGAATGCCTAATGAAGATAGATGTTGTCTCCTACCTTCCCCTGTGGCGACCCAGCGCATGTCCCCTCCCTGTGGCTCAATGATGAGGTTTACTATGGATCCTCTAGGGAAGAGGTGCTGCATAGCCTCCAAGTTTCCTGTATACACAGCATTCTGGATAACCAAATCGTGGCACACAGCTGCTGGACGGGCCGTGCTGGACCTCAGCGGTTCTCTGTCCCTGGCCTCCTTCTTCAGCATATAGCTACTGAGGTGATGTGAGGCCACCTGCCTCTTGTACTTGTGTCTCTCTAGCATATCCTTGTCATGTTCAAGAGAACGCAAGGCCGTGTGTGTGAAGACAAAGCTGCCTCGCGACATGCTGAATGGCTTGCCTCACACAGAGAAAAGCGGTTCTGTATGATAAAGTGAGGCAGAAGGGCTGAAAAGGCCTGTTTCCCTGTTCCTGTTGTTGTTTCTCTCTCTGGCTAATGTCCACTATGTGCCTGCCGGCTGTTCACAGGGTTGGTTCACAGAGTTGTTTTGATATTTGGTATGAGGCCCTCCCTGCAGTGTGACAAGTAATGCTATTTTTATGTCTCACATGCAGCCACTCGAGCTGCTCCTATTTGCCTCCAGCAAAGTTACAGCCATGAAGTGTGTCTGCTGGCCTGCAAGTACTAAACGTGTTGAATAAACTCATGTTTTGTAACCACAGTACATGCTGTTTTCTTCTCATTTTATCTGACAAAACCTAAATAAGCAGAGTATCTGGGGTTTGCTTTCATAAAAAGTATAGGTTACATTACATTTGCATATTTTAAGTAGTGCTTATTCCTGATATCTTTAGAGGGTGTCCATCCATTTCTCCCTCTGGAAATCTGCTGAGCAAGAATAAAGGGTCAAGTAATATGATAAGAAACCTTTGCACTTCCCAGCAGTCCTTTCACAACTGAAATTTAAAAAAATTAAAGTAATGAACATCTTGGCAACTTTGAAGGTCAAATTTTGTCTTGACATTTTCTTTGCGGAAGAGCAAATAAGACTGCCCTATTTGTAAGCCCCTGTGAGTATGTGTTTGCAAAATGTCTTTTTCTGCTCCGTTTTTTTTTTTTACCAAGAGCCTTAATGGATTTTATGTATCCACATGCCTCCCTGCATTAGAACATTAGGCTGAATGACTGGCAACCGCTGTGTCACTCTGCCCCACGTGTAGTGTTCTGATGGTGGAGGGATGGTGCATAATTAAGCCTCTTAAGCCTACTTCCTAGGCATCTGACAAACCTCTCTTTTGACTGATGGATCACCATTTTCCAGCACTGGCTGAGTTTCTACCCAGTAAAAACCATCTTTCAAATCTATAGACACTGTTGGCAACAGTAACTGAGAATTACCTTTGAGTTTTTGAAAGACTCGTTAACTTTGATTTGATACGGCAGTCTGTTCAAATTAGCTGTGTTGAATATACAATTTCATAAAACATATATTTTAAGGTCTGTTTATCTTACTCTATGTTGGGGTCCATCAAGATACATGCAAGCTCGGCAGAAAACAAAGTCTGCACCACAGGTGGAAAAATACATGATATGTATGTGGAAGGTTTTACCTTCTTTCCCATTTGAAAACACAGAAGCATAGCTGCATCTCATCTATACCTTAACGACTGTTCTGGTATGGAAATCAAGGTCATTTATTTTATGTTACAGTTTGGTAATAGATGCCACATTAAACTGAAGGCAAGTAAGAGTTTCAACTTTGAAAACACACATTACCAGAGAGAGACTAGGAATATTGTTTTTGTGGCTGGAGTACATCCTTTTAAATGATATACATAATGAGTTTATAATATGCATCTGGGCTACCTCCTCTCTACTTTGATGTCTTCCAAATGGCCCGGGTGTCATCAGCAAAACATGTAGGCACTTTCCCGCCTCATTGACTCCCAAATGTATTTTAAATATCATTCCTGGTAACGCAATTATTTAAAACGCTGAACTAAACACTTACTAATGGGGAAAAAGACAGCGACTTCGATAAATTCATTTCTCAAATGGTGGGCATTCATGTTTCTTTTTTTTCTCTCTCTCTTTCTCTCTCTCTCTTTTCCTCTGTGAAGCGAAGGCAACTCTGATGACAACAAAAAACATCAGCAGTAGTACTGTAACACCCCCTGCCCTCACAGCTCCCCGTGGACATATTAAATCTTTGGTTTCCTCACATTACCCACCAGTAGCTGCCTCTCCAAGGTTTTCTGCATTGTGGTCAACCGCCTTCCTCTCCCAAGGCGGCAAGAGGCTGGACATCAGCAACAGCCCTGATGAGAGTGAGGCACTTCATTTATGCAATCATAGGCAATTAGTTCCCTCTGATTATGTGCCTCTTAATGCTGTTTTGAGTACTGTGGCACACAGTAATACAGAAAGAGATTAAACTATAGCCCTCCCTCCACACTGAGCAGTCATTTAATATACTGAGAACATAATGAAATGTACACAGTAATTACAGTAATATTAAATGCTAATGGGTTTGCAATTGGATCTGCTGTTAGTTTAAGAGACAGAGTGAGAGCACCCAAAGAAAGTCTAAGTTTAGAGCGTCATCATGACATCAGAGCACTCAATTAGCCATCAGGTGTTTCTTATTTTAATGATTTATGTGTTGTTTAATGTTATTTCAATCAGAGGGGGACTGTGTCTGGCCTATGGGTAATTCTTTGCTGGAAAGAGAGCAATTAATATGTAATTTACACATTTCAGCATACACCCAGGGCTTAACAAGAAACAGTCTAAAGTTTCTAATCTAGTGGTAGATTGACTTGGAGGTCACCATGGCAACATAATAAGAGAATGCTTAATTGGCTTAATTTTCTCCAGAGAGGATAGTTGATCCATTACGCATTTGTACTGGTTCTGATTCTCTATGCTTATTCACATTTTCTTAATATCATATTGACTTTGTGGTCCATACAGACACATTAAGCCAGACACACACAGTCTGCTTGAAGACTCTGATGCCATTTAAGCTGATCAGCACTGGTTTGTTTCCACATATATGGCTTAGAAAGGTGCCCTGTTTGCAAATCTTCCCATGGTCTCATCACATCGGCTGATGCTTGGTGGAGAACCTAAATGAATTTATAGAAGTCTGAATTGAACAGTAGCTCCAAACTATTCTGTGGAAGCATGATTACTTTTTCTGTACTCTTTCAGCTCTGAGCCCACTACCTATAATGTATTGTATCGGTCTTTGCAGATTCCAATTGTCTCTCAATGCACTGATCAACACGCAAATAGCCCCCTGTTTCATCATGACAATTGAGAGGTTCATATTTCAACCTAATAGTCCTGTATAACTTTAACCATCTATCACAACCTCATTTCATTGCGGTTGCAGTTAATACGCGCTTCCCTGCCAAGTGGAACATTTTCTAATGATGCACTCTCACACGAAAACAAGGCAAGCCAGTCTGGGTTCTGCATCACTCACTAATGCACCCATCCATAATATGTTCATAGCAGCCTGCCTAAAGGAGACAGCGATGACTACCAGTAGGCATGGGCATGAGAGGGGATATGGAGAAGGGTGCAAGATACAAAACCTAAATGGCCATGATAATCATGAACAAAGTCACTGCCATCAAAGAGTGTATCACCCCCCATAATAACATCTGTAGATTTCATATCATTACCATGAATACTGGGAAACATCTAAAATGGGTATCTCAACAATAACAGTCAGCGGTTGGAGTCACATCCGAGGGCATTATCTCAGTGAGCCTGTCTTTGTAGGATGTTGATAAGGGTAGCCTAATATGTGTATGTAAAGCCTGATGTAAACACCATCCTAATTAGAGAGACCTTTATCAGTTCCTCCATTTTATGCAGATTGGACTGGTGCAAACGCTAGTGTCATTATCCTGTAATCAAGTACTATTCAGTTGACAGTGCTGTCTTCTAAAAGCCTGATTAGAATGCATAACAAGGACACAATACTGCATTATTTCAGTCACTTTATGTCAATTTTTAAAGTTAAATGAATAATGGAGTTGAGACTGAAGCATCAGAAGTGAGAAATTATATTCTAAAAACAGTCCACAATATTATAATCATTCCATGAAATGTGTAGCCTACCTCTCACATATTATGTGAGATAAATGATGGTTAGTTGAGTCAGAAGTAGGCTCTTCTTTTTCCGCAAACAAAAAAAAAAAAAAACTAACTTTGATAAACCATAGGTTGTTTTAACAGCCTTTGGTCCTGAAGATATTTCTAAATCCCCAAGACTTATTCAGCTGGGTAAAAAAAAAAAAAAAAAAAAAAAAAGTTTTGTAGATGGGTTTCAACCATTTGTGGATGGTCATGGTCAGTCAAATGTAGCCTAGGCCCTACATAGATGTTCTCCTGTTCTCATCTTGTGGGAACCTAACTAGCCTATCACAAGTTAGTTGGTGTCAACCAATTTGCATTTATGTAGGCCAATGTTAAATCTTTAGAAGAAGATCAAAAGATTCAGAGTCTGATCTTATTTTTTGGTTTAGAATTCTCACAGCTACTTTGGATGGAATTTTGGCGGAATTCCAAAAAGTCGTCACAACTGAACAACAACAGGGAATGGAAAGTAGCCTACAGTATGTTAGTTCCGGTAGCCATCATTGTTTTTTGCTGGTAACTGCGGGGACATGTAAATATTTGTGTTGCCTGTGGCGGGCTATAGCTACGTACAGTAGGCTACTAAAGCGGCTGGCTACAGACAGAGGATATCATGGAAATATTGGTAAGTGTCCTTAAATGGAGCTTAAATGTTTCTAGTTTAACGTTAACAGGTTTGACAACAACAAACACAGTGACACCTGCCAGTCGTGCTAGCTTTGAGCTGGTTAGCTAGTGTGAGAGGTAACGTTAGGCTAACTTAACTAACTTAAGTGCATCATCTGCGGTGCCGCACTTGGCACAAAATCTAACTCTGAAGGTAAAGTTAGGCCTACATGTAACGTTAGGTAGTTTCTTTTTTCTTTTTTTCTGTTCGATGCAAAACTCCTAGGCGTATCAGAGAAACAACCCAGCTTTACCCCTTATTAGCCAGCCTTATTAGCCATTGCAATGACTTGAGGCGCGGTTGCTACCTGTTTTGGCTCGTAGGCTAACGTTACCTTATCAAAACGTTCAGTAATCCAGTAGGTTAGGAGTTATCTACCTAGCAAAACTGAGAGGATGTCGGAAAAAATAAGTCTATTGTCCTTTTATGACTCTGTGGACCTCTTTAGCATCTGGATCAAAATACACAAACCTGGCTATGAGGTAGGCCTATTAAAAGTAACGTTAAGCTTCATGCCTAGCAGCTACAGCAAGGATAGCATAGTAGTATGCTGTAGATTTGAACACTTTTGGTTTGTGAGTCATTTCAAATGAGTAGCCTTTTATTCAGAAGATAATGTACTGAAGCATTGAGTTTTCTTTCCTAACTGTTACCCTGACAACAACACAGTCACCTGGTTAAATCCACACCTGTCAGAGCTGGTACAGTATGTGCTCTCATCGCAACCCCATTCATTTACTACTTTATTCATCCCCAAATGTCTGTCAGCTCATTACCATTTGCAGAAGAATAAAAAAGCCTGATGGCTGAAGAAACATGTGAGCTCTGTCCTTTGGCAAACGGCATAATAAGACGAGCCTCTGACATGAGTAATTTTTTATTTTTATTTTTTACCTTTAACATTTTTGGATGATTAACTCATCAGTATCCACTAGGCTATAGAATATGTGACTATTGAGCTGCAGCTGTTGTGATCATGTTTTAACATTAATTGCTGCTGAGTTAAAAAAACAAAAAAACAATAACTAGCTACATTTTAAACAATTCGTTTTTATAACAGATTTTTTGCAAAAACTGCACGAATACAGGTGTGAAAGTCATAGGCTACCTGGCCCTATGCATGTGGATTATTTTAGCTTTGTGTGGTTAATTTGAACACCAAACTGGTGATATGCAGCTGATAGCTCTCTGTGCGAATATCATCTTGTGCAATGAGCTTTTGTTGACATCAATGTAATGTAACAGAGTTACGCCATCTAGTGGCTTAATGCTGGCGTTTTGCTGCTTTTCCCTTCTCTACATGAAATATGATTTAAGAATAAAGAGGAAAAACAGCTTTTGTGCGTTTATTGAAATCACCCAGCTCACAAAGAAATTGATACACGTGGTTGAAAGCCCTTTTTGTGATAGCTTTGTGCCCCCCTTTTCCCCCCCTCATTTGGAGCTGGTGTACTTGGTGACAGCCTTGGTGCCTTCAGACACGGCGTGCTTCGCCAGCTCCCCGGGCAGCAGCAGCCTCACCGCGGTTTGCACCTCCCTGCTGGTGATGGTGGAGCGCTTATTGTACTGAGCCAGCCGGGACGCCTCCGTGGCAATCCTCTCAAACAGGTCATTCACGAAGGAGTTCATGACGCTCATTGCCCTGCTGGAAATCCCCGTGTCCGGATGAACCTGTGAACACAGAAAAAGGGGGTAATTAGCTCATGTCACGTTAGTAAAACCGAAGCTCAGCGTAGTTTTCTCTCTCTTCATCCACCTGTTTCAAAACTTTATAGATGTACATGGCGTAAGTTTCTCTTCGTTTGGTTTTTCTTTTCGGTTTTTTCTCACTCGAACCTTTTCCCTTCTTTTTGGATACATCGTTAGACATTTTGGCAACGGTGTAACGTGATGATATCAAATGTGTGAAGCAGCTAACGAGTCGCTTCGGAATGATTATTCCATGAGCAGCTGTTCATGTAGCGGCGTTAATTAGCGCCTTATTTAGTTCACCTGCCGTGTGTTTGGACCTGTGCCTCACGACAGGAATATGAGCATTAATTCAGCTCCATTTAACCGTGTGAGTTTTATTTAACTGGGTGTTGTTGCACTCCTGTATAACACTTATATGATAATTGGAGGTAACTTTAGAAAATTGTGCCGTTGTAGGTGACGATGACGTCCACTGGGAGGCACACTTGTACCAGATTTAAAGGCTTTAAAAGTGGGGTTGTATACCCACTGTAGGCTTCACTATAATCCACTGCATATCTTCTGTGTAGCTTGTCACAAAATATCTTTGACTTACATCTCAGGGATACATTTAAATATCATAACATTTACCAGTAAACACCTGGAGGCGACATTTGTATAGTCACAGTCAGTGTTTAGGTAAGGCATGGGCCTGTGCTGTTTTCAGATAGATTTATGTACATTGAGGGTACACTTATTAAAAATGTATGGTATTATGAGTATGGGGCTGGATTAAAGTAGGCACTTGCGCCAGAGCCCCAGTCCCAAAAGCCCCATATTAATTTAGCCTGATATGGTATATGACAATCTGACGAAATGCAGATATGTCTGGGAATTTGCACAATTGAGGTATATAGTTGAAGCTTTCTAATACAGAACGACACTGTGTTAATTCCCTATTACCGTATTTTAATCGTGTGAATTAACTCTTTTGTGGCTAAATTTACTCCTATATGGAAGTAATTGGACAAGGACAAGTAATGTTTCAGCATGGTGATAATGACTGCTCCCTTTGTAAAATATGATAAGGCTCACTCTCAGCATATCCTCAGCACATGAAAAATTCACAGACTATATTTGCAATTTACAATAGCTTCATCAGCTACCACGTCTGTGGTGTTAGCTGGGTGTAGAGATGAGCACAAAGTAGGTTTTGCTCTGAGGCCTCCTAGTGGCTTCATCTGCCCTCTTGATCTGCTCCACAGAGTCCTTTAGGCATTGCTGGTGTCTGACTGTGGTAATGTGGCTCTTTGTATGATAGTGGTGTGCTTACATCATGTGTTTGACCTTGGAAACATCCTGTCTGATTTAAGATTGTCATGCTTACAATTGAGATAAAACAATTTCTGCTCCAGCGCTGGATATTCTTTTTTCTCTTTCTCTCTCTCTTCCAGACCGGTCTTTTTGTTTTATTTGGGTTGAAAAGTTTAACATCTAAATAAGCCCATAGAGAGTTAATGTTGTAGTCTCTTAGTATAATGGCACATTAAAGGAGTAACTTGAAACAGCTTTGATTATAAAACATGCAAGCAGCTCCTGTTTTTGTCCACAGTTAGTGTTTTATCTTAAAGAATCCTTTCTATGTTTTTTCCCAACACCCATGTAACTGCATTTTTCTGTTTTACAGTTAAACATTATCAATAAAATATACCCTGATACAAACTGTGAAGATATAACCAATAATACAACTGATATATCCATCCGTCTGATGTGTATGTATGTGCGATGGTCCTACAGTAGCTCCTTCTACCATCTTTCTACCATTTTTGGTTAAAGTGTTACTGGATTTCTTATTGAAAAGCTTTAGATATGTTTTAAAAGGTGTTTTCACTCTTATGAAGCAAGGTGTAAGGACACGCCTTCCTGTCTGTCATGCAGTGCAAAACAAACATAAATGCACACAATAGGAAACACATCAGTATTATTTGTTTTGAGGTTTTACTTCTCAGACTTGGGCTTTAACACTTCACAGACCCTCTCATATGCTCCTGGATTTACTAAAGAAAATCACAGATTTGTGTTGATCAGTTGCCATTTGTGTGAGTATTTGGGGGCTAAATCTCCTCATAGATCACAGTCATTTGTGTGTTCAGGGTCTCAGGCTTTTTGTTCCCCTCTCAATTTTCCTCTCTGTAAGTGCACAGCCGATATTGAGCATTTATGCAAGGTCGTTTGCAGCTATTGCCACACACTGAATAGAAGGCATTGGTTGACTGTATTTTGAGGACCATCTTTTTCTCTGTTGTCTGGCAGATTTCTTCTGTTTGGCTGTTTCATCTGAAGAGAAGATGGCAAAAAAGGTGAGTGTGTGTGCACATCTGCTACCTCTCTACATTTGCTTGCCAGTCACAGAAGAAGAAAATTGTTGGCTGTTCTGTTTATCACAGCCTTTCATATCAACATATTGTTTAAGGCTATGAGGCGTGTTTATTGTTTTATTTCTGAAGGATTTGAAGATTAATAGAACAAAGCTGAGCTTCGTACCTGCAGTGATTATTCTGTAGTTGCTAAATGCACAAATTGTGCCAGTCTTGTAGACAGATATTCCAGTTTTGGGTTTTTAAAAAACATGCGCACACTCTAGAAAATGGAGAAGTGGCTTAGTTGTGATTTGAGCAGTTGAAAACCTTAAGGAAAAAATATAAATTTGTTGCTCTCCACAGAAAAGTCTGATAACAACATAGATGAAAAAGAAACAGGAACACTGGCTGACCTATGGGTTAAAGCAGAAGTAAGTGATATATTTGTGTTAATATAAGTCTTAAATAGTTATATCTTCCGACAGCAATCACTTACATAGAGTGTTTGGTCTGAAACACGGGTCTGTCAGTCCCTCTGCTCTGCTCTGAGCAGAGGAGAAAACATTTATCGTATCCTACAGTTTTTATCCAATGAGGAGAGAGAACGGCATGCAGGGCTGTGTGTGCAGCCAAGGGACGCCGTGAATGTGGTGACGTAGGGACGAGGACTGTTATGGTGCGTTCAAGGAAACTCGTAACTCGTGCTTTTCCGACCTGTGAAGTCATACCAGTTCAATCTGGTACGAGTTCATGGGTCGGAAGTTACGAGTGGCCGTTATAGTGACTTTCACAGGTAAAACAGGTCGGAAAAAAACACGAGTGGGTTGCCTGAAACGCTACAAAGTCGTAAGTTGTGACTTGAAGCTGTAATTTACGGTTTCAAAAGCCTACCTGGAACGCAGCATTAGCCAAAACGACCGGATCGCTTACTTCTGCTTTAACTACCTCTGTGAACAAAATAGTTGTATTTCTGTTTTTTATGTATTCAAACATCTCCTACTAATTATAAAAAAGGGTACCGTTGCAAATGTGTAGAGCTGCAACAATTAATCGCACAATAATCAATTATTAAATTAAGCATCAACTATTTTGATAATCAAATAACCGGTTTGGGTAGTTTTTTTTTTTTAAGAAAAAAAGTCCAAATCTAATTTCAGCTTCTTAAATGTGAATATTTCTGGTTTATTTGTTCCTTTATGACAATAAACTGGGTATCTCTTTGGTTTGTGGACAAAACAAGACATTTGAAGACGTTTTCTCGTGGTTTTGGAAACACTGATTGACATTTTTCAATATTTTTTTTAACATTTTATTGACCAAACAACTAATCGATTAATTGTTAAAATAATCGACAGATTAATTGATAATGAAAATAATTGTTAGTTGCAGCCCTACGAATGTGCTTGTGCAAGCTGGTGAAAGAGCTTGGACACCAGGACAGTTGAATCACATACAGTATTAAGTGTAATCTGTACCTCAGGTTGTATTGCTCCTTCATAGTGGCAACGCTCCACTCTGTGCGTCTATGTTGTGTCCCTGCTTTCTCTCCCTTAACTTCATGATATATGTGCTTTTAAATGTCGACTGCTTTGCTGCCGGGTTCAGTTCTTAGCAGGATAATCTGTCCTGTGAGGTGCTTGCCAAGTCTGCATAACTTGGGCATCACAAAGAATGACTCACTGTAATTGCTCCTTTTTAGCTCTATATCATACATGGGCGGTGTGCTTGTCATAGGAAATTTCTCTAGCAATTACAGTGCATTACTTAATACCCAGCATCCTTTACCATCACATGGTGAGAGTGGCAACAGTGTTGATTTTCTGTTGTCACTAGATTCAGATGACTTGTTAAGTTAGCTTCAGCTTTTTCTTTGAATATTTTGTGACATATTTTTTAAGGCTGACCCAAAAAAATCGAAACTTCGTTTGGTCAGACCTTATGGCTGCCACTTTTTTGTCACATTTGTTCATTTCTGCCAGAACTAATGTAGTTCAATCAGGACAGACTATTTATGACAAGAGAGCCAGGTTTGAAGATGAAGATGAAATTACATTTATTGTGCACAAAATAAACTTTGGTGCTTAGACCACGGGGTGGAGGCCAGCTGAGTAAACTGATCTGGGGATGAGAAGCTTGCATCTGAAGAAGTTATATCCCCCCCCCGGGCCTAGACACTGGTGGTGGTAGGGAAGCTTGAAGTCGCCTGATGAGGGAACTTCTCGGTTGAAGATCCAGATTAAGATAGTCTGTATCTTGATAGAGGTGGTGCAGGGGTGAGAGGTGGGCTGAGAGTTTTTTTGAAATGACGGCTGGATGACAGCAGAGAGAGTACTTTTAAATTTGACGCTAATGACTGATGGGTAGAAGAGAAAGAGGATGGCAGACTGTGGTTGAATTATGAGAATAAGGGTGGAGCGAGAAGATAGCGGGAAAACAGGGAAAGGGCTTTGAGGCGTGCTTAAAGAGGAACTAAGCAGGATTTCTCCCCTGGCTATGCTACATTTTTGCCTTAATTAAAAGCTCCGTTAACTACATGACTTGTGACTTGTTACGAGTGAGAACGGAGGCTCTCTGCCTTCACCTGGTGTCTCACGGCTGCAACATCGTCCAACCTTGCAACATCAGCGTAAGTTACGCCGGGATTCCACTGGATGCGGAACGATTCCGAAACGGGTCCGCTACGGAACGGCTGCGTACTCCGACTCCGTCAACTCACACCGGTTCCGTCCGTGATGTTGATTGTTGCGGCTCCGCCGCACAGCGGGAACACGTGATCTCGCGATAAAGCGGGTTGTAGTTTCCATAAAGTGAACCACAAAATCAAAAACAATTAATTTAATCCAGAGGAGTAGTAGAGAAACAACTTGGTGCTGACCTGACTTGATTTTACTATCACTATCTCCTTGTCCATGGTGTAAACGGGGTGAAATGATGTCTGAAAACCTCCGAGCTGCTGACTTCAGGCCGGTCACTGCCCATTACAACGTTTTCAAGTTGTAAAGCAGGAAATATGCTCCGCTGTAAACATGGTGTATTTTATTTTGAAAATTAACCGGGTGTTTTATTTTGTATTTTGTCCGTGATTTCCTGTCATACACGACCTGCTCTGTGCTGCTTGATGCGCCGTGCTCCGGCGTCCGGCAAAAATAGAAGCTCTGCGTATGTGTTGCGAGGGCTGCCGGATGCCGGTGCCGTTCCGGACCCACGACCCGGAGTCGGTGGACGCTCGTTCTCCGCCCCGGTGTCCCAGCTCTCGTCTCTGCACCCCGCGACACAAACGCGCTCTGTAACCCCTAATCTTTGGTTTATGATGGTTAAGAGAACACAAACACACGCGCCGTAACATTGTTTATGTTATGTAACGTTTCAATTTATTGATTTTTCGCTGGCTTTGTTGTAAACAAATGCACATGGCTGAGAGCAGCATAACCAGAACAGCGGAAAAGCGAGCAGACTTGCATAGCTCCCCTTTAAAGAGATCTTCTTGTCTGAACTTTAGCTTAGCTTCATTTTAACATGCAGAACCTTCTCCTAGATCAGTGGTTCCCAACCTTTTTTGGCTTGTGTCATAACCCCATTTTGACATGATAAATTTCTGGCGACCCCAGAGAATTATTTTTTTCTAGAATTCGTTTTTGATCATGTTTGTTATACTGTATTGCAAATACTTACTTTCCCCCTACTGCGTCCTGGAAGCACAGTTCTGGTCTGGTTTTGGTGTTGACAAAGGTAGTTTGGTTGGGGACTGTAGTAGAGAATTTATTATGCTCATGGTTGTTTATATTCAGTTTTTACTCTGTGACAGAAAAGTCAACAGGACAGGGGGGCATATTAACCTACTGAAACAATGCATATCGCCGCCTGAGGAGGCAGACACCGTCCGTTATTCGATTTTCTCTGTTGCATGTAAACTGGGACAAGAACAGAAGTCCGACTAGACAGCCCACAGTGAGTCACTTGTGCAGTCACGTGATTGTGGCCGTCAATCAAGATGCACTAGCTCAGATATTTTTATATGCTGCATTTTATTTGAACCCAATTTACATTTGAGAAAGTGAGAATACAGTTGTTTAAGATTGCGTGGGGTTTTTAATCATAATTGTAAAAAGAACAATAATTGTTTAGAGGTACAATATGTTAGCCGCGTAAACCAGCCTCTCGCGGAAATGCATTTAATTTCATTTCTCGGGAGAGTCTGGCCCCACCCCCCCTCTAAGCGTTTGGGGTGGGCGGGAGTAGTAGCAAAGACGGTTTAAAGCAGAACTATGCAGGATTTCGGCTGTAATTATTGTGGCTCAGAGTCACTGTGATGGTAGAGTGACCTATTATGAGGTGAATGGGGTCTAGGCCAATGCGCTCACCCCCCCCACTGGCTGAAAACCGCACTTGCAAGATCAGTCCTCCGTCTCGGTGTAAATCTCATCAATGGATAGAACTATCGCGAGAAACTGCCTTACGGCAGTACGAGATAAGAACGCAGATGACGTCATGCATGTCATGAATCGTGATTGGTTTGAGTTCGGAAAGTCGGAGGAAACCATGGAAACATGTTTGTACTGATGAAGTTCGGCTTGTGGCTAACACGGAGCTAATGCTAACAGACACACACACACCATGGATCTTTTATAAGATAATGTAATACATCATGACACACACACACACGCCTTCGCGTTTTGGAACCTTTATTCATGTGTGTGTGTATGTCTGTGTCTTTGTCTGTGTGTGGCCGTATTAGCGTTAGCTCCGTGTTAGCATTAGCTCCCTGTTAGCGTTAGCTCCGTGTTAGCATTAGCTCCGTGCTTAGCAAACACCGCTCTCTACCTTCAGCAGTAAACACAAGCACGTGTAGGGAGGGGGTGGAGGAGGTGGGGCGGCGAGTTTTTTTTTTACGACAGTGACATGTGCCTCCCAGAACTGTGGGGGAGCCCCGGAGAGGGAAAAAAAGAGAAACCAACGAAGGAGCGAGCTATTTCCGGCCAAGTTGCATAGTTCTGCTTTAATATCTTTGGTAGTAGAGTTGACAGACAACCCCATTCAGCCAATCAGCAAGTTGGTGTAGTGACGGGGCTTTGCACCAGTCGGTCCCTGATTGGCCAACGTGCTGTGTCAATCACAGCGGGCGACGCTGATTGGCTCGGCCTTCTGAGGGTTTCAGGCCAAACGCTTAGAATGGGGATGAGGCCAGACTCTCCCTCGGAATGAAATGAAATGCACTTCCGCGAGAGGCTGGTTTACGAGGCTAACAATATGTAAGAATGTGGCCAAAATTGTTGCTGCAATCAAATTCAAAACACAGCAGCGCGTTGTCCCCCCTCCCCTACCCACCAGACTCGAGGTTGCCAGACAGCATTCATCAACAACCTCACTGTTTTATTGCTCTGACTCACAGTAACTACGAGCAGAGTTCACGTCACTCAGGTGATCTGCAAGTTATTGTTACATTACCGCTCCGACGCTGTGTCTGTGTGTGCAGCGCTGACACGCACTGACACAGACAGTAACCCCGCATCTACCGGAGCCTTAGTGCGCGTTCTTCACGCAGAATAAACGACGCGAGCCGCTCCGTTTCTCCTCCACTTTCTGACGTCGGATCATAAAACATGACGACCGGAGCCAGGAGAACTGGCCGGGCCGGACTCCTCTCATGAACCGCTGGCTCCACACGTTCACCATCACTTCATTTACCATCGGCTCCATTTCGCCACATTTCCTCCCTCTTTTCTAACTTTCACTTTGTAATTCTTCCCTTTAGCTTTAGCGTTAGCAGCAGCTCAAACTAACCAGGCTATATGCTCACAACAGCAAGCTGTGTATCAAACGGCAGAGCGACAAGCCGCTTATTTCTACCGTGTGGTCTCAAGGAAATATGACCATAATAATCGATAATAGAACACAATCTTTTTTTCACAACCTCGTTTTATCTCTCAGCCATATTTGCAGCTCAGTGGAAGCTAACTGGCAACCCGGAGGCTGAAATGCCACTGACGCTGTGACTGGGAGAAAGTGCTGGGTGGCGACACAAGCCAACCATAGAAATTCAAAACATAAACGTGATTTGCGGTCTGCAAAAAAAATGTTTTAATGCAAATATTTTGGCTGTAGGATTGTTGTTGGTGAGTTCAGTATGTTATATGAACATTATTCCTCAGTCTCTCTGAAATACTAGGATGATTTTACAGCCAGTTGCTTTAGATTTCTTACATATTGTACCTTTAAGAAATATTTTTATCAGTAATTTTTTTTTCAATCAATTACTAGACAGTTCAGGCGACCCTGTTTAAATTCCAGGTGACCCCACGGGGTCGTGACCCAAGGTTGGAAAACACTGTCCTAGATCCTAGAAATGTAGTTGTATCAAATTGTTATTTAATTAATTGTTATTTAAAAAAACTGTTTTTTTTTAATGTTGCATTCATGTCTGCATGCTCATACATATGCTATTGCATATCTAGACTAGTTAAGCTGCAAGACATTGTGCCCATCAGAAATAAATTATGATTAATCTAAAAGCCAGATAGTTTTTTGGTCTGGAATTTTTTACAACATTAGCTGAGAGCCAAAAGTCAAATTCAAAGGCCCCCCAAAATGAGAGTGCAGTGCTCAGCACCACCTCAAATGTTACCCTCCTTATTAATATTCTCTGCATTATGCCGTGCATTCCACCATCCACTTGAAAGCCAATTACTGTTGAAAGTCCACTGCTTTCATCCTGCAATCTGCAACAACAGGCATGCCTGCTAGTGTGAATTTGGAATTTAAGTTTCCTAATCTTTACACAGGACAGTGGTTACCAAATGTAAAGCATGGAGAGATTTTCTGTTCAGTCGCTGTATATAGAATTTGAATGTCAAATGCAAAATTTATCAAATGCCTATCTCGTGGTATCGTTGAATTAACTCCTCGTCATGGAATGAGACACATCTAAACGGGGACGAACTCTCCTCTCCCAGCAGTAAAAATAAGGGAACATTTAGCCACATTTTTTCAGACAAGACGATTGTCTCATAAACTATATACAATATTTATATACAACCACCACATTCTACAAACTCAGTCCCCGGAGATGACGATTGCTGCTGGTGTCTTGCCTACTGTGTGTTTTTCAGCAAACAAGAAAAGTCAGTTACCTTGATTTTCCCCCTACACTATGCATTTTATATAGTGCTCCCTGATACTCATTAATTTATGTCATATTTTATTTCTCACCAATGAACAGAATGTGTCAGACTTGATTTCTGTTGTTGGCAGTAACTTAATTAAATATTTTTGTTTATTTTAATGTGTAACGGCACTGCTTTACCTGTTTGTGTTTGTGATTGAGGACACATTAAAGCCCAGTGACGGTCTCATATGTTAAATGGGCACAGCATCATCCATCACTGTTAAGTGTTTTTTCAGCACAGTAATCATTATCGGTCATGAGTGCAAATACAAAGGAGTGCAGCTGAATCTTGTTCATTCTAAAGTGTTGAAGGTATTAGCCAGTTTTGACTGAAGTATGAACCACTTGTAAATTCAAACATTTTAATTGATTCAAAGGCTTTTTGACTAAGGCCTTGTTCACAGTTCACACTGCCTCTCCAAATTGGATTTTTAGCATATCCAGATTGTATCTAGTTTTCTAATTTTGCCAGAAAAGCTGCTGTAAAAAACACTTGAGATCCGATTTTTACAAATCTAATTCAAACCACATACCGGAGTGTGGTTTCAAATACAATTCTGATCAGGTTTGTACAGATCAGTTTCAATGTGAATGGCTCTACTGCTCAGATGGCATTTCGGAGCTGATAATGTTAAACGACTGACATGACAAATCATGCAGAATGTCTGCTCTCGCATCCAGAAATTTGAGTGCCACATTGCATCGTCAAACGTCCCCAGAACGTAGTTCCACCAGGTTGCTGTAACATCTTTGCAATTAAAGCCATGGTCTACGATTTGAAAGATTGATCATTATTACAGTATTAACGTCATTTTGATGGTGGTTATGACCCTATAGTATGACCTACACAAAGTGAAGAGCAAAAGGAATGAAAAAAATCCATTCTCCCTCGCGGCTGCAGGCCTGCAGAGAAATTGACCAATAGGAGCCATTCGCCACATGGCTCCTATTGGTCAATATCTCTCCCGTTGCCGGTACCGGTGCCAGTTGCCGTCACCACAGACATTACCGGTACAGTACTGGTCCTGTCGGCCTGTCCACTACCAGTGGCGCCGTCAGTACCGGTGCCGAGTAAAGCTCCAGAGCTTGAGGGAGGCTGGTTGGCTGCACGGCCCAGCACAGGGCACTGGTGTGGGGGTGAGAGGAGCAGGGAGACTCGGGCTCTGGAGCTCAGCGGAGCTGCGGTGTGCAGCAGTCTCACCGACACAACCCCATTCATGCTGCAGCGGCGGCACCATTCATCCTATTAGCCATTTTTCTACCACTTCAGTGAGTTTAGAAACATTATTTTAAGGTCGAAAAACTACGTAGTGGAGCTTGAAAAGACAGAGAGGAAGAGGAGATGCAACAAAACAAAAGTAAACATCGTGTCATCGTTTGACCGATGGAGAGAAAGCTCCGCCATGATATGAGCCTGAGAAGCGATGCGGATACAGCTGAGTTTTTGTTGAACAGGTAATGTTTGGTTTTTATTGTGGAAGTTGTGACTTGTGAATCCGACATTGTTACTCTACATTCAAAGCTGGCGCCGTGTTTGGTTTCTGCTGGCAGGCTTGTTGCTCTGCTCTGCTGAAGGGGGTGTGTCGTTAGGAAGCTCGGAGGGGAGGGACATACGAGCTTGGAGGGGAGGGGTGTGTGTCTGTGTGTGTGTGTGTTTCAAATCTTTCTCATCGTCTTTCAAAGAGTAGACCATAGCTTTAACAGACTTTTTTTTGTTTATTAGCAGCCTATGTGCTGCAGCTCCACCACATGATTTGGGACAGACACAAGCACAGTTCACTGTCATCCGTTTTGCTTGTTTGTTTGTTTTCTGGGCGTAGCCTGTTACCATAGAAATCAATGTGGATAAGACACAGGCAATATGGACACGCGCAGATTGAATCTGATCACTTGCAATATGTAATGTGAACAGTCAGTCAGTAAAATCGGATTCTGATCAGATTTGCAAAACAATCAGATTTGGGCTGCAGTCTGAACAAGCCCTAAGAGTCATGCAGGATATATTTAAAGTGTCATGATGTTATTAGTCATTAGGTAACTCAATTTAGTTTGGACTGCTTTTGATGGATGAAGCAAAGAAAAAAAGGCCAATGTCTTATTATTTTAAAATTTCAGTACTTTGTACAGACATTATTGTCGGTTGACCTATTCTAGCTGGTAGCATTCCCTGTCAGAAAAAAAGAGGTGATAGGTGAATTCAAAACTGAAACAGTCACTTCAGGTATCATTTTGCATTTCCTCCAGTGAGCACTTTTCAGATTGCATTTTGACTGTGACAATGCATGGTTGACACTGCGTTTCTCAGAAGTTCATGGATGAAATGGTTTTCATGGTTTTATCAGTTGCATACCTCTGTAGTGTTGTGGGTAACGGTTGCTATGCTGTCTGCGCTTGGTTACCAGGGCAGAATATTGATTCAATCCTCAAGGGCTTTGGTCATATCTGTTCACCTATTGTTATGATAATAAGACATCCCCGGGTAGCCAATGAGTGATAATCTTGTTTGGTCCTGTGAGAAATGAAAAAGGTTTCTCAGAATGGTGTGGTGAACTTTTAACCCCAATAAAATCACCAACTCCATTACTGGGTAAGACTGAACCACTCTTGTCGTCACACACGATAGCCTTGCACAGCTGTAGCCAGACTGTGAAATGCCTTTGGGATTAGTCTGTCACTCTAAACTACAAAAGAATTGAAATAATTTACCTTTGCAGTCACAGGAAAGGACAAAGCATAAATATCTAAAATCAGATTATGTGTAATTTGATGAATAATAATTAAGGATCGATCTAACCATGTGGTTTGGGTAATTTATTTGCATTTGTCACTAATTTGCATTGTTATGAAAAGATTAAAATGTTAACTTCATTACATGTCAGTGCGATAAACATGCAACCTGTGGCATTCTTTTATGCGAGATTGCGAGTAAACATGTTGATGACAGAGAGTGTAGGAGCAGCTCGCAGCATAATACTGGTGAAGGTGGTGTCCAGATTGAGAGACTACCCCTGTGAGCACAGACACACAAGCAAAGCAGCCATTCAGCAGTGGGATGGATCCTGACTACTAAAGAGGAAGAGGGAAAGAGAGGGAGACTGAAAGAGAGAGCGAGAGCAAGAAATGGGGGAGTGGTGGGAGAGAGAGAGAGGAAGCGAAAAAGAGAGTGAAAGGCTCCACACAGCAGAATATAAATCTGTATGTTAACAGGACTAAAGCTGGAGGTTTTCGAAGCGGCTTTAGTGGTTGCACTGGTGGGGGGTGACCATAAAGCATCAAGAGGTGGTCTTCCCTATTAACTGAGGATCTGTGCAAATAAAGAAGTGGGACCCGTGGAAGCCGTGAACGCCGGTTGTCAAGCACAGTGGTGGGTTGGTCGGAGGTCTCTGACCCTCTCATTTTCATTTTTGGAAGAAAAGAGAAGAGCAAAAGAGACACGAGAGAAAAAAGGAAGGTGGCAGCGAGGGACCAGTGAGCCATTTCTCTCTTTATTACCTCCATTCACAAAACCATTGCATCCCATTATCACAGCGATGTAGAGGCATTCTCTCCGATTGGAGGAGGAAGGGTCCCATTGACTGCTTAGGCTTAGCACCTCTCTCCCAACGCTAGCCCTTTTCATTGCAGTCTCCCCCTCATCTCTCGCCTCTATCCTTACGTCTGCTGTTTTCTCTGTTCTTCTCTCTTTTCTTGTCCCTCGTATTCTTGTCCCTTTTCACACCACTCAGGAATCAGGAGGCATTGCGTTTTGGTAGAAGTGGGTGTTCCTGGAGCTGTCATTGTGTTTGGTGCCGCTACAAAGGACAGCTGAGCAGGGAGTGAGAGGGACAGCTTTGGAGATAATAAAATAGCAGCCTGAAAGAAAAGGGGGGACCTGGGACTAGAGGAACAGCTGACAACCACTGGACAGTGAATTGTGATGAAAAGAAAACTGTTACAAAGACTGACAACCATTTTAAGGTAGCTGTTTATTGAGACCATCACCACTTCTTGAGGGAATAAAGAAGCAGTGTGCCAAACCCACACTGCCGGTTGGATTCTGCTATTGCTGTTGCTAAGCAAAGTCTCTAACCTCAAGTTCTTGGGTAGACAGTATTGAGCATCACTCTACAGCCATGAAAGGAAGCTCAGAGGAAAGCATTGAAAGCATCAGGCCCTCCAACCTGCAAGCTTTTGCTAACATATCCACCCTACATGGCATGAGTCACATATTCGCCTATGGGCACATGACATTCCGTCGGTTCCTTTGGACTCTCTCATTCCTGGGTTCTCTAGGCTTACTGATGCTGGTCTGCATGGATCGAGTGTCATATTACCTGGAGTATCCTCACGTCACCAAACTGGACGAGGTGGCGGCGACAAACCTCACCTTCCCATCAGTTACCTTCTGTAACCTCAATGAGTTTCGCTTCTCCAAAATCACCAGAAATGACCTCTATCATGTGGGAGAACTCCTGGCCCTCCTGAATAATAACTACCAAATAGCCAACCCACACTTGGCTGAGCCGGAGGTTCTGGCTGCCCTAAAGGATAAAGCAAATTTCCAGAACTTCAAGCCCAAGCTGTTCAACATGACTGATTTTTATAACCGCACAGGTCATGACATCAGTGATATGCTACTGCAGTGCACCTTTCGAGGAGAGGATTGCTACCCTGTGAACTTCACCACAGTAAGAATTTATTCTTATCTTTACATGCTGCAATTCTGCATGGTACGTCAGCTGTTTTGCTTCCTGCCAGATCTGCCAGTTCCTTGTTTTGTGTTCAAATAAGCTGAGACTGAGTTTTAATGTTGCTTGAGCACTATATTTGAGACAAATGTCAGGCTTTAATGCATTGGCCACTGTAAGAGACCAGTGTTAATGCTGTGGTTAAGTGTTAGTAGTTACAAAGAGCTGTTTTTGGTGATGTTGCATTGCGTAGGCAACTGTAGTTGTATGCTTGTTGTTTGCGAATAAAAAAAAAACAAACTCTGTGATGGCCTTAAATAAGACCAGAGTTCAAATCAAAGTTTCCTAACAGCCTTTTGCTCTGTTATGAGGTCGGGGTCACTGTGCTGTCTCCTGTACTACTCTACTCTCTTGTTTATGCTAACCTTTCAAAAAATACTTCACACTAGTCACTGGAGACAATATTAAGTAATTTGGAGAAGGTGCTATGCTACTGGCTCATCACCAAGCATGCGAACCGTTGTGCTTTGATTCATTCTGTACTCCCTTGTGCCAATCCATCCAATCAAATTCATCTCTTCATTCACTATACAGTATGAATGAAGTTCACTAAACTGTTTAGTTAAGACTTTGAAAATGGATTGCTATACATAACCAAGTCATCTAAATATACACAGTAAGACAGACCTGTCTACTCAGTTGTAGTGATGTGTTGATGAGAATCAGTGGAATACATTTTTTCAATCAGAGGGTGTGGGCCCATTATACTCTCTTGAAGATCTTTACTCATTCAAGTACTGCGCCGGCATTGCACTCAATTTTATGAGATAGAGTTGTATATTCTTACAAAGTGGCAGTGAGTATGGGTAGCCCTGAATGTAAAGGTTGGTCAGTCAGTTTGTGTATTTTCTGATTAGAAACAGATCCTTTTGAAGTAAAACTGTGAGTTCTGAGGCTTTTAGTGCTACAGTTAAAATCAACGTAATGAAAAATGCCAAGTACAAAGTGTGATTATGTTACTGCTTTCCTGTTTTTTTTTCACTGTGTATCATGATTATTTTACAAAGCTTTTCCCTGTGTTCTCCACTTTTGCTTTTATTCAATGCAGGAAATATTTTTGAGCCGTTTTTATCACCATTACCCTATTCTGAGTGAATAACAACCAAAAAGCCGTAGGCAAAGCTCTCCTTATCTCTGTCTGGGTTGTCAATTATTCTGTTTAAACAAGAATACAGTGCTTTGGCCAACCCCCCCCCCCCCCCCCCCCCCCCCAAAAAAAAAAAAACCAAACAAAAACAATAACGATGCAGCCTTTTATAGCAGTTTATTATTCTCGCTATGTCTGTGTCCTATCGTGTCTTAAACCCCTGCAGATGGCCACTTTTTAAGTGACTTACTCTACAATCTTCAGATGATCAAAGTTCCTCTCAGCTGTAGGAGGAGATAAAACACAAATTTAATGTTGCTTTTAAGTCTTATTTCTTTTCAATCTCTGTCACAAATATTGTAAATTAGGAATATCTCCATTTACATGTTTGTTTCCAGGCAGCACTCAAGAGTGTCGAGAGAAACAAATCATTCAAGCAAATTGCCGTTGTATTGCTTGATTGAAAATGCTTGTGCTGTTAAATGAGCAAGTAGGAAAATTCAGCAAATGTGGTTATGCTGCAAGTTGTCCTGTTTTTACTGGGAAAATGTAGTTGTCCAGCACACTGTGAACTTTCACCTATTCAAGAACTGCTTGCGTCACACTCGAACAGGCTTGTTGATACCCATCCATCATTGTGCTGTGTTGTTTGGATGAAGTGGTTAGAGCAGTACCACACCAGACTGCGTTGTGCTCTCAGTGGGCAGAAATGTGTTTGTCAGGGCTTGGATGAGTGCCAGTATACCATACCCATCTAGCTGAGTGTTTGGTGCTGTATCTGATAATAATCTCACACAGCTAACTGCAATCTCTATGGCTTGCTCACTAATAGAGTAACGGAGTTCATAACCTTCTTCAGTGGTAAAAACATCTCAGCTACTGTTTATTGGAGATCTTCACCAGGAAACACGAAACCAAGACATGTACCTAGTATACCAGACTGCATTTGGTTGACTTTATCTACAAATTCATGTTCTTGTTTTCCTCTCCAAACTCAGAATCACTATTCAGTGACAGTACGCTGATATTTAGAAGACGACTACAGGAAATTTTCAATTATTCAGTTTCCCCCACAGACGTGTTGAGAGGAAGATTTACAATGCAAAGGACTGTGGGAGTGATGAGCTTTGACCTTGAATAAATGAAGGAAGAATTCCATTAAGTCTGGGTTATGATGCAGTTGAGAAACAAAGCATTAAACATGTTTTGCTTTGTAATGGATGGGTGGGCAAAGGGTGAATGCCAATTTCTATTTCCAATGCCATTAACGAGATTATTAAAGATTATTTTTTGTGTGTCCCATGCAAGACCAGTTTTGGTCAAATTTTGTCAATTTATATTCAAAATAGCCACTTGTCAAAGCATGAATGCTATGAAAGAAGTTAGCCCTCTAGCATCCTGTCAGTTCTTGTGTCAGTAGCAGTAAACTGGGCATTTGTTATTTTTTCAGGATATCCTGGTCTTTTATGAGTTTACTCTGTAAAATCCCTGATTCTTACGCCTAAAATCCTTCCACGGTTCACTTCCTTTTCAGTGTGATGAAACAGATTTAACATAGTCCCTTTGGTGAAGTGCAAAAATCTCCCTTCCGGTCTGAAGTGAACCACAGTTCAAATCTTCTGCTTCTTGCCTGTAATACTAAAACCTCCGCTGTGGACTTCTCCATTCAAAGATCATAATCGAATTTACCAGATTTTCAATTGACTGTATTTCACCAGATTAGAGATTTCAGCAGTATTTGAGGTTGTGTATGTTCTTAAATGGCTATGCTCCTGACAACAAAATGACCTTTATCAGTATGTATAATATTGACTTGCTGTGGCTCTGGCAGGCCACATGACAAGCCTGTGACTAACACTGTATGTAAATGTCACCTTAGTCAATGATGGACTGCAGTCGGTGAACAAGAGGTTGATTATCATAATCTCACAGATTGGATGTAGTGCTCCATGCTTAAATCTTGACAGGTCATGTAATGTCTCCCTGGGCTGCGTTTCTGTCCATTTCTTACGGAGCGTGTAACATCAGTATTCATCATCACATTTTGCTGAAGCTCAGTCTTTAAGATGTGAGTTGTCTTTTATCTTAACATCTAGATGACAGCAGGTGCCAAGAGGGTGAGACATGGCTACTTTTGAGATGAGCCTGACTGACACACTGTGACTTGTGGATCGACACATTGGAGATTTAAGGGATTTGGCCAGGGTCCTCAGCATTTGGAGGCTCATTTTCCCTCTAGAGCAATTGATGCTAGAGCTAGACACTATATTTCTCGGACTCTGATATTGTTAGCTTATCAGAGATACTGTATGTCAGCAGTGGTGTGTGTGTGTGTGTTGATTTGCACAAATAGAGCACATAGTGCAGTAAAACATGCTTGAGGTCACTTTACAGCAGTCATAATTTCATTGTTTGTCAAGCAGGTTCTTTTGTTTACAACTCTGCAGCAGCTGAGTTGGCAGAGTAAAATATCACAATATCAACAGATGGTGATGCAGATTCTGCTAATAATACATATAATGATTAATCGTAGGAAATGTATTTTATTTATTTATGTTCCAAACTATTTGATAACCAAATGAATGGATCCTTGTATCGGTTCATAAATATCCACCAGCAGACCTGGAAGACATATTAACTTGTCATACGGAGATCTAAATAGCTGCACATTTGCATCGGCCTATTTGCACTCAAACATTATGCAATCTTATTGTACTGTCAACCATAAGATGTATTTGTACATTTTTATATGTATTTACTTATTTAATTGTGTCACATTGGTGTCTCAACTTAAGTCTTATGTTACATTTCATCCCCCTACACATTGTGTAATCCTGGAGTCTTTTGTATCCATAGCAACATTGGCATTGCTGGTGTTTTTGTTTCTGGCTATTAGGTTATACAGCTAAATGCTCTGCCATGTTCACTGGTCCACTGAGCACCAGTTGCTATTACTCATTCATTTATTGCGGCTTAATAAATGCTCCATAGAGCTGACCAGTTTTTCATAGTAGTCATTTCATCCATTATATTGACTTGTGGAAGTTATAAATTAGCATGCTTCTCCTGCAGTGTTTGTTGTCTGAAAGGTCTATAGTTTGTGCTGTTATCAGGACTTTTATTAGTATTTGCTGCCAAAATCCTGCATCAATCATCACCTCAGTGATGCTAATGCTCAAACTTTAGTTTATATATCTTCTTACATATACATACACTCAGGCAGACACACAGAGGTATGTCTGCAGTCAGAAACTTGGCAGCTGACAGTGAAACATGGAGCCTTGTGTACACTTGCAGGGATACTCAGTGAGAGCATGTAACAACACTTCACAAAGCTACTTACCATGAAATAGAATTTGCAGCAGTAAAAAACCAAATCCACAGGCTGTTCCAGCAGCCACTGTGAGAACCTGTAGTCATTTTGTTTTGTTATGTTTAGTGGATATGGCTGGATAGGCTGACGACTCTGTGAAACAAAGCTATCCTCACAATCAAGTCCTTAAATCTGTGTCATTAAGCTGATCAGTTTTCGTGAAAAAACACAAAACATGTATCTGTGTGTATCAATGTCGTACTAGCTGCTTGGCAACAGGAGTTGATATGTGAACACAGTGGAAGAAAGTGACACTGAGAACTGGCAAAAAAAAAAAAAACGTCAGCGCTTCAAGATGCTTCAGTGAATAATGTTTCAAGAGGTGATGAGTTGTGTGAAGGATGTAGCGTTCTCTTTATAAACTTTGTAGCTGTGGGAGACGGATAAAATTGTAGCGTATGTCGTAACTGGAAAGTAAGATATCTCCTAAATGTTTACTATGGATACAGCTCAGTTCATTTATAGAAAATAAAATTCATGACCATTCTCTATAATTTTCAAAAATAGCAATATTGCTTTTGGACTGATGGAGAGATTTAAATCAATTACTGGGTGTTACCCTCTTCTCATTCATTTCATCATATAGCCTCATATGGCATCTTCTTTTCTTTTTTTCCCCCCTTTGTGTTCAAAAGTAAACCTATACAGTCTAGACATAGATGCATATAATTCACAGACATCAAAATAAACACACAGGTATGCATTATACATTTTCACATTTCAAGAGAAGCATGTGCAAGTGAGATTAAGTACTACAACCTTTTACAATGTTCCAGTGAAATAAAAGAGGGTAATTCAATATTTTTGAGCTCAGTCCATTTGTATGCAGCATAGTATCTGAAACTATTTTTTCTCGAGCTACAGCTAATGTCAAAATGTCCTGTGGACTGACATTGTAAGTCCTGGATTTTAATGCAATCGGAGAGCAGAGGCAGCGAGGCAGTTTTTAACAGCAGTTCCTTATAAATAAACAACATACACAATGCTGCTTCCTTCTGTTTGTCAGTAAGGATCATCCCACCTTTTTAATATCGGACACAACAGTGAGTGAGAAAAGTGTCACTGTGATGAAGCACAGTGTTGTGTGATACACTGTTAGCCAAGAGGTTTCATCATTGTGGGAGAAGCATGAATACAATATTGCTATAATTATTTCTATTAAAATTTTTTTTATTTTACCTTACACATTTATCAACGCACCTCAAGTTCTCTGTGAAGGACAGACAGTCATACTGTCCTCTTCATCAGACCCAGGAACTGGTCCACGATCGTTTTTCTTCCTTTTCTTTTTCATGTCTGAGCAAAAGACCTCTATCACACACAGCGCTGTAGTAGGCATGATTGACAGTTTGTTGTTAAGCCTTCCTGATGGCCTATGAACTCGCACAGGGCGGTGATCGGTCGTGAATTATGATTGGTCGGGGTCATACTTGTAGTGTTGCCAGTCTCCCAACTAAGACACGGCAAGAATTTATGCCACTGTGATTGTTTAATCTGACATGGTGACCATTGTGAAAGACCAAAGAATAGTGTAGTCCAAACACGGCCTTGCTTATTATTGACCACCAATTCCTTACCTGTAACATGGGGGGTCCTCATTACGTAGAATAGAGCATGACAAAGATGCAAAAAGGGGGAATATTTGTATGCGTTTGTGTGGTTACAGAAGTGGGCTCATTTTTCTCTGCTGCTATTTCTCTCCCTAGTATCAAACTACATCTTAAAATAGGTGCATGATGCCATGGAAAGAGACAAGCTGTAAGTCAAAAAAAGATGTCATTACATTTGAAACGGTTACTCTGGAGTTCAGCGGTGTTCATTTGGCGAAGTTTGAGTGAAGCACCTCCTGAAATCCATGCAGACCGGGATGTAGTGGTGCATATTCAGGTATGTGGCATATCCACCTGCCTCTGGACCGAGGAGGGATTTAAGCCTCTAATACCAATACCCAAGTGATCTCAGTGCAAAGCCGTGGCCAATCATGTTTACATTTTGGTGGTACAAGTATGTTGTAGTACAATATAAATGGATTTTAGCCATTTATACATGTGCCTCCCTTCAGGCAGTACTGTGTGGAAACCGCTTATAGTGAGCCAGAGTCAATGTGAGCACTAAGCGGTTGACAATTATTTCACTTCATTTTTTATACAGAACATCATCTAAATGCCATTTGTATAGTTTTTCCAATTAGATAAATGTAACGAAACGGACAGCTTCAGCATTTACTGAATTTTATTTAATGTGTCAAACATAGTACAGTTGTTTCAAATGCTTTTTGAGAGGCACTGTGCAAGTTTAATACTGCGCAGACATGGCCCAAATACTGTACACAATACAGCACAGTAATGTATACAGTAGCTTACTGTGGTTAAAATTATAAATAGGTAATTGCCTTTAACGTTATTGTGCAGTTTAGTAAAAAACAGTATGTACATTAAGTATGGGTTTAACACGACTAGCAGGCTATACACATGCACAATTACAAAAGTGAAATAGAAACCACTATGCCACTGACTAAAGTCTGAGACTAAATAAGAAAGTAACAAGTCAGTGTTAAAACTACAGCATTCAGAAGAAATTAGAGTGCATTGGTGTAAGTATTTGTAGTTCATATGAACATGACACTTTGTCTTTTAACATACCTGTCATGCTCAGGCTCAGCAAGCTAGACAAAGAGGGAGACTACACACAGTATTTGAATCTGCAATTTATTTAAACAACCAGATAAACAATGTCAGCTTTGACTGTTTTGCAATAAGAAAAATATTTGACGGGCATCTCATGTCGGCTGAAACTGTCCAACTTGACTGCAGTTTTGTCATTTCCTTCAACCTGAGCTGTCGACTCCCGTCGGTATTCCAGTCAGGGTGTTTCAAATGAGCCTAATCTCTGTCTGAGATTGCCTTATGCCACCACTCGCATGTGACATCAGCAGATAACAGTATTGGTTATTACTGCTGCTGCAACCAAACAGCAAGTTTCCTGTATTACCCCTGGAATATTCCTATAGCGACTGTTGTTGCCTTGTAGTAATCAAAAGTTAGTTTATGGAGATGTCAGATTACACGGAGCAATTCTTGACAGGAAGTGTGATATATCTGGCTATGATTACTTCATGAGAATCTTGTGCACTTCCCTCTAACGGTTGTTGTGGTTGTGTAAATATTATCGAGGAAACAAAGCTTTTTATTCTTTGATCTTAAGGAAAAAATGATACAAATTATTTGTTTTCATTTCTTTGTGCTCAGTTTGCTTGCTTCAGACCTTGGTCATAGATCACAATGGGTGGTAAAGATAAAGTTAATATTGTGCCAATCATCACAGCAGTGGTAATTACTGTAGTCTCACCATCAATATGTGAAGATATTTACTAAGATACTGAAAACATTTATTAAAAGTGAAGCTCATGCAGTGGAATGGGGCGCAGAGAGACCCAGTCTCTGATATGCAGACTATAGTAAAGTGCATCAGTTCACATTTTTCATTGATTTGTATCAGGCAACAAGTGATGGGAAATCTCTTGTCTATTATTGGGTATTCTTCTATGCATCTGTCAGATGTCAGAAATGTATCCTCATTAAAACACTGGAAACAGCGCAATAAACATGGCTCACTCTTTGAAACGTGGGTCTGAGTATAGATGGTCCCCTTACAGGTTTTAAGGCCCTTTGCAGAAAATGTATGATTTGTGATTACTGGCTATGTAATGCTTCAGATGTGCTGCCTAACTGTGCATTCAGACAAGAGAAAAATAGAGAATTCTAGTGGCGACATGATTGCATACAAGGTCAGTGCAAATACGTGATTAGCTGCAAATTCAGCTGAACTGATGGGAAGACACATCTTAGGGAGTGGACAATGTTTCAGTGAGTGAAAAATGTGCACTTATCCCAGAGTTTGGCTAGACTTTTATAAAGAGTAGAGCAAAGAAGGAGAAAGGAACGCAGAGGGATTTTAATCAAAATTATAGCTGCTGCGCAGCGATGGGTTGGGTCCGGGCTATTTTTGGCAAGTTTAGGCAAATTCTGAGCAACAAATAGGAGAATAGGAAGACAGGACAGTTAACCTCATAGGCTAATGTTCATTTGCTTGAACCCACAATTTCTGGAACCAAACACTGTTGTCTATAGACGGGTTTCTTGTGTACAAACAATACTAGGTGCGCGCGCAGCCAGGGGGCAAAAGACTGCTCGGAGTGAACTGATATCAATGTAGATGCCGTATTGTTTGTAGGGCTGCAGCCGATATCCGAGTACTTGAGTACTCGCTCGGCTTGGGCGGTATCCGAGTGCCATTTCACTACTCGGATACCCCCCCCCCACGGTCGGACGGTCTGATGGGAAGCGGGGGCGAATAGCTATTTGAACACATTAGCTAGCATTAGCATGCTACCGTCACAGCGCGTCAACCCCATCTGCCTGTGTGTGTAACTGTCTGTGTGTGCGAGGAGGAGAGAGAGAGAGTCGCTGCCGCCAGACTCGTTTATTAATGCAAAACGCTGGATACGCTGGTTGATAAATTTCGTTTTTATCAGACCCATAGCTATAATATTCCCAGAATAAATTTCAGATGTCCAACTAGCCAGCTGTCACATTAGCAGTTAACTCATAGAGAAGCCCAGTGTGTACACAAACAACAATTTGCGTGCATATAAGTCTGTATGTGCAAAACTTAAATTTTTTTTTAAAAATTTATATTATTTTTTAGTTTGCTGCACAGACTCTCGCCGCCTTTAGGAACTTCGGGACCCCAATCCGCCCTTTAATGGCCTGGAGCCATAATCTAAACAAAGACAGCATGGGAATGTTGATTTGTTTTTTGTATTAATTTTCGCTTTCACCACGCGTGCTGCTGTTGCACGCTTCTCTGTGGTGTGTGTGTGTGTGGTATGCGGAGATGAATGAACAGAACGATCGTCCGACGGGGGGGGGGTATCGCCACTTTAGGCGGCACCTCTTTCCTGGCGCTGCGGGAAAACCCTATCATGGCCTCTGGAGTCTCAACTCTGGAGTCTCAACTCTGGAGTCTCAATTCTCTACGATGTGTTTTTAACAAGTTACCAGGATGTAGAGTGTATGCAACAAATTGCTGTCATTGTTGATGGTCTTGGGGGAAGAAGATACAGTATGTTAGATACATTAGTTAGTTTAGGCAGAGTAAATTACCACACAGCCAGGGCTAGAGAATCATGAGAGGCCAAATAACAACTTCCAGATGTGTGAAGAGTGCCTATAAAACAGCTCCTTAACACCAGTGATGACACACTGAAATATTTCAGTGTGAGTTAACCATGTCCCCAGCTCTACTATCCATGATGGAAATACTCGGGGTCCAGTATCATGGTAATGTGAACATAATGAGGCCTTCAAACATCAAAAGATAATTTAAAATTGACTTAAAAATTAAAAAGTAGCATCATTCTCCATTATCAAAGTGCCATGTGAGGAAGCCAGACAGTATTGCAGTGTCGCCCTTATACTTTCAGATGAAAAGAGCAAATGACGCTGAACTGAGTTTGCTTGAGACTGTTACCATTATGAATTTGTGACCTGTGTGACCTCAGGTGAAATGAAATCACTTGGTTTGCCTCCTCATTGTGAAAAGCACATTCATTTATATTGCAAGCAAAGGTTAAACTAGTTTGATTAACATCCTTGACTTGCAAGGCTAGACCAACAGATAAACAGAGGATGTTGCTGCTTTCGCAAAACGCAGTACTTCTGTATTTTTTGGTGTTGCCTGAGCACAATGTGCATTTTGCACCTTCTATTTGCTTCAGTGGTTTTTCCATTAAAGTACAGCAACTCAATGAAGAAGCACAAATAAATATGTCTCTTAGTAAATCGATTCTGCCTCCTACATACTCGGAATGTTTAATAATTTTCATCCCAACTCTTGCCCGGAGCTTGAAAACGGGAGACTCCTATAGCCTCTTACATTTAAGTTCACTAATCACACAGACAAAGCTGTAGAAAATAATTTCACCTGCCATTACCTTGATTGTGACCTGGGTTGCAGCACCGTAAATAGGGCTGCAGTGCTTATCTAATTTGCATTCATGGGCCGTGGGGGTTCGTTTATCTTCACCCAGACTGGATTAGTTTATGTGAAGGCCAAATTGTCAACATGTCCCTCTGTATCGTACAAGCCCGGTTCATGACAAAGAGTAACACTGCTGTAGTTTGTTTATGGGAAACAAAATGTTTCCACTCAGACGAGTCTTGTAGGAATAATGAATATATTTGAATAATCGAATTTCTGCACTTCTCAGAAAAAAAGATTGAGAATATTTTACCCTTATTGAAAAAAGTTCCAAGTTGTCTGCTGTGCTTTTGTTTTGATATGAGATAGCTTGCAGTCTTGAATTACTCTTCTTAATGAAATTAATCTTAGTGAGATTGGCGTGTTCCTCTGAGCTCTACACTGGCTCCTTTTTTTTCCTTCATTATACCCACTTAGTTTGCTGTTGGTACATAATGTGCTCTGTCATGATTTGTTCCTTCCATTTGTCCTGTAACAACCATGGCCAATGCTATTATGTTTCAAAATCCTTTAATTTGTGGTTAATGCTAAATCCTGAATATACCCTTTACTTCACACAAGGGTTTAACATGGAATGCAGTATTGTGCTCCCTCATTCTTTATCATACAGCGCATGTGTTGCATATTGTATAGCATCATCTGTGCTGCTTTTCAGTGTCAGCTGAAATATGTTGAGTAATGCACAGTAGGTCAATGGCCCTCAAACACTCCAGTACTTGCAAAAATCCAATCTTACAGTGCAGTGGCCAGAAATAGAGACGTACTCACAAACAGGATCCGCAACAAGTTTATTTCTACTCACTGTTATATTCTGCAGTTGCAGAACATGGTGCAGTTACAAATACAAAGCTGTTAGATGATGTGATAGCCTGCGGTCAGTGGCCAGACAGAAGGTCACAGCTCTGCTATGAGAGTAACAGGCCACCCTGGCATTCTTCAGCCCTCTATCTCTGTGTAAGCATCTGAGCTGACATTTGAATTTTTGTTTTGTAGTTGCAGGGGGAGGTTTTTTGAGTAAATGTTTGACCTGTACTTATTCATTTTAACCTTTTATTAGTAAAATGGTAAATGGTCTGTATTTATATAGCGCTTTACTATACCTGAACGATACCCAAAGCGCTTTACAGTGTTGTTTTTGGCAGGCATTTTAGATTTAGTCTTAGTCTTAGTCTTTTTGACGAAAATACTTATTAGTTTTAGTCAATTTTAGTCATTTCAATATGTGATAGTTTTAGTCTAGTTTTAGTCGACGAAAACTCAACAAGGTTTTCGTCTAGTTTTAGTCAGTCTTTTAACAAATTAATTCAATAAAGGAATGGTTCTACACATAATGTTTCCACCCAATGGCTTATGGTCTAAGGATTATGCATTAGCCTACACACAGATAAAGTGGTAACAGTAGCCTGGTGCATTCAGTTTTTTTTTCTGCTGCATTATATTTAAAATAGCCTACGTCCATATATCTTCTGGTCGAGTGACGGCAGGTGTGTTGAGCAGAATGTGCGCTGCATGTCAGGTGGTGGGTTGACCACACAAGGATGGGATGCAGCAGCGTTGCAGATACTTGTTGATTTTTAATTGACAGGTTATACGCACAATAAGCAGAAATGTCGTGCATTTTGAACGTCTGACCATCCACCCGTCAGCGCTGCGGAGCGGCTGCACCGCGGTCACCCGAGCAGCTGATCACTGCCTGCTGCTCTCTGCCGCTCTAATCACAAGCACCGGGCGGCGGGCGCACCGCGGCTCGTCTCAGCAGCGTCGTTCTATTTTTGACGGAGCCGTTGCTAAATCATGTGAAGCTTAGAGTAATGACAATCCATAATATGGAATTTAGAGGCGATCGCAGCCCTACCACTAACATTTACGTCCGTTCTCGTCTCGTCAACGAAAACTCACACACGTCTCGTCATGTTTTCGTCATCAGAGAGCCATGTTTATCTCGTCACCGTCTCGTTATCGTCAAGAAAAAAAGGGGCGTCAACGGAAATATTTCGTCATCGTCAACGAAAACAACACTGGCTTTACAGTACATCGCATTCATCCATTCACACACTGATGGCGGAAGCTGCCATGGAAGGCGCTAACCACGACCCATCAGGTGGGTAAGGTGTCTTGCCCAAGGACACTACGGCAGCAACCGGGACAGAGCGGGATTCGAACCGCCAACCCTCTGATCATTGGACGACCTGCTCTACCACCTGAGCCACTGCCGCCCCTTTTTTATTAGTACACTAAGCGTGGCATTCTCCTCTCCAGCAATATGTTTCATGTGTCCTATTTGACAGCTCATAATTTAAGGTCACCTTTTGTTTTCGTAGAGGTTAGTACAGTACAATATCTCTGCCCTCAGTCCCAGAAAAATCTAGAACTGAAATTAGAGAATTAGTTCAGAAGAATGAATGAAGGATGATCATGGATGGTGTCCTTCTCTTGGATGTATATTAAAAAAATGCTAAAATGTGTGGCCATACTGTATGTACTTCAGTGGCCCTTTCAGTGAAAATACTTGGGTGGTGCATCCAAGGAAAGTCTACAGTATGTGTGGGGACACTAGACTGGAAAATGTCCACTACGGTCTCCCAAAGCTCAAGGTAACATAACCATGTTGTTTTTTCAAAACCCACTATGACATTTGAATGTGATACCAGGAAACCAGAGCATGTTCATATTTGAGAATCTGGAAGCAGCATTTTATTTCTCCCCTAAAATGATGGTTAAATGACTAAATGATTCATTTATAATTAAAATTATAAATTAATTAATCTTGCTATGTGACTGATAAAGAGACCAGTCGTTTCAGCTCTAAAAAGATCTTTACAAAACATGAAAGCATGTAAACTGAAAATTATTATTCCAGCTTCAGTAGTATTTGAATATTATCTCATGACTCCATTGTGGTAAGTCCAAGATTTCAAAGGATGTTGCCAAAGGGAAAGTTGTTCCATTGACAAGGGAGTACTGCGTCTGCCCTTTGAAAACTCACTGGATCATAATTATTTTTGTCTTCCTCTCCTGGATCCAGCAAAGGTCTTATTACACACCAGTTAAACAACTAATTTTCCACACCATCAAATAGACCATCATATCTGCTGCAGTGCATAAAACAGTGGCACGTCTGTTGAATGTCTGAAGTTGAAATAGTTAATAACAATTCATAGGACAGCTGATGATGAAAAGTTAAGTCCTATAACTGATACAGTAATGTTGGGATTATAAAATACATTAGCTTTATATTGATTTAAAAAAAACATTCAATCAAATTCCCCATGCTCCCTTTGTACTTAAAGTAAGTAAAATCTTTGTCTGAACAGATGATAATCTGCCTTTGTTAAACCTTAAATCTCCATTAGCCGCTTAAATAGATCAAAGTGTGATATATTGGTCGGTGATAAATCTGTTTTCTCATTTCTGTGTGAACAGAAATGAAATCTAGCCCCTTGCTACCTTGGGCCAGTCTGTTGCCATGGCAGTCGTCTGTGAGGCATGCTCCTATGCTGTTATCACGAATTGCATTACTCTACGTTCAGCACAATTACCCGACTCATCTAACCAGCTCTTAAGGTGCAACAGCACTCTTCCTGTGGTTAGCATGGGGTGCAGTGTATACATACGTCAGCCTGTTTTCTCTCCCCTCGCTGCTCCGAAGTGTCACTCTGCAGAGCACAATGGATCACCACCATCTGACCGCTGACAGCAAAATGACATCTCATTTCCCAGCTGATCGATATATTGGATTGGTGAACATTACGACATACTAAAGGAGGCACTCTTTACTCAGCATGATCAATATGTGAGCAAGAGCACAATGAGTTTTTTGTCAGAATAATTTAAAAGACAAGATGAATTGTAATTCTAGCAGAAATATTTGTCCTGGCTTTGGTATTTAAACATAATAAAAGCTCAGAGTTTTCTTAAAAGCAAGATCCACTCAAAGAATATTTGTCAGTAATCTTTACTCAGTTCTCCAGTGTCAGAGTTATCAGTCTTTTAACTTTTTGAAAGAAGAAGCTACAACCACTACGGGCACTTTTGTTTTTGTACATTTGTTTCACTCCATCTCGCTCAAGAAAAAGTGAACCATTTTTCTGCTGCACATCTTTTTTGTCACACTGTTCACTGAGGTTAAGTGTTATCTGGACTTGACACTGGAGGTGGTGGTGCAGAGCCATACTTTTCCTCCAACCCCGGACGAATGACAGCACCCACTGAAAACTAAAATGTGACTGTTATATTTCTGTTAAGTTTAGCATTCTTTTTTTCTTGTGTGAAACTGGTGTTGGGCATTATAGGTTGAAATTGAGGAAATTACTTCAGTTTTTCAAAGCGTTAGCATGTAGTGACTGTATGACGGTATGAAGGACTTACTGCTTGTGGTAACATCACTGCTGCTGTATAAAGTTTCCTGTGAGCGCTTGTTTGGTGATCGACCCGAATTATGAAAGCTCTAACAAGTTCCAATTTATTAGCCTTTCCTGTCTTCCTCTGTGGTTTGAAAGGGATGCTTGGTATTACTATGCCCTCCCCTGAGACTCATTATGTCTGTGGAACTGGAGGATATAAAATAATGGTTTCACTGGGGACGGGATTCTCACCAGAAACACATTTTTTGGAATGTAAAGCTTCCACCCTTGCGTTTGTGTTTGCGTACTGTTTTGTTGAGGTACTGGACTGTTGCAGTGCGGACATTGCCATGGGAGACGTACATTCATGCTCACACCCTGTAGAAGTGCTACATTGACTGTTGTCATGGATATCTAAATGTGGCTCAGCCTGACTTCATAGTTTTGTGTGATTCAAAATGGAAATGATTCTCATTTATTAATGGGATTGATTGGAAGCCTGCGTGCCACCTGTGGATTTTAATGGAGGGCATTTTGAAGTGAGCGTGGTGTCATTGCAGAGCACAGTCAGAGCACTGTTGTGAATGTGCTTCACTCAATTTTAAGGAAGCACCATACACCATTCAGTAGATAGTAATTTGTTGTTTTTTTCACTCTGATTCGAACCATTGCTGTGTCTCAATTCAAATACTTCCATACTTACACTAACTATTTTGAGTATGTAAGTGCATCTCAATTCACAAGTATGTCAAAATCAGTGTAATAGGCTAAGTACCTGGATAGTACACTCATAACGGCCAAAAAGTTACGTGTGGAACGATGGACACTTCCCACCCTCAAGGATCACCGTCTTGACTATAGCGGAATATAATATGTAAATCAACATACCAGTAGGCCAATACTTTCCACTAGTAAGAGGAGCCAGATGATGTGGTGGCAGCGACATAATCTCCACCTCGCGTTAAACAGGTGGTGCACACAAGCAAAAAATTATCGCTAATTGAAATGACAAACAAAACAAGTCGGTAGATGTGTTGACGTGCGACGATAGCGGTCCAAAAAAAGAAGACGTGGCAACTGTTGCAATTGTTAGTTCCGGTAAGTGCACAACGACAGTGTTCGATTTGAGACAACACTAACTGTCGAAATATGCGCACTATACTACTTACTTCTGTAGTGCGCAAATTTCGACAGTCCATGAGTAGTTGAAGTACTCAACTACTCATGTTAAGTATTCGAATTGAGACACAGCACATATCATTCGAAGATTTTAGGTCAATGTTTTTAATCAGAACACTGTCATGTGCAGTAATGAATACAGTACGTGATCCATTTGTCTTCCTCAGTATCTGTCTTATCTCTTTGCCATGTGATTAAAGATCAATATCTGTCGTCTGGTCCGCACTATATTCACTGTTATTGTTTTGCTGTTAACCAAGGAACAGCTTGATAACAAAGTATGGACACCAGGCAGCGCAGCAGGGGGCACAAGAAGGACTTTTTTTTGGTGGACTTGTTTGAATAGGTCATTGTTCCTTATCGTCTTAAAGGTAGGGTTGGAGATCCTATTCTGGAGCTTTTTTTAATAAAATTGTTTGAAATCCTCTTCACACTCCAATTGCAACCAATTAATTACATGCTTTTGCACAAAAATAAAAAAGTCTGTCACCTGTGGGACGGACAATCCTGTAAAAACAGCATCCATTCATCTAGAGCATGATACCTTCACTTTGATGTGAACCTAACGCTGAACAAGCGTTCCGTGTTCCTGAGCTCTGGAGGTGTGGCTTCAGAGAGAAGTCTGAGGAAAGGGGCTTTTGACTTTTGTATTTCCAAAATGTGGCCTGCTCTAACCGTTTCCAGGATCTCCAACCCTACCATTAACATTTAGGTGTCAAATAAAATCCTCATAAAACTTGCTGCAGACTGGAGGAGTCACAGTCCAAGTATTGTTCTGGATGTGTTCTTCCTTTACCTATTTTTATCAAGGACACATTGGGAGCTGACTTTCGCAGACTTGTCCTAAAATGCATCGTGCAACAACCACAGCCAATGGCAGGGACTTTGAGCCCAGCTCAAAGCTGTTAACAATTTTTATTATTGTCAAGTGAAGTAATTATATCTCTTCATTTCATATATTTATTCAGAAAGTAACCCTCTAGGTTCTGACTATGCGGTCAGTTTGTCAAAGAATGCCTGTTTGGAAATGTAGAGATGTGAGAACACATCTGCCGGGTGAGACCAGCGGTCATTTCAGCAGCCGGCTGGCCAACTCCTGATATGAACGGCTGGTTGGTGTGCTCCGTCATCCCAGGAGAACAATCCTATCTCAGCAAACCCTTTGGCAATTTACTGCCGGCACTGTTGTCTGTGGTGTTTTGAAATGTGACAAAATTCCTTGAGGAAGATGAATTATAGTAGAAATATATTTGTTGCTGCTCGTCTGTCTGAGATGATGAAGCTGAATGCATAAAGAAATACATGATCTTTTGGACAGTTAACAACAACACTGTCTCTGTGGACTAGTTAGATTTGTAATATATATTACAGATTCCACATCAACTTTATCTTTTAAAACACTCAATCTCAGTCTTTTTGTGAACCTTTCAGTTGAGATTATTTTGTCACTGTAAAGTCAGGTACAGTTGTACTGAAGCAATAGTGCCAAACTGATATAGTCTGAGTTTTTGCAAAGTGGGGAAGCATGTGCAGGAAGAAAGCAGCAGGAACTACCACTGATTGAGATATTCGTATGTTAAAGCTTTTAGACCAATTCTGATCACAATATTTGGCTACATGTGAACATACCTAGTGTCTCTAACACCAAACCACAGCCAATCTTAAGAACAGTTGTCGTTTCAACAGCAGCATGATAAAGTAGGTCCGGAGCTCCCATTAAGTGAGCTGGAGGGGTTATGGAGGGGTTATGGAGGACATTGATAGAACTGCAAAACCTGCAAGCGATAGTGAAAAACAATCACAGAGTTAGCACAGCACTGAATTCTGCCACTGTATTGTTATCTGTAATTGTAATGACCTTACCTGAAATGTGTTGTTCTGAGATGTACAAGGAGGAGTGGTGACTCATCTAGTTTGCATTTTTTTGTAACTGTGCTTATCTCAAAGTGTCTCTATACTGCATCATAGTTTGTACCTTCCTGTCTCCTGTCTCTGCCTCTGTATCTGTGGGATTAGTAAACCTTCGCTGCCTACTGCTGATTCATACCTTGCCCAGTACAACACAATCCACAGCTCCGACTATTTTGGTCAGAAAATGGTAATTCCCTGGTATGATGTCAGATAATCATACAAAATAACAGCATGGTATCTGACACAAGTGCACACTTAATACCTGCACTGTACTCTTATTATCTTTATTAAAAAACAAAAACGGTGTGCATTCTGTGTTTGTTTTTAGTTGTTGTATCACAGTTAGCTGAAATTGATTGTTTTGGAAATCCTCCTTATAAAAGACCTGTTATTTCAGTGATTATTAGGTGCCTCAGAATCAAGTAATTATTAGAATAATGTGGCACCGCACTTACAATATCCGCTTTGCATTTTACAAATGCAGCAGTCAGATAATTTATGTACCTCGGAAAGCCGAGGGAATCTGTTTCTCTCTCACTCTCCCCTTATGTATACCTCATCCCCTCTTTCATATCTGCTGATAAAGTCTATTAGGAGTCCATTTGAAACTGATGGTTTGGTAGCTAAGCTAGTTTTCCATAATGGCTGGTTTAAGGCTCCATGTTCCTCAGATGTATCCTCTTGATAACTCTGCAATTGCCGTGATGAGATTCTCTTGAAAGAGATTCCCCGTCTCACTGTTTACTCTGCATGCCGATTCCATATGGCGTCCATGAAGTCCAGTCAAGAGCATGCTTAAGCCGTTGTTGCGTAGTTGTTACGTTGATGTAGCGCCGCTGCCCAGAACTGAAGGAGGTGCGTTTCTCTTCAGTGGGTCGTGGGAAGGCTTTCTGCATACAAGTCAATGTCTCACTCAGTCTGCTTAGTCAGGCCTAACACGCCTGAGGCAGATCACTCCCTGCCTGCATATAAATTAAAGCAGATAGCCTTGTCCATGCTTTATTATCTGCGGTGCTGTTGAGTGCTGTTTCAAACTTCTCACTGAGAGGTGCTGCTTATTTCACAGAGGCTAATGACGGGAGCTGCGACCTCATTCGCATGCTTCAAGCTGGGGATGAGTGACGACCACCGTCATGGATTTATGTGAGGCAGCGCAAATGAATGATCAGTGATTCATTGGTGTTCTGCTTTTGCCAGGCTTTTATTACAGCTCTGAAGCAACACCTTTGTTTATGGTTGGTAAGGCGCTTGGTACACGTGTGTGCCACATTTTGAAAAGACTGAACAAATTGTGACTCACTCTGCTTCATGGATGTTACCAAAGGCTGTGTTTTTCAACCAAGATTTTTTGGGGGTGGCGTCTTCGCTCAGAACATGATTGCTGCTGGCTTAGTCATATCGTAATTAGCACATATTCTGTACATCATCATTCTGTGTACAATGTGGCCCATATGTATTTGGATAGTGACACATTATCAGCTGTTTTTTCTCTGTTCGAGCATATTGGATTTGAAATAAAACAATAACCATAAGGATAAAGTGCTGACCCACAGCTTTAAGGTTGTTTGAGGATGTTAATCTCCATGTTGTGTAAACAGTGTGAGACTAGTCGACCTTTTTATACACAGTGACTTGATTTTAGGACAATGCACCAGGACAGTAATCTTAAATGCGCAGCCAAAGTAGATAGGGGGGACAAACATTTAAAAAAAAATCTTGACAGGCCAAGTCAGTCAGACAGTCTGAAGGTCAGAACCCCCAAAGTAGTAGGAATGAAGTTATTTTGGCTGCAGTATGGCCCATCACCAAGGAACCATCCATGGAGACTTATGTCAGCCATTGACTTAAAAGGATTTGATTGAAATTTTATCTGTGAAATAATCAGCCTGAGAAAGTGAAAACGCCAGAGTCAGAGCTTAAACCTCTGACTCATTGTTTAATTCCAAATTTACTGAGGTCAGATTCAAATGAACAGTCACTGGCCCGGGCTTGGATCTCACAAACAGAGGTCTAAACTCAGCTGTTGCACAAAGCTCTCCATTTCTTCACACTATTAATTTGGGGTAAGTCAAGACTTAGAAAACTAATCCAAAAAAACATGGGTAACTAAGCAGACATCTCTAGTGCTCTCTTTCAATCTAGCAGAAAATGTTTGTCTCTCAGGAAGGCATAAAACTTCCTGTACCTGCAGCTGAGCTGACATGCTGTGGCTTTTTAACCTGCCATGGCTTCATACCTCTATTTACTCCTCAGTCAGGGTCACGATAGTTTACTTGCACAAACAAAAAAACGACAGATGATACCCTCACTGCCGTACATTTCTAGGTAACTGCTAAGGTAACATACTGTAGAAGCAGACTCCAATGCAGTTTGTCAGAGAATACTGACAAGCTTTTTCACTATTGTGAAATGCTCTGCTTTGTATTGTCATTTTAAAAAATCTAAGGGATGCATATAAAGTTCAGTTTCTTATGTTTTTATGCTAAATTATGTTGGCATTTTGTAATCAGATTTTTTTTTAAATGCCCAAATATCAATATCAGTATCGGCCTCAAAAATCCAGTATCTTTGTGAATCCAGCTGTTGGATAACAGAGTCAACATGTGTTAGCATCCAAATAGACTTTGCTGTGTTCATCCAGCTCATTCTTCTACATTTCTTTTAAATTCTCAACAGCAGTTATTTTGGTTGCAAGTGTTTTGTAACCTCTGTGTGTTCTGCAGCAGCGGCATCTTATCTGCTCAATGCATTTCTTGAGTCTGTGTTTGGGTTTGCTAATCTAAATTGCTAGTGGAAGAGCTAATACAAGGGTTTAAGATGCAGAATAGAGAATCAGCCTAGGCTCTTTCATTATCCTGATGAACTCATTATGGGTATGATAATTGCCCTCAGTTGGCACAACTGATTGGAAGCCCTTGGCAAGTGATATTGCGCCATGAGTTTATTTTCTATATTTCAGTTATGTGTTAATATAAGAAAACACTGTTGCATTATGTAACTACACCAGCCACTGTTATTGGCAAGTATGTCTCTCCCAAGCAATATAATTGCCATTTTGTCATTGTAGATGCTTTTGTGATTACAGTTTCATAAGGGCTGATTTCATCTGTTAGATCATCTCCCCTTCCCTCTACATGAATTATTAAAATGGTAAAGAGCAGTGATGAAGTTAGTTGAACCACAGAAATGTGACATGTGACAAGACTAGATATATGTATTGGAATCTGCCCACAGTGGTTCAATTGACTTTCAGGACTTACAACATGTGGAAGGGTTAAGAGTGCTTCACACTGGTTTGGACAGACTTTGCCTGCAGAATAAAACTCTTGTAGAATATAGGGGGAAAAAACAAAAAAACCAACTCCCGTAGCTTTGAAATCAGAGAGAAATAAGGAAGTGAAGAAAAAGGGGTTTCTGGCAGCTAGTGCTTAGATCCAGATTCAGTATTGCTCACTCGTGTGCATTTCTTTGTTGTTTTTTTCATGTATCGGAGATGTTTCTCCTCAAGACAGTGTCTGAGCAGGGCCAATGCTCACCTCGACTGCTGTTTTTCTTAATTTGCCAGGTTAGGTCTGTCCTCATTTAGACCTGTCACAGACTATCTTTGCTCTAGTTCTTTTAAAGAGGATTTCACTCACATTCATGTCTCCCACCTACCTCACCCACAGCCCACACCCAATCTCATTTACCAGACCAATTTCCTCTCTCGTCTGCAAACCGGTGCCAAATGTGAGAAATACATGGTCTTGTCTCTTGTGAATGTGACGGCCCATTCTCTGACATGTTTGGCACATGAAGGCAGTGCCTGGCCTCACACCAGCCCGTCGCTGCAAACACTGCATGTGATAATGTTGCAAGAACATTAACCGTGGCTCTGTTCTAAAAATATACCGTACATATTAATGCTGTGTGTTTAAGTTTGGTCTGGGAGATGCTTTCTCGTGGTTACATCTTTGAAACTATGCAGTATAGCAGCTGCAGAGTTTTTGCACTGGGTAACAATTAGTATCACCAATAATGTGATGTGGTTTTCCTTTGGTCTGCTTTGTTTGAACACGGTGGTTATTGCTGTTGGTGCTAAGTGCCGAGTACTTCTTATTAAGCACTTCAAACAGTTGTTGCTAGAAGTTCAACATCTGTCACACGCTGTGCAACAGAGGATTTTCCTCTGGAACACCTACTTGTTCAGAAAGCTGGGTTTTGTGACCTGTGTAAAAAACAATCCTCCAACTATTTGTACAGGGATATTAGCAGCAGTATAAATAAAATCATGGCAATCTGAAATGGACAATAAAATCATGAAGTTTTGTTGAAACTCCAAAAGCACTGACTGAATTTCATAATTCTGAAGTTCAACGTCTCCCTCCCAGGCTTGGTGAAAGTCCCACACGCCATAGGCATGTTCTGGCAGACTGGTGCTCGGCTTGTACAAGGGGTGAGAAACAGCTTCCTCAGCCAGCAGGATAACATTCTCCTCCCCTCCAGTCTCGCAAAACCGCCTCCTGCCAAGAGCCTCCTACTGCACTGCCACCTGGTCTTCTGTTGTAAGTCTAATCCCAGCCAGAGACCCATCCATAAGGCAGCCAGGTTTCCTTATGAAGCTGTAGTCCCACCATCAGACCTCAGCAAGGACCCTGGCAGCGACTTGTATGAATAACTGAGCATCAGTGCCAAGTGTTTAGCTAATCTCCTTTGTTTAGGTGCGATTGAATTACAGGATCGAATAAGCAGAAAATTAATTGTTGACTTTGTATACCACCCTTGTAAGTGCGTTGGCCAATTGAGGTAGTCATTGATGGAGAGCACTGCACTTACTGACACAGACATCATTTTAAATCAAATGCTTTGTGACGTGATTCTAAAACACAAGATCTAATATCAAAAGATTGATGGATTAAAATAAAAGAAGGGACATTTGTGTTGATAAAACAACCTTTTACAGTTTCCAGAAATGGGTGCTTTTATTAAACAAAAGCAGAGGCATTTAACTCGGTTGCATGCTTTTGATACAGAAGACCAGAGCCACATGGGGACCCAGACATTTAGTTATTCAGTATAAGCAGGGCTGAGGCTAACCTTTTTAAATGCAATTTTCTCTAAGAGCAGTCGCGAGTGACCAAATTTAAGTCTTCAGTCTTGTAGATGTAAACTCTGACATTCAAAGCCCCTATGTTTATCTCACTGATTCAGCAGACGTCAAGCACCAAGGCATTGCAAGCAAATTCCCCGCTCTCCTCCCCTCCGCCTACCATTTTTTGCCTTTTTTTTTTTTAGTGCTGTGTGAATGGGGAATACAAATTGTATGTGATATTTAAACAGCTATAACATTTGCCTAAGTCAAACAGTCATTGCCCAGAGCAGGTTGCCTTCAACAGCAGAATGTTAAAAGCGTGTTGTTGATTAGTGTTTGTGATTTGCCCTGCTGTCTTTGGTGGAAAATACAGCACATTAGCCGTATGCTTAGAGGTGACAAGGCTGCTGTCAGGGGCTTCAGCACAAACTCCTGTCCTGCCAACTGTTGCTGAGGATTTTCTAGCAATTTATTCACAGAGAATCTAATTTAAATCAAAATTAGCACTTTCAACTTGTTGTGACTGAAGTTAGCGACTGTCTATTAACTCAGTAATCATAGTGGTTATTAATTGAAATTGCCCACTCGCAGTCACTCAGTCATTTTCAGATTCAGATTGATAATCCACAGTGTGAATACAAGGAAAAGAAAAAAAAAACATATATGTATTTTAAATGTATTAGCCCCACCTTAATCAGCGGTGACAATAAAGTGACCTGATGCATCAGAGTATCAATAATTATGATGCAGTTATATTGTTAATATTATTTTGAAACATGTTTTGCTTTTTGTATTTCAAGTATATTTTAATCCTGGTATTTGCTCACATTTTTGCTGAAATGCTACACAATTTGTAATGGCTTTAATCTCTAACAGAGTTTTTCTACAGTGATGTGTTTTCATTCAAGTAAAAGATCTGGTAGTTATTCCACAACTGGCTTTTACTGATATGTGCCTTGAGCAGTGGAGAACATCCTGTCTATTGCAGCACCAGTACTATGGTAAGAAAAAAACATCGTTATCTGCAATACTGGTGTAGTTCTGTTGAAATGAAACACAGTACAGACCAAGTTATTTTCTGTGTCAGATCAGTTTGACAGTTGTGGCTCTATTCCGCTAACGTTCATCTGCAGTGATGTCATAGTACTGTATGTTTCCTTTTCCTTTTTTCCAAAAGTTAAATCTGAAGGTGCCCAAATGCTGTTAAGCACATCCCCCGGGAACTGCAGTGCTCTCGAGACACCATTTCCATTCTGTCACCATAGCGATTACAAGCCCTAATGTCATTAACAAAGGACAGAAATTACGTTTTGGAGTCTGTGAATTGATCCCGTACCCCTGTTTCAATGACTGATGTTTCTTTTGTCTTATCTGGAAACCAATTTATTGTAGATTATGCCGTACATCTTCTCTCAGGCAGATATTAGAGTGCAGCTCGATGAAGACCTACACATTACTCCATAGCTTCACTCTGCCAAGCGGCTGTACAAGACAGCGTGATGAGTCACATCACACGCTGCTCCTCCCAGTCCAGACTCTGTGTGTTATGTTGACCGGAGTGGATCTGCGGATTCATGTCAAGGCAGAAAAATGTGGGGCACACTCAGCTAATTCCTCATGGCTGTGTGCCACTGGGGGCCGGCCCGGCCCAGGGAGCACCACGTCTTACTGAGGGAACACAGAATACACATAATCCGTCACAGAGTCACTGTGATCAGCTCTCCAGCCAGCCTCAGCTGGATCTGTGCACTGAAAGAACACTTCCTTGATTAATGGAGTAGCTGGGTGCCTAATAAAGGTCTTTATGCACCTCACATTTCAAACAAATCGCACCCGAGTCAAAGTCTTTAGGGATTTTAGCTATCCCATAGAATGATTGCAGTTTTAATACAGGAGGAATTTGTAGGCGAGCCAACTTCTTATACCTTTTATTAAGGTCATTAATCCATAAATAATGGTTCTATTTTTACTCCCAAATGTGATTAAATTGCAAACACAACTGCATTGTTGCAGAAATCAATATCTGGCTGAATCTGTGCTACCCCCGGCCTCTGTCATGCATTAAGAAATCAAAAAAATTAGACTCAGACCACACGAACCTGGGCTTTGGATCTGTGTACTGTCATTGTTCACTACCATTGTCAAAAAAGAAAGCAACATGAGTGAGCAAATGACGAGGCAGCTGCATTTTTCCCTTTGTTCCTTCCAGAGGCACAAACATGGTGAACAGGGCTGGTGGGGCTTTTTTTTTTTTTTTTCTCCTCTTCTCTTCCAAGACTCATATTATATATTGCAGTGTGGACTGGTGTTGGAACATATGTAATTACCTGGGCCTCTGTTGGTGGGATTAGGAACAGAATTAAAATAGCATGGATGGCATAAGGGAATACAAGAGCAGGGACAGAACTAAGCGTTAGTGATTACATTGGGAACAGTGGTGATTGCAGCACCACCGTATGTTTGTGTGCATGTCGGTGTGTGGGTCGAATGTGTGAAGAGAAATGAAAGACAGCTGAATCTCTCTGTTATTGCCTTTGGTGCACACTGCACACTCTCATCTGTCTGTGCCGGTGCAGTGGAGATATTTATGTGAGGTTGTGACACGCCCAGATGCAGTAACGGTTGCATGTGTTCTGTCAGCCTGACCTGAGGGCTCGCTCTGTTTACACAGCGCCGAAACATATTTTGAGTCAGTGACCCGACTGTGCGAAGAGGCTTTTTGTTTTGATTTCAGGAAGATTCTTCCAACTGTGCGAGGCTGCGTTATCAGTGAGGAGTTTTCATGGTCAAGTGGTGATATTTCATGGGCATTTGCCGGCTACTTGACAAGATGAAGCGTTGACGATTGTGCAACCACTGAGAGACGACTTTGAATAATATGTGAATGCAGCAGTGCCTGTACTTGTTGACACTGATTAAAAAAAACCCAGCTTGTCAGTGTACAGTTCAATTCAAGCATCACATTCCCCAAGGTGAAAGTTTCATGGGATTCAAAAGGGCAGAGTGTAGCTGGCTCAGTTGTTGATGGATGAGCAAAGGGATTTAGCTCCGCATAAGCCCTTTTATCAATATAACTTGTATGTGTGTAACCAAATGTTTCCACAGTATCAGTCACAGATTTACACCGGGTTAAAGAGTCAAGTCCATTGCATATTGACTTATACAGAATAGCTTTTTCATAGTTAAATGCTGAATCTAACATATAGGATAAGGAGCCGACTTTGTGACTAAGGGCCTGATCTACTAAAGGTTTGCTTGTATAAAAACGTGTGCAAACTTGATGTCACCCGCAAAAAAAGTGTGCAAGCTGATCTACTAACTGGGCGCACCAAAGATTGCGTCTCAAAAACGGGCAAAAAAGCATGCACGAGTAGATGCAAATAGATTTATTTAGCACACGCAATGTTATTTACCCAACCTGAAACATATTGCAGTGGCAGTTTTTGCGTCTTTATTAAGCACATTTGAAAGGCAAGTATTAACTGGCACAGCTTTGCAAAAAAATTCAGTGGTTATTGATTTAATACCTGCCAGGGAAAAAGCTCTTGCAGTTTTTCAGGTGTGTTAAAAGTCCTTTAAGCACCGTTATGCACGCCGCACGCACGTCTCTCCTCCGGTGCATTCCTCTCCTCCCTCTCCAGTACCTGGCTGCTCAGAGACGTCACTGCTGCCTTCAACCCGTCTTTCCCTCTGGTCAGGGCGTTTAGATCCGAAATCTCTGTTAATCCATCGGATCAAATTTCATTCTGTCTTTGGAGCCATTCAGCTCTCTGTCCACAGTCTCCGTGGTGGAAATGATAACCACGCACAAAACCCTAATTTAACTGCGGGTTGCGCGTGCTGTCATGTAGCGGGTTACTCTTAGTAGAAAAACCGCTTGTACGCTTTTACCAGGAGCACGCAATTTAGCGACCCTTAGTAAATCAGGCCCTAAGAGGCCAATTTTTCATGACTACATTTCTGCACTCAGAAGTCAAGGTCAAAGGCTCAAACAAAACAAAATGGTGACTGAATACACTATATATTACATGATTAATGAAAAAACCTCAACATAATACGGTAATACCCAACACAGTCAACCTGTGTAGTGTACAGTAAGGCATGTGTGTGTTGCGTGCTGCCTCTTTTGCCTTCATTATCTCTTCTTATTAGAGGGTGTGCTCTTGAACCTGTAGTGATTGATTGTTTTTTTGTATTATTTGTCTGGGGGGGATGAGTAAATGTGCTATCTACCCCTCCACACACTGGGGGAGGGGTGGAAATCCCTATGCATGTTAATGCTGGTTGTACCAGATCCGTCTGCTGTTGGTTGTTGTTGTTGAAGAAACCTTTAGGCTGAGGCAAGATGTGATGCCTTTAAGGATGTGGAAACACTTGCAAACCACTCAGAGGTGCAATCAGATCATATTAGAGCATAGCAGTCAAATCTAGTGGACATTTAGCCAGTTGATTTTCTGAGTTTATTACTAAACTACAGTGCAACCTATTTGGGCTTTCTTCCATGTCAGCTTTTTGGCAGGAGACACGACTGACTGCTTCACCTCTTGTAGGCTGGCGATGACTACTTTGCTTTCTGCTTGCTAAAATACTTTGTGTACAGACCAAGGATGAATGAATATTACACTAAGTTCAGACCTTTGCATGTTTTAAAGGATTTATATTTTTGTAACTATAGTGAGAATATTTTTTTCTCCAGTAAGAGCTCTAGTTCCTGAAGCTATTGCCAGCCTAGCTGTTGTTTAAGGTTTCATGTATTTTGTCTGCCGTCCTTCAGGTTGGACGTGTAAAGCAGTCAACCCAGCTGCGTGGTTGGATAATTGCGCTCAAACAAGATGATATACGAGCTCAAAGTTGTTGCACTCTGGTGATGTACAAGATGAAGTGGTGACGCATGATCACACACTAGTGGGATAGCTCACGACTGCTGTTCAAGCTTTGATGTAGATTGATGGAGGAAGAGGGATACAGTAAACAGAAAGAGACAAACAGATGGGCAGAGACAGATAAATGTTACAGATATTGTCTGTCCTCCAAGACGAAGCTCACCACTTGTAAAAGCTGCCAGATGATAATGGCTGCGGAGTTCGTAAAAACAGTTTAACCAAAAAATAGTTTATGGTATTCAGGCCGTTTGTTAAGAAAGTGATTTCAGTTGTTACAAAGCTCCTGTAAAGACAAAGCTGTTTTTTTTATATAGACCTGTTCATAAGGCTGTATAGAGTGGAAGGAGAAAACATGGGACATGGAGTGAGAGTGTTCAGGGTCAATTGTGAAGCAAATACTTGGTGCCTGACGTTGTTGATATTGACATATAATGCTGAAGGTTTTATACATCTCTGCTCTCAAAGAGGGGAATATATTGTGTCAATTCAAAGGGCACTGCATGGAAATGTTATTTTTAGTCAAAGGTTGCAGTAGTAGACTAGTTTAAATGTTATGATGGCATATGAAAATAATGGTATATACTTGAAAGATTTATACAAGAATTAAAACCTCCAAGTAAAGAATAACATTTTCTCTACTGCTGTTTACATCACGTCTGCATCTGTTAAATTTCCTGAGTTGAAGGGAGCTCTCTCACCGCTGCTACAAATGTCTCCAACTTAAAAGCTTTGTCTGCCTTTTATTCTGTGACATTTTTTTGTATAATATAACTAAAATAGATTATACTTCTAAGATGGATGGGAGTGAGTTCCATACTTGCGCAATCATGGGACTCAAAAAAAAAAAATCATGCTTTATAAAAGATGAAAGGAGTAGAATGGATTCACTGGCATGCCATGCTGTAAGCCGGGTCTTTAAGAAGAAACTTCTCTCTAGATCAGTGATTCTCAAACTGTGGTACGCGTACCACTAGTGGTACGTGGGCTCCCTCTAGGTGGTACGCAAAAGACTCACCGAATTAAACATAAATAAAATAAAATAAATTTCAGATGCATCAAAAAATCAGGCAACCGCATATTTTCGGCCGAAAATGACCAAAAATGCATTTGCAGGATGTTGTGATGATACCATAGAATAGAGACTGTATAAATACAAGCAAAAAACCTGCCGAAAATGCCGACATCATTATCAGCAAACGAGTCCAGGCACCGCTCCGACCACACGTGTATCTGTTTACCTGTTAGCTCCGTAGCTCCGTTAGCTCCGTTAGCTCGGCTACAGTCCAACTGGAGCGGCTCGTTGAGCAGCGCTTCAAATAACCTGCGTACTTGTGCACTGCGTACGTGTGTCTTTGATGTTAAAGTTTAGTGTTACTTCTCAGAGTTTTATTTTTACGATCGGGGGTCATATAAACATGAGGCACTGCTAATCTTTTCCGGTCAGTCGTCATGGAAACATGACGCTCTGTCAGTGCTGTGGCTTTTGGACCCGACTGAAAACAAACGTGTATGAGCTGAAAAATGAAACGACGTATCATTGTATACCGCCATTATAATTAGTAGGCTAATTATTATTATTATTAGGGAAGACTGGGGATGGTTGTAACAGCATCGCTTTCACCAATAAGGGATAACAGTGTGTAAATGTTTTTTTTTTTTTTAGGTTTTTTTTAGGTCAGAAACTAATATATTTTTTTCAAGCCTAAATTTTGACTAATATTGATACCGTTTAAGTTTAAATTAAGTAACTTGTATAAGATGAAAGAACAGGTTTTTGGGTGAAATATGAGTCATTTCTTACATATGAATATATGATCTTTAAGACAGCTTTCTAATGTTAGGATACACACCACTGCCCCCCCCCCCCGACTTGGTGGTACTTGGAGGGGCAAGTATTTTCTGGGGTGGTACTCGGTGTAAAAAGTTTGAGAACCACTGCTCTAGATCATTCTCTCAGATGTCTCTGTCATACTAATGTATTTATTCTCCGCTGGTGGTTTGAAACACATCAGGAAATTGGTGTCTGTGGTGGCAGCCAATTTCGTTGCAACTTGTACCTCCTTACTATTCCTCTCTCTCCCCAGGACAGGTCTGTCTCCTGCACTCACATACGAAACTGCTGAGAGGGCAGCTTTCCACTTTGGTTTAGGATGTTACTGTGAAGTCATCAGCTGCAGACTAGCAGACCGTGGAAATGCAGAGGCTCTGTTGTTATTCTGTTGCCATGGTGTAAGGAAATAACTAACTAAAAAAAAAAGCTGAAAATGCAGTACATTTCATTTAGTGTTCTTATCTTATTACTTTTCTCCTCGTAGCACCACACTGACAGCTGAGGGGGATTTGTCCACATGTGCATTGGGGTCTATTAGGCTGATTTTGATAAGTGTGTGAGGGATTATTTCACCTTCTGCCAGTTGTTACTTGTGCACAGAATTTTCGAGTAGTAATGCTGAGATGAAATCTGCTGTAATTTTACTTCCAGGACTCGTTGTTGGTCTGTCCTTGAGTCCAGATTTTGTGCTACTTGGGGTGCTTTGAATTACTGTCAATAGATAAAATAGGCCTATCAATCAGCCTAAGGCTTTCAGCAGGTTTAGATAAAACCAAGTGGGATATTGACTGAGCCCCTGCAAACATCATAGGTATTAAAAACACTTGTGTTAAACCTTTAAACATCTCCCCTGGCTAAGTTTCTCCTGAAAATATCACCTTGAAGAGACGGAATGATAGGTGTTCACCTGACACAAGTTGTGTGTAGTCTTCCTGAGGTCTGTTTATCCTCTTGAACTAAATGAACAGCTGATGGGGAGGAGGAATGGTGCATTGAGCTGATTATTAATGCATGCAGGTTTCACAGGGGCATTATTTACAATCAAAAGCAAGGAAAATTTAATAACAGTTTTTACTGTTTAAACTGTTTTTAACAGCGATGTTTTCCTCGGGATATTTCAACACATTTTACCTAATAGCCGTTACAATTTGTTTGTTTGTCTTGGTTTAAAGCCATATGCAAACTATTAACAAGGGTCAAACTGGATGCTCTTATTTTATGAGTTGCTCATTATACTTTACACACATTTTCGGGACAAGTGCTGTAGAATAACTTACTGCAGTGCTGTATTCTGCAGCCTAACCCTCATGACTGTTTCAGCAACTGGTGAACCGACAGTGTACAACATACTGTAAACAGCAGCAATGCAGCCATCAAGGCTGACGTGAGGCTGCACCTACAGCATCTAACATTTGTCTCCCAGTTATTTTTTTAATTCATTGTCCACAAAATTCCCCAACATAGTGTCCCACGGTTTAAGGTGAGTTTTCAAACTAAGAAACTGTAAAATATGTGGAACATGTAGTTGCAGATTATATTTCTTTTTGATGGCTTTAGCAATTTATCATGTCACCTCTGTAGGTGTCTCTTGAGTCTGATGAGCCTGTTAGAAATATAATGTTTACTTTTTGTATTCCACATTAATAACCTGTTGGGTAGATATTATTCTGGTGTGGGAGTGCAGCAGTGGAGAGGGGAGGAGGGCTGCAGAACTCTGCTTCTTGTGATTTATTTACATCAGTTGTGCTGTGTTTTCACCAGTCATCTGCTGTTTTTCTCTTGACACAATCACAAGTAGCGGAGCATGGCCTCCTCACACGGATAGATATGACTGTTATCTCCTGCACTGAGGGTGTGATTATCAAAGGGCTGCTTTAATTAATTATCGCTCACTTCATTATACTTTTGATGATAGGGTAAAGTTTCAGCAGAGAAGTTTCCCAGTGCAGGAGGTCAACTAATTCAGTTTCAGGCCAGAGAAAAAATGGCCCAGCAGAAAACCCCTGGGGGAGCACGAGAGGGGAGAAGTGAGAAACGATCTTTCATTTCTCAAGATCATGTCATGATCTTTTGACTGTTTGGAGCTTTGGACACAATGAAAGGTCAAATTCAGCTGGTGTACATCGAAGACAAGACCTGGAAGAGCAAGTAAATGTTTGTGTACACACACAGACTGACAGTGACACACAGAAACACATTCCCATGCATGCACTTATCCGCCCACCCGTTTGTACACACAGAAATACACACTAAAATACACAACGCAATGCAGCCTCCCACACACATATGCATGCAGAATAGATATCATATCGCACACACAAACACACCGACAGACCCAGACACACACACAGACACACAGCATGAAACATGTCACGTCCTGAGCATTTGTGTTAAAATCCAGCCTGTCTTTTAAATCGACATCAGAGAGCGTTTTGAACCTTCAATATTTTTCCCTGGGAGTTGAAAGGAAGCCTGACTGGTCTTAGCAAACAAGAGGAAAGTCATTTAGCATTCAGGCTTGTGCTGTCATTATCTCCTTTAATTATTTGATGAGGCCATGTTGGTGTGTGTCCATATATATGCATGACTGACAGAGGATGACGGATGGATGCTATAAACCCATTGATGTTTGAAGTTGGTAAAATTTGAGCCCAGCTCAATAGTCTGAACTCAGACCTGCTTAGGAAGCATTTTGTGAGAGGGATAAGGATTTTCCTTGGGAACAGCAGCATAATAATAGAGTATCTTGGTGAACTGCTGTTTCTATTCAACTGTCTTTGATAAAATCTCTATGCTCAGGCACATCATATACTCCTACATATTCCCATAGCTGGTATGAATGGCAGTGTGCTATATTTAAAGCTTTTACGTAGCATATAAAGATACATAACGGACAAAACATTGCTCTTAATAACAAGTCCCAGCAAGCTGCAAATGGCATCTTACTCTGACTGTCCCCCACTCGGGATTTTGCTGCTTGTGCTAAGCAATTATGGACAGTTGGCCACAATGAATCAGAGATCACAATTTTTTACTTCTCTGTGGTGAATATTTATACTGCCTGACTGATCTGAAATATTCTGAAGATGTTCTGTTTCCATTTTGAGATCAAATGGCCGTGGGAAAGCCCAAGGCATCTGGCAAAATAAAAGTATTTATACGGTCACGGTTAGATTTAATAAAATGTCTATTGATTGTCTATTTTTCTGCTACAGTCAAATGATGTTGGCACTTTCTTGGTGCAACATCATACAACGATGTGTGCAGACACTTGAAAAAAATAAAGTTTGTGAAGTTTTGTTTAAATGACTACAGCCACACAGGTCGTTTTCCAGCCCGAGGCCAGTATTGCTAACCATTGTAATTTTTAGCACTGCCAGTGTCCCTGTTGCTGTTGTATAACATGTAGATTTTTTTTTACATACTGTAGGCTTTATGTAAAAAATCTGTGTAGATTTTTATGTCGGTTTATGTAGGGCCCGTGTAGATTCTCTGTTTTATCATTTTATCATTTGATACCAAATCAACTGCTGTGGGATTTGATGGTCTAGTCATCTGCCACCACCACAACAACCCAACAAAAGCAAGGTTTTCTCAGTTCCATGGCAACCAGTCGTTGTTTAAGGAAAAGTGTTTTTAATGTTGACCCACTTAACATTTGTAGATACGACAGTAAGTGGTAGCTTTATGCTGTTAGACTTTAGATGGTTTAGCAGAGGCCTATTTCAAGTTTGGGCACTGGGCAGATTTTTGAGTTGGTTTCCATCGACCTTCTATTAATACCACAGTAAATAGAAATTCATGATGGTCATATTTTCAAGAACAAAAAGTAAAAAAAATAAATAAAATCCAACATGATTTCAACTTTAGACTTGAGAATAGGCAGGCAAGAATGAATAACTAAACAATGTCAAAATAAAATCTGAAATCACTTTGGAACGGTTGTTAAATTGTGAGCGGAGCAGAGAGGCGGCTGATCTACTTTCTGAGGCCCCTCAGACATTTTGAGATTTTCAAACATGTTTGATTTTGTCAGCACAAAACCTACAATGCTCTTGCACTGCGAGACAACACTTGAAAGGGGAGAAGGGTGGGCAACACTTGGGAGTGAAAACTTTCAGCCGTGCGAACATCAGAGCAGGAACAGTGTAAGCCTATTGGTTTGATTGGACGTTGTTATTTTGGCTTTATAATTTACCTCCAGCTCTCCACAGAACAAACAACATATGCAGCTCACGTCTCCTGAACCAATTTGTCCTCCACATTTGGCATGAAGCCCTCTACTTTCCTTTATTGTGTCTTTTTTTTTCTCCCAAATCAGTGCACGCACAGTTGCTGCTGTGAGCTGCTCCCTCCTCAAGCTGCATTTCTGCTCAGTGTGGCGAAAAACGGTCACATTTTGTATTATTTTTCACAGTGTGCAGTGTATCAAGTTCCTTCACAACTCGATCCAAGTAGCCCACGTAGCCATATTTTTGTTAGAGCAGGTTAGTCAGGCTACAGGTACATGTATTTATGTAGTTTCAGCTTCATGTGAAACTGTAGACTTCAAATGTTAAAGATTTTCACATTATGGGTTAGATCCCACATTTGGTATATCCAGTGCTGAAAGAACAGACAGCTGTATTTCTAATTTCTCTTTATCAGTCATTTTTCTCCATATGATCATCATCATAGATCCGTGAAAACCATCTTGGTTGGTTGCACTGAAGCCTGTTAGAAAGGCAACTCAGGTTCTTCCTTCCTCTCCTCCTTTTCATCCCTTTCCTCTCTGGACGGTTAGTTTTTCTCCTTCACAGTGTACCTGGCTGTTTAAGCATGGATTAATCGCAGAAGGGAAGTGCACCCAGTGGTATCAGTAGGGAGTCTGGAGATTTTATTTTTTTATTTCTGCACTCGAAACGCGCTCTTACCCAGGGCTCATTTGTTGATATTTTGCTGCATTTTGACACTATCTCCAAAGTTTTCCCCACGGGGCTCAAAGCTGGAGTTCCCTGTGGTGTGGCGTTTGATTGATGCAGCCTCTCTCCATCTATGTGATGTGTTCACTGATGCGGTGGTGATGGAGTGAGATACCCCTGCTGAAGCTGATCTAGTGAGCAGCTGGCCCGTGTTCCCCACTCACACAGTAGCTTCCCCATCACATTTTTTCCTCCTCATTATGACTTGAAGGGGGTTGAATCTATATTCACATTAAAGAAACATAAATTTGGAGTGCAAGGAATTTAGATTGTAGTTTTTTTCTCCAGCCTTTGTTGTTACTGGATTTAATGTTGATTATTGCAAAGTTGCAGTTTTCACTTTTGGGTTCAGATTGAAAGGTCCATTTTGTTTACGCTTGGCAAAATACCCACAAAGTCGCTACAAAGCTAAATAATCTCTTACTGGACCCATTATCTGTCATCTCTCTTTTATTGGCAAAGAGTAATGCTGAAAACATTTACATTGCAGGCTTCTCATTTTCAGTCAACACTGACCAGTGCTTTGGCGATTAAAATGACAAACATCACCGGTGGCACATTGTTATTGGCTGTAGTTCATTGAAGTAAATTCAATTTCAGCTGTGATAATAGCTGGTGTCTGTATAGCCAGAGATTGTATGTGTGGAAAAAGGGAAATGTTGCTTTATAACACTGCTATTCGACCAAAAGTGAACTGTGTTCTTTTGAAGTTCAACAAGACCAACAGAGAGGAAACTCTTTTCTACAAAGTCACGTCAATTCCAGGACGATCTTGCAGTTAAACTCTCTTTTATGTCGATGCTTAAAGCCTGTTGCCTGAATAGAGATCCATAGGGACCTCCAGGAGCCTGTGAAAAATGAGGTTTTAAAAAAGGGAAGGTTCCCTCAGAGTTGGATATATGTTTCATAAGCGTATCATATTCAATACAGTCCATCTCATTTTCAGGTTGTTGCTACACATTTTTGCTGCATAAATTAGACTACCACTTAAAGCTGCAGTTTTTCTGCCTTTGAGTTTTTGCTTTTTATAACTTTAGGCTCTAACATGAATTGGAAGCTAAACTAAATTAGATTTTAAAAGTGATTCAGTAAGTGGATTTAACACTAGATTAAGATCTGATGAAACACCACTCCTATGGGTGTTTTTATTGTTATTTGACAATCATCAACATCAGAGCAGCTTTGCTGATGTGAAAGGTGTGTACAGACCAGCTGCACAGTCTCTGGAGCCACTATGAGCAGGCTGGTGAAATAGAGGTACCTGCTGTACACTGCTGCAGAGACGCCTCCGTAGGGATGGCTCATTTCATGCCTTACTGACATCTGTCTACAGGAGATACATCCACTCATTTAAAACAGGAACAGTTACCCCAGCCCTGGGCGTGCTACCAGACCATAGCCTGGGTCTCTGTCTGAATCTGTGCTTGTAACTCCACCCTTTACTGGCAGGTCATCTTTTACAGGAATACAGATTACTGTGTTAAAGAAAATTGCTCTTCCTGAGCTTTGGGGGCCATGTTTGTACAATCAAACAGTGGCATAGTATAATTTCCATTCTTTTAGCAGCATATTTTCAAAAATATATTTTCCTGCCATTAATACTGCAGGATCCAACTCAAAATTTGCAGGGAGAAAAGGTATTCTCTGTCAGGATGGCTTTGTTCAGTGATCATTAAATGCTTGAAAATTCCTCAGCTCAGGAGCTCATTAATTTATGAAGTTTTTATTCCTCACAGTGACGGTTCAGTCACTTTTGTCACCATAAACATCCTGGAAAAACAGGACTATCTCTTTATGCTCCTTTGGCGTTGCATGACGTTGACTTTGAAGACTTGGCCAATGTTTGTTTGAATTTGCATCCAAATGAGCTTCATGCGATGGTACAGTAGGATTCTGTTCTAACCAGAAAATGTGCTCGGAACACTAGAAAATCATCCCAGGTCCTGTTGGGCCACCTTCTCTGTTTTATTTTGCATTTCACTCTCTATGGAGCAACACATCAGCGTGACATTGCAAAATCTGCTTGTTCCTCACTATGGCATTTACCAGTGAGTGTTGGTGTGATGGATACAAACTCCTCTATCTCTGGTGTAAAGGAAACTGTATTTCATTCATTTTAGATGGAAGATCAGGGAGTTGGGCTGCTGTTATTTACTGTAGCTGGATTTTGCAGACACATCAGACATAGTGCTATGAAAATAATTTGACATAAAGATAAGTTTAGGTTAAAGAATTGCAGTGTTTAATGTCTGTTTTTAGAGTGATAATGGTCACAATGTTGTATATTTATTAATTCAGACCATATCTTGCAGAAATTTACAGAGTCAGCTTTGCCAGCTGGACTTTCTGGCTTTGTTTTAACTGTGAGTGATCTGAAGTCCTGTGAAAGAAATTAACAAAAAAAAAACCCAAAACATCTAACTGTATTGCACTGAGCATTAGATAAGTGCAAGTTTTTGTTTGCACAACCATTTGCACCTTCTTACTTTAGGTTCTGTTTTGTTTTCTTGGTTTTTGTTGAAGCAGAACTCAAGATTAACATTTTAAATGTAAGAAAAAAGATTTATTTAAACAATATTGTATTGCTTTATTACTGTAATTTTTATATGGCAATTCTTTGATCTTATTAGTATATTTCTAGGTGCTATACATTAAACCACCCCTCCCCTTTAATTCACTGCAGTGAGAGAGGCAAGTAAAATTTATTAGCCTATTACTTGCTGTAATGCAACAATATGTGGGCTGACGGCTCCTTAAAAATGATTTAAAAAAAGAAGGAATAAAACACAAATAAGAGTAAAAATGTAAAAATATGAACACACTTTTAGTTTCTGTAACAATTCTGGATATAATAGAGACTCCGATGCAGGGAGATAAAAGTTCAAATCCAAGGTCTTTGCTGGGTAGTGATGCGGACATACACAGGCAGTCAGTCCAGAATAGGCAAACAGTAACTGGCAGGGAGTGGGCAAAACTCCAAAAGTCAAGGAAACAAAGCAAAGTCACAAAGCATGGACTCAAACACAAGCACAATGCTGAAAAGTGATGAACACATGAGGCAGAACACGGACAACCTGGCAGGAAACAATGGAAAATGGAGAGGGGTGGGGGTGTGTGTGTGCTTGGGGTTGACTGGTAGTAAGTTGATAGGAAGCAGGTATGTGGATTATTAAAGGGTGTGAGGCACATGGGGCAGAAACTGAAGAGACAGAAGAACCAAGTTAGTAAAAATCACAAGAAATACAACAACAAAAACTTGGAGTTGTGCTTTGAAACTTGCAGAAGAAGCAGATGGAGTATTTCACTGCAGTTACAATGCACAATACAGAAGTTTATGTCAGGTATATTTGTTAAAACATGACAACGTACCAGCCTTTGTGACATGTGTTTTTCTTTTTTTCAAATTGGTATCAGCCAATATGCATTGTCAGTCTAGTTGCAGTGAAGAACACTGGTGTCCCTAATGGAGGAGATTAGTTTGGAGCCCTGCATGTTCACATTACATGTGACACTCAACATCAACTGAAAAGCATCAATAAGTGAATATGTGGCAAACTTCTGTTTCATTACATGTGACATGTGCAGTGCAGGAAGAAAGACTGAACCTCAGGCAAAGACGTCTGACTGTAGAGCATGAAGGATATTTTGCTTCCTTCTAAAAAAAAAGGTGGAGAATCCATGACAGCGCAGTGAAAAATACCAATTTATAATCATACATAATGTTCAATATCATCTTCATTTGCATGTCAAGACCTGTATTTGTGCATCAGCTTCATTACCCTGCAAGGTACGTTGAGTCATCCTCCTCCACACTGATATTTTTTCCCTCAGTATGATTTAACTCAAACACCTGATCACCAGCCTTGTGTTGAACAGCTTTAGAGACTACCTTATCCTCATCAGCCCGGAAAACAAGTAGATTGACTGTGAATCTGCTCTCTCTGGACTGCCTCTTGAAAGAGGTGGTTAGTCATGTTTTTATGGTTTGACGAGTGATTTTTCCTCATGTTTCTCAGCTGTAAGTCTTCATCGTACTCTTAATTGCAGCCCATGTGACTCACAGAGACTAATTACCCTCTGTGGGGTAAACCAAGGCTGTATTGTGCGCTTGTCTTTCAGCGATTTGTGAATTGTTTTGTTTTTTTAATTTTCAGGGTCATACGTTAGAGACAGCTACTGTACAACATAGAACAATACTGATACAGTAGGTCCTATACCTTTTTATTATGAGCAGTTTTACCTAACACTACCTGTGGCTGCACCTTGACAGTTGTTTTTATTAATTTACATGATTTATCATGGAATTGGAAAAATGATCAACATTTAGTCTTTTAAATGTCAAAAATGTTGAAAATGCCAACTACAGTTTTCCAAAGACTTTAAAGGGACAACTAAAGGATTGGTTGTTCATCCAAATTCAATTCAAGAAAACCACATGAAACAAAGGAAGAAACCCACATTTAAACAGCTGTAACCACTCAACTTTGATAAACAACTATAAAGTTGTGCTAATCTTTTTTATTTTTTTATTTTTTTTACATTTTGACAAAGGATCAAACGATTATGTCTTATGTGAATGTCTTGTGGTAAGAGATTCACAGAGGATTATGAGCAGACTGTGCGGTTCACCACACATTCCTGACATATTGTTGCTCATTATTTTCATTTTGCTGCCCACAACTTCAATGTTTGGGTTTAGTTTCACTGCCTTTATTCCCCACGTCTTGAAGCATAGTAGGCAGCTGTGGAGAGCAAAAAACAGCGATAAACCTACTTGTGTTTCTAGCCCAGCACCTAATGCCAGGCAGAATGGATGATGAACATAATGGACCATTAAGCTGCTTAAGAGCTTCTTGTTTCCTTCAGTGGTTGGTGGAGACCAAAAGCGCAAAAAAGTGAGTGAATATTGGACTTCTGTGCCTGACAGAAATGTAAATGGGCAACTGGTGGCCGACACATTTGCTGTGTCGACTTCAGGTTGGTTGGGAAATGTCAGTGGTTTGTTTACAACTTAATAATAATAATAACATTTTATTTGGAGGCGCCTTTCAGGTCACCCAAGGTCACCTTACACAACTTGCTCTACCACCCTTTATTTCAGGTTATAAAGGAAAGGTAAAGTAGGTTACTTTGTACTTTGTATGGTCATGACAAAACTGATCACTTGTTCCTGATGCACCTTGCATTTAAATTAGACAGCGTGGTGCAGTTGAAAATACCAGAAATGGACGTCTGCAGCGAAGACTGAAGACGAAAGAGCTTCCTGGCTTAAGATTTCTGCTCTACTGAAGCAAGACGTTTGCTTTTCTGTAGGCACACCTCAGCCCTCAATTCATTCTGCTCCAGCCAAAGGAAAGACAAATGAAATACTTCTTTTTTTCTCTCTTTTTTATGCCTGACTATAAATGTTAAATTTCAACATTTAATTACACCCGACCTGATTAAACCACTGCTCCCCCCATCAATACAAGGGAACAAATGGATGCATCATATTAGGTTGTATCAGAAAATGTGCTTCCATTCTTTGCTGAAGCTTCAATCATGAATCCTGAGAGAGTCGGCAAGACACGACGAGACCGGCCTCATAATTAGGGCTCAAAAAACAATTTCACTGGTGGTGCTGAAATAATGACTTTAATGAGGTTTAAATAACAGCAGTGCTTTCCATAGTATTTCCCTGTATGCATTCTTATATAGGTACTTTTTTGTTTTTAATTTTTGTTCTACTGTATGCAAAAAGGCGAAAGTCAGGACCCAGAAGCTCACTGTTAAGTGAATGCTCAAGGCTGGTTTTGCTGATGACAGAAAATACATATTTTTATTCCAGCCTCTATAATGCCAGATTTGAATACATTTCCTCCTGCTTTTGTTTGTTTGTTTGTGATATGAGGAGTTGCTTATCACTTACATGCAATGGAAAAATTAAAATTACAACTGGCAGTTGCAGTGCTCTCCTGGGGATTCATTAGATTATCATCAGATCCTTGTTGATTTACATAAAATGTTATCACCAATATCAAGTTGATTTGCATCAGAACTTTACGTCCTCCTTGAATCTGCCTTTAATCCTTTTACTGTTGCCTGTTGCAGTGACCTTTTTGCTCTTGAGAGCATTGACTGAACATAATATCATCCCAGCCCCTCTGAGAAATAGACAGATTCAGTTAGACAGAAGACAAGGAGGGGGAAAAAAAGATGGAGCATCATTACAAGATACTTCTCTAAACGGTTACTGTGATACCAAACTGTTAATGTGCAAAATGCGACCTGTTTGTAGCATTTGTACGATACGGTGGCAATATCACAAACCTTCTAAAGCTCATAAACATCACCCCCATAAAAGAGCATGAAGAGATGTAACAATCAGAGAAACGGAGAGAGACTGTCCTGTCCCTGCATCAGGTGCCAGAGCCAGGCTGAGTTTCAGCCTTTCAGACAGACACTCACCATACAGGTCCTGTTGCACAGAACATGGTCAGATGAATATCAAGGCTCAGGTGGAGAACTATTCAGTAGACTTTCTTAGCAGGATATACTGTACATGCTCACATCTATCACTGTATTAATTTCATGGAAAAAAGACAAGAATGACAAGAACAAAAGATAGAGATTTCTCTGTATTTTATAACGTAAATCATCATATGTGATAATCCACTGAAATGTTGGGATGCTCACAAGTTAGTATTCATTTTTACTGAAAGGCGTAATAGAAAGAGTTTAGGAATGATCTGAAGAATAATGAATGAAGTGTTAAGACCACTTGGATGCACTGCTTCTAACACGTTTGAAAATGTTGAAAAACATGCAGACATGCATAGCTGTTATGCTTTACAAACTGTTTAAGTTACTAAACATCCACCCAGTGCTTCCTGTCAGTATCCAGAACTGTTTTATTAAGGAATTTGTCCAGATATAACATGTGTATCTTGATATTAAAGCAAATAACAAAAATAAAGCTAGAATGTGCTTTCAGCAATGCCACCTAAAATGAGAGAAATGGCTGAGTGAGACAGCCGTTATGCATTAATACTACTTAAAAATAGCCTGCAGTATATTCCAGCCACCTATTGCACTCGATACAAGGAACATCCTGTTTTTTCTCTCAACTGTGGCCTGAGTCTGCTATGTTTTTTTTTTCCTGTTTTATTTTTTTGTTTGTTTTACCCAACTTGGAAAATGCTGCAGCAAGCGAAGTGTGATATTGCCGGTATCATGATTTGATGCATTAACAGACTTATTTGGCAGTAGAGGACGGGTGCAACCTGACAACCCTATTAGCTGAGAGATATATTTTTTTTCCATAAGTAGTCTGTAAGAATCTTGGTACAGATCCAATCTACTCGTTTGTATGTTTTATGACACTACGCCACAAATAGAGCCATATATATTTGAGTGAATCCACTTTTTTTTAGAGTAAATTATATATATATAGTCACTTTAATAGGCTTCCAAAAGCTGATCCTGGTCCAAGCTTATAAGTAGATAAATTGCAGTTCCAGGCAAAATTATGTAATTCTATCAATCTTCTATTGTAAAACACACAACAACAAAAAACAATTGCACTCACTCACTCACTCACTCACTCACTCACTCACTCACTCACTCACTCACTCACTCACTCACTCACTCACTCACTCACTCACTCACTCACCTTTGGTGTGTTGTTGGTATAACCCACCATCTCTGGCTGTCATCCACAATTCATTTAACTGCAGTAACATATCGAACTTTTGTATGGGGTTGTAATTTGAAAAGAGATTGAGAGTCTGAAGGCAACAGTCATTTGTTTTTTTGCCAGGGTTGGGAGTGCTCTGAATTTAGATTTGTTTTTCAAGTGTAAAAGATGTATTTAAACCTCGAGAGTAATTAGCTCTTGTATGACATATTAACATGAGGTTTTCCAGCTTTATTTCCCTTTTCATCTGTCGTTGTCATTCGCCTGTCACACCCCAGCTGTGTTTTGTGACACGTCAAATAAGGCCCCTATTTAAGTTTTGCGAGAGTGAGAAGTCAGTTGTGCCGACTGCCTGCTATTAGTTGAGTGATGGGGAATCATGGCATTTCACCAGTCAGAGTTCAGCCAGGCGATGAGGTGAGATCTGAATGCAGCAGAGCTAAATATATTTCCCCTGGTCCTTTGCACAGCTAGGCGGGAGGACGGTTAACAACGTAGTGATCCTTTGATATGGGGTTGGCCTCCTGTATGCCGACCAGTGGAGCATAATTTCTACACTATACAAATAATCTGCACCAGCACCCATCCAGTGAAATGTCATGGGCAAGTGGGAGTGTCAGGGTTCACTGAGCAGAGGTTCAGTGAGATGGAAACCTGTGCTGAATGTTTAATCAACAACCAGAAGTTAATTGTTGGTCTTGTGAGTCCTTTTCACTGTTAGAAAAATCCAATCACACAATTGAACTTATTTAGCAACTAGCTTGATACAATCCACCCATATCCAGGTGAGCAAGATCATACTGTTAACAGAAATTAAGATAATAATTACGACAAGATTAACTGCTTATTACATGGGTGCCTGGAGAAGTGAGAGATAACAGCACAAACTTGATAGGCTAAGAAGATGAGGAGGTGAGAACTGGCAGTTTAGAGCAAAGACAAAGATCAATGAAATGGTAGTGTCAATTTAATGAATCATGAATTTTTGAGTTATCAGCAAGGGGGAACATTTCTCTTCATGAATATCTAATTGACCTTGTTGTTGTAAGAATTAATAGGTCATACACCAAAAATTTCCTGAAAAGATTTTAAATTGTTAACTGTTTATAGCTTCTCAGTTTGTTGCGGTGTCAACCATCTGAGGCCGAGTGTGCCACCAGCAACAGATGTGTCTTGTGCTGCGCTTTTATTAATAATCTTCGATCAGTGGATGTAGAGAAAAACAATATAATGCACTCGGTGTACTGTCTCATTGAAAAACATCTCAGTGCCTCGTGTTTGGCATAGCTTATCATCTTATGTCGCCTGCTCATGCTGTAAAAAGTGGTCATGGGGGTCAAAACCATCAAAGATTATCACTCATCTGTGCGTCTTTTCACTTTAGTACCATTTTTATTCCCTGCAATCGTATTTTCAATTTGCATCTAATTTGACTGACACAGCAAAATCCTCCCTTACCCCTCTGCAGAGAAAATCTTTTAGAAAGAGCCGTAGTAAATCTTCTCCAAGGGCCCGTGCAACTGTGCTGCTTTAAATCACGCAACCTGCCCATCGACATGTTTCTATAAATAGCCCACTGGGTTTTATAACCAAGGCTTTACAGTGATGGCAGGATGGCATAACTACATGACACCAGTGCACACCTCCCTTACAATTAATAACAAGAAACGCTTCATGCTAATTAGCTAGCTGCCTCATCGCCCTTTCCCGTGGAAGCGATGTACACAGTAAATGAGTTCAGTCATGCACAAATGCATTTGGTCAGAATTAAATTTGAACAAAAAAAACACTGAATAGGTATCAGCATAACCTTTCATTGTGATGCCAGAAACATGTGATATTGTAGCCAAAATAATGATGTCTTTGGTAGATATTTAAACGCTAAGTTTGAACGTGAGATATGCCTTTATTTAACTTCACTTGATATGCAGTATGCTGTTATATGTAAATGAAGCACTTGAAACATTTTCATCCTTGCCATTTGTTCCCTTGTAATGTTCATCTTTCTTTAAAAAAAAGAAAGAAAACCAGAAAATGTTGTATATACTGTGATTATACTCAATCTCCTGGGGCAATCACAATGTAGACACATGTTCAATAGAATGAGTGGTTTGCCTCAGGCACTTGATTGTATTGTTTCCTTTCTATTGATTTTTTTTTTTTTTTTTTGGGAGGGGGGGGATCAAAAGCCACCATATGAGTGGGCTCGCGGATAAAAAAAAACAACACATTCACTGTCGCAGAGCATTTATTCTTCAAAACACAGGAAGCATAAGGAAAATGCTCATTTAACCCCTACTCAACCACAGACAACAGCGTCTTGGTTTGTGAGAGCTGTGTGACAATTATAGCACTGGAGTCTGAGTGTGTTTCTCTCTGAGAGCCAGAGAGAGCAGTGGTTTGCGAAATTACAGAAAACAGACTGAACAGTATCATTAGCCCCTGCGGTATCGGGTCTAGTCTGAACTGTAGTTTGGTTAAATTCTCATTGTGAAATTACGTTTCGAATGAAGTAGACCTGAAGATTTGCACTGTCGTCATGTTCGTCTAGGAAAACGGACAAGTCACATTTAATTTTACCTTGTGGGCATATCTGAATCAGTTGTGTACACTGTTTGCATATATGAATCTACTTTACATAGTGACTGCGGCAGTAAGTGAGACCCTAGCCTGACACTCCATGCCCACACACAATGCTGTGTGTGTAGGAGGGGGATTGGATGACAAATCCAGGATATATAGTGCTTGACTCAAGCTCACTTGGTATTCCTGTGTATTTCAAAAGCCACATAATTCACACAGAAAGGTAGTTTTCATGCCATGGCCCACCACGTGCAGCTTATAGTCTCCAGTTCACGTTGCATTGTAATGCATGAATAATATCCTCTTCTACCAACTGTGAGAGTTACAGCGGCATCTAGATGGATGAAGAGGTGCCGCTTTGTGCTGCATCTATTTGATTCCCCACCCCCCAGAGCTACAAGCAGGAGCCTTCTCCGGCTAATGATCCTTCACAAATTAAAACGCTGTAGCCCTGAAACCAAAGCCATCTCCTCCCATCCATCAGAACGTGCCCATCATTGGACCAGCTCATATTGAAATAGACCTAATCTTGTGTTTCTCCTCTCACATCCCGATGACACATGGCTGCACACAAACTGCATAATCAGTGTGAGGGGACAAAGGGACCTAAAAGACCAATTGATCACCGAAAATAACAGGCTTTCTGTAAGTTCTGACTTCTGATTGAGCATCTGTTTTATGCAGGGGGGGAGTCTATATACAGTACTGTATGGGCACCTGTGATTATCTGCATAATTATCTTCCTTGATTACACCAGTGAAAAGACATAGATTTGAAATGAAGCAGGTAACACACCCAAGTGAGACCTCACCCCTCTCTTCCCCTTTCCCTCACAGGTCATTAGATGTGATCATAGTGTCAGAGGAAATTATTGTCGTTAAATTATAGACTGTCTTTATAAGGACAAATGGCAGAACATAGCAGCAGCTTTTCCGTCACACACAGATTTGCGGTAAGAGCATTTATCATGGGTGGACAGGCTTGTGTGCCTTCCTGTATGCTATTGGTCATGGAGGCTTGAGAGTAATAGGTGGAAAGCCAAGTCCCCTTCCACTGCCATGTACCAGCGCCTCTAACAGGCTCCTAGACCCACTGTAATCTCTCACACGAGTGAACTTAAATTAAATTGAAATTCAGGTGTCAGGAAAGTAGGAGCCTTCTTCCTCCACCACTAGTGGAACTACTTATATACACTTATTATGTTTTTTTTTGCCTGCAGGCACAAATAAATTTTACACGGGTATAAAGTTTGCCTCACATTAGATAAATAAGCTTTGTCAGATGCCTCAGAACAAACGCTCAAATTGAATGACAACCATCATTTATTCATGTTGTTCAGCTGTGCAATCGTATGAATATATTTTGTTTGAATTTGGTGGCTTGACTCATTTTCAAATGAAAGCGAGTGAATGTGACATCCATAAGAATAAAAAAAAAATTAAAATCAAATTTCACAGAACACAGACTTCACAAGTCTCTGTCGAGACCTAATCTGGAGGCTTGCCTCCGCTGACAGGAGCAGATCTGGACCAGGATAGATAAATAGCTTGTTTGTCTACGCTAACAGAATGATTTGTGGCTCAGTAGTTGCCTGGTGATGGAATACGCACATTCTGTTTGTGTGTGCCACTCGCCTTCACACATTGTTATTAGGCTTCACCAGCAGGATGTTCATCACTTTATTAGTCTCTCGTTTCCCAGGTCTTGTTTGACTCACAAGCTGTTAGTATGTAATACAGCTGAGCTACAGTGGGTGTTTATTATTGTGTTTTCAATACTCTCAGTTGATCTGCCAGCTGTATCCCTGACGTATGGTGAGTTAAACCCAGTATGTAAAGAAAATGTATTTCTGAATCAAACTGAAATTATTTTTTTCATTACATTTGGAAAAGTACACTCTGAGTCCCAGGTCATTTAATTAGGTAAATTTATACAATCCAGTTTAACAGCTCTGCCACATTTTTACCCATGTAAAACTTAGAATAGCCCGTTTTTGTTAAAACAAGTTGATTTCTGTTAATTATACCCGTTTTTGAATTCATAGTGAGAGGTAGTGTTGCACTAGACTACAATATACTGTGTTTTCAACTTCATTTATATGTGGAGGAAATTATATTAGAAATACCTCTCAGCATACAGCAGCAAGCTACAAACTCATTAATGACCACATAGTTGAATTAAAACCTTTCTGGTTGTGTCAATCAAACCTGTAGCTGTATTGGATTGTTTTTAGATTTCATAGTTGACTAAGCGTAGTGTGTTGATGAATTTGTGATGCAAATAACCTTTATTTTCACTATGACCATTTCAGACACAACAGCACTTTTCCCCAATACGGTATCTCTGACTAAATAAACATTGCCACCTGCTGCCAGCCTCTATTAATGGAATCAGGGCACAAAAATATTCTTTGAAGTGCTTTTGTCACTGACTGACATGTCATTTTGCTCTAAACAAATATCACTTAATTGACTGGGGGAAATGTCAAACACGGAGCCTTGTGAGCACAATTTCCTTTGATACATGTTTTCAGATATATCAACAAACATTTAGTATCATAGCTTAAGGATCTACCAGTATATATTTCACAGACATACACAGGCAATGTAGCTATTTAAATGTTAAAACCCTGTTATAGAAACAGGGATGCAGTGTTGAAGAATATACCACCGGGGGCCGGAGGGGGGGGGGGGGGGGGGGGGGTTGAAGACAGTTTGTGGGGACTGTGTTGGTAGCGAGCGCTTGGTGGAGGAACAGTGCAGATGCGTAGCAGATAGCTCTGAGGCACACAGGAGAGCTTGTTAAGGAGGCGGTTGAAAAGAATAATGGAAGATTCTCACTTCACTGTCTACGGACCCAAAAAAAAATAAAATGCTGAGACATGCACCAATTCTACGGCAACCGGTTCTGTACTGTACTGTATGTAAGCCTCCCCTCCCCATAAGAAAATCCTATGGACCTGCCAAAATGTGAGGACAGGCAGCCAACACCTCTGCACATCTGAAGTGAAAAGTTGGTCTTCACACTTTACGGTTTACATTACTTCACAGACAGCTTCTGACTGTACGCAGCGCCCAGAGAGTTGGAAGCCAGAAAAAGCTGTAAACAAGTGGAAGTAATAACCGAGCCACAGTGCAGCAGGAGAGGTCAGGTACCGCTGCTTGTTTTTTCAGAACAATGGCCAGTTTTCTCTGTTGTGGGTAATTTATGACATCTACAAAGCCAGTTTCAGAAACTACTGATTAATTTTAAATTGCGATAGTGTATGAGATGTTTCATATGTATAAGCCTTGGTGTCCTTGCTGCTGTCCTGTTTGGCTAATCATCAGAAAGCCTGATTTAGTAAATCTCAGGGGAATAAGGGAAGTAGGTCTCAGCAGGGTGTTCCCATGGATTAATGTCACAGGTTGTAGCTGAGTGAATGTTTACTTGCCCATTTTAATTGAATTCCAGTGCTCTATACACAGCAATAACGGGCCCAAGATAGCCTGATTAGTTAACTCAAGCCTGCAGCACGATGTCAGGTCTCTGCTGCACCAAACGATTAGATGCAATGGGTAAAGATTCTTGCAATCAGTAAATATACAGACTTTAACGCCATTGATTCCAGAGCCGACTTATGTCCTCATTTATTTTGTTTCAGCTTAAAGTTGCCTGTCGGATATACAGGAAAGGAGGTAATTGGTTCCAATGTTTTGCTCACACCCCGTGTCCCTGTCACAGTCCCGCTCAGAGGAGGACACCACATGAGTTTACAAAGGTTTATTAAACCAAACAGAAAGATAATCTCAAATATGTAATTAAGGTACATCACTGTGTATGTGTGCATAGTGCTTGAAGTGGGAAAAGCTAATTTATTTGTGTAAGAAATTTCAAACACTGAGGTAAATTACGTTTGAAAAGGTGAATAAAATATATGTGGATAAACTGCAATGAGATAATAATAAAACGAAATAACAAGAAATCA